>NC_080379.1:105698518-106326719 GCF_014773155.1 Arachis stenosperma
GGGGAAGAAAGAGGAGAAGAAGAGAGAGAGGAAGAAAGAGGGGAGGGAGAAAGAGAGAGGAGGGAGAGGAGAGAGAGAAAAAAAGAGGAGAGAGAGAGAGGAAGAGAGAGGGGAGGAGAGAGAAGAAGGAAGGGAAAGGAGAGGTAGAGGGGGAGAGAGAGAGAGAGAGGAAAAAGAGGGAGAGGGAGAAAGAGGAAGGGGGTGAGAGAGAGAGAGAGAGAGAGAGGAGTGGGAGAAAGAGAGGAGGGAGAAGGAAGAGAGAGAGAGGAAGAGAGAGGGGAAGGAAGGGAGAGGGAGAGGGAGATGGGGAAAGGAGAGAGAGGGAGAAGAGAGAGAGAGAAGGGAGAGAGAGAGAGAGAGAGAGAAAGAGAGAGAGAGAAAGGGGAGAGAGAGTGAAGGGAGAAAGAGAAAGAAAGAGTATGTAAAATTAATTTTGGAGTTTAAATAAAACCAGTTTTAATTTGGTTTAAAACTAAACTAAACCATAAAAACTGGTTTTTAATAAACTGGTTTTTCATAAAAACTATGGTTTCAGTTCAGTTTTTTATTTAAAAAAACTGGTTTATTTAAAACAGTTTCAATTCAGTTTCAATTCAGTTCAGTAAAACCAGTTTTTTTCCACACCCCTAATTTCAGGTATTTTCTGGCTGAAATTGAGGGACCTGAACAAAACTTTGATAAGAGGATGACAAAGGACTGCTGATGCTGTTGGAATCTGACCTCCCTGCACTCGAAATGGATTTTCTGGAGCTACAGAACTTTAAATGACGCGCTCTCAACCGAGTTGGTAAGTAGACATCCAGAGCTTTCCAGCAATATATAATAGTCCATACTTTATTCGGATTTTGACGACGTAAACTGGCGCTCAACGCCAGTCCCATGCTGCATTCTGGAGTCAAACGCCAGAAACACGTCACGAACCAGAGTTGAATGCCCAAAACACGTTACAACCCGGCGTTCAACTCCAAGATAAGCCTCAGCTCGTGGATAAATCAAGCTCAGCCCAAACATACACCAAGTGGGCCCCGGAAGTGGATTTATGCATCAATTACTTACTACTGTAAACCCTAGTAGCTAGTTTAGTATACATAGAACTTTTTACTATTGTTTTAGAAGTCTTTTGATCATTCGGTCTTGTGACCACGTTTGGGGGCTGGCAATTCGGCCATGCTTGAACCTCTTTCACTTATGTATTTTCAACGGTGGAGTTTCTACACACCATAGATTAAGGGTGTGGAGTTCTGCTGTACCTCAAGTTTTAATGCAATTACTATTATTTTCTATCCAATTCGATTTATTCCTGTTCTAAGATATTCGTTGCACTTCAACTTGATGAATGTGATGATCCGTGACACTCATCATCATTCTCACCTATGAACGCGCGTGATTGACAACCACTTCCGTTCTATCTTAGGCCGGGCGCATATCTCTTGGATTCCTTAATCAGAATCTTCGTGGTATAAGCTAGAATTGATGGCGGCATTCATGGGAATCCGGAAAGTCTAACCTTGTCTGTGGTATTCCGAGTAGGATTTCGGGATTGAATGACTGCGACGAGCTTCAAACTCCTGAAGGCTGGGCGTTAGTGACAGACGCAAAAGAATCACGAGATTCTACTCCAGCCTGATTGAGAACCGACAGATGATTAGCCGTGCTGTGACAGAGCATTTGGACCATTTTCACTGAGAGGATGGGATGTAACCATTGACAACGGTGATGCCCTACATACAGCTTGCCATGGAAAGGAGTGAGAAGGATTGGATGAAAGCAGTAGGAAAGCAGAGATTCAATAGGGACAAGCATCTCCGTATGCTTATCTAAAATTCCCACCATTAATTTACATAAGTAGTTCTATCCTTTATTATTTAAGCAAGTATCTCTTTATATTTCCCATAATCAATTATTATCCGCCTCACTGAGATTTACAAGATGACCATAGATTGCTTCATACCAATAATCTTCGTGGGATCGACCCTTACTCACGTAAGGTATTACTTGGACGACCCAGTGCACTTGCTGGTTAGTTGTGCAGAGTTGTGACTAAGTGTAATTCACGTGTGAGAGCTACCAAGTCATTGGAGCCATTGTTGATGATCACAATTTCGTCCACCAAAGAACAAGATGTAGAAATGTAGAATTGAGAAGTAGAAGTAGATGAAAGCAAGGATTAAAACCTAGATCTAAGAAATTCTAATCCTAAACCTAATCCTAATTCTAGAGAGAAGAGAGAGTTTCTCTCTCTAGAAACTAATTCTCAAACTAGGTCTAAAGTCCCTATGAAACATAACATGCCTTCCCCCTTCAATCCTTGATCCTTTTAAACATTTTGGCCCTAAAGTTGGTTCAGATTAGGCCCCACACCTTTTCTGAATTTGCTGGGCACGAATTCACTTAAAAATCACATGCCAGCATCGACGCACGCGCACAGCACGCGTATGTGTCCATGGGGTTTTTGTGCGATCCGCGCATCCACGTTTAGTACGCGTCCGCGTCCATGGACTTGTCTCAAATATTTGGCTTTTCATGATTTGTCCACTGTGCATGCTTTCTCTTCACTCCTTTGATTCATTCCTAGCCCTTTTCAATCTGAAATCACTAGCAAACACATCAAGGCATCTAGTGGAATCAAAGGAAGATTAAAACTATCAAATTAAAGACCCAAAAAAGCATGTTTTCACACTTAAGTACAACTAAAGGAGAAATCACAAAACTATGCTATTTCATTGAATAAATGTGAGAAAAGGTTGATAAAATGCTCTAGATTCAACATAAGATAAATCCTAAAACGGGGTTTATCTGGCGTTGCCTAAGGCACCAGAGTACAAGCCAAAGATTCTTTATCCTCAAAGGCTTCAAAAAGAGATCAAGGACAAGCAGTTTTCAAAGTTCTTGGAAGTCTTTAGAATGTTGCAAATCAATATTTCTTTTGCTGAGGATTTGGAGTAAATGCCTCTCTATGTCAATTTCCTAAAGGACATACTTTCCAAGAAGAGGACTTTAAAGGGAGATGAGACAGCGATCTTGACGAAGGAATGTAGTGCCATAATTTAGAGCAACTTGCCAAAGAAGATGCCAGACCCAGGAAGCTTTAAGATTCCATACACCATTGGGAGCACAACCTTTGAGAAAGCCTTGTGTGATCTAGGCGCAAGTATCAATTTAATGCCCTTGTCTGTAATCAAAAAGCTGCAAATTCAAGAGGCACAACCTACAAGGATAGCATTGGAGATGGCTGATAAATCTCTGAGGCAGGCTCATGGGCTAGTGGAAAACATCATGGTCAAGGTGGGAAAGTTCTTCCTCCTAGCATATTTTGTGATTCTTGACATGGGGGAGGATGAAAATGCCTCCATAATCCTAGGAAGACCATTCTTAGCCACTAGAAGAGCTCAAATTGATGTTGAATAGGGTGAATTAGTTCTTAGAGTGCATAATAAGCAATTGGTCTTCCATGCCTTCAAAGATATGCATGCAAACTAGGCTTATTGATCTAAACCTTCAAGAACCTACTAATAATGCTCAACAGGATCTGTAGCCCAAACCTCCTTTGGTGACAATCAACAAAATTTCACCTGACATCAAACCTAAGTTTGGTGTTGGGAATGCATCATCCACCAAGGAGGAGGTTCCCAAGAAGAAAGTACCCAGAGGATGGAGGAACAAAAAGACCCCTACTGAAGACTTCTCACCCGGCATGAAGGTGGTGTCTAGAAGTTCACTCATACCACATACTGTGAACAGGATCCTGTCCTTTGAGCATGTTGAGCTAATCTATGATAGTACAGGAAAGAAGTTCACAGTTAGGGGTGAAGACCTGAGCCCCTTTGACCACCCTCCTTAGTGGAGCTAACTGTCAAGCTAGTGACGGTAAAGAAGCACTTGTTGGGAGACAACCCAACCATGAGTGTCCTTTAGTTTATTTTAAATTTATTTCAGTTTATTTTAGTTTGATTTCATTTTTTATTGATTTCCATAGTTTTCCTAGGTTTAATCTAGTTTGTTATCATGCATAGTACTTAGAACAAAGACAAAAGGACTCAAAGTGAAGAATAGAACGCCTTGGAGAAAACCAGCTATGGGCGCTAAACGCTAGGGAGGGCATTTAGCGCCAAGAGAGGGAGCTTTGACTTGGGAGTTTAACACCCAAAAGGGGGCATTCCAGCACTAATTTTTGCTCTCCTAGGGCGTTGAACGCCTATTCCTGGTGTTAAACGCAAAAAAAAAGAGTTTTAAATTCAAATTCTTCTTCCCCTTCTATCACTTCTATCTTTTTTTTGTATTATTTTTACTCATCCATGTGATTTTTATGTCCTTTCCCATTTTCAGTTTTCTTTGCTTCGGGACAAGCAAATTTTTATGTTTGCTGTTGCAAAGCGAGCTCTTGGTTTATATTATCATCAATGGCACCAAAGGGAGGTGAATCATCTTCATGGAAGAGGACAGTCCGAGGAGGAAGCAATAGCCACCAATAGCCACCATGTCTGAGGTGGTTGAGTTTCATTATCCCTTACCTTATCTTATCTTCTGTTTTCCAATATTTTTAGCTTATTTCCTATTTTTTCTATTCTAGCTTCTGCATGATCACTAGTAGGATTTCCTTGCTTTCTAGTTTAGTTATTTACTTTGTAGTTTACATCTATTTTGAAAAAATTGTCTCATGTATTGCTCACTGAGCTTAAAAAAAATATCAAAGAAAAGAAACAGCTGTGTTCAAGAATCAATTAAAGCCTAAAGAAGAGAATCTATAATATCATCCGAGTTCTAGTTCTGAAGGATACTAATATTTCTAAGCTTCAAGGGATAGTGAGATCCCAAACCTATTCATAATTAGAGTGGCATTAGCCACACTCAGTGACTAGTTTTGAGCTTAAATGACAACTCAATTCTCAGACATTTTCTTTTCTTGGTACTATATTGTTTTGGTTGCTTGAGGACAAGCAACGGTTTAAGTTTGGTGTTGTGATGCGTGAGCATCTTATACCCTTTTTTTTCTAGCATTTTCTATTTATTTTTTTATTATATTTCATTAAGTTTTATTATATTTTAGGCAAAAATTCTCTTTGGATGCTAGTTTGAGTTGTTTTGGTGTTTTTATGATTTCAGGTGAAATTTGGGTGAATTTGGCAGAGTTTTGTGCAAAAACAAAGGATGAAAGTAGATGCTATCAACCTTAATCTCCTTGTATTCCAATGAGCATAACTTGAGCTAAAGAGGTCCAATTGATATGGTTCAAACAATGTTGGAAAGCCAACTGTCAAAGCTTTCCAACAATATATAATAGTCTATACCTTTTTTCTGGAATCACTGCCAAATCTGGCGCTGAATGCCGAGCCTGGCGCTGAATGCCGAGCCTGGCGTTTAGTGCCCAACAGGGACAGAACCAGCACCAGAACTCCCCCCAAGGCATTTAGAGCCAACAGAGGAGCCAGAATCCAAATGGTGACACTCCTCTTTGGGCATTTAATGTCCAAACTGGCGTTAAACGCCAGCAACTGTCCGAATTCACACTCATGTGGGCCTCTCAAGTGGATTTAGCACGTAGTAGTTTTATTTTATTTTCTTTTTGTAATTTTTATTTACAAATAATTTTTTTGGGGTTAGAATTTATTATTAGGTTAGTATTTAAAAGAAAAGATCACTTATATCTAGGATCGTCTTCCTTCCGCACTTTTTAGAATCCTGTTTTTTCCGTAAGTTATGAGCAACAAAACCTCCTGGTTAAGGTTAGGAGCTCTGTTTATTTCTACGGATTAAGATTATTGTTCTTCTATTTTAATTTATGTTTAATTCAATTCTAAGGATTGTTCTCGTTCTTAATCTTATGAACTGGGGGGAACGAGAGTATGACTCTTTTCTACATGAGTTCTTGTGATTCTCGAGAGAGTTATCTCGCTTGAACTACAGCTTGAAAGCATTACTCTTAGATGGCTAATTACACAAACTGATGGGGATAAGCAACATCTATTAAGCCGGTTTGGAGTGGTTAGGGCCTTCGTAGTATAAACTAGTTTTCTGAACTTCACCCTCTAATATGAGTTAAGTTACCACGAGAGTGGTGGTTAATGAAGTTTAGAGGAGGCTAAATCGCTAAGAGAATAGGGTTTAGACACTTATGGTTTGACATAGAATGAATCATTCATTGTTAAAATAGTTGGTAAGACATTTTAATCCGAAAAAAGTAAACATCTCCAAGACCTTAACAGTTTTCTTACATTGATTTCACACCAAACTGTTTATTGCTTTTCTTAATTGTTTATTGTTTTTTATACGTTTACAAAAACAACAAATCTTTGTTCTGTTTGCTTGACTAAGTCCAACAGGATAACCATTGCTTGCTCAGTCTGACAATCCTCATGGGATTGACCCTTACTCACCTGAGGTATTACTTGGATGACCCCGTGCACTTTCCGGTTAAGTTGTGGATATTCCAAAAATCCGCACCACATGTAGCTTGGAGTAAAACTGTCTTGAGTCAAAGGAGCCAGTGGTCGGTTCCTTGTCTTTTCTCTTGCTTGAAGCCTCACTGCTCTTTGGTTCCATTGAAATAAAATAGAAAAATAAGTAGCGCGACAACACCAAACTTGAACGTTTGCACATCTCCAAGAAAAACAATGTAGAACAAAGAGGATAGGGAGGATGAGTGATGAGGGAAAAATGATTCCACACAAACTCACCGGCAAGTGTACCGGGTCACATTAAGTAGTAATAACTCACAAGAGTGAGGTCGATCCCACAAGGATTGATGGATTAAGCAACTTTAGTGAGGTGATTAGTTTAGTTAAGCTAACTGTGATGAATTGAGTGAAATTTATCAACAGAAAGTAAATTGCAGGGAATTTAGATTGCAGAAAGTAAATTGACAGAATCTTAAAGAGCAAGAAATGTAAATTGCAGCAAATGTAAAAGGAATTGGGTGTTGGAAAATTAAATGAAGCAATAAATCAGAACTCAGAATAATTGCAGAAGATTTAAATTGCATGAAAAGTAAATTCAGATCACAGTAAGTTCAAATGTAAAGTTGCAGAAAGTAAATTTGTAAAAGAGAATTGCAGAAACTAAAAATTTCATAAACTGAATTCAAGATTGAAATGTAGAAAGTGCAGAAAAATAAAAGTGTATCAAAGAGAGCCTTCTATTCTACTCCTACTCTTATTCCTACTGCTCTCTAGCAGAGCCAGCCCCACTCTCCTTAATGAAATGAAAATGATGCCTTTATATAGGCTTTATAAAATAAAAATAAAATTGAAATTGAAAACAAATTACAATTCAAATGAAATTCCCAATCTAACTGTTTCTTGTGTCTTTGAGTCATGTCAGTGGGCTTTGCTTGCTTTGAGATTTCAATGAAATGGGTTGATTTGAATTTGGCCTTGAATAAGTGGGTCAGGGTTGGCTTGGTGATGCTCCAGCGGAGCATTCAGTTCATAAAGTGAACGTCCCTTTCACTTTGCCAAGCGTGCCCCTTCACGTGCTCAATTTTCTCCTCTAGCGTTCACTTAGTGAACGTCACGTTCACTTGTTGAACGTTGCTCCTTAGTGCGCGCCATTCTCCCCTGGCGCTCTCTCTGAGAGCGCTACATTCACTCCATGGGCGCTCTCCCAGTGAACGCTGAGTTCCCTTGTTGAGCGCTGCCTTGCTGGACGGCACAAGCCTTTGCTTCCCAATTCAATTTTCCCGAAAACGCTCACTTAGTGAGCGTGGCGTTCACTTGAAAACAAGCGCTCATTGTTTGTTGCAGCGTTCACTTAGTAAGCTTTGACGTAGCGCTCTCTTTAGTGAACGCTTGCTATCTTGGTTCATGTTACTAATGCATGCTTTCATTAATGCCTTGGCAAAGAATTGATGGCATTAATAATATTACATGCATGCTTCCATGGCTTTAATTAATAATGCTTATTACTCAACGTTAGCGTTCATTCATTGAACGCCTTGGTTCATTCATTCTCAATTAGCATTAGTAATTAATGCATGCATGCTTTCATTTACTTTATTATATGCATTAACGTAAAGCTCATTCATTTCATTCATTCCAATTAAATGCATGCATGCTTTAGCTATTAGTTCATGCATGCATAAGGCATTAATGCATATGCATCATGTTACTAATTCCAAGGCTTCATGGTCATGGGCCACGCTTTTAAAAGCGCAGCCTAAGATTCCAAAGCGTGCTCAAATTTTAAAGTGTGCCTCAAAATTCTTCTTTTCTCTTTTTGAGTTTAATTTGTGCTTTTTGCTTCTTTTTCCATTTATTTCCTACAAGATTTATAAAATCAAAAGATCAAAGAAATATACCATTTAAGCAGAAAAGCATTCAATATTTAAGCACTAATCATCAATTTTTTGTATGAAAAAGCATAGAAAAACATGACATGATGACATGTCATCAATGAGGAAGAGCGAAGGGTAGTGGATGGAGGGTTGGATATAAATACAGGGGAAAACAAAGAAAAAAGGGAAAGATAATGAAAGAGAAGGGTTACGGAAGAGGAGAATATATATATAGGGGGATGGAGAAGGAAAAAAAGGGAAGGCGAAAAGAGGGGGGTTGTGGTTAGGGGGTTGTATGGGGAAGGAAGAAAAGAAAAGGAAACTGATTGAAAAAGGGGATTTAATGTGAAGAGAGATATGGGGAAGGTGATATGATTTGAAGAGAGACATGGGGAAGGAGCAAACTGACAGGTGGAATAGAGGTGTGCAGTTGGGGAGAGAATCAAGGGTGATATGAATTTAAAATTTGAATTCAATCACAAAGATGCCTGTTTAGTGCACTTGGTGCCAAATGCCAGTGATGCAGCATTTGGCGCCGACTCTCATGAACTAAATTGGAGACGTTGAACACACTTGGTGCCAAAATCCAGTGATGCAATGTTTGGTGCGGACCCAAATTTTTTTTTTCGTGGCGCAAAATGCCAGATGAACAAGTTTGGCGCCACCCACCAAGAATGAAATTCTCTTGGAGTGTGTGCCACGGTGCCCAAACACCAGGTACCCAAGTTTGGCGCCACCCATTTAGAATGTAATCCCCTTGGAGTGCATGCCACGATGCCAAACACTAGGTAGCCAAGTTTGGCGCCACCCATCCAGAATTAAATTTCCTTGTGATGTGTGCCACGATGCCAAATGCTAGTTAGCCTAGTTTGGCGCCAAGGCATCGAAATGCAATTCCTTCTAGGGTGTTCTGTATGTCATTCCTAATGTACCTATTCCTGTTTTAAACACATTGCATGAACTAATAAAATATAAAAACAAGCAAAATGACGGACAACTAACAAAACATAAATAAAACGAAAACGAATGGAATATCAAAGGATACTATGGGTTGGGTTACCTCCCAACAAGCACATCTTTAACGTCACTAGCATGACAGTTGATGAACGGAAAATTGTCGTATCAGTAAAGAATTTCACAAATGAAATCTCGTTGCAAGTATAGTTCTAAACCAACAAACAATTTCTCAATCAAAAATTTGTTTGTCACAAGTACAAACCTCAATAAAAATTAAACCAAAGTATTTAAACCTCGGGTTGTCTCTCAAGGAATTGTAAGGAAGTGTTCTTGTTATTGGTTATGGGACAAGTATATTTGGGGTTTTGGAATAAGGGACATGAAATATAAATTGCAAGAAAGTAAAGGAAACTCAAATGATAAAAAAGGTCTTGGCAAGGTTTGATGGTTAAGGATCTCTATCCTTATTACTAACCATAATATGATAATTGCAAGGATGAATCCCATTAAGTCATCCTTTAACAAGTGAAGGAAAGTCAAATGAGCTTTATCAGTCCTAGTCCATAAGTCCTAGCCATTTCACTAATTGACTTAGCGAGAGCTAGTGTCAATGGATCCCAATTATCAATCACTTGGCCATTAGTAACTCAAGGATTCCTAAGTTACCATCCCAAGCCAAGAATACAAAAATCTACTCTAACATCCTTCCAAGCAATTTATCAAACACTTGGAAGGCATAAAAGGAAAGCAAGATAAAATTGGAAGAAATGTAAATCTACAACTACTAGTTGCAAGGAAATAACAAAAACAAAGCAATTAAACAATAAGGGAACATGAAACATGAAATTGCATTAAAGGAAGTTGAAATTGACAAGAGTATTCATAACTTAAACATAACCAAAATGAGAAATTAACAAGAGGAAAGATAGAAATCAAGACAATAGAGCAATAAATTTTAAAGGAAAAGTAGATGAAAACTTGAAATTAAACCTAGATCTAAGAAAGATTAACCTAATCCTAACCTAATTCTAGAGAGAATAGGGAGCTTCTCTCTCTAGAAAACTAACTAAAGGCTCATCATCACTACACTAAGTGCTCCCCCCTTGTCCCATCTTCAATTCTGCATGAAATAGTCCTTGAATCAGTTAGATTTGGGCCTGTGAAGCTCAGAAATTGCCCCCAACATTTTCACTTTAATGAGGTCTCGTGCAAGCAGCGACGCGTACGCATGGGTCACGTGTACGCATCGCTTGGCATTTTGCTATCCACACGTACGCGTAATGCCCGCATACGCGTCGCTCTACGACTTCACATCCATGCGTACGCGTAGTGAACGCGTGCGCATCAATGAGTGCTCTCCAAATCCTTGTTTTTCTATGAGTTCTCCATTTTGCATGCTTTTCTCTTCACTCCTTTGATCAATTCTAGCCATTTTCAATCTGAATTCACTAACAAACACATCAAGGCATCTAGTGAAATCAAAGGTGAATTAAAACTAGCAAATTAAAGGTCTAAAAAGCATATTTTCACACCTAAGTATAATTTAAGGGAGAATTACAAAACCATGCTATTTCATTGAATAAATATGAGAAAAGTTGACAAAACCCTCTAAATTCAACACAAGATAAACCCTAAAAATAGGGTTAATCAACCTCCCCACACTTAAACAATAGCATGTCTGGTGCACGAAATTGTGATTCATTCTTTTCACAACTCAAACAGTCCCCGGTAATGGCTCCGAAAACTTGGTGCTCAATACCATGGTCTAAACATAATTTCACAACTTCGCACAACTAACCAGCAAGTGCACTGGGTCGTCCAAGTAATAAACCTTACACGAGTAAGGGTCGATCCCACGGAGATTGTTGGTATGAAGCAAGCTATGGTTACCTTGTAAATCTCAGTCAGGCAGATTCAAATGGTTATAGATGATTTATGAATAAAACATAAGATAATGATAGAGATACTTATGTAATTCATTGGTGAGAATTTCAGATAAGCGTATGGAGATGCTTTGTCCCTTCCGTCTCTCTATTTTCCTACTGTCTTCATCTAATCCTTCTTATTCCTTTCCATGGCAAGCTATATGTTGGGCATCACCGTTGTCAGTGGCTACAGTCCCGTCCTCTCAGTGAAAATGTTCAACGCGCTCTGTCACAGCACGGCTAATCATCTGTCGGTTCTCAATCAGGTTGGAATAGAATCTAGTGATTCTTTTGCATCTGTCACTAACGCCCAACCTTCAGGAGTTTGAAGCTCGTCACAGTCATTCAATCCTTGAATCCTACTCAGAATACCACAGATAAGGTTTAGACCTTCTGGATTCTCTTGAATGCCGCCATCAATTCTAGCTTATACCACGAAGATTCTGATTAAGGAATCCAAGAGATAAACATTCAAGCCTTGTTTGCTTGTAGAACGGGAGTGGTTGTCAGGCACGCATTCATAAGTGAGAATGATGATGAGCGTCACATAATCATCACATTCATCATGTTCTTGAGTGCAAATGAATATCTTAGAACAAGAATAAGCTGAATTGAATAGAAGAATAATAGTAATTGCATTAATACTCGAGGTACAGCAGAGTTTCACACCTTAATCTATAGTGTGTAGAAACTTCACCGTTGAAAATACATAAGAACAAGGTCTAGGCATGGCCGAGAGGCCATCCCCCAAAACGTGATCTAAGATAGCATAAAACTCTCCAAGATAGCTACCCAGATGATAATACAATAGTAAAAGGTCCTATTTGTAGAGAACTAGTAGCTTAAGGTTTACAAAAATGAGTAAATGACATAAAAATCCACTTCTGGGCCCACTTGGTGTGTGCTTGGGCTGAGCATTGAAGCTTTCATATGTAGAGACTTTTCTTGGAGTTAAATGCCAGCTTTGGTGCCAGTTTGGGCGTTTAACTCCCATTCTTGTGCCAGTTCCGGCGTTTAACGCCGGACAGTTTTGAGCTGATTTGGAACGCCGGTTTGGGCCATCAAATCTCAGGCAAAGTATGGACTATTATACATTGCTGGAAAGCCCAGGATGTCTACTTTCCAACGCAGTTGAGAGCCCGCCAATTGGGCATCTGTAGCTCCAGAAAATCCACATAGAGTGCAGGGAGGTCAGAATCCAATAGCATCTGTGATGGTGTTTTTGTGGAAAAACGAATTTCCAACACACATAACTCACCGGCAAGTATACCGGGTCACATCAAGTAGTAATAACTCACTTAGAGTGAGGTCGATCCCACAGGGATTGATGGATCAAGCAACTTTAGTGGGTGATTAGTTTAGTCAAGCTAACATTGATGATTTGAGTGAAAAGTGACCAACAGAATTATAAATGACAGGAAATTTAAAGTTGCAGAAAGTAAAATTGCATAAAACTTAAAATGCAAGAAAATAAAATAGCTGAAACTTAAATTGCAAGAATTCTAAATTGCATCAAATGTAAAGGGGGCTGGGGTGCTGGAAATTAAATGAAAGCAGTAGATCCAAGCTTAGAACAATTGCAAGAAAATTAAACTGCAGGAAAAGTAAATTCAAGGTCACAGTAGCTTAAATGTAAATTGCAGAAGAACACAAGTGCAGGAAATTAAATTTGGAGCAATGAGATGTAACAAAGAGACATATATCATTTCTCAAGTCTTAAAGTGAAATTAACAATTTCAATGAAACAGTAAAAACAGAAGGAAAGCAAAGAGCTCAATTGCTCACTTGATCAAGACAGAAACAAAATTCAACTCAATTGTGAAATTCAGAAAAGAAATTCAAGATCTCAGGGAATCAATGAGACTAGAGAACAAGTCTAGATCTCAAGCCCTTCCTTGATCAATGTAGAAAGCAGATTGAAGAAGAAAGAAAGATGGAAGCAGTAAATGAGAACGCAGATTCAACTTTCAATTCTTAGAAATTGTGCAGAAGATGAACAAAGATGGATTTCAGATTAAAGATTGAAACAGAATTCCTCCAACCTCAATCCAAAATTTCAAAACAGAAATAAAAACTAAGAGAGAGAGCTCTCAAATCCTAATACTCCCTAGCGGAGCTAGCCTTTCTTTAATCGACCTCCCCTTTACAAAGATGGAAATGATGCCTTATATAGGCTTTACAAAATAAAATAAAATTGAAATGAAAAACAAATTAAATGAAAATCCTAATTCTAGCTTGTTCTTGTGCCTTTGAGTGATGATGTGGGCTTAGCTTGCTTTGGATTTGAGGAGAAATGGGTTTGCATGGCCTTGATTCAATTTGGAGAGGAATTGAATTTAAATGAGATTTTGGTTGAATTTTGGCCCATAATGCTCCCAGGAGGCTGCCCTGCCCTTGAGGAGGGCAGGGCAGAAAATGGTGTGTGTTGGTGCTTGCGTGCACATTTCGGTGCTGCAGGATGCTGCCCTGCCCTTGTGGAGGGCAGGATGCTGCCCTGCCCTTGTGGAGGGCAGGGCAGAAATTTTTGGTGCGCCAGATTCTGCTGCCCGTGCCTGTTAATGCTGCCGAAGCTCCCTTGGTGCGCCAATCTGGTGCGCTGGCTGTGCACCACAAAATGCTTCCCTGCCCTCGCAGAGGGCAGGACAATGTTTCCAAAAGTGAAACCCCATGTTCGAAACTCGGTGGAGGCACACGCTGCTTCTTTTCCTTGGTTTCCTTGGCACCTAATTCACGCATAAGGCTTGGCTTCCTTGGAGGTCTTGTGTTCAAACCTTGGTGAAAGCAATTGGGGGAGCAATTTTCCTTGTTTTTCCATGAAGAGCACGACATTGCTCTGCTCTCCAAGAGGGCAGAGCAGAAAAATGAGCGCCACTTTGCTTTGGGGTGAGGCTCCAGCTTCGAACCTTGGTGGAAGCACATTGGTTTATTTTCGCTTATTTTTTGCCCTTAAAGATGCCTTTCGTTCCTGCCTCAATTGTACGCCAAATATGGATTGCTATATATCGTTGGAAAGCTTTGAATGTCAGCTTTCCAACGCAACTGGAAGCATATCAATCGGACGTCTGTAGCTCAAGTTATAGCCCTTTGAAGTAGGAATGGTCATGCTGTGAGCGGCCAGATTTTAACTTAGCGAAAATTTGCTCCAACCTCACTTTGTTTCATCATGATTCTGCCCTGCCCTTGGCAAGGGCAGGGCAGTGTGCGTGCTGGTTGCTTTCTTCTTTGATTTTGTCATGGGCCACGCTTTTAAAAGTGTGGCCTAAAGCTCCAAAGTGTACCCCAACTTCAAAGTGTGTCCCAAAGCTCTTTTTTTCTCCTTTTTTTGTGCTTCTTTGCTTCTTTTTCTTCTTATTTCCTACAAGATTTATAAAATTAAAAGATCAAGGAAATATACCAATTAAGTATAAAAGCATTCAATATTTAAGCACTAATCATCAATTTCTTGTATGAAAAAGCATAGAAAAATAGGTGTATGATGACATGTCGTCACAACACCAAACTTAAACTTTGCTTGTCCCCAAGCAAGAAAAGAATCATGCAATAGAAATTGACAATCCAAGGTAAGAAGAGTAGCAAGTTAATGTTCATGGCAAGCTAGTTTTCTATGCATGCTACAATTACGAAAGAGATGTAAATGATTGATGCTTCTATCTAGCTCAATTTATGAAATCTTTTTCTTATAATTCTTCCTTGAAACAAGCTTTTGATTTTATTTTTTTTTTAGCTTCTCCTTTTGGGTGCTTTACCCCATGAGTTAATAACAAAGCTACGACTTCTAAATGCTTTGTTTTCAAGTATTACCACTTGATACATAAGCACCACAAGCATTTAATTAGAAGACTTCATTAAGCTCATTTTTCTTTTCTTTTCTTGACTCTCTAATCATTGATGCTCAGAGCCTTGAGCTTTGAGGGAGTGCTTTTGCACTTGAGCCTAGCCTTGACTTCTAAGTGTTTTGTTTTCAAGCATTTGGCTTGATACATAAACACCACAAGCATTTAGCAACTAAATTGCCATTGGTACTCAGAGCCTTCAGCTTTCTCATTCTTTCCCTTTTTCTTTTCTTGCTTTAATTGTATTTGCTTCTTCAAGGTTTTCATGATTTAAAAAGATTTCACAAAATGTACTAGATGAAAAAATTCAATTAAATAAAATCCAATGCAATTGAGCAACAATCAATCATACTAGCTTTCCAATACTTGTATGCACATGCTAAATTCTTCTTTAATTCCTTGTTTGTTTATGATCATGATGCTTTTTTGCTTTTGAATTCACAAAACTCAAGTTGGTAGTCATAATGCCACAGCAACATGTTACAAATCAAGATTCAAGCTATGCTTTATTCATACACACATGTAAACAGAAAAGATGAAGACAATCATGCAATTTAAGTGCTGGAAACAAATGAGAGAAAAAGGAACTTTACAACCTTGTAGTCCATCTTCTCTATTGTTGTCCTTTTTCCTCTATTCTTCCTCTTTCCCTTGCCAAACTCAGAATGCTTGCTCATCCTCAAGCAACAATTAGAACAAGGGCTATGGGGATAAGATGGATCATGAATGTCTTACACAATGAAAAGTTAGTAGTACATGTGTTCTGAGCAAGCAAAATGAAATATAACAATCAAGGCATCAGAGACAGAGACATTTTGATTGCAAACTTAAGAGGGTGTGCATGATACATTACATAAAAGATAAGTGGCACACCAAACTTAGTGTGACACTTTTGCTTGGAATCAATGCAAGTATCTAGTAAGAATTAGAACCAAATTTTGTTGCATAGCAACACCAAACTTAGAATGCAACCATATGTCAATTTTATTTGAAATAAAACTAAACAAAAGAAACTGTTATATGTTAAATACAATCACCAAATGAAGAGTCTGTCATGAATAAGGATGTCTTGGTGATGTATTAACAAAAACAGTTAATAAAAGAAAGCATTAAAAACAAGTAAATAAATGAAACAAAGAGAAAACAGAAATTATCCAACTAAGAAGAAGAAAAATAACACTGCAAAAGGCAATATGATTATGCAGACAAGTGATGTTGCTTGAATGATTTGCATAGAAAATAAGTGGCACACCAAACTTAGAATCTTGGTGTGTCACTTTCATTTTTGATTTGATGCAATCATCCAAAAAGATTGAAAATAATTTGTTGCAAGGCAACACCAAACTTAGAATGTAATCATATGCCAATTTATTGAAATTTAAACACAGCAAAGAAAGAGAATAAACCAAGCAGAGAAATGAAATGTTACCTAAGGTTGGGTTGCCTCCCAACAAGCGCTCTTTTAGTGTCATTAGCTTGACATATTATTCTTCACTTTCTTCCTCTTCTTCCAGTTTGTTAAGAGGAATGACCTCAAGGGGGGAGAAGTTTCAGCTATTGTCCCTTTTCTTGGCCTCTTCTCAGCAAGCTTCCTTTTGAATTTGGCTTGATTGAGCTTGCTTGCTGGTTCAGGGACAGGATTGGTGCTTTTGTTAGTTGCCTTCACTTCTTGGATGTCAAGACATGGTTGCTGTGTGATGTTTGGAGTTTGATCTTCATCCAGAGCCTTTTGAATTGGTGGTTCAATGAGCTTGTCCTTCATGTGCCTCTCTGTTTCCCTTGACTTTGGACGTTCTTGATTGTCCTCCTCACTAGCTTGTTCCTCCACTTCCTCTTTTACACTCAACATTTGCTTTAATAGCTCTTTCATGGAGGAGGTTTGTTGATCTTCCCAAGCTTTCTTCATCTCCTCTTCATACCTTTCAATCATGGATTCAAGTGTTGAGGCGTTTTGGTCCAGGGAAGTTTGTGAGAGTTGTGAGTTGTCATGTGCTCTTGTCATCTCAAGTGCAGTTTCAGGTTCAAATATTTCCACCACCTCTTCCTTCTTCACTAAAAATTCACTTGACTTAGTAGCCTCTTCCTCTTGTTTTTCCTCTTTCCTTGTTGCACTCACCAATTGAGCTAACATTATTTCCATGTTTTTGAATGAATTCTCTTGCTCGTTCCAGAATATCTGTGCCTCCTTCTCATATTTTTCACACATGGTCTCAAGCTTTGAGAGGCTTTGGTTCATGGAAGTTTGTGTGGGTGGTGAATTTTGATAGAGGCTTTCTGTTGAAGTATGGTCAAGTGATGATATCTTTGGATGAATATCATATGGAGCATTAGAATTTCCTTCCCAGCCACCATTAGAATCATGACTAGAATCATTTTGTGGTGGAAGAAAATATCCCATATGGTTTTCTTGCTCATCTTGTGTCTGTGAAGCAAATCTCCATGGATTGGAGTGCTTAGAATTTGTATTTTCTTGGTGATATTCCCAGCCACCATTAGAGATTGGTGATGGTGGGTGATATCCCATAAAATTTTGTTTGACCATAAGATGAGTTGAACTCCATTTGTATTTTGTAAACATCAATGAAATTTGAAATTCATGTCACAGAGAAAGAATTTCTTAGTGAGGCAATAACTCAAACACCTTGCTATCAATTTAAAACAGAGAACAAAAACAAAAAAAATGCTTGATCTAGACTTCTCACCCACTTAATTATTGTTGATCTAATCAATCCCCGGTAACGGCGCCAAACACTTGATGGTGTTTTTGTGGAAAAACGAATTTCCAACACACATAACTCACCGGCAAGTATACCGGGTCGCATCAAGTAGTAATAACTCACTTAGAGTGAGGTCGATCCCACAGGGATTGATGGATCAAGCAACTTTAGTGGGTGATTAGTTTAGTCAAGCTAACATTGATGATTTGAGTGAAAAGTGACCAACAGAATTATAAATGACAGGAAATTTAAAGTTGCAGAAAGTAAAATTGCATAAAACTTAAAATGCAAGAAAATAAAATAGCTGAAACTTAAATTGCAAGAATTCTAAATTGCATCAAATGTAAAGGGGGCTGGGGTGCTGGAAATTAAATGAAAGCAGTAGATCCAAGCTTAGAACAATTGCAAGAAAATTAAATTGCAGGAAAAGTAAATTCAAGGTCACAGTAGCTTAAATGTAAATTGCAGAAGAACACAAGTGCAGGAAATTAAATTGGGAGCAATGAGATGCAACAAAGAGACATATATCATTTCTCAAGTCTTAAAGTGAAATTAACAATTTCAATGAAACAGTAAAAACAGAAGGAAAGCCAAGAGCTCAATTGCTCACTTGATCAAGACAGAAACAAAATTCAACTCAATTGTGAAATTCAGAAAAGAAATTCAAGATCTCAGGGAATCAATGAGACTAGAGAACAAGTCTAGATCTCAAGCCCTTCCTTGATCAATGTAGAAAGCAGATTGAAGAAGAAAGAAAGATGGAAGCAGTAAATGAGAATGCAGATTCAACTTTCAATTCTTAGAAATTGTGCAGAAGATGAACAAAGATGGATTTCAGATTAAAGATTGAAACAGAATTCCTCCAACCTCAATCCAAAATTTCAAAACAGAAATAAAAACTAAGAGAGAGAGCTCTCAAATCCTAATACTCCCTAGTGGAGCTAGCCTTTCTTTAATCGACCACCCCTTTACAAAGATGGAAATGATGCCTTATATAGGCTTTACAAAATAAAATGAAATTGAAATGAAAAACAAATTAAATGAAAATCCTAATTCTAGCTTGTTCTTGTGCCTTTGAGTGATGATGTGGGCTTAGCTTGCTTTGGATTTGAGGAGAAATGGGTTTGTATGGCCTTGATTCAATTTGGAGAGGAATTGAATTTAAATGAGATTTTGGTTGAATTTTGGCCCATGATGCTCCCAGGAGGCTGCCCTGCCCTTGTGGAGGGCAGGGCAGAAAATGGTGCGTGTTGGTGCTTGCGTGCACGTTTGGGTGCTGCAGGATGCTGCCCTGTCCTTGTGGAGGGCAGGGCAGAAATTTTTGGTGCGCCAGATTCTGCTGCCCGTGCCTGTTGATGCTGCCGAAGCTCCCTTGGTGCGCCAATCTGGTGCGCTGGCTGTGCACCACAAAATGCTGCCTTGCCCTTGTGGAGGGCAGGGAAATGTTTCCAAAAGTGAAACCTCATGTTCGAAACTCGGTGGAGGCACACGCTGCTTCTTTTCCTTGGTTTCCTTGGCACCTAATTCACACATAAGGCTTGGCTTCCTTGGAGGTCTTGTGTTCAAACCTTGGTGAAAGCAATTGGGGGAGCAATTTTCCTTGATTTTCCATGAAGAGCACGACATTGCTTTGCTCTCCAAGAGGGCAGAGCAGAAAAATGAGCGCCACTTTGCTTTGGGGTGAGGCTCCAGCTTCGAACCTTGGTGGAAGCACATTGGTTTATTTTCGCTTATTTTTGGCCCTTAAAGATGCCTTTCGTTCCTGCCTCAATTTTACGCCAAATATGAATTTCTATATATCGTTGGAAAGCTCTGAATGTCAGCTTTCCAACGCAACTGGAAGCACATCAATCGGACATCTGTAGCTCAAGTTATAGCTCTTTGAAGTAGGCATGGTCATGCTGTGAGCGGCCAGATTTTAACTTAGCGAAAATTTGCTCCAACCTCACTTTGTTTCATCATGATTCTGCCCTGCCCTTGGCAAGGGCAGGGCAGTGTGCGTGCTGGTTGCTTTCTTCTTTGATTTTGTCATGGGCCACGCTTTTAAAAGCGTGGCCTAAAGCTTCAAAGTGTACCCCAACTTCAAAGTGTGTCCCAAAGCTCTTTTTTTCTCCTTTTTTGTGCTTCTTTGCTTCTTTTTCTTCTTATTTCCTACAAGATTTATAAAATTAAAAGATCAAGGAAATATACCAATTAAGTATAAAAGCATTCAATATTTAAGCACTAATCATCAATTTTTTGTATGAAAAAGCATAGAAAAATAGGTATATGATGACATGTCATCAATCTGCAGTCCTTTTCAGCCTCTGAATCAGATTTTTGCTCAGGTCCCTTAATTTCAGCCAGAAAATACCTGAAATCACAAAAAAAAACACAAACTCATAGTAAAGTCCAGAGAAGTGAATTTTAACTAAAAACTAATAAAAATATAATAAAAACTAACTAAATCATACTAAAAACATACTAAAAACAATGCCAAAAAGCGTATAAATTATCCGCTCATCAATGTCCTTATGCTAAACAAAGAAAGAGACAAAGGGTATCATCATTTATTCAATGCAAATAAACTATATGTAACCTATCTAAATGCAACTATCTATATGAGTGCAATTACTTTGTCAAAACTAATCAACTTCCAAGAAAACATATATATAAGCATAGGGGCTAAAGCAATAGAAATAACCCCACAATTGTATTAAATTATCAAAAAGATTTGCAAACTTGCAAGAAAAGGTATGATCATGGTGAAAACATGTAATTGAGCAATAGAACTCTCACCGGATGTGTATCTGCTCTAGTCACTCAAGTGTTTGGGGTTTATTCACTCAATTCTTCCCTAGTCATGCTTTCTGATGAGCGGATAATTTATACGCTTTTTGGTATTATTTTTAGGTAGTTTTTAATAGGATATAGTTACTTTTAGGGATATTTTCATTAGTTTTTATGCTAAATTCAGATTTCTAGACTTTACTATGAGTTTGTGTGTTTTTCTGTGATTTCAGGTATTTTCTGGCTGAAATTGAGGGACCTGAGCAAAACTCTGATAAAAGGCTGAGAAAGGACTGCTGATGCTGTTGGATTCTGACCTCCCTGCACTCGAAATGGATTTTCTGGAGCTACAGAAATCAAAATGGCGCGTTCTTAACGGTGTTGGAAAGTAGACATCCCGAGCTTTCCATCAATATATAATAGTCCATACTTTATTCGTCATTAGATGACGTAAACTAGCGCTCAATGCGAGTTCTACGCTGCATTCTAGAGTCAAACGCCAGAAACACGTCACGAACCAGAGTTGAACGCCAAAAGCATGTTACAACTTGGCGTTCAATTCCAAAAGAAGCCTCTGCACGTGTAAAGTTCAAGCTCAGCCCAAGCACACACCAAGTGGGCCCCGGAAGTGGATTTCTGCATCAATTACTTACTTTTGTAAACCTTAGTAGCTAGTCTAGTATAAATAGGACATTTTACTATTGCATTAGACATCCTGGATTGTATTTTTGATCCTGTGATCACGTTTTGGGGCTGGCCATTCGGCCATGCCTGAACTTTTATCACTTATGTATTTTCAACGGTGGAGTTTCTACACACCATAGATTAAGGGTGTGGAGCTCTGCTGTACCTCGAGTTTTAATGCAATTACTACTATCTTTTATTCAATTTCAATCTTATTTCTGTTCTAAGATACTACTCGTACTTCAACCTGATGGATGTGATGATCCGTGACACTCATCATCATCCGTCCCTATGAACGCGTGCCTGACAACCACTTCCATTTTACAAGCGAAAGCTAGAGTGTGTATCTCTTGGATTCCTGATGCACGACGCATGGTTACCCTAGCCTGACAACCGAGCCTTCTATTCTGTGAGATCAAATTCTTCGTGGTATAAGCTAGAATTGATGGCGGTATTCATGAGAATCCGGAAAGTCTAAACCTTGTCTGTGGTATTCCGAGTAGGATTCCGGGATTGAATGACTGTGACGAGCTTCAAACTCGCGATTGTTGGGCGTGATGACAAACACAAAAGAATCAAGGGATTCTACTCCGACATGATCGAGAACCGACAGATGATTAGCCGTGCCGTGACAGAGCATTTGGACCTTTTTCACTGAGAGGATGGGATGTAGCCATTGACAACGGTGATGCCCTACATATAGCTTACCATGGAAAGGAGTAAGAAGGATTGGATGAAGGCAGTAGGAAAGCAGAGATTCAGAAGGAGCACAGCATCTTCATACGCCTATCTGAAATTCCCATTGATGATCTACGTAAGTATTTCTATCTTTATTTTCTGTTATTTATTATTATTATTCGAAAACTCCATAACCATTTATTATCCGCCTGACTGAGATTTATAAGATGACCATAGCTTGCTTCATACTAACAATCTCCGTGGGATCGACCCTTACTCACGTAAGGTTTATTACTTGGACGACCCAATGCACTTGCTGGTTAGTTGTGCGAGGTTGTGAAGAAAGTGCTGAGTTAGTAAATGCCCACACCAAGTTGAATGCCATTATTAGAGATCACAATTTCATGCACCATGTTTTTGGCGCCGTTGCCGGGGAGGATTGTTCGAGTTTGTACAACTAACGGTTCATCTTGTTGCTCAGATTAGGTAAAAAAAAATTTCAAAAAAAATTTATCCCTATTTTCGAAAAAAAATATTTTAATTAAAAATAAATTATTCTATGGCTTCAGAATTTTTAAGAATGGATTCTAGAGTTTCATGAAGCATGTTGAATCCTAGCTGGCTGTAAAGCCATATCCAAATCCTTTTGGAATGAGACTTCAACTAATCACCTCAATGCATGTAATGCCATCCTAAAGCTGGCTGGCTATTAAGCCATGTCCAACCCTTGGATTGGAGCTTTAGGCTAACATTGAAAGATTCATGAAATTCTTCGTAAAAATTTTGAATTTCTTATTTTCTTTTTCCTATATGTTTTTCAAAAAATATAAAATAAAATCCAAAAAAATAATAATATCAAAAATTTTGTGTTTCTTGTTTGAGTCTTGAGTCAATTTTTAAGTTTGGTGTCAATTGCATATTCATCTTGTTCTTGTATTTTTCAAAAATTCATGCATTCATAGTATTCTTCATGATCTTCAAGTTGTTCTTGGTAAGTTTTCTTGTTTGATCTTTAAATTTTCTTGTTTTGTGTTGTATGATGTTTTTCATGTGCATTTTTGCATTCATAGTGTCTAAACATGAAAGATTTCTAAGTTTGGTGTCTTGCATGTTTTCTTTGCATCAAAAATTTTTTCAAAAATATGTTCTTGATGTTCATCATGATCTTCAAAGTGTTCTTGGTGTTCATCTTGACATTCATAGTGTTCTTGCATGCATCATTGGTTTTGATCCAAAATTTTCATGTTTTGGTTCATATTTGTGTTTTTCTCTCTCATCATTAAAAATTCAAAAATAAAAAAATATCTTTTCCTTAATTCTCTCAAAATTTTGAAAATTTGAGTTGACTTAGTCAAATTTTTTTAAAATTAGTTATTTCTTGTAAGTCAAGTCAAATATTCAAATTTTAAAAATCTTATCTTTTCAAAACTTTTTCAAAAATGAAATCTTTTTCATTTTCCTTATTAATTTACGAAAATCTTTTAAAATATTTTTCAAAAATCTTTTTCTTAGTTTTATCTTTATTTTCGAAAATTATGCTAACAATCAATATGATTGATTCAAAAATTTGAAGTTTGTTACTTTCTTGCTAAGAAAGGTCCAATCTTTAAATTCTAGAATTATATCTTTTAGTTTCTTGTTAGTCAAGTAGTTAATTTTAATTTTAAAAATTAAATATTTTCTAACCATATCTTTTTAATCATATCTTTTTATCATATCTTTTTCAAAATTTTATCTTTTCTTTCAAAAATTTGATTTCAAAATATCTTCTTATCTTCTTATCTCTTCAAAATTGACTTTCAAATCTTTTTCAACTAACTATTTGACTTTTTGTTTATTTCTTATCTTTTTCAAAACCACCTAACAACTTTTCTCTCTCTAATTTTCGAAAATACCTCCCTCTTTTTCAAAAATTCTTTTTAATTAATTAATTGTTTTAAATTTTAATTTTAATTTTATTTCTTATCTTAATTTCGAAAATCATTAACTCCTTTTCAAAATTGTTTTCAAAAATTTATGTCTCTCATCTTATTCTATTTATTTATTCATTTACTAACACTTCTCTTCATCTCAAATCTCTTCCCCTATCCTCACCCTTGTGTTTGGATTCTCCTTTCTTTATTCCCTTCTTCTTCTACTAACAAAAAGGAATCTCTATACTGTGACATAGAGGATTCCTCTTCCTTTTCTATTTTCTTCTCTTTCATATGGCAGGAACAAGGAAAAAGGCATTCTTGTTGAAGCTGATCCAGAACCTGAAAGGACTCTGAAGAGGAAACTAAGAGAAGCTAAATTACAACAATCCAGAGACAACCTTGCTGAAATTTTCGAACAAGAAAAGGAGATGGCAGCCGAACCCAACAACAATAATGCAAGAAGGATGCTTGGTGATTATACTACACCTATGTCCAAGTTTGATGGAAGAAGCATCTCAATTTCTACCATTGGAGCAAACAATTTTGAGTTGAAGCCTCAATTATTTGCTCTAATACAACAGAACTGCAAGTTTCATAGACTTCTATCAGAAGATCCCTACCAGTTATTGACTGCGTTCTTGCAGATCTGTGAGACTGTTAAGACTAATGGAGTAGATCCTGAAGTCTACAGGCTCATGCTTTTCCCTTTTGCTGTAAGAGACAGAGCTAGAGCATGGTTGGACTCTCAACCTAAAGATAGCCTGGACTCCTGGGATAAGCTGGTCACGGCCTTCTTGGCTAAATTCTTTCCTCCTTAAAAGCTGAGAAAGCTTAGAAGTGGATGCTCAGACTGTCAAACAAAAAGATGGTGAATCCCTCTCTAAAGCTTGGGAAAGATATAAGTAGATGACCAAAAGATGTCCTTCTGACATGTTTTCAGAATGGACCATGATAGATATATTCTATTATGGTCTATCTGAGTTCTCTAAGATGTCACTGGACCATTCTGCAGGTGGATCCATTCACCTAAAGAAAATGCCTGCAGAGGCTCAAGAACTTATTGACATGGTTGCAAATAACCAGTTCATGTACACTTCTGAGAGGAATTATGTGAATAATGGGATACCTCAGAGGAAGAGAGTTATTGAAATTGATGTTCTGAATGCCATATTGGCTCAGAACAAAATGTTGACTCAGTAAGTCAACATGATTTCTCAAAGTCTGAATGGATGGTAAAATGCATCCAACAGTACTAAAGAGGCATCTTCTGAAGAAGAAACTTATAATCCTGAAAACCCTACAATGGCAGAGGTAAATTACATGGGTGAACCTTATGGAAACACCTATAATTCTTCATGGAGAAATCATCCAAATTTCTCATAGAAGGATCAACAAAAGCCTCAACAAGGCTTTAATAATGGTGGAAGAAACAGGTTTAGCAATAGCAAGCCTTTTCCATCATCTTCTCAGCAACAAACAGAGAATTCTGAGCAGAGCACCTCTAACTTAGCAAACTTAGTCTCTAATCTGTCTAAGGCCACTTTATGTTTTATGAGTGAAACAAGGTCCTCCATTAGAAATCTGGAGGCACAAGTGGGCTAGCTGAGTAAGAAAATCACTGAAACTCCTCCTAGTACTCTTCCAAGCAATACTGAAGAGAATCCAAAAAGAGAGTGCAAGGCCATTGATATAATCAACATGGCCGAACCTAGAGAGAAAGGAGAGGACATGAATCCCAATGAGGAAGACCTCATGGGACGTCTCTCAAGCAAGAAGGAGTTCCCTATTGAGGACCCAAGGGAATCTGAGGCTCATATAGAGACCATAGAGATCCCATTAAACCTCTTTCTGCCATTCATGAGCTCTGAAGACTATTCTTCCTCTGAAGAGGATGAAGATGTAACTGGAGAGCAAGTTGCTCAATATCTAGGAGCTATCATGAAGCTGAATGCCAAGTTATTTGGTAATGAGACTTGGGAAGGTGAACCTCCCTTGCTCATTAGTGAACTAGATACATGGGTTCAGCAAACTTTACCTCAAAAGAGACAAGATCCTGGCAAATTCGTAATACCCTGCACCATAGGCACCATGATCTTTGAAAAAGCTCTGTGTGACCTGGGGTCAGGTATAAATCTTATGCCACTCTCTGTAATGGAGAAGCTGGGGGTCATTGAGGTACAACCTTCCATATTCTCATTACAAATGGCAGACAAGTCAGTAAGACAAGCTTATGGATTAGTAGATGACGTGTTAGTAAAGGTTAAAGGCCTTTACATCCCTACTAATTTCATAATCTTAGACACTAGGAAGAAGGAGGATGAATGCATCATCCTTGGAAGACCCTTCCTAGCCACAGCAGGAGCTGTGATTGATGTTGACAGAGGAGAACTAGTCCTTCAATTAAATGGGGACAACTTTGTGTTTAAAGCTCAAGGATCTTCTTCTACAACCATGGAGAGGAAGCGTGAAAAGCTTCTCTCAGTACAGAGTCAAACAAAGCCCCCACAATAAAGCTCTAAGTTTGGTGTTGGGAGGCCACAGCCAAACTCTAAGTTTGGTGTTGAATCCCCACTTCCAAACTCTAAGTTTGGTGTTGGGAGTCTACAACATTGACCTGATCACCTATGTGGCTCCATGAGAGCCTACTGTCAAGCTATTGACATTAAAGAAGCGCTTATTGGGAGGCAACCCAATTTTTATTTATCTAATTTTATTTTATTTTTATTGTTCTTTTATGTTTTATTAGGTTCATGATAATGAGGAGTCACGAAAAAAATACTAAAATTAAAAACAGAATCAAAAATAGCAGAAGAAAAATCACACCATGGAGGAAGGACTTACTGGCGTTCAAACGCCAGTAAGGAGCATCTGGCTAGCGTTCAACGCCAGAACAGAGCATGGATCTAGCGTTGAACGCCAAAAACGAGTAGCATCCTGGCGTTTGAACACCAGGAATATACCCTGAGGAGAGCTGGTGCTGAACGCCAGAAACAAGCATGGAACTGGCGTTCAACGCCAAAAGCATGCTGCAATTGGGCGTTGAACGCCCAAAATAAGCATCACTTCGGTGTTTAAACGCCAGAATTGTATATAAAGGCGTTTTACATGCCTAATTGGTGTAGGGATGTAAATTCTTGACACCCCAGGATCTGTGGACCCCACAGGATCCCCACCTACCTCTACTCGCCTTCTCTCCTCTTCTTCACATTCATCCTCTCTTTCCCATAAAAACCCTTCACCAATCACCTCAATCTCTCTTTCCAATTACCCCCTTCACCACTCACATCCATCCACTCTTTCCCATAAACCCCACCTACCTTCAAAATTCAAAATTTCTTTCCCACCCAAACCCACCCTAAATAGCCGAACCTACTCCCTCTCCCCTCACTATATATATCCCTCCATCCTTCTTCATTTTCACACAACACAACCCCCTCTTCTACACCTTAGCCGAATACACCCGCCCACTCTCCTCCATATTTTCTCTTCTTCTTCTTCTTTTCTTTCTTCTTTTGCTCGAGGGCTAGCAATATTCTAAGTTTGGTGTGGTAAAAGCATAGCTTTTTGTTTTTTCATAACCACCTATGGCACCTAAGACTGGAGAAACCTCTAGAAAAGGGAAAGGGAAGACAAAAGCTTTCACCTCCGAGTCATGGGAGATGGAGAGATTCATCTCTAAAGCCCATCAAGACCACTTCTATGATGTTGTGGCCAAGAAGAAGGTGATCCCCGAGGTCCCTTTCAAACTAAAGAAAAATGAGTATCCGAAGATCCGACATGAGATCCAAAGATAAGGTTGGGAAGTTCTAACCAACCCCATTCAACAAGTCAGAATCCTAATGGTTCAAGAGTTCTATGCCAATGCATGGATCACTAGGAACCATGATCAAAGTATGAACCCGAACCTAAAGAATTATCTTACAATGGTTCGGGGGAAATACTTAGATTTTAGTCCGGAAAATGTGAGGTTGGCATTCAACTTGCCCATGATGCAAGGAGATGCATGCCCCTACACAAGATGGGTCAACTTTTATCAAAGGTTAGACCAAGTCCTTATGGACATATGTGTTGAAGGAGCTCAATGGAAAAGAGACTCCAAAGGCAAGCCGGTTCAATTAAGAAGACTGGACCTCAAGCCTGTGGCTAGAGGATGGTTGGAGTTCATCCAACGCTCCATCATCCCCACTAGCAACCGATCTGTAGTTACTGTGGATCGGGCCATCATGATTCATAGCATCATGAATGGAGAGGAAGTAGAAGTTCATGAAGTCATCTCCCTTGAATTCTACAAAATAGACGAAAAGCCCTCTACCTTGGCAAGCCTAGCTTTTCCTCATTTTATTTCCCATCTATGTTACTCAGCTGGAGTTATCATAGAAAGAGACATCCCCATTGAGGAGGACAAGCCCATCACTAAAAAAAAGATGGAGCAAACAAGAGAGCCCACTCATGGAACCTAAGAGACGCATGAGGAAGCTCATCACCAAGAAATCTCGGAGATGTCTCAAGGGATGCACTTTCCTCCCAAGAACTATTGGGAAAAACTCAACACTTCTTTAGAAGATTTGAGTTACAATATGGATCAATTAAGGGTGGAACATCAAGAGCACTCCATCATTCTCCATAGAGAAGATCAAAGAGCAATGAGGGAGGAGCAACAAAGGCAAGGAAGAGACATAGAAGAACTCAAGGACATCATTGGTTCTTTAAGAAGAAAGCGCCACCATCACTAAGGTGGACTCATTCCTTGTTCTTATTTTTTCTATTTTTCGGTTTTTATGCTCTATGTGTGTTTATGTTTTGTGTCTCTACCTCATGATCATTAGTATTGAGTAACTATGTCTTAAAGCTATGAATAATTCCATAAATCCTTCACCTCTCTTAAATGAAAAATGTTTCTAATTCAAAAGAACAAGAAATACATGAATTTCGAAATTATCCTTGAATTTAGTTTAATTATATTGATGTGGTGACAATACTTTTTGTTTTCTGAATGAATGCTTGAACAGTGCATAATTTTGATCTTGTTGTTTATGAATGTTAAAATTGTTGGCTCTTGAAAGAATGATGAACAAAGAGAATGTTATTGACAATCTGAAAAATCATGAAAATTGATTCTTGAAGTAAGAAAAAACAGTGAAAAAGCAAAAGCTTGCGAAAAAAAGAAAAGAAAAAAAAAATTGGCGAAAAAAAATTTAGAAAGAACAAGAAAAAGCAAGCAGAAAAAGCCAATAGCCCTTAAAACTAAAAGGCAAGGGTAAAAAGGATCCAAGGCTTTGAGTATCAATGGATAGGAGGGCCCAAGGAAATAAAATCCAGGCCTAAGCGGCTAAATCAAGTTGTCCCTAACCATGTGCTTGTGGGATGCAGGTCCAAGTGAAAAGCTTGAGACTAAGTAGTTAAAGTCGTGATCTAAAGCAAAAGGAGTGTGCTTAAGAACTCTGGACATCTCTAACTGGGGATTTAGCAAAGCTGAGTCACAATCTGAAAAGGTTCACCCAGCTATGTGTCTGTGGCATTTATGTATTCGTTGGTAATACTGGAAAACAAAGTGCTTAGGGCCACGATCAAGACTCATAAAAGTAGCTGTGTTCAAGAATAAACAAACTTAACTAGGAGAATCAATAACACTATCTGAAATTCTAAGTTCCTATAAATGCCAATCATTCTAAACTTCAAAGGAGAAAGTGAGATGCCAAAACTGTTCAGAAGCAAAAAGCTACAAGTCCCGCTCATCTGATTAGAATTAATATTCATTGATATTTTGGGATTTATAGTATATTCTCTTCTTTTTATCCTAATTGATTTTCAGTTTCTTGGGGACAAGCAACAATTTAAGTTTGGTGTTGTGATGAGCGGATAATTTATACGCTTTTTGGCATTGTTTTTAGATAGTTTTTAATAGGATATAGTTACTTTTAGGGATGTTTTCATTAGTTTTTATGCTAAATTCACATTTCTGGACTTTACTATAAGTTTGTGTATTTTTCTGTGATTTTAGGTATTTTCTGGCTGAAATTGAGGGACCTGAGCAAAACTCTGATAAAAGGCTGACAAAGGACTGCTGATGCTGTTGGATTCTGACCTCCCTGCACTCAAAATGGATTTTGCTGGAGATATAGAACTCCAAATGGCGCGCTCTTAATGGCGTTGGAAAGTAGACATCCAGAGCTTTCCAGCAATATATAATAGTTCATACTTTATTCGTGATTAGATGACGTAAACTGGCGCTCAACGCCAGTTCTACGCTGCATTCTGGAGTCAAACGCCAAAAACACGTCACGAACCAGATTTGAACGCCAAAAGTACGTTACAACTTGGAGTTCAACTCTAAAAGAAGCCTCTGCACGTGTAAAGTTCAAGCTCAGCCCAAGCACATACCAAGTGGGCCCCGGAAGTGGATTTCTGCATCAATTAATTACTTCTGTAAACCCTAGTAGCTAGTCTAGTATAAATAGGACATTTTACTATTGTATTAGACATCCTGGATTGTATTTTTGATCCTGTGATCACATTTTGGGGCTGGCCATTCGGCCATGCCTGAATCTTCATCACTTATGTATTTTCAACGGTGGAGTTTCTACACACCATAGATTAAGGGTGTGGAGCTCTGTTGTACCTCGAGTTTTAATGCAATTACTACTATCTTTTATTCAATTTCAATCTTATTTCTGTTCTAAGATACTACTCGTACTTCAACCTGATGGATGTGATGATCCGTGACACTCATCATCATCTGTCCCTATGAACGCGTGCCTGACAACCACTTCCGTTCTACAAGCGAAAGCTAGAGTGTGTATCTCTTGGATTCCTGATGCAAGACGCATGGTTACCCTCGCCTGACAACCGAGCCTTCCATGAGAATCCGGAAAGTCTAAACCTTGTTTGTGGTATTCCGAGTAGAATTCCGGGATTGAATGACTGTGACGAGCTTCAAACTCGCGATTGTTAGGCGTGATGACAAACGCAAAAGAATCAAGGGATTCTACTCTGACATGATCGAGAACCGACAGATGATTAGCCGTGCCGTGACAGAGCATTTGGACCTTTTTCACTGAGAGGATGGGATGTAGCCATTGACAACGGTGATGCCCTATATATAGCTTGCCATGAAATGGAGTAAGAAGGATTGGATGAAGGCAGTAGGAAAGTAGAGATTCAGAAGGAGCACAGCATCTTCATACGCCTATCTGAAATTCCCATCGATGATCTACATAAATATTTCTATCTTTATTTTCTGTTATTTATTATTATTATTCGAAAACTCCATAACCATTTATTATCCGCCTGACTGAGATTTACAAGATGACCATAGCTTGCTTCATACCAACAATCTCTGTGGGATCGACCCTTACTCACGTAAGGTTTATTACTTGGACGATCCAGTGCACTTGCTGGTTAGTTGTGCGAGGATGTGATGAAATTGCTGAGTTAGTAAATGCGCACACCAAGTTGAATGCCATTATTAGAGATCACAATTTCGTGCACCACTTTCCAAGATTTGTTTTTTATCTAACAATCAACAATTATTTCATGCATGCATACAAATATCATGAGGTCTTTCCATAAGGTTTTAATGGGGCTAGGGTCAAGGTAGGATTGTATATGGTTAAGTGGACTAGAATTTGAATCTTTGTTTAACCTAAGCTTCCCACCTAACCTATATATCAACCTATATAATTTCAAAGCTAATCCTAACTACCCATAATCCTCACTCTTTCACACACTTATGCATTTTCTTTTCACTTCACAACACATATGCATTGATTTTTTATTGAACTTTACTTTGGGGCATTTTGTCCCCTTTTTATTATTCTTTCTTTTTCTCTCTTTTTTTTCTTTTTTTTTTCAACCTATAAAATATACAAGAACATCAATGCATAAGGTCTAAACATTTGATTAATACATGAGTATGTACCCAATTTCCAAATATAGAAATACAAAGCACCCTTTTATCCCAACCTAATGTTCCTAACCTTCCCCAAACTTGAATAATAAACACTTTCACTAGCCTAAGCTAATCAAAGATCCAAACAAGGGACATTTGTTATTTTTCACTTTAGGCTTGTAATGTGGTAAAATAAAGAACAAATGGGTTAAGCATAAGCTCAAAATTGGCTAATAATGGAAGGTAAAAGGTAGGCTATTTGGGTAAGTGAGCTTTATGAAACAATGGCCTCAATCATATAAGTGCATATATACATGGAATAATGGACTTAAAGAATTAAAAAATCAAAGATCACAATCATAGAAAGACAATAATCACACACAAGAATGAAAATAAGTGGTTATATAATATATCCACACCATTAGGCTCAAAATCTCACAAGCTTGTGTTCTTAGCTCAAAAATCATGTTCTACAATATATATAATTCAAGCAAGTTCAACACAAAAACTTTCAATCAATTGGGGTGGTGCCCTATAGATAAATTCCTTGGAGAAATTCATTGTTTTGACTAAGTTTATTATACGTATCCTAAATGTAATGTTGTGATTGAGAAAAGTAAAAATTTCTTAGTTTAATTCCCTTTGTCAATCAAACCAAATTCTCATATGTAAAAAGGGTAAACTAAGCTCAATAATCCATATTTTCTAATCACAACCAATGAGCTAAATTAAATATATATATATATATACACTACCGACTAAAAGTGTAAATCAAACTAGAAATTTAAAAATATATATACGAATAAAAGATGTCAAATGCAACAAACTAAAATAGAAGTATTCAAAATAGCTAAATAAAATGTGCAAATACTAAAAATAAATAGAATAAAGCTAAATAAAATAAGAGTTTGAAAATGGTCACCCAAGATAGAAAATTCCACCGACTTCGACGACAGCGACCTCCCCACACTTAGAAGACAGCATCGTCCTTGATGCTACGACTGAGGCTGGGTGAGAGGGTCAACGTCTGCTGCTAGCTGTGGCTGCAGCTGTGGCTCCACAGGGGCCTGCTGTGCCTCTGTGGCAACCTGAGTCTGTGTCGGTGCCTCTGGCTGCTAAGCCTGCTCCTCCTGATCCTCCTCCTCCTCCTCGGAAGAAGTGTCAGAACCAGAGGGCATCTCGGTGCCTAGTGATGTGAGCATCCGAGTCACGCGTCGATAACATCGCTTGTTGCGACGTTCACTCCACTCCATGGGTCCAATGAGATGCTGCATAAGTCGGTACGTCGGCTGGGGTGGTGCTGCTGGTGGTGCTTGATGAGCGGATATTTTATAGGCTTTTTGGAGGTAATTTCATGTAGATTTTAGTGTGTTTTAGTTAGTTTTTAGTATATTTTTATTAATTTTTAGGAAAAATTCATATTTCTGGACTTTACTATGAGTTTGTGTATTTTTCTGTGATTTCAGGTATTTTCTGGCTAAAATTGAGGGAGCTGAGCAAAAATCTGATTTAGGCTGAAAAAGGGCTGCTGATGCTGTTGGATTCTGACCTCCCTGCACTCGGAATGGGTTTTTTGGAGCTACAGAAGTCCAATTGGCGCGCTCTCAATTGGGTTGGAAAGTAGACATCCAGGGCTTTCCATCAATATATAATAGCTCATACTTTGCGCGAAGATAGATGACGTAAAGTGGCGTTTAACGCCAGTTCCATGTTGTAGTCTGGTGTTAAGCGCTAGAAACAGGTTGCAAGTTGGAGTTCAACGCCAGAAACAGGTTACAACCTGGCGTTCGACTCCAGAAACAGCCCAAGCACGTGAGAAGCTTAAGTCTGAGCCCCAGCACACACCATGTGGGCCCCAGAAATGGATTTCTGTACTATCCATCTTAGTTTACTCATTTTCTGTAAACCTAGGCTACTAGTTTAGTATTTAAACAACTTTTAGAGACTTATTTTGTATCTCATGATATTTTTACATCTGAATTATATACCTTTTAACGGCATGAGTCTCTAAACTCTATTGTTGGGGGTGAGGAGCTCTGCAGCGTCTCGATGAATTAATGCAATTATTTCTGTTTTCCTTTCAAACACGCTTGTTCCTATCTAAGATGTTCATTCGCGCTTCACTATGAAGAAAGTGATGATCCGTGACACTCATCACCTTCCTCAATCCATGAACGTGTGCCTGACAACCACCTCTATTCTACATTAGATTGAATGAGTATCTATTAGATTCCTTAATCAGAATCTTCGTGGTATAAGCTAGAATCCATTGGCAGCATCCTTGAGAATCCGGAAAGTCTAAACCTTGTCTGTGGTATTCCGAGTAGAATTCTGGGATTGGACGACTGTGACGAGCTTCAAACTCGCGAGTGTTAGGCGTAGTGACAGACACAAAAGGATCAATGGATCTTATTCCGACATGATCGAGAACCGACAGATGATTAGTTGTGCTGTGGCAGAGCATTTGGACCATTTTCACTGAGAGGATGGGAAGTAGCCATTGAAAACGGTGATGCCCTACATACAGCTTGCCATGGAAGGAGCCTTGCATATATGAAAGTGAGAAAGCATTATGTTGCAGGAATTCAGAGGACAAAGCATCTCCAAAACTCCAACATATTCTCCATTATTGCGTAACAATTATTTATTTTATGCCCTTTCACTTTTTACAATTAAAACTAAGAATCATTATTGATATTATATGCTGACTAAGAGTTACAGGATAACCATAGCTTGCTTCAAGCCAACAATCTCCATGGGATTCGACCCTTACTCACGTAAGGTATTACTTGGACGACCCAGTGCACTTGCTGGTTAGTTGTGCGAAGATGTGAAGAATTGTGATTTCCAATTTCGTGCACCAAGTTTTTGGCACCGTTGCCGGGAATTGTTTGAGTTTGAACAACTGACGGTGAATCTTGTTGCTTAGATTAGGAAAAATTTATCTTTTTGGTTTAGAGTCACTAGAATTGCATCCTTTATTATCCCTTTTAAAAAAAACTTTTTCAAAAATATTATTTTTCTTTATTAATTTTTAGTTTTTCTGTGAGTTTAGTGTCATGTTTTAAGTTTGGTTTCAATTGCATGCTTTTCTTTGTCTTTCAATTTTTGAATTGCATGTTCTTTGTTTTTCCTTGATCTTCAAATTGTTCTTGTCAACTTTTCTTGTTTAATCTTTGGTTTGTCTTGTTTTGTGTCTTTTCTTGTTTTTCTTGTGCTTTTTCAAAATATTAGTTTTCAAGAAAATATTTTTATTTATTAAAAATACCTCTTTAAAACACGTTACATTTATAGCTCAATTGGCTAGAGCGTTGGTTTGTGTTCTTCGTAATTAGGTATCTTCTTTTTGAAATTTTTTCAAAAACAATTTTTTTTTATTAATTCTTGTGCCAAACTTTAAGTTTGGTGTTCTCTTGTTACTTTTCTTTAATTTTCGAAAATTTTATTGTGGTTTTCTAAAAATTTTTAAGTTTGGTGTTCTATCTTGTGTTCTTGTTGTTCTTGTGAGTCTTCAAAGTGTTCTTGAGTCTTTTTTGTGCTTTGATCTTAAAATTTTTAAGTTTGGTGTTCCTTGGTGTTTTTCCTCCAAAATTTTTGAAAACAAGGAGCATTAGATCTAAAAATTTTAAGTCTTGTGTCTTTTGTGTGTTTTTCTCTTTCATAATAAAATTCAAAAATAAATAAATAAATAAATATCTTCTCCTTTAATTTCTCATAATTTTTGAATTACTTGGGTTGACTTGGTCAAAATTTTTCAAATTATATCTTTTTCAAAAATATCCTAACCACTTTCTCTCTCCTCATTTTTTCGAAAATCTTCATAAAATATTTTCAAATTTTTATTTTTATTTTTATTTCGGTTTCTATTTTATTTTATTATTTCGAAAATAAATTTTTTTAACATAATAAAATAAATAAAATAAATCCAAATCATCTCCCTTTCTCCATCATGGACCTAAGTGGAAATGAACAGTCCAGAAGGACTCTGGGCTCATATGCTAACCCCACTACTACTTCATATAGGAGTAGTATCTGTATACCCTCTATCGGAGTCAGTAGTTTTGAGTTGAATCGTCAGCTCATTATCATGGTGCAGCAAAGTTGCCAGTATTCCGGTCTTCCACAGGAAGAACCTACAGAATTTTTGTCACAATTTTTACAAATTGCTGACACAGTACATGATAAGAAAGTAGATCAGGATGTCTACAGATTATTACTGTTTCCATTTGCTGTAAAGGTCCAAGCTAAGAGGTGGTTAAATAACCAACCTAAGGACACCATAAAGACATGGAAACAGTTGTCAGAAAAATTCCTAAATCACTACTTTCCTCCAAAACGAATGCCATAGCTAAGGCTGAGCATCCAAGGCTTAAAACAAGGAGATAATGAATCCCTTTATGATGCCTGGGAGAGATACAGAGAGATGCTAAGAAAATGCCCCTCTGAAATGTTTTCAGAGTGGGTGCAGTTAGACATCTTTTATTATGGGCTTACAGAGAAAGCTCAGATTTCTCTAGAGCACTCATCTGGTGGATCTATACACATGAGAAAATAATTGATGAAGCTCAAGAGCTCATTGATACGGTTGCCAGAAATTAGCATCTGTACCTAAGTAGTGAACCTTCCATGAAAGAAGAGGCTAAAACAGTAACTGATGAACTCAATCCTGCAGATTAAGTTACTGAATTCAATCAGCAACTGGATTTTCTAACAAAACAGTTAGCCGAATTCAAGGAGATATTGCAAGAAATAAGAATGGCTAATATGAATATGGAAGTGCAGTTGAAGCAAACAGAACAGCAGTTATCAAAACAAATAACAGAAGAGTGCCAAGCAATTCAATTAAGAAGTGGGAAAACATTAAATACCTCACTTCAAGGCAGCAGAAAGCCAAGAAATGAACAAACTGCTACCCAAAATCCCTCTGAGGATAGTTAGAGCCCAGAGAGGAATAATTCTGGCGCTCAAACGCCAGAAAAGGGGTGGAAACCTGGCATTGAATGCCCAACCCATGCTCAGTCCTGGCGTTCAATGCCAGAAACAGGCAAGGAATTGGCATTGAACGCCCAAAGGAAGCACAGTTCTGGCGTTCAGACGCCAGAAACAGGTAAGGAGTTGGCGTTTAACGCCACTCCAGCTTCCACCCCTGGCATTCAAATGCCAGTGGGAGATCAGACACATACAAGTGCTGATAGCAACCCCTCTAAAAAGGCTTCTCAACCTACATCTGTAGGTAATAAACCTGCAGCAACTAAGGTTGAGGAATACAAAGCCAAAATGCATTATCCTCAGAAACTCCGCAAAGCGGAACAGGATAAGCAATTTGCCTGCTTTATAGACTATCTCAGGACTCTTGAAATAAAGATTTCGTTTACAGAGGCACTTGAGCAAATACCCTCTTATGCTAAGTTCATGAAAGAGATCTTAAGTCATAAGAAGGATTGGAGGGAAACTGAAAAAGTTTACCTCACTAAAGAATGCAGTGCAGTCATTCTGAAAAGCTTACCTGAAAAGCTTAAAGATCCCGGAAGCTTTATGATACCATGCACATTAGAGAGTACTGTACCAAGCAAGCTTTATGTGATCTTGGGGCAAGTATCAACCTAATACCTGCATCTACTATCAGAAAGCTTGGTTTGACTGAAGAAATCAAACCAACCCGGATATGTCTTCAACTTGCTGATGGCTCCATTAAATACCCATCAGGCGTGATTGAAGACATGATTGTTAAGGTTGGGACAATTGCCTTTCCCACTGACTTTGTGGTGCTGGAAATGGAGGAGCACAAGAGTACAACTCTCATTCTAGGAAGACCTTTCCTAGCAACTGGACGAACCCTCATTGACGTCCAAAAAGGGGAAGTGACCCTGAGAGTCAATGAGGACGAGTTTAAGTTGAATGTTGTCAAAGCTATGCAGCATCCAGACACCCAAAATGACTGCATGAGCATTGATATTATTGACTCTCTGGTAAAAGAGGTCAATATGACTGAGAGTCTCGAATCAGAACTAGATGATATCTTTAAAGATGCTCAGCCTGATCTGGAGGAATCAAAGAGAATAATAAAACCTCTGAAAATCCCTCAGGAAGAGGAGAAACCTCTCAAACCCGAGCTCAAACCATTACCACCATCTCTGAAATATGCATTTCTGGGAGAAGGTGATACCTTTCCTGTAATCATAAGCTCTACCTTAGAGCCACAGGAAGAGGAAGCACTAATTCAAGTGCTAAAGACACACAAGACAGCTCTTGGGTGGTCCATCAGTGATCTTAAAGGCATTAGCCCAGCCAGATGTATGCACAAGATCCTATTAGAGGGTGACACTAAGCCAGTGGTTCAACCACAGAGGCGGCTGAATCCAACCATGAAGGAAGTGGTGCAAAAGGAGGTCACTAAATTATTAGAGGCTGGGATTATTTATCCTATTTTTGATAGCCCCTGGGTAAGCCCTGTCCAAGTCGTCCCTAAGAAGGGTGGTATGACAGTGGTTCATAATGAAAAAAATGAACTGGTTCCTACAAGAACAGTTACATGGTTGCGTATGTGTATTGATTATAGAAGGCTCAATACAGCTACCAGAAAGGATCATTTTCCTTTACCATTCATAGACCAGATGCTAGAAAGACTAGCAGGTCATGAATACTACTGCTTCCTGGATGGATATTCAGGTTATAATCAAATTGCAGTAGATCCCCAGGATAAAGAGAAAATAGCATTCACATGTCCATCCGGAGTATTTGCATACAGAAGGATGCCATTTGGTCTGTGCAATGCACCTGCAACCTTTCAAAGGTGCATGCTCTCTATTTTCTCTGATATGGTGGAAAAATTTCTAGAAGTCTTCATGGATGACTTTTCAGTATTTGGAGACTCATTCAGCTCCTGTCTTGACCATCTAGCACTTGTTCTAAAAAGGTGCCAATAGACTAACCTGGTTTTAAACTGGGAGAAATGTCACTTTATGGTGACTGAAGGAATTGTCCTTGGGCACAAATTTCGAACAAGGGAATAGAAGTGGATCAAGCTAAGGTAGAGGTAATTGAAAAATTACCACCACCTGCCAATGTTAAGGCAATCAGAAGCTTCTGGGGCATGCAGGATTCTATAGGAGGTTTATAAAAGATTTTTCAAAAATCACCAAACCTCTGAGTAATCTGCTAGCTGCTGACACGCCATTTATCTTTGATAAAGAGTGTCTGCAGGCGTTCGAGACTCTGAAAGCTAAGCTGATCATAGCACCAGTCATCTCTGCACCAGACTGGACATTACCATTTGAACTAATGTGTGATGCCAGTGACCATGTCATTGGTGCAGTGTTGGGACAAAGGCATGACAAGCTTCTGCACATCATTTACTATGATAGTCGTGTTTTAAATGACACACAGAAGAACTACACAACCACAGAAAAAGAGTTACTTGCAGTGGTTTACGCCATTGACAAGTTTAGATCTTATTTAGTAGGATCAAAAGTGATTGTGTACTCTGACCATGCTGCTTTTAAATATCTACTCACAAAGCAGGATTCAAAACCCAGACTCATCAAATGGGTGTTGCTTCTGCAAGAGTTTGATATAGAAATAAGAGACAGAAAAGGGACAGAGAACCAAGTAGCAAATCACCTGTCCCGAATAGAACCAGTAGAAGGGGCGTCCCTCCCTCTTACTGAGATCTTTGAAAACTTTTCGGATGAGCAACTCTTTGCCATCCAGGAAGTGCCATGGTTTGCAGACATTACAAACTACAAGGCAGTGAGATTCATACCCAAAGAGTATAGTAGGCAGCAATCAAAGAAATTGATTACTGATGCAAAGTACTATCTTTGGGATGAACCATATCTCTTCAAGAGATGTGCAGACGGAGTAATCCGTAGATGTGTGCCTAAAGAAGAAGCACAGAAGATCCTCTGGCACTACCATGGATCACAGTATGGAGGACATTTTGGAAGTGAGCGAACAGCCACAAGAGTCCTCCAATGTGGCTTCTACTGGCCTACTCTCTATAAAGACTCCCGAGTGTTTGTACTTAATTGTGACAGTTGCCAAAGATCTGGCAATCTGCCTCACAGTTATGCCATGCCTCAACAAGGGATCTTGGAGATTGAGTTGTTTGATGTATGGGGTATTGACTTCATGGGGCCTTTTCCACCATCATACTCAAACACTTATATTCTGGTGGCATTGGATTACGTATCCAAATGGGTTGAAGCTATTGCAACACCCACTAATGATACTAAGATAGTGCTAAAATTCCTCTAGAAACACATCTTCAGCAGATTTGGTATCCCTAGAGTACTAATCAGTGATGGGGGCACTTATTTCTGCAATAAATAGCTTTACTCTACTTTGGTTCGGTATGGAGTTAGCCACAGGGTGGCCACTCCATATCATCCACAGATAAATGGGCAAGCTAAATTCTCTAATAGAGAACTTAAAAGAATCCTGGAACGGACTGTGATTAACCGTAGAAGGGATTGGGCAAGAAGCTTGGATGATGCTCTGTGGGCATACAGAAAAGTATTCAAGACTCCTATAGGAACTTCTCCATACCAGCTTGTGTATGGAAAAGCCTGTCACTTGCCAGTGGAACTGGAACATAAGGCCTATTAGGCAACCAGATTCCTAAACCTTGATGCCAAGTTAGCTGGAGAAAAACGACTGCTCCAGTTAAATGAGCTAGAGGAATTCAGACTCAATGCTTTCGAAAATACAAAAATTTACAAAAAGAAAGCAAAAAGATGGCATGATAAGAAGTTGTCATCCAGAGTCTTTGAGCAGGGAAGAAAGTTCTACTGTTTAATTCTAGTCTCAGATTATTCCCCGAAAAATTGAAATCCCGGTGGAGAGGTCCATATGTGATTACAAGTGTGTCACCATATGGATACGTGGAGCTTCAGGATAATAATTCTAACAAAAAGTTCATTGTTAATGGATAGAGAGTTAAACATTATCTTGAAAGCAATTTTGAGCAAGAATGCTCAAAACCGACACTTGAATAAAGCTAGTAATAGTCCAGCTAAAGACAATAAAGAAGCGCTTGCTGGGAGGCAACCCAGCCATTTACAAAGCTTATTTGTTAATTAATTGATTTTTACATGTTTATGTCAATTATCTTCAAGGTAAAATAGCAATTGCTTGAGTTCACAGAGTTACAGAAGGATTCGCAAGATAAAACAGCAAAAAGGAAGCTCACTGGTGCGAAAAAGCCGGTAAGAACTGTTTTGGGCGTTGAACGTCCAAAAGAAGCATCTACTGGGCGTTCAACTCCAGTAAGGATAGCCATCTGGGCGTTAAACGCCAGAAAGAAGCATCTTCTGGGCGTTGAACGCCAGAAAGAAGCACCTTCTGGGCGTTTAACGCCAAATTTACAGCGTCCTGGGCATTCAGAAAAATGCCCAGTGAAAAAGGAGTTCTTGGCGTTCAACGCTAGCTAGAAGCAACAGCTGGGCATTGAACGCCCAGGAGAAGCTGCAAATGGGCGTTAAACGCCCAAAACATGCAGCGTTTGGGCGTTTAACGCCAGGATTGTGGGGAGGAGGTAAATTCGTTTTTACTTCACATTTTTTCCAATTTTCATATCTCAATTCATGATTTCTTGCATAAACATGTTACAAACTCTCACCCTTCAATTCCAAAAATTTTAATCCTAATTTCTAAAATCCCTTTTTCAAAAAAATCAAATGTATTGTAATTCATAAATACAGATCCTTTTCAAATCCCACCCAACTTCGTTTCAAATTTTTTTCAAAACTCAATTATCTTTTCAAATTCATCTCAATTTTTTTTCAAAATAAAAATTCAGATTTATCTTTTTCAAATATCTTTCACAACTTTTTAATTTTAAATTATATCTTTTTCCTATCATATTTATCTTTTACAAATCATATCTTCTATCTTATCTTTCTTCAAAATTTTTGAAAACCCACCCCCTCCCTTTAAATCCACATTCGGCCTCCCTCCTCTCATCCACCATTCGATACTTGCTCTCCTTCTATCCCTCTCCTTTCCTTTCTTTTGATTGAGGACAAGCAAACCTCTATGTTTGGTGTGTTTATCCGTGATCACTAAACCATACCCACTAAGATCATGGCTCCTAAAGGAAAACAACCCACTCCAAGAGGCAAGAAAGAGAGTATTCCAAAACCACTTTGGAATCAAGGGAAGTTCTTAACCAAAGAACATTCATACCATTACTACAAAATAATGGGTCTAAGGTCAGTGATCCCGGAAGTTAAATTCGATCTGAAAGAAGACGAATATCCGGAGATCCAAGAGCAAATTCGAAATAGGAATTGGGAAGTCCTAGCTAATCCTGAAACAAAGGTGGGAAGAAACATGGGTCAGGAATTCTACGCTAATCTGTGGTAAACAGACAAGCAGAGAATATATGGAACTGTCCTTTATGACTATCAGACCTTGGTTAGAGGAAAGATTGTTCACATCCACCCTGATAAAATCAGGGAGATCTTTAAGCTACCTCAGCTGAAAGATAACCCAGACTCCTTTAATAGGAGAATGATGAAAACAAATAAGGGCCTGGATAAGATTTTAGAGGACATATGCCTCCCTAGAACCAGGTAGACCACCAGCACCAAGGGCGTCCCAAATCAACTCAAGAGAGAAGATCTCAAACCAGTCACTAGAGGCTGGCTGGACTTCATTGGGCATTCTATACTATCCACTAGCAACTGCTCTGAAGTCACCATTAAAAGAGCAGTGATGATCCACTGCATTATGTTGGAAAGAGAAGTGGAATTTTATCAGCTGATTTCGTGTGAACTTTACATAATTGCGAATAAAAACTCCAAAGATGCCAAATTGGCTTATCCAAGCTTAATCTCTATGCTATGTAAAGATGCTGGAGTGAAGATGGGAATAACTGAGTATATCTCAGTTGAGCGACCAATCACCAAAATATCAATGGAAAGACAACAAGTGTAGGATGACCCCATCAAGAGGAGAGCACAGGAATTCCTCTTGGAAATCCCTCAAATTGAATACTAGGAGCATCTTGAAGCATCTGTTACCAAGTTGCAAGAAGCTATGGAACAAATAAAGGAAGAACAGAATAATCAAAATAGCATGCTTTGCGAACTGCTTGGGGAACAAGAAGAGCAAGGGCATGACTTGAAGGAACTGAAGCGTTAAAAACTATCTCTTGAAGGACCAAGCACCCCACAGACTAGAGGAACATCCAGTTCTCAAAATAAAGGTTGTTGAGTCCTAATCGTAGCTTTAACTCTGTGATAGTTGTTCTTATAGGAATTTACCTTAGAAGTTATATATGAGTAGTAGTAATTAGTATATCTATTTTAATTTTATTTCCAATTAAGTCATAATTTATTTTTCTCATCATCATCAAACATGAATAAAATAGTAGATTTTTGGAATAAAAAGGCAATTTAATTTTTTCGAGTTCTTAATAAGGAAAATTCTAATTATTTATATATGGTGGTAATAATTTTTGTCTTCTGAATGAATGCTTGAACAGTGCATATTTTTTATATTGAATTCCATGAATGTTAAAATTTTTGGCTCTTAAAAGAATGATGAACAAGAGAAATATTATTGATGATTTGAAAAATCATGAAATTGATTCTTGAAGCAAGAAAAAGCAGTGAAAAAATCATTGGATAAAGAAAAAGAAAAAGCCAATAACCCTTAAAACCAAAAGGCAAGGGTGAAAAGGATCCAAGACTTTGAGCATCAATGGATAGGAGGGCCCAAGGAAGTAAATCCAGGCCTAAGCGGCTAAATCAAGCTGTCCCTACCCATGTGCTTGTGGCATGCAGGTCCAAGTGAAAAGCTTGAGACTGAGTGGTTAAAGTCGTGATCCAAGGCAAAAGAGTGTGCTTAAGAACTCTGGACACCTCTAATTGGGGACTCGAGCAAAGCTAAGTCACAATCTGAAAAGGTTCACCCAGTTATGTGTCTGTGGCATTTATATATCCGGTGGTAATACTGGAAAACAAAGTGCTTAGGGCCACGGCCAAGACTCATCAAGTAGCTGTGTTCAAGAATCAACATACTAAACTAGGAGAATCAATAATACTATCTAAATTCTGAGTTCCTATGGATGCCAATCATTCTGAATTTCAAAGGATAAAGTGAGATGCCAAAACTGTTCAGAAGCAAAAAGCTACTAGTCCCGCTCATCTAGTTAGAATCTGAGCTTCACTTGAAACTCTGAGATATTATTGCTTCTTAATTTCTTTTTATCTTATTTTATTTATCTAGTTGCTTGAGGACTAGCAACAGTTTAAGTTTGGTGTTGTGATGAGCGGATATTTTATACGCTTTTAGGGGGTAATTTCATGTAGATTTTAGTGTGTTTTATTTAGTTTTTAGTATATTTTTATTAGTTTTTAGGCAAAATTCATATTTCTGGACTTTACTATGAGTTTGTGTGTTTTTCTATGATTTCAGGTATTTTCTGGCTCAAATTGAGGGAGTTGAGCAAAAATCTGATTTAGGCTGAAAAAGGACTGCTAATGCTGTTGGATTCTGACCTCCCTGCACTCGGAATAAATTTTTTGGAGCTACAGGAGTCTAATTGGCGTGCTCTCAATTGGGTTGGAAAGTAGACATCCAGGACTTTCCAACAATATATAATATTCTATACTTTGCGAGAAGATAGACGACGTAAACTGGCGTTTAACGCCAGTTCCATGTTGCAGTTTGGCGTTCAGCGCCAGAAACAGGTTGCAAGTTGGAGTTCAACGCCAGAAACAGGTTACAACCAGGCGTTCAACTCCAGAAACAGCCCAGACACGTGAGAATCTTAAGTCTCATCCCCAGTACACACCAAGTGGGCCCCAGAAATGGATTTCTGCACTGTCCATCTTAGTTTACTCATTTTCTGTAAACCTAGGCTACTAGTTTTGTATTTAAACAACTTTTAGAGACTTATTTTGTATCTCATGACATTTTTAGATCTGAATTATATACCTTTTTTGATGGCATGAGTCTCTAAACTCCATTGTTGGGGGTGAGAAGCTCTGCAGCGTCTCGTTGAATCAATGCAATTATTTCTGTTTTCCATTCAAACACGCTTGTTCCTATCTAAGATGTTCATTCGCACTTCACTATGAAAAAGGTGATGATCCGTGACACTCATCACCTTCCTGAATCCATGAACGTGTGCCTGACAACCACCTCCGTTCTACATTAGATTGAATGAGTATCTCTTAGATTCCTTAATCAGAATCTTCGTGGTATAAGCTAGAATCCATTGGCAGCATCCTTGAGAATCCGAAAAGTCTAAACCTTGTTTGTGGTATTTCGAGTAGGATTCTGGGATTGGATGACTGTGACAAGCTTCAAACTCGCGAGTGTTGGGCATAGTGACAGACGCAAAAGGATCAATGGATCTTATTCTGACATGATCGAGAACCGACAGATGATTAGCCGTGCTGTGACAGAGCATTTGGACTATTTTCACTGAGAGAATGGGAAGTAGCCATTGACAACGATGATGCCCTACATACAGCTTGCCATGGAAGGAGCCTTGCATATATGAAAGTGAGAAAGCATTATGTTACAGGAATTCAGAGGATAAAGCATCTCCAAAACTCCAACATATTCTCCATTATTGCGTAACAATTATTTATTTTATGCCCTTTCACTTTTTACAATTAAAACTAAGAATCATTATTGATATTATATCCTGACTAAGAGTTACAAGATAACCATAGCTTGCTTCAAGCCAACAATCTTTGTGGGATTCGACCCTTACTCACGTAAGGTATTACTTGGACGACCTAGTGCACTTGCTGGTTAGTTGTGCGAAGTTGTGAAGAATTATGATTTCCAATTTCGTGCACCAGTGCTGCTGGTGGTCCAGGTGCTGCTGCTGAAGAGGAAGATGGCCTAGAAGTCACTGCTGCAGAAGCTCGAGCTCGATGCGAGACTGGTGGTCTATCACTCACCCAGGTCCCCTAAGGAATAACTCGCTCCTTTTCATGGACTGGGGGTGGTGACTCATCATCTGGCATCTATGGAACTTCAACCTGCTGAGCCATCTCTGTGACTAAAGTAGGGAATGGGAGTGTGCCTCTGACATGGGCTCGCCACATAAACTTCCTGATCAGTTGGGGAAAGTATAGCTCCTTCTCCTTCATAATACACCCAATCAAGACGAGCATGTCCACCGGAATCTCAGTAAAGTGCGTGGTAGGCATGACATAGTGGGCAAGAATCTGCTGCCATGTCCTAGCCTCCCTCGTCAAATAGTCAAACATCATCTCCTTGGGTTTCACTTTAGTGGCATCCATCTCCCAAGGGGCGTCCGACTGTGCAATAACACTCCGCCAGGCATCATAATCATAAGTCAGGCAATGCATCTCCTCATCATCCTTCTGAAAAGCGTCTTTCTCACTAACCTTGGGCTGACAGTGGAGTGCCTGCTTAATATCCACCTTTGTAATCAGAATCTGTCCTCCTCTCAAGTGAACTGAGTCAAAGGTCGGTCTAAAGAAATTACAGTAAAATTCACGGACCCACGACTCGTTCACCCTAGGTAGCTCCCTATCCACAAAAGATAAGCCCATCCCCTCAATCCGAAGCTCAATAGATTGCCTCAAATCAGCGGGAATAGCCAGCTTCTTCTCCAAGTTGAGATGCTTGACGGCACCCAATTGTACAAGTTGGGATTTCACAAAATAGGATTAACGTTGCAACTATAGACCCAAACCCAACAATCGGTCACTGACCAATTTGGAAATTCACAAGATGTGTCACAACTCAAAACCAATTTAAAAACTGAGAGTAATTGACTCCCAACTCGTCTCCCAAGGAATCACTTAAGGGGCAATGAGTGTGCAAATTCCGGTTGTAGTGATCAAGGGATTGTCAATGAAGAAATGAACATATAAAGCAATAAAAGAACATGCAAAATTGTAATGATTGAACTAATGAAGAAATTAAAGAACCGACTATGTAATATAAACAAGTAAAGTATAAAAGAGATTAACATAGCAATGTATGGAAAATTGACAATCCAAGAATTGACATTAAATGTTGGACATTCCAACTCCAAGAACCCAATTGCTCACTTTACCCAAGCCAAGAGACAAAAATTTAGCCTAAAACCATGTTTGACATTTTGTCAAACACTTGGTGGGCAAAAAGCTTAAACATGAGAAAAATAAGAAAAGACTTGAAATTAAAAGCAACAATTGATATCAATAAACAAGAATAGCAAAAGAAATCATAGAACAAACACCAAATATCAACTTATCAACAAGAAAGTGAAATTGCAAAAGAGAAGCAAAATTGAACTATAACTTGAATGAGAAGAAAGAGTAATGACAATGTAACTATAAAGAGTAATAACAAGAGAATACTTAAAATGAGATTAGCAAAATCCAAAGATCAAAAATGAAAATGGCACTTGGAATGTAAAACCCTAATGAAACCCTAATGGAGAATATGAGAAAACTTAGAGAAAACTAAAACTAAAAACCTTCTATTCTACTCCTAAAACTACACTAATGCTATGCTATGTTATTTTCTTCATTTCTCCTCCAATATGAGCTAGAAGACTTCAGAAATGGGCCTCCAAAGCTCCCAAATCGCGAGTCATGTGCCTTTCTAATGAAGTCATGCGCGGACACCTGTGCGGACGCACAGGCGTGTGCGTCCGCACACTCTGCGAAAATTCCCTCCTGTGCATACGCACGAGTATCTGTGCGCACGCACACTAGGTGATGCTTGGCTGGACGTGCGACGCGCTCGAATTGATCCACGAGCTCTGCTTGGGCTCCTGTACAGACACACAAGAGGCTGTGCGCACGCACACATCTCTGAGCTCACCTCCCTTGATTCTTCATGTTTCCTCCACTTTGCAAGCTCTTCTTCCATTTTCTCCAACTAATTCCTTCTTTATACACCTGAAATCACTCACAAACACATCAAGGCTTTGAATGGAAAGCAAATGGAATAAAAATATATCAAACTAAGCACAAAAGAGCAAATTTTCATAATCAAGCACAATTTGGGAGGAAAGTTCAAAAGCATGCTATTCAAGGAAATAAGTGTGAGTTTATGTGATGAAATCCATTCAATTCTAACCAAAAATTATCGTCAAATATGGATTCATCAATGCCGCTTCTGAAAGAGCGGGAAGCGAAGCTCACAGTACAAATTAGGGAACCTTCCTGCTTCGGTCGAAGGCAGTCACTGATTTGCCTTATCCTTCTAAGATAGATATGTGATGAAAAGAAATTGTCTATCGGTAAAGAATTTCGCAATGGAAATCTCGTTGCAAGTATAGTTCTAAACCAATAAACAATCCTCAATAAAAAATTTACTTTGTCACAAGTGCAAACCCTAATAAAATAACCGAGAGTATTAATCCCGGGTCGTTTTCCCTAGGAATTACAATAAAGTGCTTTATTATTGGCATTGAAGGAATGTTTTGGGGTTTTTGTAATAATGAACAAGAAATGTAAATAGCAAAAGAAGTAAGCTAATAACTAAGAAAGTTCTTGGCAAGGAATGAGAACTAGAAGTCCTATCCTCATTATCATCATCAATTGTGACAAGAATTATCCATTGCTCCCACTTAGTTAACCTCTAACTATGAAGGAAAGTCAAGTGGATGGAATTGACTCTTTTCCACAGGTCCTAGTCAAATCATAGTGAAAGACTAGCTTTAGTGGCATTCAAGTCAATTAGCAACTTCCAATTGTCAATCAACAAAATACTTTGACAATTCAAGAGTATCTAATTACTCAATCCAAGCCAAGAGGAGAAAAATCTACTCTAAAACCCAACCAAGCATTTTATCAAACACTTGGAAGGCATAAAGGGAAAGCAATATATAATTGCAAGAAATGTAAATCTACAACTACCAATTGCAAGGAAATAACAATAACAAAGCAATTAAACAATAAAGGAACATAAAACATGAAATTGCATTAAAGGAAATTAAAATCAACAAAGTGCTCATAGACATGAAAGTGGCAAAATAGAAGAGATAAAAAAGAAGAACTAAAAGAGAAAAGATGTAGGAACAAGAAATAGTAAAGGAAACTAAATGGAAATAACAATTAAAATTAGATCTAAGAAAATCCTAATCTAAACCTAACCTAATTTCTATAGAGAAGAAAGAGCTTCTCTCCTTAGAGTTCTATCCAAAAACATGATGAAAACTCCAACTATGACTATTTTCTTTATCCTCCTCCAATCCTTGGGTTCAATAGCATTAGAAATGAGTTGGATTGGGCCCAAAATACTTCAGAAATCGCTGGCCGCGAATTGCTATAAGTGAGTCACACTGCTCCTGCGATGCGTTCACGTGGAATGAGGCGTACGCTTCCTTAAACGCCAAGAAAATATGGCAAATTTTATATCATTTTGAAACCCCAGATGTTAGCTTTTCAACGCAACTAAAACCGTCTAATTTTGATCTCTGTAGCTCAAGTTATGATTGATTAAGTACGAAGAGGTCAGGATTGACAACTTAGCAATTCCTTCATTTCTTCATGAGTTCTCCATTTTTACATTCTTTTTTTCTTCGTTCCCTCAATCCAATCTTTGCCTTTTAAACCTGAAATCACTTAACAAACATATCAAGGTATCGAATGGAATCAAGGTGAATTAAATTTAGTTATTTTAAGACCTAAAAAACATGTTTTCATACTTAAGCACAAGTACAGGAGAATTTACAAAACCATGCTATTTTAGTGAATAAATGTGGGAAAAGTTGATAAAATCCCCTAAATTCAACACAAGATAAACCACCAAATTGGGGTTTATCAAATCTCCCCACACTTAAACCAAGCATGTCCTCATGCTAAACCAAGAAAGACTATAAAAGGGGTATAAACATTTATTCAATGCAAAGAAATTATATAAACCTATTTACATGCATGCAACTAAATGCAAAGTGATTCTACCTACTTGGTTAAAAGTAAATCAATCTCCAAGACATATATGCAGTGACGAACCTAGAAAATTTTAAGAGTGGGGACAAAAATATATATACTAAAATAAATTTTGTTAAATATTATTAATTATATAGAGATATAAAAATTAAAGAGTTAGTAAACACTTTCATTCTTAAAATACTATTCATTATATATAATTTATAAAAAATATTTTTTATTTCTAAAACTTGAACTTAAAATATTTTAATTAAATTAAGATACCTTATTATCTTAACTAATTTTTTATACACATTTAATAATAAAAGAGTGAATTAATTGGTACATTAGCACCTAATGATACACTAATATTTATAATTTGAAACTAGAATTATATATAAATACTAAAAAAATTAAATCAGTATACGAAAATTATGTTTATATAAAACAACAGAAACATAATTCACAATTGTTTCTTTCTTTCTTTTTAAAATAATTAAATTTGTTATATATTTTTTAATTTAATTTTGATATAATGTTAGATGAAAGATTTTATGCATCTGTTTAATTATGTATTGTAATTAAAATATTTTTCTATTACTATTTCTAAAAATAAAAAATATATTCTAAATTAGTAAATTAATCAATTTATTTTAAAATTTTATACGCAACATAGGTACATATAATATAATAGAACAAAAGATAAAAAATAAGTAATAAAAATGAATAAATCGAAAATAAAATAAAATATATAAAGTCACGAAGAAAATAAAATATTAGATTAATACCTAAACTATAATTGTTTGAATTAAAATTTGAAATTAAAAATATCAAAAAAAGAAATAATGAAATTAGAAGATAGATAGAGTCATGGAGAGCTATATAAAAAAAATTTTAAAATTTATTTTTTGACGAAGAAAAGATGACCACTAGACAAAGAATAGAAAAAAAATTGAAAATATAAAAATAAAAAGAGGGTTTAAGAGAATAAAGGAGTGACGACACAATTAAATTTTATTAGGTTAAATAATAATCAAAATGATAGAGAAATAAAAAAGTGAATTTAGAACTTTAGCTAATTGAGTTTAATTTATTTATAGTGGGGTCATTAAAATTTAAAGTGGGGGTATATTATATATAACTTTTTTTTAAATTAAAAACACTGTGGGGACAAGTGCCCCTTCATCTTTGCTACTGAGTCTGTCCCTGCATATATGAACAAGTAGGGCTAAGGTTATATGACGATTCATGAATCCTACCAATTTAAATATCAAAATGAAGTACAAATAGACTTGCAAAAAGAAAGCTCATGAAAGCCGGAAACAAGAAATTGAGCATCGAACCCTCACCGGAAGTGTTTGTACTCTAGTCGCTCGAGTGTATAGGATTGATCACTCAATTCTCTTCTAATAATGCTTTTCAAGATTTGTTTTTCATCAAACAATCAATAATTATTTCATGCATGCATACAAATATCATGAGGATTTTTCATAAGGTTGTAATGGGGCTAGGGTCAAGGTAAGATTGTATATGGTCAAGTGGACTAGAAATTTGAATCTTTGACTAACTTAAACTTCCCACCTAACCTATGACAACCTATAAAATTTCAAAGCTAACCTAACTACCCATTCTTCACTTTTTCACACACTCATGCATTTTCTTTTTGATCATCACACATATGCATTGAGTATTATTGAACTTTACTTTGGGGTATTTTGTCCCATTTTTATTGCTTTTCTTTTTCTTTCTTTTTGTTTTTCTATTTTTTTTTCTTTTGACATATATTTTTATTTTTATTTATTTTTTTCTATATATATATATATATATATATATATATATTTCTTTTTGCAATAAAGTGTATACAAGAGTATCAATGCATATGGTTTAAACATAATTAATACATGAGTATATACCCAATTCCCAAAATTTTGACAAGAATATAAAAACACCCTTTTATCCCAACCAATGTTCCCAATTCTCCCAAACTTGATGATAAACACTCTCACTAACCTAAGCTAATCAAAGATCCAAATAAGGGACATTTATTGTTTTTTCGCTTAAGGCTTGTAATGTGCTAAAATTAAGAACAAGAGGGATTAAATAGGCTCAAAATTGGCTAACAATAGTTTATGAAAGGTAGGCTATTTAGGTAAGTGAGCTAAATAAAATGATGGCCTCAATCATATAAATGCATGTATACATGGAATAATGAACATAAAGAATCAAACAAATAAAGGATTATAATCATAGAAAGAGAATAATACACACAAGAATAAAAATAAGTAGTTATAAGAACTGTGCTAGGAACTCAGTGGGTTCTTGATAAACCCCAATTTTGTGGTTTATCTTGAACTTAATTTGGGGGATTTTATCAATTTTTCTCATATTTATTCAATGAAATAGCATGGTTTTGTAATTCTCCCTAGATTTGTGCTTAAGCGTGAAAACATGCTTTTTAGGCCTTAAAATAGCTAGATTTAACTCACTTTAATTTCATTCTATGCCTTGATATGTTTGTTGAGTGATTTCAGGTTCATAAGGCAAGTATTGGATGGAAGAAGTGAGGAGAAAAGCATGCAAAGTGGGAGAACTCATGAAGAAATGAAAGAACCGTAAAGCTGTCAAGCCTGACCTCTTCGCACTCAATCGACCATAACTTGAGCTACAAAGGTCCAAATGAGGCGGTTTTAGTTGCGTTGGAAAGCTAACATATGGGGCTTTAAAATGATATAAAATTTGCTATATGTTGCTTCGCGTTTAGGGGCGCGCACGCGCCATGTACGCGTGCACACCGATGCTGCTCGTGGCCCACTAAAGTGAAATCGTGGCCAGCGATTTTGCAGCTCATTTTGGGCCCAATCCAACTCATTTCTGATGCTATTTCATGCTGAATTCAAGCTTGGGCAAGGGGGAGCAATTGTTTGGTAGTATAGCATCATGTAGGTTAGTTTCTAGAGAGAGAAGCTCCCTCTTCTCTCTGGAATTAGGTTAGGTTAGGTTAATCCATCTTAGATCTAGGCATGATTTCTTGATTTTATCTTGTTTCCTTTACAATTTCTTGTTTCTACTACTCTATTTTTCTTAGTTCTCTTGTCAATTTTACTTTTATGTCTCTTTTATGTTTATGAATGCTCATGTTGGATTTTGTTTACATTTAATGAAATTTAATGTTTGATGTTTCTTTTAATGATGATTTGAGTTGTTGATTTATTTTTCTTGCAATTTGTAGTTGGTAGATTTTACTATTCTTGCACATTTACCATGCTTTCCTTATACACCCACCAAGTGTTTGACAAAATGCTTGGTTGGGCTTTAGAGTAGACTTTGAGCATTCTTGGCTTGGAAAGAGTAATTAGGCAATCTTGGTCATGAATACCCAACTAATGTTGGTGATTTAGAGTTGTTAGTTAATATGAATTCCATTGACTCTAATCTTTGCTAATTCTATTAGTGAGTTAATTAGTACATTTGGATTGAGGTTAACTAGTCTTGTTTGACTTTCTCTCATGGAAGATAATGTGATACATTCTTCCAATATTGGAGATGACGAAATAAGATAGATTCTTGTTATTATTGTGATATGATTGATTAGTCTTGTTTGACATTCTCTCTATTTGAAGATAACATGATACCTTCTTCTATTTGTTGGAGTTGACTAAATAAGATGAATTAATCATTGTATGACTAGGATAGAAAGCCTATGATCTCAATTCTTGCCATGAATGTCTCTCCTTATCACTTGCTTTCTTTAGTTATTTGCTTGATTTACTTTTCTTGTAATTTAGTTTCTTGCCCTTTGAAAATCAAACCCCTTGCATCCTCATAGCCAATAATTGAGCATTTCATTGCAATTCCTTATGAGATGATCCGGAGTCTTAATACTTCGGTTAATTCTTATTTGGGGTTTGTTATTTGTGATAACCAAATTTAATTTGATGTGAGATTTGTTTGTTGGTTTGGAGCTATGCTTACAACGAAATTCTTCTTTCTATAAGAGAAATTCCTAACCAATGCAATTCTCGCTATCAAATTAATGGCACCGTTGCCGGGGAATTGCAATAGTGTTACATTATTGGCTATTGTGAATATGTGAATATGTTTACCTTTTATTTGTTTGTTAGTTTTCATTAGGCTTAGGATTAGTTGCTTAGTCTTTGTAGCTTTTGTTTTTATTTGTTATTATGAATTCTCATCCTCACTTTGGCTATGAGTTTGGCTCAAATTATATTGTAAGAAATGGGAACTACAATGGTAACATGCATCAAGGATGGAACAATCAAAGATGGGAGGAGCCTCAAGGGATTGATCAACCTTCTTAGCAACAATAACCTCCGGTTTCTTATGGGTATAATTCTAATCCTAATGCATATCAATCTAATGGATGTGGTGATCCTTATTGTGATTGTCAACAATCACCACTACATGCCTATGAACCACCTCCTCAACATGATTTTGAACCACCTTACTCATAAGCCCCATATCACCAAACACCTCATTATGACCCTAATCCTTACCCACCATACCAACCACCTTATGAGCCATATGAACCGTATGTAGAACCACCCCAATTCCACCACCAATACCCTCAAGAACCACCACCTCCATACTATTACCAAGATGAATCACCTCCCATGTACGATAACTTTTAACCACAAAATGAATTTCCTTTTTCACCACAACCATCCATGGAAGAACACCCATATCCATTCATCCAAGAGCAATATGATCCTACTTATACTAGCCAAGTAGAACAAGAGCCAATGGATCATCTCAAGAAAGCAATGGATCAGCTTCAAGCAATCATCCGTCAAAAGGAGCAAGAGGAAGCCCAAAAGAGACACGAAGCTATCGAGGCTAACCTTGCCAAAATTAAAGCCACCTGGACTCATGGGACTCATGCAACAAGCAAAGCACCTCCATGGATGAATGTGAGAAATCAACCGAAGAGTGGAGTATGAAGGAGATTTTAGAATCCCAACATGAGGACAAGGAGAGGGGATATGTCTTGTAACAAGTAGAGGAGGAAAAGATTGTTAATGAAGAAGAAGTGGTTGAAGAGCTAGGCAAAGTTGAGCAAGAGGTGAATTCCAAGTTTGAAAACACTTCCACACCAAGTGATATTGTTGATGATTTTGTGGAAGTTGTTGAACTTTCTTCCGTTGAACTTGAAGATGATGTTGAGGAGGGTGATGCACAATCTCCTAAGCATATAATGAATGATGAAGAATTGGAAAAAGGTGAGCAAACAACAAATCTTCCTCTTAAAGATGATCCCACACCAACACATGATCCTTTGGTATTTGAGGAACCTTCTCCTATTGATATTGAGGTAAATATTGAGATAAGTTCCACATTACCTCCATGTTGTGACATGAAGAGTGGGGAAGAGCTAGAAGAAGTTAGTGAAGAAGTGGTTGAATGTGAAGAACTTTGTCAAGAGGAAGAGGTTGAAGTTGAAGAAGCTTGCTAAGAGGTAGAGGCAGTCAAAGAAGAGCACAAGAGAGTGGAACTTGCAAGATCATTATGACCATCCCTTCCTAAGTCACCATCCAACACAACATTCAAGTGGGTAAAATTCTTATCCCTAAGCTTTAATTTCTCACTTGAATATGGTTTGCTTGAGACGGATGGGCAACTTAGAGCTCTTTGTGGAGTCAAGAGTAGGAGAGAATTGGTTAGTGGGTGGAAATGCCAATCAAGGTTCCTTATGGTTGGAAACTCAAAGTCTAAGTGCAATGGTTGGTATAGTTCTCAACTAAAGGGGTCTAGGAAGATGCTTTGGTGTTTACTTCAGAATTCGGATCACTTCTCAACCAACTGGAATTGTGATGATCAACATGAAGATGGGTGTTGAAACAAGATTTGGGATCCGGGTATATATGATGATCAACTTTGGGAACCCTTAGCTTGTGAAGGACGCCATCAAGATTTGGTGAAACTTATTAGAAATCTTGGAGCACAATGGAGAACCAAGCATTGGTGGGAGTTCCAAGATGAGTTCAAGCATAAGCCACCATGACAAGGAGCTTCCCAAATGTCCAACTTAAGGACTTAAACTAAAAGTGCTAGGTGGGAGACACCCCACCATGGTAAATTCTTTTCATTTTTCCCTTTTGTACATATTGGTAATTAGTTTAATTTCATGTTTTGTTGAGTTTCTTGAGTATAATTGGAAGTTTAGTAGGTTAAATAAGGTTTTATGGTATTTTGGTACCTGTTTGGAGGTTAAGAATGCTTGGATTGGTGCGAAAGCATAGAAAAAATTTTGAAAATCAGAGCACAATCTATGCGTACGCGCACTGCACGCGTACGCGTGCATTAAGCATTTTCACCCCTCCACGCGCACGCGCCATGTGCGCGTACGCGTGGATTGAAAAATTTCATCCCTCCATACATTGACCGAGAGTTGTGCCTACATTGTGCCAACACCATGCCTGAAGCACAAGTCAACCCGCGCGTACGCGCACCTTGCGCGTATGCGTCCTTGATGCTAATTGCGCAATGCACGTGCCCGCACGCTGTGCGCGCGCGCCGATAGCGCCACCTGCCCTCCTGGTACATGTTCTAGAGAGTTGGGCCAACCTTGGGCCGACACTGTGCCCCGCGCATAACCTCACCCACGCGTGTGCGCACCTGACGCGTACGCGTCCTTCGGCCAAAATGCACATCGGCGCATAAGCGTGCATGACGCGTCCGTGCCGGTAAAAAAAAGAATTTTTTTCTCATCTTCCATTTTCTTTCATCCATTGCATTCGCATACTTTTATTCTTCGCATTTCCATTTTGTTTTTTATAACCTATTTTTACCTTATTTTTTTTCGAGTTTCTTATTTTAATAATAGTGTTGAATGCTTTTACTCAATTGTTGAGAATTTCTTTGTTAATCTTGGTGCTTCGTGACTTGTTTGGCATTAATTGTAATATTTGCTCTACACACAAGATTAATGCTTTAGTCTTTCTTGACTCATGATCCCTTGTTTTTATACCTCATCATCATTGAGTAAGGATGGGACCAAATGCTCTCATGCTTATCACTAATCTTGTTTGTGTCAATTATTGATTAAGCTTGATGCAACATGCTCTTCATGTTATTCACTTATGCTTTGACTCACCTCTTGCATCAAGTATTAATTGATATGCCCTTTGCCTATATTATTTTCTCACTTACATGCGTAGCTAACATGTGGTGAGAACCTTACTCTTATTTGGCATTAGCCCCCACCTATGTTCTATATGCTTTCCTATCTTTGTTGTAGGCTTAATTCTCTTTCTTTTTTATCCTTTGAGGTTGGCCACCAAGAAGGAAAGGAATGGAAAAGCTTCAAATGGGGTAACAAACAAGTTCACCTGCACAACCCTTTGAAGAAACTCATCAATTGTAGCTACCCGTCCACCTTGCTCTTCTTTGCATGCACCGAGGACGGTGCAAATTTCTAAGTGTGGGGAGGTCATCCGACCGACCTCCATGGGTAACAACTTCCTTTTTCAACACCAATTCTTAATTTTTGTCTTTGTTAGTTAGTTGTTGCATTGAATAATAGGTTGCATTCTAGTTAGAATTTGTACATATTTTACCACTTCTTTTTATGTTAGGACTACTTGGTTAGAGTGATGATTTCTTTTCCAAGAAAAATTGTTTTAGGGCACCCTACCAATTTGAAAAAATTTTTTTGTCGTACTTGCTTGAAGAATTTATTTTGGAACATGGTTTTTGAGCTAAGAACACAAGCATGTGAGTTTTGAGCCTAATTGTGTGGTTACATTTTATAACCACTTGTTTCCATTCTTGTGTGCATTATTCTCTTTCTATGATTGTAATCTTTGATTTGTTTGATTCTTTATGTCCATTATTCCATGTATACATGCATTTATAAGATTGAGGCCATTGATGATTGGATTTTTGACGGTTTAGAATTTCACAAATAAAATCTCGTTGCAAGTATAGTTTCTAAACCAACAATCATCCTTTCATACAAAAATTTGTTTGTCACAAGTACAAACCCCTAAAATATATAAATCGAACTATTTAAACCTCGGGTCATTCTCCCTAGGAATTGCAATAAAGTGTCTTGTTATTGGTTATGAGATATTTTGGGGTTTTTTAGATTTTAGACTAAAAAGGTCGTGGCAAGGGTTGGTGGTCAAGGATTGGTGGTCAAGGATCTCTATCCTAATTATTAACCACAATATGAGAATTGGCAAGGATCAATCCCATTAAGTCATCATCTAACTAGTAGTAAAGGAAAGTCAAATGAGCTATATCAATCCTAGTCCATAAGTCCTAACTCTCCACTAATTCAATTAGTGAGAACTAGAGTCAATGGATCCCAATCATCAATTACTTAGACATTAGCAACTCAAGAAGTCCTAAGTTACCTTTCCAATCCAAGAGCATAAAATTCTACTCTAAAATCTAACCAAGTATTTTATCAAACACTTGGAAGGCAATAAAAGGAAAGCATAGTAAAATTGTAAGGAAAGTAAATCTACACTACTCAATTGCAAGGAATTAAACAACAACAAATCAAATGAACAATAAAGGAACATGAATCATAAATTCCATTAAAGAGAAATAGAAGAAACAAAAGTGCATGAACATAAAAGTAGAGAATTACAAGAATTAAATGCTAAACTAGAGAGAAGAGATGTAGGAGAAGAAGAATTACAAAAGGAAAAGTAAATCAAAGCATGAATTAAACCTAGATCTAAGAACTAAACCTAATTCTAATCCTAATTCTAGAGAGAAGTGAGAGCTTCTCTCTCTAAAACTAACTCTAAACTAATCCTAATGTGAATGAATGATGGAATCCCCTTCAATCCTTGGTCTTTTAAAGCTTTTCCCGCCAAAAACTCAGCTCCAAGTGGGGCCAGAAACCCTCCAAAATTGCCAGGCACCAGTTCTTCTTTAAAAATCACGTGCGGCCTTCGGCGCGTATGCGCACAGTGCACGTACGCATCCTTAGAGTATTTCGCATTCCCCGCGTATGCGCATAGTGCGCGCGCGCATCTTTGGCTTTTCATGATTTCTCCACTTTGTATGCTTTCCTTTCCATTCCTTTGATCCATCCCTAGCCTTTTCAACCTGGAATCACTTAACAAACACATCAAGGCATCTAGTGGAATCAAAGGTGAGTCAAAATTAAACAATTAAGGACCTAGAAAGCATGTTTTCACATTTAAGCACAAATTAGGAGACAATCATGAAAACATGCTATTTTATTGAATAAATGTGGGTAAAAGGTTATAAAATTCCCTAAATCAAGCACAAGATAAACCCTACAAATGGGGTTTATCAGCCATCATTTCATTTAGCTCACTCACTCAAATAGCCTACCTTTCATCAACCATTGTTAGCCAAATTTGAACCTATTTAATCATTTTTGTTCTTAATTTTAGCACATCACTACCCCTAAGTGAAAAATAATAAATGTCCTTAATTTGGATCTTTGATTAGCTTAGGCTAATGAAGGTATGTATCATTTGGGTATGGGAAACTTGGGACATTGGTTGAGGTAAAATTGTAATTTTTGTATTTTTGTTGAAATTATTGGGAATTGGGTACATATTCATGCACTGTATGTAAAACCATATGCATTGCTACGTTTGTATATACTTTTGAAAAAAAACAAAAAATGTGAAAAAATGATAAATAAAAAAGAGAGAAAAAGAAATAAAAAGGGGACAAAAATGCCCCAAAGTAAAGCTCAATAAAAATCATTGCATATGGAATGTGTATTAAAGAGAATGCATGAGTATGTAAAAAAAAAGTGGGAATCATGGGTAGCTAGGTTGTGTATTAGAATTGTATAGGTTGTTGTATGTGTTTGGTGAAAGCTTAGGTTAATCAAAAATTCAAATTCCTAGCTCACTTGACCATATACATCCCTACCTTTACCCTTGCCCCATTACAACCTATGAATAAGTCCTCATGATGAATGTATACATGCATTGAATAATTGTTGATTGTTAGATGAAAAACAAATCATGGAAAGCATACTTAGAAGAGAATTGAGTGGATCGACCCTATACACTAGAGCGACTAGAGTGGATACACATCCGATGAGGGTTCGATGCTCAATTCCTTGTTCCCAGCTTTCGTGAGCTTTCTTCTTGCAAGTCTATTTGCACTTCATTTTGATATTTTAATTGGTAGGATTCATGAATCATCATATGATCTTAGTCCAACTTGTTCATACATGCTCTAGGAGATTGATTTGCTTTTGACCAAGTAGGTAGAATCATTTTGCATTTAGTTGCATTCATATAGATAGGTGCATATAGTTTATTTGCATTGAATAAATGTTCATACCCCTTTTCTTGTCCTTCTTTATTCTTAGCATGAGGACATGCTTGGTTTAATTGTCGGGAGATTTGATAACTCCGATTTTGTGGTTTATCTTGTGCTTAATTTGGGGGATTTTATCAACTTTTCTCATATTTATTCAATGAAATAGCATGGTTTTGTAATTCTCCCTAGATTTGTGCTTAAGTGTGAAAACATGCTTTTTAGGCCTTAAAATAGCTAAATTTAACTCACTTTAATTTCATTCGATGCCTTGATATATTTTTTGAGTGATTTCAGGTTCATAAGGCAAGTATTGGATGGAAGAAGTGAGGAGAAAAGAATACAAAGTGGGAGAACTCATGAAGAAATGAAGGAGCCGTAAAGTTGTCAAGCCTGACCCCTTTGCACTGAATCGACCATAACTTGAGCTACAAAGGTCCAAATGAGGCGATTCCAGTTGGGTTGGAAAGCTAACATCCGGGGCTTCAAAATGATATAAAATTTGCCATATGTTACATCGCGTTTAGGGGCGCGCACACGCCATATATGCGTGTGCACTGATGCTACTCATGGCCCACTAAAGTGAAATCGTGGCCAGCAATTTTGCAGCTCATTTTGGGCCTAATCCAACTCATTTCTGATGCTATTTCATGTTGAATTCATGCTTGGGCAAGGGGGGAGCAATTGTTTAGTAGTATAGCATCATTTAGGTTAGTTTCTAAAGAGAGAAGCTCCCTCTTCTCTCTGGAATTAGGTTAGGTTAGGTTAATCCATCTTAGATCTAGGCATGATTTCTTGATTTCATCTTGTTTCCTTTACAATTTCTTGTTTCTACTACTCTATTTTTCATAGTTCTCTTGTCAATTTTACTTTTATGTATCTTTTATGTTTATGAATGCTCATGTTGGATTTTGTTTACATTTAATGAAATTTAATGTTTGATATTTCTTTTATTGATGATTTGCGTTGTTGATTTACTTTTCTTGCAATTTGTAGTTGGTAGATTTTACTATTCTTGCACATTTACCATGCTTTCCTTATACACCCACCAAGTGTTTGACAAAATGCTTGGTTGGGCTTTAGAGTAGACTTTGAGCATTCTTGGCTTGGAAAGAGTAATTAGGCAATCTTGAGTCATGAATACCCAACTAATGTTGGTGATTTAGAGTTGTTAGTTAATATGAATTCCATTGACTCTAATCTTTTGCTAATTCTATTAGTGAGTTGATTAGTACATTTGGATTGAGGTTAACTAGTGTTGTTTGACTTTCTCTCATGGAAGATAATGTGATACCTTCTTCCAATATTGGAGATGACGAAATGAGATAGATTCTTGTTATTATTGTGATATGATTGATTAGTTTTGTTTGACATTGATGCACAAAAACTTGTCTCTCAACAAATTTTCCTTCGGCAAGTATACCGAATTATCGTCAAGTAAAAACTCACAATAGAGTGAGGTCAAATCCCACAGGGATTGATTGGTCAAGCAACTTTAGTTGGAAATATGTGCTAATTGAGCTAACAGAAATTGAGTTGAGAATTGCATAAAATTTAAATAGCGGGAAAGTAAATTGCAGAAAGTAAATTGCAGAATCTTAAATGGGATTTGGGAAAATGAGCATGAAGATAAATGACAGAAATTAAAAAGAATGGGTAAGATCAGAAATGGGAGATTCATTGGGCTTAGGAGATGTTGCATTCTCCGGATTAAATTCATTCTCATCTCTTCCTCAATCAATGCATTCATTGATCTTCTTGGCAATCTTAGGTGATTGGATCCCAATTCCTTGGCAACCCAATCTCTCTAAGCTTGAACAATTGTCCAATTCCTTGATTTAGTTGCTCATGGGAAGAGATGAAGTATGGTCACTAATTATACCACATGTATTTCCAAATCAAAGTGTTGGGAGGATTACATGTCACTATATCCGTCTAAACCCCAATTTGGTCCAACATGAGAAAGCATTTCTAGCATGATCTCCTCATCCCTTTTCCAAGGCTCAGAGGAGATCCAATTATGGAGAGTTTCACTTCCAAGACAACTAACCAATTGAATTAAGATCGAAAGCTTTCTAGTAAATCAAGAGAAAAAAAGAGGAAGAAGAATGTAAACTATAATTGATCCATCAAATTACAACAGAGCTCCCTAACCCAATGAAAGGGGGTTTAGTTGTTCATAGCTCTGGAAATGGAAAATTGTAAAAAAGAGTACATTTTCCAGAAACTAGAAAAGTGCAGAAAAGTAAATATACAAGGTGTCGTTTTCCAAATTGCCAAGCTCCTTTCTAGTCCAAAACTACTCCAATATATACTACTCTTCTTGATCTTCTAGTTAGTTCTTCAAGTCTTGGATATGGGCCTTTGATCTTGAGTTGACGCAGTTACAATCTTCAGTGGGCTCAGCTTTGCTTGCAGAAAAGTGTGAGTTAGGCATGGACGTTAGTTAGGACGATAGTGGTGTTAACGTTAAGTGAGAATGTGGGTTCGAGAACGTTAGTGACGATCACCTTTTCCACTAACGTTCCAACCGACTAGTGATCCATGTTAACTTCAACGTTAGTGGCACTAACGTTACCACTAACGTTGCCATCTTGGTCCTTCGCAAACGTTATTGGCGTTCACTTTTTTCAATAACGTTGGCTCTTGGGTCTTCTCCCCACGTTAGAGTTCACGTTAGTGTAACTAACGTGACCTTTAACATGGGCATGCCTAAGCTTTGAGAGCGTTAGTGACACTTACCTTTGTCCCTAACGATCCAAACGTCCTTCCTTCCCACATTAGAGTTCACGTTAATTGGATTAACGTGACCCCTGATGTGGTGGTGATTGCCATCTCCAATGTTAGTGACAAAGGTGAGTGTCACCAACGTTGGCCCATCATGCTTAGCTCTACGTTACTCTTCACGTTAGTGGTCTTAACGTGACCACTAACGTGGGCACTCTTGGCTTAGTCCAACGTTAGTGACAAAGGTGAGTGTCACTAACATTGGCGATTTCTTCCTCCCCTCACCATAGAGTTCACGTTAATTAGATTAACGTGGCTCTTAACGTGGCTAAATGTGCCTTTGTGGAACGTTAGTGGCATTCACTTTTACCACTAATGTTGGAGCTTCTCTTTTCCTCCACGTTAGCTACCACGTTAATGTAGTTAACGTGGCAACTAACGTGGGCTATGATGGCATCAAAGGCGTTATTGACGATCATTTTTTTCATTAACGCTACAAGCTTGTCCTCATTCCATGTTAATGGTTACGTTAATTAGCTTAACGTGACAACTAACATGGCTCCTTCTTGCTTCCTTTGTCCTGAAATCAAGCAAGTAAAGTGCATCAAAGCTCTGTTCCAAGTCATGAGATTATGCATCATCAATTATATCATTCAATTCCTGCCTAATTCTCATGAAATCATGTAAAGTTCACAATGTTTGCTTGAATCAAGGTGTAAGTGTCTTTTCATCCAAAACTTACTTATTTACTAAGAAGATGCATGAAACTACCCTACAACAGTAAAGAAAAGGTTAGTGAAACTGGCCCAGATGCCCTGGCATCACAACACAAAACTTAAAGCTTGCTTGTCCCTAAGCAAGTACTGAAGCATAGAAAAAAAATGAATGAAAGAACAAGATGAACAATCCATTGTCATAGAAGTCAAGTTCTTGGTTTATGGGATTTCATGCATAGCAACTTGGGTTCATTCCTTCACTGGTCTTCAGGTCCTTATAATGCCCTTGAATACTTGCTTGATTGCATCCTTTGAGACTTCTTATTTATTGATCCTTCCCTCTTTTCCAGGGTTTATTGCATTCTTTTTAGGCTAAGTGCTCTGTGAGAGGGCGACTCTTTAAGATAAGCTTTCAGCCAACACTCCCAAACCAGTTGGTTCAAGGTGCTAGGTGTTGAGACACCCCTAAGGACTTACTCCCTCAAGTCTCTTTCCCCCATACATGCACACCACAGACACATGGTTTGTTATTTTTTTTCTTTCTTGAGACCTTGGTGTCCAGCACCTCTTTAGGTTACTAAGTGCTCTGTAGCAAAGGTAACTCTTGATAGTGGACTTTCAGCTGATAATCCTGGGTTAGTTAACCCAAGTTACCAAGTGATAAGGCACCCCCGAGAGCTTATTCATCCAAGCATATCCCTTGCACAGGACACCACATACATATGCCTCAATATTCAAACCCTTGGTGCCTAGCCTTATTTCTTATTGTTTTTCTTTCCTTTTCAAACTATTGTTGTTCTTTCTCTTTTCTTATTAGGATCATGTTATTTGGTTAGTCTCAAAAGGATGTGTTCCAAGCATGTGCTTTAGAGTATATAATTGCCTAATTACCTTGTTGGTTAACCAACTTAGCTAATTACTTACCATACCACAAACTTAAGAGCTCACTTCACAAGATAAACCCACTCTTGTTTTTTATAACATTTTCTTTTTAATTGACTTAAAAGGACAAGCCTACATATAAGCAAGATGACAATGGAAAGCCATGGACCTAGACCAACACACTTATATGTGACTAAGGAGAGAACAAGCAGAATATGGATATCCCTGAGAATAATATTCAATCATACTTTCAATCGAAGCACTACACTCAGAGAGAGTTCAATACAACCTCTTGATGTCTTCCTTGGATGATGATGTATGGTTACTTCCTGAGATTGATTGACTTCTTGTAAAACAATTGGAAGTTGCTTGTTTCCCCAAACACTTGGAAAATGGTTAGCATGCATGTATGCTTGTGAATTTTTGAACTTAATTTGGTGTGAGAACACCAAACTTAGTTCTTTGCCTAATGTAACAATTTGAATACATGCAGAACCTCATGTGCTTTTATTAAGAAACAATTATGAATTAGAAAAGCAAACTATGCATTTGTCAAGTAGTTTCTCTGTTTGTTAGAGCAGATGCTTTATCAACGTAGGGTTGCAATGTACTCTTCAGGTGGGGTCTTTGGTGGAACACCAAACTTAGAGTGTCACATTCACCCTTGGAAGGTTTTGGTGTGCAACACCAAACTTAGCTCCTCACAATACAGCGAATTCTACTTGAATCCTTTATTGAGACAATAATGAAAAGAAACTACCTCAGGTTGGGTTGCCTCCCAACAAAGCACTTTTTTAACGTCGCTAGCTCGACGGTGGCTTCTCTAGTTGAGATTATACTTCTGTTTGTGGTCTTCCCCCATGCTGCCCAAGTAGTGTTTGAGTCTTTGTCCATTCACAGTGAATGTCCTCCTTGAGCTTTCTTCCATGATTTCTATGTGTTCATAAGGTGAGACTTTTGTGACCAAAAAGGGTCCGGACCACCTTGATTTGAGTTTTCCAAGGAAGAACCTCGGTTTGGAGTTGTAGAGGAGTACATGTTGTCCTTCTTCAAAACTTCTTGGTGCCAGGTTGAGATCGTGTCTCATTTTTGCTTTTTCCTTATAGATTTTAGTGTTTTCATAGGCTTGAGACCTAAACTCTTCTAGTTATTGTAGCTGCAAGACCCTCTTTTCACCAGCAGCAGTGCTGCCGAAGTTTAGTATCTTGAGAGCCCAAAAGGCTTTGTGCTCCAACTCTAATGGTAAGTGATAGGCCTTTCCATAGACCAGTTGATACAGGGACATCCTAATTGGTGTTTTGAAGGCTGTCCTGTACGCCCAAAGAGCATCATCTAGCTCTTTCGCCCAGTCCTTTTTTTATGTCCCCACAATCTTTTCCAAGATCCTTTTTAACTCTCTGTTGGATATCTCAGTTTTCCCACTTGTTTGGGGGTGATAAGGTGTGGTAACCTTATGCTTCACCCCATATCTTAGGAGTAAGGTTTCCAATGGTCTGTTACAAAAATGACTCCCTCCGTCACTGATGAGGACTCGTGGAACTCCAAATCTGTTGAAGATATTCTTTCTGAGAAAGTTTATGACCTCTTTGTTGTCATTTGTTGGGGTTGCCACGGCCTTCACCCACTTAAATACATAGTCCACTGCCACCAAAATATATTTGTTCGAATATGAGGTCGGGAATGGTCCCATGAAGTCGATCCCCTAAACATCAAACAGTTCGAGTTCTAAAATGAATTGTTGTGGCATCTCATTTCTCTTAGGCAAGTTTCCAGCCCTCTGGCACTCGTTGCAGCTCCTTACCAGTTCCTTAGCATCCTTGAAGATATTGGGCCAGAAGAACCCACATTGCAGTACCTTTGCTGCAGTTCTTTCTCCTCCAAAATGACCTCCATAACTAGAACTATGGCAACTCCACAGGACCTCTCGTCCCTCTTCTTCTGAAATGCACCTTCTGAGGATTCCATATGAGCACTTCTTGAAGAGATATGGCTCATCCCAAATAAAATATTTAGCATAATTGATGAGTTCTCTTCTTTGATGTTTGTTGATTCCAGGAGGCAAGTCACCAGCTGCCTTAAAATTGGCAATATCTGTAAACCAGGGTGCCTTGTGAACCAGCATTAACTGCTCATCTGGTAAGAACTCATTTACAATTGTATCATGTGTAACACCTTTCTTACAAGGGATCCTGGATAAATGATCTGCTACCTTATTCTCTACACTCTTTTTGTCTCTAATCTCAATGTTGAATTCCTGCAACAATAAGATCCATCTGATTAGTCTTGGTTTTGACTCGTGTTTGGCAAATAGATATTTGAGTGCTGTGTGATCAGTGAAAATAATAACTTTAGAGCCAATGAGGTATGATCTAAATTTGTCAAATGCAAAAACTATTGTCAGCAACTCCTTTTCGGTAGTGGTATAATTTCGTTGAGTGTCATTGAGGACCTTGCTGGTATAGAATATGACATGCACCAAATTTTCTTTTCTCTGTCCTAACACTGCCCCAACTGTGAAATCAGATGCATCACACATCAGTTCGAATTGCAAATTCCAATTAGGTGGGGTGATGATAGGAGCTGAGGATAGCTTCTTTTTCAACTTTTCAAATGCAAGTATGCACGTCTCATCAAAGATAAATGGTGTATCAGACATAAGAAGATTGCTTAAGGGCTTGGCTATCTTTGAAAAAACTTTAATAAACCTTCTGTAGAAGCCATCATGCCCCCAAAAAGCTCCTAATTGCCTTGACATCACTTGGTGGACGTAATTTTTCAATTAGCTCCACCTTAGCTCTGTCTACCTCAATACCTTGGTTAGAAACTTTATGGCCAAGGACTATTCCGTCTGTCACCATAAAGTGGCATTTTTCCCAATTCAAGACCAAATTGGTCTCTTGACATCTTTTTAATACCAAGGCAAGATGATTTAGGCAATTAGAAAAGGAATCTCCGAATACTGAAAAGTCATCCATGAAAACTTCATTGAACTTCTCTATTATATCCGAGAAGATGGAAAGCATGCAGCGTTGAAAAGTTGCTGGCGCATTACATAGCCCAAATGGCATGCGCCTGTAGGCAAACACTCCATATGGGCAAGTAAATGATGTTTTCTCCTGGTCTCTTGGATCAACCACTATTTGGTTATATCCTGAATAACCATCTAGAAAGCAATAGTATGTGTGTCCTGTAAGTCTTTCCAGCATCTAGTCCATGAAGGGAAGTGGGAAATGATCCTTTCTTGTGGCTTCATTGAGTTTTCTGTAATCAATACACATCCTCCATCCGGTGATAGTTCTTGTAGAGATTAGCTCATTCCTTTCATTGGGTACCACAGTGATTCCTCCTTTCTTGGGGATCACTTGGACGGGACTGACCCATGGGCTATCCGAAATTGGGTAGATTACTTCTCCCTGCCACAGCTTCATGACTTCCTTCTGTACCACTTCCTTTATAACTGGTTTTAGCTCTTTTGGGGTTGAATGGAAGGTTTGGCATTCTCTTCTAATAGTATTTTATGCATGCATATGGCCAAACTGATTCCCTTCAAGTCAGCAAGTGTCCATCCAATGGCATCCTTATGCTTTTGTAAGACTTGAAGTAACTCTTCCTCCTGTTCTTGGCTGAGGGCTGAATTTATGATTACTGGATAGCTTTCATTCTCTCCTAAGTATGCATACTTGAGAGTGGGTGGTAGTGCCTTTAGTTCAAGTTTGGGTGCTTCTTTCCTTTCATCCTTCCCCTCTAGTGTGCCTTGAACATGAGTTTTAGCTGTTGCAACCTCTTCGCTTGATGCTGATTCCTCTTCTTCTGTTAACCCGTTAAGTTCTTCTTCTTCAAGAGTCTCTTGTACTACAGCATCCACCGAGTCTAACCTCATACATTCTCCCAATGAGTCCTGTGGGTAACTCATGGCCTTGAACACATTGAATATTATTTTCTCTTCATGTAGTCTAAGGACAAGTTCACCCTTTTGGACATCAATGATGACTCCGACAGTGGCTAAAAATGGCCTGCCTAAGATGATAGAAGTCTTGCCTTCTTCCTCAATATCCAACACTACAAAGTCTGCTGGAAAGATAAAGTCTCCCACCTTCACCAACAAGTCTTCTACTATTCCGTGAGGGAACTTGAATGATCGGTCTGCTAGTTGCAGGGCCATTCTTGTTGGTTTGGCCTCCTTAATCCTCATTTTCTTCATCATTGCTAAGGACATCAGATTTATGCTAGCTCCTAAATCACATAAAGCCTTTTCCACTGTGATTTCCCCTATGATACAAAGAATTTGGAAGCTCCCAGGATCCTTCAATTTCTAGGGCAATTTGTGCTGGATGATGGCATTGCATTCTTCAGTTAGTACCACAATTTTGTTGTTCTTCCACCTTCTTTTCTTGGTCATCAATTCCTTCAAGAACTTGGCATAGAGTGACATTTGCTCTATTACCTCAGCAAAGGGTATGTTAATCTGTAGTTTCTTGAAGATTTCCAAGAATCTGGAGAATTGGTTGTCCTCTCCTTTCTTCTTCAATTGCTGAGGGTATGGGGCTTTTGGAAAGTTTGGCTTCGGCGCTTCTCCCTCCTGATGTGACTTGGGAGCGGAAACTTGAATTTCCTCTTATCCCTTTTCTTTTTCATCTGATTTCTTCTCTTGTGGTTTCTTGTAGGTCTCCTTCAATTCCTTCCCGTTTCTGAGGGTGATGGCCTGACACTCCTCCCTTGGAGTTGAATTAGTGTTGCTGTGAATGTTGTGACCTAGGGCTTTCTTGAATAAGTAGCCAATTTGTGTTTCAAGTTTTTTGATGGCAGCCTCTTAATTTTGCATATTGGATCGCACTTCTTCCCGGAAAGCTTTACTGTCTTGAACTTCCTTACATATACCTTCAAGTAGAGTCTCAATTTTGGAGAGTCTATCTTCGGTTGGTGATGGTGGGTTGAGGTTAGGAGGTTAAAAAGGGTGATTAGGTGGGTGTTGATATGATCTCTGTGAGGGGTATTGGTGAGTTGCATTGTTGTTAGGATTGTGGTTGTGGCGTCTTTGGTCTTGGCCTTGGTTTTGTTGTTTTCCCCACCCAAAATTAGGGTGGTTTCTCCAACTAGAATTGTAAGTTTTGGAGTATGGATCATGGGTCTGCCTGGGTGAGTTCCCAACATAATTGGCTTGTTCCTAGTCACCTTCTTCTCCTACATTCACTCCTTCTTGAGCTGGTGCTGAAATGATGGCTGCTGCAACTTAGTTTTCTTCCACCTTCTTGGTAAGGTCAGCTAACTGCTTGGTGATCATTTTATTTTGAGCCAGCAGTGTATCCATATAGTTCAGCTCCATCACTCCTTGAGTGTTACTCTTTTCAGAAGCATAGAAGTAGTCATTCTCAGCTATAGTCTCAATGACATCTATGGCCTCTTCAATGGTCTATTTCTTGTTTAGAGAGCCCCCTGACGAATGGTCCACGACCTTCTTTGACTCGTAGGAAAGACCTTCATAGAAGATGTGTAGTTGAACCCATTCATTGAACATGTCTGGTGGGCACCTTCTTGTTAAGTCCTTAAACATCTCCCAAGCCTCATAGAGAGTTTTACCATCTTGTTGCCTGAAGGTTTATACCTCAGCTCTCAGCCTGTTGATTCTTTGAGGGGGGTAGAATCTTGCCAAAAATTTGTTTACCACATCCTCCCAATTTGTTAAACTCTCCTTCGGGAAAGATTCCAACCATTTAGATGCTTTGTCCTTGAGTGAAAAAGGGAACAAAAGCAATCTATAGACATCCGGATGAACACCATTAGAAGGTGGTTAGATGTTGATTGAGGTCTTCTTGGGCACTCCCTCCGAATGAACAATTGTTCTGAACAAGGGTGATGAGCTGGGATTTTAATTCAAAGTTATTGGCATGTATGGTTGGCTTCTGGATACTACTTCCACAATTTTCTGGGTTTGGATTGATGTAAGAACCTAGAACTCTTCTCTCTTGCCCAACATGATTCACAGGGCCCTCTCTGGCATGGTTGTGAGCTTCTCCTTCATGGTTGTTTTCCATGTTCTCCTCCATGTTTGTTTCAAAGCATTCTTCTTCTTCCTCAGCACCAACAACTTTTTTCCCTCTTGCTTTCCTCCTTAATCTAAGGAAGGTCCTCTCAGGTTCCGAATCAAAGGAAGTTGAAGCTCTGCTTCTTCTCCCTGTCATACAACTAACAGAGCACACAACAAGCAATAAAATGAAGAGATTATTCTCGTTAGAGTGGCTGTTAGTATGAGTGGTGCAATTTATCAAACTGTTAGTGGGTTAGTGAGCATAATTGTAAATAATAACAAAGGAAAAGAAAATAATGAGGGGAGAGGGGATGAGAAAGAAAATAACTGAAACTAAAGGTAATTGATAAGGTAAAATAAACAATCAAAAGAAAATGCTCAATCTAGTGAACTTCCAACTTAATCATTGTCGATACAAAATCAATCCCCGGCAACGGTGCCATAAACTTGATGCACAAAAACTTGTCTCTCAACAAATTTCCCTTCGGCAAGTATACCGAATTTTTGTCAAGTAAAAACTTACAATAGAGTGAGGTCGAATCCCACAGGGATTGATTGGTCAAGCAACTTTAGTTGGAAAGAAGTGCTAGTTGAGCTAACAGAAATTGAGTTGAGAATTGCAGAAAATTTAAATAGCGGGAAAGTAAAGTGCAGAAAGTAAATTGCAGAATTTTAAATGGGGATTTGGGGAAATGAGCATGAAGATAAATGGCAGAAATTAAAGAGAATGGGTAAGATCAGAAATGGGGGATTCATTGGGCTTAGGAGATGTTGCATTCTCTGGATCAAATTCATTCTCATCTCTTCCTCAATCAATGCATTCATTGATCTCCTTGGCAATCTTAGGTGATTGGATCCCAATTCCTTGGCAACACAATCTCTCTAAGCTTGAACAATTGCCCAATTCCTTGATTTAATTGCTCATGGGAAGAGATGAAGTATGGTCACTGATTATACCACATGTATTTCCAAATCAAAGTGTTGGGAGGATTACATGTCACTATATCCGTCTAAACCCCAATTTGGTCCAACATGAGAAAACATTTCTAGAATGATCTCCTCATCCCTTTTCCAAGGATCAGAGGAGATCCAATTATGGAGAGTTTATCTTCCAAGACAACTAACCAATTGAATTAAGATCGAAAGCTTTCTAGTAAATCAAGAGAAAAGAAAGAGGAAGAAGAATGTAAACTATAATTGATCCATCAAATTACAATAGAGCTCCCTAACCCAATGAAAGGGGGTTTAGTTGTTCATAGCTCTGGAAATGAAAAATGGTAGAAAAGAGTACATTCTCCAGTAACTAGAAAAGTGCAGAAAAGTAAATATACAAGGTGTCGTTTTCCAAATTGCCACGCTCCTTTCTAGTTCAAAACTACTCCTATATATACTACTCTTCTTGATCTTCTAGTTAGTTCTTCAAGTCTTGGATATGGGCCTTTGATCTTGAGTTGAAGCAGTTACAATCTTCAGTGGGCTCAGCTTTGCTTGCAAAAAAAATGTGAGTTAGGCATGGACGTTAGTTAAGACGTTAGTGGTGTTAACGTTAAGTGAGAATGTGGGTTCAAGAACGTTAGTGACGATCACCTTTTCCACTAATGTTCCAACCAACTAGCGATCCATGTTAACTTCAACGTTAGTGGCACTAACGTGACCACTAAAGTTGCCATCATGGTCCTTCGCAAATGTTATTGGCATTCACCTTTTTCAATAACGTTGGCCTTGGGTCTTCTCCCCACGTTAGAGTTCACGTTAGCGTAACTAATGTGACCCTTAACGTGGGCATGCCTAAGCTTCGAGAGTGTTAGTGACACTTACCTTTGTCACTAACGATCCAAACACCCCTCCTTCCCACGTTAGAGTTCACGTTAATTGGATTAACGTGACCCCTAACGTGGTGGTGATTGCCATCTCCAACGTTACTGACGAAGGTGAGTATCACTAACGTTGGCCCATCATGCTTAGCTCCACGTTACTCTTCATGTTAGTGGTCTTAACGTGACCACTAACGTGGGCACTTAATGCATGGGAAACTTGTCTCTCAACAAATTCCCCTTCGGCAAGTATACCGAATTGTCGTCAAGTAATAACTCACAAAAGAATGAGGTCGAATCCCACAGAGATTAACGGATTAAGCAATCAATGGTTAATTGATTATCCTAGTTAGACGAATCATATTGGAGTGATAAGTAACACGGAAATGTAAATGGCATAAAAGTAAAGAAAGCAATAAAGTGCAGAAAAATAAAATGGCAAGAAAAGTAAATGTAAGAACTAAAAATAAAATGAACATTGGGATCAAGAGATATTGCAATCCTCCGGATCAAGTTCATTCTCATCTCTTCCTCAATCAATGCATTCATTGATCTCCTTGGCAATCTTAAGTGATTAGATCCCAATTCCTTGGCAATCCAATCTCTCTAAGCTTGAACAATTGCCCAATTCCTTGATTTAATTGCTCATGGAAAGAGATGAAGTGTGGTCACTGATTATACCACACACATTCATAGATCAAAGTATTGGTAGGATTAAATGTCACAATATCCATCCAACCCCCAACCTAATCCAATGTGAGAGAGCATTTCTAGCATGATTTCCTCATTCCTCTTCCAAGTTTCCGAGGAAATCCAAGTATGAGCAATTTCTCTTCCAAGACAATTACCCATTTGGATGAAGATCGAAAGCTCTCTAGTAAAATCAAGAGAAAAGAAAGAAGAAGAAGAATAAGAACTACAATTGATCCATTGAATCACAATAGAGCTCTCTAACCCAATGAAAAGAGTTAGTTGATCATTGCTCTACCAAAATAGAAATGAAGAAAGTGCAGAAAAGTAAAGATGAAGATTAAAACTAACATTGAAACTTCCAAATTCATAAATGAAAAGTACAAAGAAAAGAAGAGAAGGAAAAGTGTGTGAGGGGAGGGAGTCCGAAGACCCTACTTCAATCCCCAATTTCCCAGCCTTCCTTGAATGTACAAACTAAGGCCTTTATATAGGCTCTCCTAAATTACAAAATGAAATTAAAAGCAAATTACAATTAAATGAAAATTCATATTTTGGATGCTTCTTGTGGCCTTGATTGGTTGACACTTGTGGGCTTGCTTCCTTGAGGTTGGGTGGTCCTTGAAAGAGAAGTGAATCAAGTTGAGGTCTAGGTGCTAAAGTTGGTGCTACCGTTAGCCACACTAATGCTACAAGTGTGGCGTTAGTGCTGAAGTTAGTGTGGCTAACGTCACACTTGCTACCCAGTTGGTGTTTTTAGGGCTTAAAAGATGCCTCTTGTTTGTACTCCAATTTCATGCCCACTATAGAGTATTATATCGTTAGAAAGCTCTGAATGTCAGCTTTCTAACGCAACTAGAATCACTTCCATTGGACCTCTGTAACTCAAGTTATGCTCCTTTGAAGTAGACAAGGTCGCTGGCGTAGTCGCTAGCATTACTGGAAAACGTGAGTCACGATAACGCTAGCGACTAGGGGCTTAATGTTGCCAGATTCTGGAGCTCAAACTTAATGTCCATCCCATACTATTATATATTGCTGGAAAGCTCTGGATGTCTACTTTCCAACTTTTTTAAAAGCGCATCATTTGAAGCTCTACAGCTCGAGTTACACTTCTTGGAATGTGAAGAGGTCAGTTGGCCTTACTACAGGTTGATACCATGTTCATCCTTGCACTTTCGGGGCAAGTTTTCTCCCTCAAATTTAGTGTCCACCATGTAATGACATATATGCTTGGAAAGCTCTGGAAACCTACTTTTCAATGCCATTAGAATCATCTCATTTGGAGTTTTGTGGCTCAAGTTATTTTTGTTTGAAGAAGGCATGGTCAGGCTGCCAGGTGAGATTTTTGCCTACGTTAACTTCCACATTAATGTAGTTAATGTGGCCGTTAACGTGGGTCTTTTTTGCTTCACAAACGTTAGTGGAGATCACCTTTTCCACTAACGTTGGCATCTCCCTTTTCTTCCACGTTAACTACCACGTTAATGTAGTTAACGTGGCCATTAACGTGGGTCTTTTTGCTTCGCAAACGTTAGTGGCACTCACTTTTTCCACTAACGTTGGCGTTTTCCTTTCCTTCCACGTTAACTACCACATTAATATAGTTAATGTGGAAGCTAACGTAGGCCTTCTTTGCTTCGCAAACGTTAGTGGCGTTCACTTTTACCACTAACATTCCATGCTCTCCTTCTTCAAAGTTAATGCCACTAACTTTCTCACTAACGTTGGGGCTTCTCTTTTTCTTCCACGTTAATGGCCACGTTAGTGGCACTAACGTAGCCACTAATGTGGCTCTTCTCTGCTTCTTGTTACCTAAAATCAATCAAACAAAGTGCATCAAAGTCTTGCTCTTAATCATGGGATCATGTATCATCCAATTTATCATTCAATTCATGCATAATTCTCATGAAATCATTCAAAATTCACAATGTTTGCTTGAATCATGGTATGATTGCATTTTCAACCAAATACTTGCTTATTTCCTAAGAAAATGCATGAAACCAACCTAAAGCATACAAAAATGGCTAGTAAAACTAGCCAAGATGCCCTGGCATCACAACACCAAACTTAAATCTTGCTTGTCCCCAAGCAAGAAAAGAACTATGCACAAAGAATTCTCTTAATTGGAATATATTGAAGAATTGCTTATGATGCCTTAGTGGGTGAAGTGAATAAGTGACAGTGGGGTGAACTCTAATTTGTATGCTTATGCAAGGATTCCAGTGCTCATTAGTCCTCACATTTTGGAAGTCTTAGATCTTAGGACTTTCATTCAAATGATATTATGGAAGTCTCTTTATAGATTGTCACCATGAAGCAGCGCTTATTTTCTAGCATTTTTCTTTTCTTTTTGTATCTTGGCCTCGACTCTAGGTGTCATGTATCAAAGCGGCTTTTTAAGATAAGCTTTCAATCAATACTCCTAAACCAGTTGGTCTAAGGTATTAGGTGTTGAAGCACCCCTTAGGATTTACTTGCTCAAGCCTCTCTCTTTGATACAAATCCACCACAAGCATTTAACTAGGACAATAACTCTTTGAGTTCTTATTTCTTTCTTTTTCTTCCTAGTAATTGATGCTCAAAGCCTTGGGCTTGTTCTTTGTTTTTTCCTTTTTCTTTTGTTTTCTTTTGTTACTGCTTCTTGGATCAATAGATGTTTGAGAAATTCCATAATACTTCTCTAAACTTCATTTCCTGTCTATGAGCTCCCATGCAAGTTTTCACAAACATGCAACCTTAATACACAATCATACAATTAGAACCTCCACTCCTCTTAATCTTTTGCTTGCCCCATGATTTATAAAATTCTTTAACATTTTCCTTTTAAAAGAATGATTTCTTTGTTGCATTTCTTAAAGATATTGGGTACAAGTAAAACTCAAGATAATAATCATGATATAATAGCAACATGTCACAAATCAAATATCAAATTATGCTTATTCACAAGGAGTAATCACACATGCATACAAAGAAAATAGAAGACAATCATGCAATTTAAAGTGCTGGAAATAAGTAAGAGGAGAAAGGAACTTTACCACCTTGTAGTTTATCTTCATTGTTGTTGCCCTTTTCCTCCTATTCTTTCACTTCCCCCACCAAACTTAGAATGCTTGCTTATACTCAAGCAACAATTAAAACAGTGGTGATGGGGTCTATGATGGATCATAAATGTCTTAGAATAAAGTGTGAGTATGCATGTGTTTCAGCAAGCCAGATTAAGGATACAATAAAGGCACAAGAGATACAAACAAAGACATTTTGATTGCATTAATAAGTGGTGTGCTTGGTACCTTGCATGAAAAATAAGTGGCAACACCAAACTTAGTGTGACACTCTCAATTTAGAATGTTGCAAGTACCTAGTGAAGATTGAAAATGAAATTGTTGCATGGCAACACCAAACTTAGAATGCAATCATATGCCAAATTATTGAAAGTAAACTAAGCAAGGAAAGAAAATGTTACCTACGGTTGGGTTGCCTCCCAACAAGCTCTCTTTTAATGTCATTAGCTTGACATGTTGTTCATGACTTTCTTCCTCTTCTTCCAGTTTGTTAAGAGGAATGACCTCAAGAGGAAAGAGGAGACAGTTAATGCCCCTTGTTTATAGTGCCTCTCCCCAGCAAGCTTTCTTTTGTTGTTAGCTTGAGTAAACTTGCTTGTTGGGGGTAGGGGTGGGATGGCTTTTGGTTGATCTTTTCTTCTTCATGGATATTGTCCTTCTTTTCTTGGTCACCATCCTCTTTTTAGTGCTCATGTTGATTGCCTTCACCACCTTGATTTCAGGACTTGGGTGTTGTATGATGGTTGGAGCATCCTCTTCATCAAATGCTTCTTAAATTGGTGGTTCAATGAACTCACCCTCTATGCAACTCTCTGTTTCATTGGAGTGTGGGCTCCCTTGATTGACTTCCTCCTTTTCTTCTACATGATGTTGCATTAAGTCTTTTGGGAGTGAGTTTGCATGTTCCTTTGTCACCACTAGTAACCTCTGTGGGTATGGAGCCTTAGGCTTATATATTCTCACAACCTCCTCCTTCTTCATAGAAATCTCACTTGGTATGGGTGCCTCTTTTTCTTTTTCTTCAAATTCCTCATTGGGTTTGCCATGGTGTCACTAAGGAAATTATAGGTATGGAATTACTTTGATAGATATCCAACTTGTGCCTCAAGCTTCTTAATGGCAACCATCCGGTTCTGCAGAATGGATTTTACTTCCTCTTGAAAAGTCTTCGTGTCCTTAGATTCTTCCAAGAGAATTGCCCATAGGTTCTCTATCCTTGATAGCTTATCCTCGAGGGGAGGGTGTGCAACTGGGGTGAAATTTGGAGGTTGAGGGTGGCTACTTTGTGAATGGAATTGGTTGTTTTGTGGTTGTATGTCCTGAGAGTGGTATGACTTTTTTGGGTAATGATATGGGTTTTGTGGACTGTGAGAAGAATTTTGTGTGTAATAGAATACATTGTGTGAGTGGTGAGATGAATTATATAGACGTGGGAAAGAATTTTGTGTTGAGACATGTCCAAGTGATGAAGGGTTTTGATGCGAAAAGCTAGGAGGTGAGGTTGAATAATTAAAGGATGATGGCTCTTGATGATTGGGATGTGAATAAGTGAAATCTCTTTGGTTTTTATCTTCCCAGACACAACTTGAGTAGTGATCAAAGTCATCAAAATATGGACCATTTTGTGACCTGGTGCATAGAATTGTGATCATCAATGGCGCCACAGACTTGGTGGGCTCATTGCAATCTCAACTCTCTATCACAACTCCGCACAACTAACCAGCAAGTGCACTGGGTCGTCCAAGTAATAAACCTTACGCGAGTAAGGGTCGATCCCACGGAGATTGTTGGTATGAAGCAAGCTATGGTCACCTTGTAAATCTTAGTCAGGCAGACTCAAATGGGTATAGATGATATATGAATAAAACATAAAGATAAAGATAGAGATACTTATGTATATCATTGGTGAGAGCTTCCGATAAGCGTATGAAGATGCTTTCCCTTCCGTCTCTCTGCTTTCCTATTGTCTTCATCCAATCCTTCTTACTCCTTTCCATGGCAAGCTTATGCAAGGGTTTCACCGTTGTCAGTGGCTACCTCCCATCCTCTCAGTGGAAATGTTCAACGCACCCTGTCACGGCACGGCTATCCAGCTGTCAGTTCTCGGTCAGGCCGGAATAAAATCCAGTGATTCTTTTGCGTCTGTCACTAATGCCCCGCCTGCTAGGAGTTTGAAGCACGTCACAGTCATTCAATCATTGAATCCTACTCAGAATACCACAGACAAGGTTAGACCTTCCGGATTCTCTTGAATGCCGCCATCAGTTCTTGCCTATACCACGAAGACTCTGATCTCACGGAATGGCTGGCTAGGTTGTCAGGCGATCAACCATGCATCGTGCATCAGGAACCTAAGAGATAAACACTAGAGCCTTGTATGCTTGTAGAACAAAAGTGGTTGTCAGTCACTTTGTTCATAGGTGAGAATGATGATGAGTGTCACGGATCATCACATTCTTCAAGTTGAAGAGCAAGTGATATCTTGGACAAAGAACAAGCGGAATTGAATAGAAGAACAATAGTAATTGCATTAATACTCGAGGTACAGCAGAGCTCCACACCTTAATCTATGGTGTGTAGAAACTCCACCGTTGAAAATACATAAGAACAAGGTCTAGGCATGGCCGTGAGGCCAGCCTCCCAAAGTGATCAAAAGATTCAAAGATCTCAAGATGAAAAATACAATAGTAAAAGGTCCTACTTATAGGGAACTAGTAGCCTAAGGATTACAAAGATGAGTAAATGACATAAAAATCCAATTCCGGGCCCACTTGGTGTGTGCTTGGGCTGAGCAATGAAGCATTTTTCGTGTAGAGACTCTTCTTGGAGTTAAACGCCAGCTTTTATGCCATTTTGGGCGTTTAACTCCCATTTAGGTGCCAGTTCCGGCGTTTAACGCTGGGAATTCTGAAGGTGACTTTGAACGCCGGTTTGGGCCATCAAATCTTGGGCAAAGTATGAACTATCATATATTGCTGGAAAGCCCAAGATGTCTACTTTCCAACGCCGTTGAGAGCGCGCCAATTGGGCTTCTGTAGCTCCAGAAAATCCACTTCGAGTGCAGGGAGGTCAGAATCCAACAGCATCTGCAGTCCTTTTCAGTCTCTGAATCAGATTTTTGCTCAGGTCCCTCAATTTCAGCCAGAAAATGCCTGAAATCACAGAAAAACACACAAACTCATAGTAAAGTCTAGAAAAGTGAATTTTAACTAAAAACTCAACTTAAACTACTAAAAACATACTAAAAACAATGCCAAAAAGCGTACAAATTATCCGCTCATCACAACACCAAACTTAAATTGTTGCTTGTCCCCAAGCAACTGAAAATCAAATAAGATAAAAAGAAGAGAATATGCAATGAATTCCAAAAACATCTATGAAGATCAGTATCAATTAGATGAGCGGGACTTTTAGCTTTTTGCCTCTGAACAGTTTTGGCATCTCACTCTATCCTTTGAAATTCAGAATGATTGGCTTCTTTAGGAACTCAGAATCCAGATAGTGTTATTGATTCTCCTAGTTAAGTATGATGATTCTTGAACACAGCTACTTTATGAGTCTTGGCCGTGGCCCAAAGCACTCTGTCTTCCAGTATTACCACCGGATACATACATGCCACAGACACATAATTGGGTGAACCTTTTCAGATTGTGACTCAGCTTTGCTAAAGTCCCCAATTAGAGGTGCCCAGGGTTCTTAAGCACACTCTTTTTACCTTGGATCACAACTTTATTTCTTTCTTTTTCTTTCTTTTTCTCTTTCTTCTTTTTTTTTCATTTTTTTTCGCCTCTTTTTTTTTTCACTGCTTTTTCTTGCTTCAAGAATCATTCTTTCAAGAGCCAACATTCATGAACCACAAATTCAAAAGACATATGCACTGTTTAAGCATACATTCAGAAAACAAAAGTGTTGCCACCACATCAAAATAATTAAACTGTTATAAAATTCAAAATTCATGCAATTCTTTTCTTTTTCAATTAAGAACATTGTTTATTTAAGAAAGGTGATGGATTCATAGGACATTCATAACTTTAAGGCATAGACACTAATGATCATAAGACACAAACATGGATAAATATAAGCACTAAAATTCGAAAAACAGAAAAATAAAGAACAAGGAGATTAAAGAACGGGTCCACCTTAGTGATGGCGGCTTGTTCTTCCTCTTGAAGGTCTTATGGAGTGCTTGAGCTCCTCAATATCTCTTCCTTGTCTTTGTTGCTCCTCTCTCATGATTCTTTGATCTTCTCTAATTTCATGGAGGAGGATGGAATGTTCTTGGTGCTCCACCCTTAGTTGTCCCATATTGGAACTTAATTCTCCTAGGGAGGTGTTAATTTGCTCCCAATAGTCTTGTGGAGGAAAGTGCATCCCTTGAGGCATCTCAGGGATCTCATGATGAGAGGGGTCTCTTGTTTGCTCCATCTTCTTCTTAGTAATGGGCTTGTCCTCATCAATGGGGATGTCTCCCTCTATGTCAACTCCAACTGAATAACAGAGGTGACAAATGAGGTGAGGAAAGGCTAACCTTGCCAAGGTGGAGGACTTGTCCGCCACCTTATAGAGTTCTTGGGCTATAACCTCATGAACTTCCACTTCTTCTCCAATCATGATGCTATGAATCATGATGGCCCGGTCTAGAGTAACTTCGGACCGGTTGCTAGTGGGAATGATTGAGCGTTGGATAAACTCCAACCATCCTCTAGCCACGGGCTTGAGGTCATGCCTTCTCAATTGAACCGGCTTCCCTCTTGAATCTCTCTTCCATTGGGCGCCCTCTTCACAAATGTCGGTGAGGACTTGGTCCAACCTTTGATCAAAGTTGACCCTTCTAGTGTAAGGATGTTCATCTCCTTGCATCATGGGCAAGTTGAATGCTAACCTTACATTTTCCGGACTAAAATCCAAGTATTTCCCCCGAACCATAGTGAGCCAATTCTTTGGTTCCGGGTTCACACTTTGATCATGGTTCTTGGTGATCCATGCATTGGCATAGAACTCTTGAACCATCAAGATTCCGACTTGTTGAATGGGGTTGGTAAGAACTTCCCAACCTCTTCTTCGGATCTCATGTCGGATCTCCGGATATTCACTCTTTTTGAGTGAAAAAGGGACCTCGGGGGTCACCTTTTTCAAGGCCACAACTTCATAGAAGTGGTCTTGATGCACCCTTGAGATGAATCTCTCCATCTCCCATGACTCGGAGGTGGAAGCTTTTGCCTTCCCTTTCCTCTTTCTAGAGGTTTCTCCGGCCTTGGATGCCATAAATGGTTATGGAAAAACAAAAAGCAATGCTTTTACCACACCAAACTTAAAAGGTTTGCTCGTCCTTGAGCAAAAGAAGAAAGAAGAGAGTAGAAGAAGAAGAAATGAGGAAGAAGGGAATGGCTTTGTGTTCGGCCAAAGAGGGGGAGAAGTGGTGTTTAGGTTGTGTGAAAATGAAGGGGTGAAGAAGGGTTCATATAGGAGAGGGGAGGGGTAGGGTTCGGCCATTATGGGTGGGTTTGGGAGGGAAAAGTGGTTTGAATTTGAATGGTGAGGTAGGTGGGGTTTTATGAAGGATGGATGTGAGTGGTGAAGAGAAAGATGGGATTTGATAGGTGAAAGGTTTTTGGGGAAGAGGGGTTGAGGTGATTGGTGAATGGGTGAAGAAGAGAGAGAGTGGTGGGGTTGGTGGGGATCCTGTGGGGTCCACAGATCCTGAGGTGTCAAGGAAAAGTCATCCGTGCACCAAATGGCATTCAAAATCACGTTTTGAGCCAATTCTGGCGTTAAACGTCGGGCTGGTGCCCATTTCTGGCGTTTAACGCCAGGTTCTTGCCCTTTCCTAGCATTTAACGCCAGTCTGGTGCCCCTTTCTGGCGTTAAACGCCCAGAATGGTGCCAGACTGGGCGTTAAACGCCCACCTGCTAGCCTTACTGGCGTTTAAACGCCAGTAGGTTCTTCCTCCAGGGTGTGCTGTTTTTCTTCCTGTTTTTCATTCTGTTTTTGCTTTTTCAATTATTTTTGTGACTTCTCATGATCATCAACCTACAAAAAACATAAAATAACAAAAGGAAATAGATAAAATATAATATTGGGTTGCCTCCCAACAAGCGCTTCTTTAATGTCAGTAGCTTGACAGATGGCTCTCATGGAGCCTCATATTTTCTCAGAGCAATGTTGGAACCTCCCAACACCAAACTTAGAGTTTGAATGTGGGGGTTCAACACCAAACTTAGAGTTTGGTTGTGGCCTCCCAACACCAAACTTAGAGTTTGACTGTGGGGGCTCTGTTTGACTCTGATTTGAGAGAAGCTCTTCATGCTTCCTCTCCATGGTGACAGAGGGATATCCTTGAGCCTTAAACACAAAGGATTCTTCATTCACTTGAATGATCAGTTCACCTCCATCAACATCAATCACAGCCTTTGCTGTGGCTAGGAAGGGTCTTCCAAGGATGATAGATTCATCCATGCACTTCCCAGTCTCTAGGACTATGAAATCAGCAGGGATGTAGTGGTTTTTAATCTTCACCAAAACATCCTCTACAAGTCCATGAGCTTGCTTTCTTGAGTTGTCTGCCATCTCTAATGAGATTCTTGCAGCTTGCACCTCAAAGATCCCTAGCTTCTCCATTATAGAGAGAGGCATGAGGTTTACACTTGACCCTAAATCACACAGAGCCTTCTTGAAGGTCATGGTGCCTATGGTACAAGGTATGGAAAACTTCCCAGGATCTTGTCTCTTTTGAGGTAATTTCTGCCTAGACAAGTCATCCAGTTCTTTGGTGAGCAAAGGAGGTTCATCCTCCCAAGTCTCATTTCCAAATAACTTGTCATTTAGCTTCATGATTGCTCCAAGGTATTTAGCAACTTGCTCTTCAGTGACATACTCATCCTCTTCAGAGGAAGAATACTCATCAGAGCTCATGAATGGCAGAAGTAGGTCCAATAGAATCTCTATAGTCTCATTTTGAGCCTCAGATTCCCATGGTTCCTCATTAGGGAACTCATTGGAGGTCAGTGCACGCCCATTGAGGTCTCCCTCAGTGGCGTTCACTTCCTCTCCTTCCTCTCCAAATTCGGCCATGTTGAGGGCCTTGCACTCTACTTTTGGATTTTCTTCTGTATTGCTTGGAAGAGTACTAGGAGGGAGTTTAGTAATTTTCTTGCTCAGCTGTCCCACTTGTGCCTCCAAGTTTCTAATGGAGGACCTTGTTTCAATCATGAAACTTTGAGTGGTTTTGATTAGATCAGAGACCATGGTTGCTAAGTCAGAGGTGTTCTGCATAGAGCTCTCTGTCTGTTGCTGAGAAGATGATGGAAAAGGTTTGCCATTGCTAAACCTATTTCTTCCACCATTATTGTTGTTGAAACCTTGTTGAGGTCTCTCTTGATTCTTCCATGAGAAATTTGGGTGATTTCTCCATGAAGAATTATAGGTGTTTCCATAGGGTTCTCCTAGGTAATTCACCTCTTCCATTGAAGGGTTCTCAGTATCATAAGCTTCTTCTTCAGATGAAGCATCCTTAGTACTGCTTGGTGCATTTTGCATTCCAGACAGACTTTGAGAAATTAAATTAACTTGTTGAGTCAATATCTTGTTCTGAGCCAGAATGGCATTCAGAGTATCAATCTCAAGAACTCCTTTCTTCTGACTTGTCCCATTGTTCACAGGATTCCTTTCAGAAGTGTACATGAATTGGTTATTTGCAACCATTTCAATTAGCTCTTGAGCTTCTGTAGGCGTCTTCTTTAGATGAAGAGATCCTCCAGCAGAGCTATCCAAAGACATCTTGGATAGTTCAGACAGACCATCATAGAAAATACCTATGATGCTCCATTCAGAAAGCATGTCTGAGGGACACTTTCTGATTAATTGTTTGTATCTTTCCCAAGCTTCATAGAGGGATTCTCCATCCTTCTGTCTGAAGGTTTGGACTTCCACTCTAAGCTTACTCAATTTTTGAGGTGGAAAAAACTTTGCCAAGAAGGCATTGACTAGCTTTTCCCATGAGTCCAGGCTTTCTTTAGGTTGTGAGTCCAACCATGTCCTAGCTCTGTCTCTTACAGCAAAAGGGAATAGCATAAGTCTGTAGACCTCAGGGTCAACCCCATTAGTCTTGACAGTGTCACAGATTTGCAAGAACTCAGCCAAAAACTGATGAGGATCTTCCAATGGAAGTCCATGGAACTTGCAATTCTGTTGCATTAGAGAAACTAATTGAGGCTTAAGCTCAAAGTTGTTTGCTCCAATGGCAGGGATAGAGATGCTTCTCCCATAGAAATCGGGAGTAGGTGCAGTAAAGTCACCCAGCACCTTCCTTGCATTGTTGGCATTGTTGTTGTTTTCGGCTGCCATAGGTTCTTCTTCTTTGAAGAATTCGGTTAGGTCCTCTACAGAGAGTTGTGCCTTAGCTTCTCTTAGCTTTCGCTTCAAGGTCCTTTCAGGTTCAGGGTCAGCTTCAACAAGAATGCCTTTGTCTTTGTTCCTGCTCATATGAAAGAGAAGAGAACAAGAAAGTGTGGAATCCTCTATGTCACAGTATAGAGATTCCTTGAGGTGTCAGAGGAAAAGAAAAATAGAAGACAGAGGTAGAAAATTCGAACTTATCAAGAAAGATGGAGTTCGAATTGTGCATTGAGGAATAGTGTTAGTCCATAAATAGAAGGATGTGAGAGGAGGGAAGATGATTTTCGAAAATTAAGTAAAAGAATTTGAAAACATTTTGAAAAACATTAATTAATTTTCGAAAATAAGAGTGGGAAGAAATCAAGTAAATTTTTTTTTTTTTGAAAAAGATTTTGAAATTAGAAGTCAAAAAGATTTGATTGAAAACTATTTTGAAAAAGATGAGGTTAAGAAGATATGATTGGTTTTTTAAAAAATATGTGATTGAGAAGATATGATTTGAAAACAATTTTAAAAAGATTTGATTTTAAAAATTAATGACTTGCCTAACAAGAAAAGATATGATTCAAACATTAAACCTTTCTCAACAGAAAAGGCAACATACTTGAAATGTTCAATCAAATCATTAATTGTTAGCAAGTATCTTTGAAAAAGGAAAGAAATTGATTTTGAAAACATTTGATTGAAAAGATTTGATTTGAAAAAGATTTGATTTTGAAAAACTTTGACAACTTGAAAAAAAATTGATTTGAAAACAAAATCCTCCCCTTTGTGCCATCCTGGCGTTAAACGCCCAGAATGGTGCACATTCTGGCGTTTAACGCCCAAAACTCTACCCTTTTGGGCGTTAAACGCCCAACCAGGTACTCTGGCTGGCGTTTAAACGCCAGTCTGTCCTTCTTCACTGGGCGTTTTGAACGCCCAGCTTTTTCTATGTAATTTCTCTGCTGCATGTTCTGAATCTTCAGTTCCCTGTACTATTGACTTGAAAATAGAACCAAGATCAAATAAACAATGCATGCAAGACACCAAACTTAAAATTAGACACTAGACTCAAACAAAAAACATAAAATATTTTTGGTTTTTATGATTTTTATAATTTTTTTTCTTTGTGCTTTTTTCGAAAATTATATGAAAATAGAAAATAAAGGTTTCAGAATTCTCAATTTGATTTCCAGGAATCATTGCGATGCTAGTCTAAGACTCCGGTCCAGGAATTAGACATGGCTTCACAGCCAGCCAAGCTTTCAAAGAAAGCTTCGGTCCAAAACACTAGACATGGCCAATGGCCAGCCAAGCCTTAGCAGATCATTGCTCCAATAGCAAGATTGATAGAAATCAACAAGCTATTGTGATGATCAGTTGAAACCTCGGTCCAATAAGATTAGACATGGCTTCTCAACCAGCCAGATTTCAATAGATCATCATGAAACACTAGAATTCATTCTTAAGAACTCTGAAGAAAAATACCTAATCTAAGCAACAAGATGAACCGTCAGTTGTCCATACAAAGAACAATCCCCGGCAACGGCGCCAAAAACTTGGTGCACGGAATTGTGATCATCAATGGCGCCACAGACATGGTGGGCTCATTGCAATCTCAACTCTCTATCACAACTCCGCACAACTAACCAGCAAGTGCACTGGGTCGTCCAAGTAATAAACCTTACGCGAGTAAGGGTCGATCCCACGGAGATTGTTGGTATGAAGCAAGCTATGGTCAATTTGTAAATCTTAGTCAGGCAGACTCAAATGGGTATAGATGATATATGAATAAAACATAAAGATAAAGATAGAGATACTTATGTACATCATTGGTGAGAGCTTCAGATAAGCGTATGAAGATGCTTTCCCTTCCGTCTCTCTGCTTTCCTACTGTCTTCATCCAATCCTTCTTACTCCTTTCCATGGCAAGCTTATGCAAGGGTTTCACCGTTGTCAGTGGCTACCTCCCATCCTCTCAGTGGAAATGTTCAACGCACCCTGTCACGGCACGGCTATCCAGCTGTCGATTCTCGGTCAGGCCGGAATAGAATCCAGTGATTCTTTTGCGTCTGTCACTAACGCCCCGCCTGCTAGGAGTTTGAAGCACGTCACAGTCATTCAATCATTGAATCCTACTCAGAATACCACAGACAAGGTTAGACCTTCCGGATTCACTTGAATGCCGCCATCAGTTCTTGCCTATACCACGAAGACTCTGATCTCACGGAATGGCTGGCTCGATTGTCAGGCGAGTACTCGGTTGTCAGGCGATCAACCATGCATCGTGCATCAGGAACCTAAGAGATAAACACTAGAGCCTTGTATGCTTGTAGAACAAAAGTGGTTGTCAGTCACTTTGTTCATAGGTGAGAATGATGATGAGTGTCACGGATCATCACATTCTTCAAGTTGAAGAGCAAGTGATATCTTGGACAAAGAACAAGCGGAATTGAATAGAAGAACAATAGTAATTGCATTAATACTCGAGGTACAGCAGAGCTCCACACCTTAATCTATGGTGTGTAGAAACTCCACCGTTGAAAATACATAAGAACAAGGTCTAGGCATGGTCGTGAGGCCAGCCTCCCAAAGTGATCAAAAGATTCAAAGATCTCAAGATGAAAAATACAATAGTAAAAGGTCCTACTTATAGGGAACTAGTAGCCTAAGGATTACAAAGATGAGTAAATGACATAAAAATCCACTTCCGGGCCCACTTGGTGTGTGCTTGGGCTGAGCGATGAAGCATTTTTCGTGTAGAGACTCTTCTTGGAGTTAAACGCCAGCTTTTATGCCAGTTTGGGCGTTTAACTCCCATTTAGGTGCCAGTTCCGGCGTTTAACGCTGGGAATTCTGAAGGTGACTTTGAACGCCGGTTTGGGCCATCAAATCTTGGGCAAAGTATGGACTATCATATATTGCTGGAAAGCCCAGGATGTCTACTTTCCAACGCCGTTGAGAGCGCGCCAATTGGGCTTCTGTAGCTCCAGAAAATCCACTTCGAGTGCAGGAAGGGCAGAATCCAACAGCATCTGCAGTCCTTTTCAGTCTCTGAATCAGATTTTTGCTCAGGTCCCTCAATTTCAGCCAGAAAATACCTGAAATCACAGAAAAACACACAAACTCATAGTAAAGTCCAGAAAAGTGAATTTTAACTAAAAACTAATAAAAATATACTAAAAACTCAACTTAAACTACTAAAAACATACTAAAAACAATGCCAAAAAGCGTACAAATTATCCGCTCATCATGACCCTAGGAAGCACCCCGTTTCATGTTCTTGATATTCCCAGCCACCATTATCATAATAGCATGAATTATTTTGTGGTGGTGAGAAGTATCCCAAGTAACTTGATTGACCAAAAGATGAGCTATACTCTATTTTTCTTTAAATTACTCTGTATCAAACAACAATCACCAAGATAAGAGAGATTTGGAATTCCCCTTATCACAGATGAGGAAATTCCCAGTGAGGCAAAATCACAAACAGTTAGTTAGCAAAAGAAAATAAAGAAACAAAAGAAAACAATGACAAAAGAAAAGTGTCTAATCTAGTAAATCAATCAACCGGCAGTTTGTTAATCACAGTTAATCCCCGGCAACGGCGCCATAAACTTGATGCATGGGAAACTTGTCTCTCAACAAATTCCCCTTCGGCAAGTATACCGAATTGTCGTCAAGTAATAACTCACAAAAGAGTGAGGTCGAATCCCACAGAGATTAACGGATTAAGCAATCAATGATTAATTGATTATCCTAGTTAGACGAATCATATTGGAGTGATAAGTAACAAGGAAATGTAAATGGAATAAAAGTAAAGAAAGCAATAAAGTGCAAAAAAATAAAATGGCAAGAAAAGTAAATGTAAGAACTAAAAATAAAATGAACATTGGGATCAAGAGATATTGCAATCCTCCGGATCAAGTTCATTCTCATCTCTTCCTCAATCAATGCATTCATTGATCTCCTTGGCAATCTTAAGTGATTAGATCCCAATTCCTTGGCAATCCAATCTCTCTAAGCTTGAACAATTGCCCAATTCCTTGATTTAATTGCTCATGGGAAGAGATGAAGTGTGGTCACTGATTATACCACACACATTCATAGATCAAAGTATTGGTAGGATTAAATGTCACAATATCCATCCAACCCCCAACCTAATCCAATGTGAGAGAGCATTTCTAGCATGATTTCCTCATTCCTCTTCCAAGGTTCCGACGAAATCCAAGTATGAGCAATTTCTCTTCCAAGACAATTACCCATTTGGATGAAGATCGAAAGCTCTCTAGTAAAATCAAGAGAAAAGAAAGAAGAAGAAGAATAAGAACTACAATTGATCCATTGAATCACAATAGAGCTCTCTAACCCAATGAAAAGAGTTAGTTGATCATTGCTCTACCAAAATAGAAAAGAAGAAAGTGTAGAAAAGTAAAGATGAAGATTAAAACTAACATTGAAACTTCCAAATTCATAAATGAAAAGTACAAAGAAAAGAAGAGAAGGAAAAGTTTGTGAGGGGAGGGAGTCCGAAGACCCCACTTCAATCCCCAATTTCCCAGCCTTCCTTGAATGTACAAACTAAGGCCTTTATATAGGCTCTCCTAAATTACAAAATGAAATTAAAAGCAAATTACAATTAAATGAAAATTCATATTCTAGATGCTTCTTGTGGCCATGATTGGTTGACACTTGTGGGCTTGCTTCCTTGAGGTTGGGTGGTCCTTGAAAGAGAAGTGAATCAAGTTGAGGTCCAGGTGCTAAAGTTGGTGCTACCGTTAGCCACACTAACGCTACAAGTGTGGCGTTAGTACTGAAGTTAGTGTGGCTAACGTCACACTTGCTACCCAATTGGTATTTATGGGGCTGAAAAGATGCCTCTTGTTTGTACTCCAATTTCATGCCCACTATATAGTATTATATATCGTTGGAAAGCTCTAATTGTCAGCTTTCTAACGCAACTAGAATCACCTCAATTAGACCTCTGTAACTCAAGTTATGCTCCTTTGAAATAGACAAGGTCGCTGGCACAGTCGCTAGCGTTACTGGAAAATGTGAGTCACGATAACGCTAGCGACCAGGGTCTTAATGTTGCCAAATTCTGGAGCTCAAACTTAATGTCCACTGGTGCACGAAATTGTGATCATCAATGGCGCCATCAACATGGTACGCTCAATTTCAATCTCAACTCTTTATCACAACTTCGCACAACTAACCAGCAAGTGCACTGGGTCGTCCAAGTAATAAACCTTACGCGAGTAAGGGTCGATCCCACGGAGATTGTTGGTATGAAGCAAGCTATGGTCATCTTGTAAATCTCAGTCAGGCAGATTCAAATCGTTATGGAGGATTAATGATTAAAAGATGAATAAAACATAAAATAAAGATAGCGATACCTATGTAGTTCATTGGTGAGAATTTCAGATAAGCGTATGGAGATGCTTTGTCCCTTCTGTCTCTCTGCTTTCCTACTGTCTTCATCCAATCCTTCTTACTCCTTTCCATGGCAAGCTGTATGTTGGGCATCACCGTTGTCAGTGGCTACAGTCCCGTCCTCTCAGTGAAAATGATCAACGCGCTCTGTCACAACACGACTATTCAGCTGTCGGTTCTCGATCATGTCGGAATAGAATCCAGTGATTCTTTTGCGTTTGTCACTAACGCCCCACAATCGTGAGTTTGAAGCTCATCACAGTCATTCAATCCTTGAATCCTACTCAGAATACCACATAAAAGGTTTAGACCTTCCGGATTCTCTTGAATGCCGCCATCAATTCTAGCTTATACCACGAAGATTCCGATTAAGGGATCCAAGAGATATCCACTCAATCTAAGGTAGAATGGAGGTGGTTGTCAGGCACACGTTCATAGGTGAGAATGATGATGAGTGTCACGGATCATCACATTCATCAAGTTGAGGAACAAGTGATATCTTAGAACAAGAATAAGCTGAATTGAATAGAAGAACAATAGTAATTGCAATAATACTCGAGGTACAGCAGAGCTCCACACCTTAATCTATGGTGTGTAGAAACTCCACCGTTGAAAATACATAAGAACAAGGTCTAGGCAAGGCCGAATGGCCAGCCTCCCAATGATCTAAGCACTAGACGTCCCAAGATGATCCTAAGATCTAAAGTGATCAAAAGATGAAAATACAATAGCAAAAGGTCCTATTTGTAGAGAACTAGTAGCTTACGGTTTACAAAGATGAGTAAATGACATAAAAATCTACTTTCGGGCCCACTTGGTGTGTGCTTGGACTGAGCATTGAAGCTTTCATGTGTAGAGACTTTTCTTGGAGTTAAACGCCAGCTTTTGTGCCAGTTTGGGCGTTTAACTCCCATTCTTGTGCCAGTTCCAACGTTAAACGCCAGAATTCTTGAGCTGACTTGAAACGCCTGTTTGGGCCATCAAATCTCGGGCAAAGTATGGACTATTATACATTGCTGGAAAGCCCAGGATGTCTACTTTCCAAAGCAATGAGAATGAGCCAATTGGGTTTCTGTAGCTCTAGAAAATCCACTTCGAGTGCAGGGAGGTCAGAATCCAACAGCATCTCCAGTCCTTTTCAGCCTCTGAATCAGATTTTTGCTCAGGTCCCTCAATTTCAGCCAGAAAATACCTGAAATCACAAAAAAACACACAAACTCATAGTAAAGTCCATAAAAGTGAATTTTAACTAAAAACTAATAAAAATATAATAAAAACTAACTAAAACATACTAAAAACATACTAAAAACAATGCCAAAAAGCGTATAAATTGTCCGCTCATCACAACACCAAACTTAAATTGTTGCTTGTCCCCAAGCAACTGAAAATCAAATAAGATAAAGAGAAGAAAATATGCAATGAATTCCAAAAACATCTATGAAGATCAGTATTAATTAGATGAGCGGGGCTTTTAGCTTTTTGCCTCTGAACAGTTTTGGCACCTCACTCTATCCCTTGAAATTCAAAATGATTGGCTTCTATAGGAACTCAGAATCCAGATAGTGTTATTGATTCTCCTAGTTAAGTATGATGATTCTTGAACACAGCTACTTTATAAGTCTTGGCCGTGGCCCAAAGCACTCTGTCTTCCAGTATTACCACCGGATACATACATGCCACAGACACATAACTGGGTGAACCTTTTCAAATTGTAACTCAGCTTTGCTACAGTCCCCAATTAGAGGTGTCTAGGGTTCTTAAGCACACTTTTTTTGCCTTGGATCACGACTTTATTTTTTTTCTTTTTTTCTTTTTCCCTTTTTTTTCGTTTTTTTTTTCATTTTTATGATTTTTTCAGATCCTCAGTAACATGTCTCCTTTTTCATCATTCTTTCAAGAGCCAACATTCATGAACAACAAATTCAAAAGACATATGCACTGTTCAAGCATACATTCAGAAGTCAAAGTATTGCCACCACATCAAAATAATTAATCTGTTATAAAATTCAAAATTCATGCAATTCTTCTCTTTTTCAATTAAGAACATTTTTCATTCAAGAAAGGTGATGCATTCATAGGACATTTATAACTTTAAGGCATAGACACTTAGACACTGATGATCATAAGACACAAACATAGATAAACAAAAGCATAAAAATTCGAAAAACAGGAAAATAAAGAACAAGGAGATTAAAGAACGGGTCCACCTTAGTGATGGCGGCTTGTTCTTCCTCTTGAAGATCTTATGGAGTGCTTGAGCTCCTCAATGTCTCTTCCTTGCCTTTGTTGCTCCTCTCTCATGATTCTTTGATCTTCTCTAATTTCATGGAGGAGGATGGAATGTTCTTGGTACTCCACCCTTAGTTGTCCCATGTTGGAACTCAATTCTCCTAGGGAGGTGCTGATTTGCTCCCAATAGTTTTGTGGAGGAAAGTGCATCCCTTGAGGCATCTCAGGAATTTCATGATGAGGAATTTCCTCATGCTCATGTCTATGAGTGGGATCTCCTATTTGCATTGAGCTCTTTCCACACAGATATCCATGAGGACTTGCTCCAACCTTTGATTAAGTTGACCCTTTTTGAGTTTGAAAAGGGACCTCGGGGATCACCTTCTTCATGGCCACAACTTCATAGAAGTGGTCTTGATGCACCCTTGAGATGAATCTCTCCATCTTCCATGACTCAGAGGTGGAAGCTTTTGCCTTCCTTTTCTTCTTTCTAGAGGTTTCTTTAATGTCAGTAGCTTGACAGTGGGCTCTCATGGAGCCTCACGGATGTTCAGAGCAATGTTGGAACCTCCCAACACCAAACTTAGAGTTTGAATGTGGGGGTTCAACACCAAACTTAGAAGTTGGTTGTGGCCTCCCAACACCAAACTTAGAGTTTGACTGTGGGGGCTCTGTTTGACTCTGTTTTGAGAGAAGCTCTTCATGCTTCCTCTCCGTGGTTACAGAGGGATATCCTTGAGCCTTAAACACAAAGGATTCTTCATTCACTTGAATGATCAATTCTCCTCTGTCAACATCAATCACAACCTTTGCTGTGGCTAGGAAGGGTCTGCCAAGGATGATGGATTCATCCATGCACTTTCCAGTCTCTAGGACTATGAAATCAGCAGGGATGTAATGGTCTTCAATCTTTACCAGAACATCCTCTACAAGTCCATAAGCTTGTTTTCTTGAATTGTCTGCCATCTCTAGTGAGATTCTTGCAGCTTGTACCTCAAAGATCCCTAGCTTCTCCATTACAGAGAGAGGCATGAGGTTTATGCTTGACCCTAGGTCACACAGGACCTTCTCAAAGGTCATGGTGCCTATGGTACAAGGTATTGAAAACTTCCCAGGATCCTGTCTCTTTTGAGGTAATCTCTGCCTAGTCAAGTATTCCAATTCTTTGGTGAGCAAAAGAGGTTCGTTCTCCCAAGTCTCATTACCAAATAACTTGTCATTTAGCATCATGATTGCTCCAAGGTACTTAGCAACTTGCTATTCAGTAACATCTTCATCCTCTTCAGAGGAAGAATACTCATCAGAGCTCATGAATGGCAGAAGTAAATCTAATGGAATCTCTATGGTCTCAGTGTGAGCCTCAGATTCCCATGGTTCCTCATTAGGGAATTCATTGGAGGCTAGTGGACGTCCATTGAGGTCTTCCTCAGTGGTGCTCACTGCCTCTTTCTCCTCTCCAAATTCGGCCATGTTGTTGGCCTTACACTCTCCTTTTGGATTATCTTCTGTATTGCTTGGAAGAGTACTAGGAGGGAGTTCAGTAACTTTCTTACTCAGCTGACCCACTTGTGCCTCCAAGTTTCTAATGGAGGACCTTGTTTCAGTCATAAAACTTTGAGTGGTTTTGATTAGATCAGAGACCATGGTTGCTAAGTCAGAGTGGCTCTGCTTAGAATTCTCTGTCTGTTGCTGAGAAGATGATGGAAAAGGCTTGCCATTGCCAAACCTGATTCTTCCACCATTATTGTTGTTGAAACCTTGTTGAGGTCTCTGTTGATCCTTCCATGATAGATTTGGATGATTTCTCCATGAAGGATTATAGGTGTTTCCATAGGGTTCTCCCATGTAATTCACCTCTTCCATTGAAGGGTTCTCAGGATCATAAGCTTCTTCTTCAGATGAAGCGTCCTTAGTACTACTTGGTGTAGCTTGCATTCCAAACAGACTCTGAGAAATTATATTGACTTGCTAAGTCAATATTTTGTTCTGAGCCAGTATGGCATTCAGAGTATCAATCTCAAGAACTCCTTTCTTCTGATTCGTCCCATTGTTCACAGAATTCCTTTCAGAAGTGTAAATGAATTGGTTATTTGCAACCATTTCAATGAGCTCTTGAGCTTCTGCAGGCGTCTTCTTCAGATGAAGAGATCCTCCAGCAGAGCTATCCAATGACATCTTGGACAGTTCAGACAGACCATCATAGAAGATACCTATGATGCTCCATTCAGAAAGCATGTCAGAAGGACACTTTCTGATCAATTGTTTGTATCTTTCTCAAGCTTCATAAAGGGATTCACCTTCCTTCTGTCTGAAGGTTTGGACTTCCACTCTAAGCTTACTCAATTTTTGAGGTGGAAAAAACTTTGCCAAGAAGGCATTGACTAGCTTTTCCCAAGAGTTCAGGCTTTCTTTAGGTTGTGAGTCCAACCATATCCTAGCTCTGTATCTTACAGCAAAAGGGAATAGCATAAGTCTGTAGACCTCAGGGTCAACCCTATTGGTCTTGACAGTGTCATAGATTTGCAAGAATCCAGCTAAAAACTGATGAGGATCTTCCAATGGAAGTCCATGGAACTTGCAATTCTGTTGCATTAGAGAAACTAATTGAGGCTTAAGCTCAAAGTTGTTTACTCCAATGGTAGGGATAGAGATGCTTCTCCCATAGAAGTCGGGAGTGGGTGCAGTAAAGTCACCAAGCACCTTCCTTGCATTGTTGGCATTGTTGCTGTTTTCGGCTGCCATGTTTTCTTCTTGTTTGAAGATTTCTGTTAGGTCCTCTACAGAGAGTTGTGCTTTAGCTTCTCTTAGCTTTCTCTTCAAGGTCCTCTCAGGTTCAGGGTAAGCCTCAACAAGAATGCTTTTGTCTTTGCTCCTGCTCATATGAAAGAGAAGAGAACAAGAAAATATGGAATCCTCTATGTCACAGTATAGAGATTCCTTGAGGTGTCAGAGGAAAAGAAGAATAGAAGAAGGAGGTAGAAGAATTCGAACTTATCAAGGGAGATAGAGTTCGAATTGTGCATTGAGGAGGAGTGTTAGTCCATAAATAGAAGGATGTGAAAAGAGGGTAAGAAATTTTTGAAAATTAAAGGGAATTAATTAAAAGAAATTTTGAAAAAAGGTAAAGTGATTTTGAAATTGGGAAGATAAAGTGATTTTGAAAAAGATTTTGAAATTAGAAATCAAAAAGATATGATTGAAAACTATTTTGAAAAAGATGTGATTAAGAGATATGATTGAAAAGTTATGGTTTTAAAAAGATATGATTGAGAAGATACGATTTGAAAAATAATTAAAAAAAGATTTGATTTTGGAAATTAATGACTTGGCTAACAAGAAATTTAAAAGATATGATTCAGACATTAAACATTTCTCAACAGAAAAGGTAACATACTTGAAATGTTGAATCAAATCATTAATTGTTAGCAAGTATTTTTGAAAATGGAAAGAAATTCATTTTGAAAATATATGATTGAAAAGATATGATTTGAAAAAGATTTGATTTTGAAAAATTTTGAAAACTTGAAAAAAAATTTGAGTTAAAACTTGTGCCATGCTGGCATTAAACGCCCAGAATGGTATACATTCTGGCGTTTAACGCCCAAAATGCTACCCTTTTTGGGCGTTAAACGAAATTGTGATCATCAATGGCGCCATCAACATGGTACGCTCAAATGCAATCTCAACTCTTTATCACAACTTCGCACAACTAACCAGCAAGTGCACTGGGTCGTCCAAGTAATAAACCTTACGCGCGTAAGGGTCGATCCCACGAAGATTGTTGGTAAGCTATGGTCATCTTGTAAATCTCAGTCAGGCGGATTCAAATGGTTATGGAGGATTAATGATTAAAAGATGAATAAAACATAAAATAAAGATAGAGATACTTATGTAGTTCATTGGTGAGAATTTCAAATAAGCGTATGGAGATGCTTTGTCCCTTCTGTCTCTCTGCTTTCCTACTGTCTTCATCCAATCCTTCTTACTCCTTTCCATGGCAAGCTGTATGTTGGGCATCACCTTTGTCAATGGCTACAGTCGCGTCCTCTTAGTAAAAATGTTCAACGCGCTCTGTCACAGCACGGCTATTCAGCTGTCGGTTCTCGATCATGTCGGAATAGAATCCAGTGATTCTTTTGCGTCTGTCACTAACGCCCCACAATCGCGAGTTTGAAGCTCATCACAGTCATTCAATCCTTGAATCCTACTCAGAATACCACATAAAAGGTTTAGACCTTCCGGATTCTCTTGAATGCCGCCATCAATTCTAGCTTATACCACGAAGATTCCGATTAAGGGATCCAAGAGATATCCACTCAATCTAAGGTAGAATGGAGGTGGTTGTCAGGCACACGTTCATAGGTGAAAATGATGATGAGTGTCACGGATCATCACATTCATCAAGTTGAGGAACAAGTGATATCTTAGAACAAGAATAAGCTGAATTGAATAGAAGAACAATAGTAATTGCAATAATACTCGAGGTACAGCAGAGCTCCACACCTTAATCTATGGTGTGTAGAAACTCCACCGTTGAAAATACATAAGAACAAGGTCTAGGCATGGCCGAATGGCCAGCCTCCCAATGATCTAAGAACTAGACGTCCCAAGATGATCCTAAGATCTAAAGTGATCAAAAGATGAAAATACAATAGCAAAAGGTCCTATTTGTAGAGAACTAGTAGCTTAGGGTTTACAAAGATGAGTAAATGACATAAAAATCCACTTTCGGGCCCACTTAGTGTGTGCTTGGGCTGAGCATTGAAGATTTCATGTGTAGAGACTTTTCTTGGAGTTAAACGCCAGCTTTTGTGCTAGTTTGGGCGTTTAACAACCATTCTTGTGCCAGTTCCGGCGTTAAACGCCAGAATTCTTGAGCTGAGTTGGAACGCCTGTTTGGGCCATCAAATCTCGGGCAAAGTATAGACTATTATATATTTTTGGAAAGCCCACGATGTCTAATTTCCAAATCAATTGAGAGCGCGCTAATTGGGCTTCTGTAGCTCCAGAAATTCCACTTCGAGTGCAGGGAGATCAGAATCCAACAGCATCTGCAGTCCTTTTCAGCCTCTGAATCAGATTTTTGCTCAGGTCCCTCAATTTCAGCCAGAAAATACCTGAAATCATAGAAAAACACACAAACTCATTGTAAAGTCCACAAAAGTGAATTTTAACTAAAAACTAATAAAAATATAATAAAAACTAACTAAAACATACTAAAAACATACTAAAAATAATGCCAAAAAGCGTATAAATTATCCGCTCATCATCCACCCCAGACTATTATATATTGTTGGAAAGCTCTGAATGTCTACTTTCCAATGCCTTTAAAAGCGCATTATTTGGATCTCTACAGCTCGAGTTACATTTCTTGGAAGGTGAAGAGGTCAGTTGGACTTACTACAGGTTGATACCATGTTCATCCTTGCTCTTTCGGGGCAAGTTTTCTCCCTCAAATTTAGTATCCACCATGTGTGCCATATATTCTTGGAAAGCTCTGGAATCCTACTTTTCAATGTTTTTAGAATCACCTCATTTGGAGTTTTGTGGCTCAAGTTATTCTTGTTTGAAGAAGGCATGGTCAGGCTGCCAGGTGAGATTTTTGCCTACGTTAACTTCCACGTTAATATAGTTAACGTGGCCGTTAACGTGGGTCCTTTTTGCTTCGCAAATGTTAGTGGAGATCACCTTTTCCACTAACGTTGGCATCTCCCTTTTCTTCCACGTTAACTACCACGTTAATGTAGTTAACGTGGCCATTAACGTGGGTCTTTTTGCTTCGCAAACGTTAGTGACACTCACTTTTTCCACTAACGTTGGCATTTCCCTTTCCTTCCACGTTAACTACCACGTTAATGTAGTTAACGTGGAAGCTAACGTAGGCCTTCTTTGCTTCGCAAACGTTAGTGGCGTTCACTTTTACCACTAACGTTCCATGCTCTCCTTCTTTAAAGTTAATGCCACTAACTTTCTCACTAACGTTGGGGCTTCTCTTTTTCTTCCACGTTAATGGCCACATTAGTGGCACTAAAGTAGCCACTAACGTGGCTCTTCTCTACTTCTTGTTACCTGAAATCAATCAAACAAAGTGCATCAAAGTCTTGCTCTTAATCATGGGATCATGTCTCATCCAAATTATCATTCAATTCATGCATAATTCTCATGAAATCATTCAAAATTCACAATGTTTACTTGAATCATGGTATGATTGCATTTTTAACCAAATACTTGCTTATTTTCTAAGAAAATGCATGAAACCAACTTAAAGCATACAAAAAATGGCAAGTAAAACTAGCCAAGATGCCCTGGCATCAGCACTCTTGGCTTAGTCCAATGTTAGTGACAAAGGTGAGTGTCACTAACGTTGGCGATTGCTTCCTCCCCCCACCTTAGAGTTCATATTAATTAGATTAGCGTGGCTCTTAACGTGGCTAAATGTGCCTTTGTGGAACGTTAGTGGCTTTCACTTTTACCACTAATGTTGGAGCTTCTCTTTTCCTCCACGTTAGCTACCACGTTAATGTACTTAACGTGGCAACTAACGTGGGCTATGATGGCATCGAAGGCGTTATTGACGATCATTTTTTTCATTAACGCTACAAGCTTGTCCTCATTCCACGTTAGTGGTTATGTTAATTAGCTTAACGTGACAACTAACGTGGCTCCTTCTTGTTTCCTTTGTCCTGAAATCAAGCAATTAAAGTGCATCAAAGCTCTGTTCCAAGTCATGAGATTATGCATCATCAATTATATCATTCAATTCCTGCCTAATTCTCATGAAATCATGTAAAGTTTACAATGTTTGCTCGAATCAAGGTGTAAGTGTATTTTCATCCAAAACTTGCTTATTTACTAAGAAAATGCATGAAACTACCCTAAAACAGTAAAGAAAAGGTCAGTAAAACTGGCCCAGATGCCCTGGCATCAGACATTCTCTCTATGTGAAGATAACATGATACCTTCTTCCATTTGTTGGAGTTGACTAAATAAGATGAATTAATCATTGTATGACTAGGATAGAAAGCCTATGATCTCAATTCTTGCCATGAATGTCTCTCCTTATTACTTACTTTATTTAGTTATTTGCTTGATTTACTTTTCTTGTCATTTAATTTCTTGCCCTTTGAAAATCAAACCCCATTGCATCCTCATAGCCAATAATTGAGCATTTCATTGCAATTCCTTGTGAGACAACCCGGAGTCTTAATACTTCGGTTAAGTCTTATTTGGGGTTTGTTATTTGTGACAACCAAATTTAATTTGATGTGAGATTTGTTTGTTAGTTTGGAGCTATGCTTACAACAAAATTCTTCTTTCTATAAGAGAAATTCCTAACCAGTGCAATTCTCGCTATCAGTTCTTCTTGTGGAAGACCGGAATATTGGCAATTTTGCTGCACCATGATAATGAGCTGAGCATTTAGCTCAAAAGTGTTAGCTCTTATGGGGGGTATACAGATACTACTCCCATATAAAGCAGTAGTGGGGTTAGCATATGACCCTAGAGTCCTTCTGGACTATTCATTTCCACTTAGGTCCATAATGGAGAAAGGGAGATGATGTGGATTGGAGATAGAAATATTATATTTATTATTTAATTTTTTTTAAGAAAACCGAAAATAAAAGAAGATAAAATAAAATAAATGAAATATTTTAGGTGAGGATTTTCGAAAAATGAAGAGAGAGAAAGTGGTTAGGATGTTTTGAAAAAGGTTTAAGAAGATAATTTTAAAAATTGAAATTTTGACTTGACTAGTAGGAAACTACCAAATTTTAAAAATTTTGACTAAATCAACTCAAGGAATTCAAAAATTATGAGTAAATAAAGGAAAAGATATTTTTTATTTTTTTGAATTCAATGAGGAAAGAAAAAAATAATAAAAAGTCACAAGACTTAAAATTTTTAGATCTAATGCTCCTTATTTTCAAAAATTTGAAGGGAAAACACCAAGGAACACCAAACTTAAAAATTTTAAGATAAAAACACACAAAAAAAGACTCAAGGACACTTTGAAGACTCAAAAGAACAATAAGAACATAAAAAGAACACCAAGAACATTTTTTGAAAAATTTTTAAGGTAATAACAACACAAGAAACACCAAACTTAAAGATTTTTATACTCTAGACACTAATAATTCGAAAATACACAGGAAAACAAGGAAAGACACCAAACAAGAAAATTCAAAGAGCAAACAAGGAAAATAAACAAGAACAACTCGAAAAATTGAAAGAAAATAACCACATGCAATTGACACCAAATTTAAAACATGAAACTAAACTCAAAGAAAATTAAAGATTAATAAAGAAAATGATATTCTTGAAAATATTTTTTTTAAAAAGAAAATAAAAGACTCTAAACCAAAAAGACAAATTTTTCCTAATCTAAGTAACAAGATGAACCGTCAGTTGTCCAAACTCGAACAATCCCCAGCAACGGCGCCAAAAACTTGGTGCACGAAATTACAATCACACTTTAGCAATTCCGCACAACTAACCAGCAGGTATACTGGGTCGTCTAAGTAATACTTTACGTGAGTAAGGGTCAATCCCACGGAGATGGTCGGCTTGAAGCAATCTATGGTTATCTTGTAAACCTTAGTCAGGAGATTAATAATGAAAAGAGTTTTGTTTGTAAAAAGTAAAAGAACAAGAAATGAACAATACTTGTTATGCAGTAATGGAGAACAGGTTGAGGTTTTTGCTCTGTCTTCTAAATCTCTGCTTTCCTACTGTTGTCTTCATCACGCACGCAAGGCTCCTTCCATGGCAAGCTGTATGTTGGTAGATCACCGTTGTTAATGGCTACTATCCGTCCTCTCAGTGAAAATGGTCCAACTACCGGTTCCGTAGGGCTAATCATCTGTTAGTTCTCACTCGTGCTGGAATAGGATCCATTGATTCTTTTGCACACTGTCACTGCGCCTAACATTTGTGAGTTTGAAGCTCGTTACAGTCACCCCTTCCCAGATCCTACTCGGAATACCACAGACAATGTTTAGACTTTTTGGATCTCAAGAGTGCTGCCAATTGATTCTAGCTTATACCACGAAGATTCTAGTTTCACGGATTTGAACACTATGTTGTCAGGAGAGGCAATCAAACTCGTGAACTAGGAACCTAAGAGATATACACTCAATCTAAGGTAGAACGGAAGTAGTTGTCAGGAACGCGTTCATATGTTGAGAATGGTGATGAGTGTCATGGATCATCACATTCATCATGTTGAAGTGCGAATGAATATCTTAAAATAGAAACAAGCGTAATTGAATAGAAAATAGAAATAATTACATTAATCCATCGAGACACAACAAAGCTCCTCACCCTCAGCCATGGGGTTTAGAGACTCATGCCGTAGAAGAAACAAATTCAGAATGGTACCTATTCTGGCGTTTAACACCCAGAATGGTATCTTTACTGGCGTTAAAATAAAATAAAATAAAATAAAATAAATGAAAGATATTGGGTGAGGAGTTTCGAAAAATGAAGAGAGAGAAAGTGGTTAGGACGTTTTGAAAAAGGTTTAAGAAGATAATTTTAAAAATTGAAATTTTGACTTGACTAACAAGAAACTACCAAATTTTAAAAATTGACTAAATCAACTCAAGGAATTCGAAAATTATGAGTGAATAAAGGAAAAAATTTTTTTTGATTTTTTTGAATTTAATGAGGAAAGAGAAAAACAATAAAAAGACAGAAGACTTAAAATTTTTAGATCTAATGCTCCTTATTTTTGAAAATTTGAAGGGAAAACACCAAGGAACACCAAACTTAAAAATTTTAAGATCAAAACACACAAAAAAGACTCAAGAACACTTTGAAGACTCACAAGAACATAAAAAGAACACCAAGAACACTTTTTGAAAAATTTTTAAGGTAATAACAACACAAGAAACACCAAACTTAAAACTTTTTATACTCTAGACACTAATAATTCAAAAATACACAGGAAAAACAAGGAAAGACACCAAACAAGAAAATTCAAAGATCAAACAAGAAAAATAAACAAGAACAACTCGAAAAATTGAAAGAAACTAACCACATGCAATTGACACCAAACTTAAAACATGAAACTAAACTCAAAGAAAATTAAAGATTAATAAAGAAAAATGATATTCTTGAAAATATTTTTTTTTTGAAAAGAAAATAAAAGACTCTAAACCAAAAAGACAAATTTTTCCTAATCTAAGTAACAAGATGAACCGTCAGTTGTCTAAACTCGAACAATCCCCGGCAACGGCGCCAAAAACTTGGTGCACGAAATTACAATCACACTTTTGCAATTCCGCACAACTAACCAGCAAGTGCACTGGGTCGTCCAAGTAATACCTTACGTGAGTAAGGGTCGATCCCACGGAGATTGTCGGCTTGAAGCAATCTATGGTTATCTTGTAAACCTTAGTCAAGAGATTAATAATGAAAAGAGTTTTGTTTGTAAAAAGTAAAAGAACATGAAATCAACAATACTTGTTATGCAGTAATGGAGAACATGTTGAGGTTTTGGAGATGCTCTATCTTCTGAATCTCTGCATTCCTACTGTTGTCTTCTTCACGCACGCATGGCTCCTTCCATGGCAAGCTGTATGTTGGTGGATCACCGTTGTCAATGGCTATCATCCGTCCTCTCAGTGAAAATGGTCCAACTACGGGTTCCATAGGGCTAATCATCTATCGGTTCTCACTCATGCTGGAATAGGATCCATTGATCCTTTTGCACACTGTCACTGCGCCCAACATTTGTGAGTTTGAAACTCCTTACAGTCACCCCTTCCCAGATCCTACTTTGAATACCACAGACAAGGTTTAGACTTTTCGGATCTCAAGAGTGCTGCCAATTGATTCTAGCTTATACCACGAAGACTCTGGTTTCACGGATTTGAACACTCTATTGTCAGGAAAGGCAATCAAACTCATGAACCAGGAACCCAAGAGATACACACTCAATCTAAGGTAGAACAGAAGTAGTTTTCAGGCACGCGTTCATAAGTTGAGAATGGTGATGAGTGTCACGGATCATCACATTCATCATGTTGAAGTGCGAATGAATATCTTAGAATAGAAACAAGCGTGATTGAATAGAAAACAGAAATAATTACATTAATCCATCGAGATACAGCAAAGCTCCTCACCCCTAACCATGGGTTTAGAGACTCATACCGTAGAAGATACAAATTCAGATGTAAAATGTCATGAGGTACAAAATGAATCTCTAAAAGTAGTTTTAATACTAAACTAATAACCTAGTTTTACAGAAAATGAGTAAACTAAGATAGATAGCGTAAAAATCCACTTCTGGGGCCCACTTGGTATGTGTTTGGGTTGAGCATTGAAGCTTTCATGTCCATAGGCTACTCCTGGAGTTAAACGCCAGCTTTGGTGCCAGTTTTGGCGTTTAACTCCAGCTTTTATGCTAGTTCTGGCGTTTAATGCCAGAAAAAGATAAAAAGCTGGCGTTTAAACGCTAGTTTGCACTATCAAATATCGGGCAAAGTATGAACTATTATATATTTCTAGAAAGCCCAAGATGTCTACTTTCTAACACAATTGAGAGCGCGCCAATTGGGCTTCTGTAGCTCTAGAAAATCCATTTCGCGTGCAAGAGGGTCAGAATCCAACAGCATCTGCAGTCCTTTTTCAGCCTTTGAATCAAATTTTTGCTCAGGTCCCTCAATTTCAGCCAGAAAATACCTGAAATCACAGGAAAGCACACAAACTCATAGTAAAGTCTAGAAATGTGATTTTTGCATAAAAACTAATAAAAATATACTAAAAAATAACTAAAACATACTAAAAACTACATGAAAATACCACCAAAAAGCGTATAAAATATCCACTCATCACTTATCCTTTTCCTTCTTCCCTTTTTGGTGTCCAACCTAAAAGGAAAGAAAAAAGGAGGAAAATTATCCCTACAACAAAGATATCAAAGCAAATAGAACATAGGCAGGGGCTAATGCCAAATAAGGGTAAGGCTCTCAACTACATGGTAGCTAAGCATGTGAGTGAGAAAACAATATAGGCTAAGGCATATTAATACTTGATGCAAGAGTAGAGTCAAAGCATGAAGAGCATATTGAGCATCAAGTTCAAACAAGAAAAAGCGGATCATGAAAAACAATATGAGTTCATATCAATGCACAAAGGATACAAGAGCAATAAAAAATTAAGCATTGATTTAAAAGTTTCATCACCCATCAATATCAGTTGATCTGGAGCTTCTTGAAGATTTCTAGGAATCTAGAGAACTAGCTGTTCTTCCCATCCTTCCTCAGCCTTTGTGGATAGGGTGCTTGTGGCACATAAGGCTTTAGAACTTGTTTTAGTGAGGATGGTGTGGAGTCCTTTTCTTCCTTCTTGATTTCAGGTTCCTTTGCACTTTCTTCTTCCTGGTGGCTTTGACTTGGGGGTGTTTCTTCCACAACTTTTCCACTCCTTAGTGTTATGGCCTTGCATTCTCCCCTTAGGTTATCCATGGTGTCACTAGGGAAGGTATGTGTGGGCATAGGTATTTGCTTAGATAAGCTTCCTACTTGTACTTCCAATTTTGAAATTGCTGTCCCTTGATTCTTTATGTTGGACCTAAACTCTTCATGGTTTGCATCTATCTTTCTATCTACCTGCAGCTGTATTTCTAGGATAGTGGAGATAGTCTATGTCAATTGTGTTGACAATTGAACGATGGTTGCCTCTATTTTTGAGAAACTGCTACTGGGTTCACATGGTTGCATGATGGGGGTTGATGCATCTTGGTGATGGAAGTTTTGTGTTTGCTGTGTAGGGTGATACGATGTGTTTTGTGAGTTGTGATAAGGTCTGTTGTTGCTTGATTGGTGGTTAGAGTTATGGTTGTTGTGATGGTTAGAGTGGTATAGTTTGTGGTCTTGTTGGTTTCTCCATCCAAAATTTGGATGGTTCTTCCAACCTGGGTTGTATGTCTTAGAGTTTGAATCATATGGAGGTCTAGATGGGTTGTTCACATAATTTGCTTGCTCCCATTCACATTCAGCTTCTAGTGCATCTTCTTCTTGAGGTGGTGCTTGAGCTTGGACAGCTGAGACTTGGCTTGCCTTTACCTTCTCTGCTAGGGCTGCTAATTGTGCTGCAATTACCTTGTTTTGTGCTAACAAGGTATCCATAGAGTTGAGTTCTTGCACTCCTTTCTTTTAAGCTCTTCCTGAAGTATAGAAGTACTCATTTTCAGCTACAGTCTCAATAACATCTATTGCCTCTTCAATATTTTTCTTCTTATTGCTTCAGGCACGCGGATTTTAGTTAAGCGAGTAATGAAGATAGTGGGTGATTGTCACGGGTCACCCCCTTCATTCTGACTTAACTGAATTAAGTATGAGAGTATATCTTGGAGAAGAAGTAGGCGTGAATTGAAAGAGAAACAATATTACTTGCACTACTAATCCATGAAGAACAGCAGAGCTCCTCACCTTAATCTATGAGGTGCAGAAACTCCACCGTAGAAAATATATAGGAGAAGAAGGTCTAGGCATGGCTGAATGGCCAGCCTCCCAAGTGGCATAAGATAATTCTCAAAAGCTGCCGTCTCTAATACAATAGTAAAAAGTGCTATATATACTAAACTAGTTGCTAGGGTTTACAGAAAATGAGTAGATAGTGTAGAAATCCACTTCTGAGGCCATCCTTGGAGTTAAACGCCAGCTTGGATGCCAGTTTGGGCATTTAACTCCAGTTCTGGTGCCAGTTCCGGCGTTTTACGCCAGAAAAGGGTCTCTGGTGGGTGTTTGGACGCCAGTTTGGGCCATCAAATCTCGGGCAAAGTATGGACTATTATACATTGCTGGAAAGCCCAAGATGTCTACTCTTCACAGAATTGAGAGCGCGCCAGTTGGGCTTCTGTAGCTCTAGAAAATCCACTTCGAGAGCAGGAGGGTCAGAATCCAATAGCATCTGCACTCCTTTCTCAGCTTCTAAATCAGACTTTTGCTCAGATCCCTCAATTTCAGCCAAAAAATACCTTACATTACAGAAAAATACAAAAACTCATAGTAAAGTTCAGAAATATGATTTTTGCATAAAAACTAATAAAAATATACTAAAAAGTCACTAAAACATACTAAAAACTATGTAAAAATAATGTCAAAAAGCATATAAATTATCCGCTCATCACAACACCAAACTTAAATTGTTGCTTGTTGATGAGCGGATAATTTATACGCTTTTTGGCATTGTTTTTAGGTAGTTTTTAGTAAGTTTAAGCTACTTTTAGGGATGTTTTCATTAGTTTTTATGTTAAATTCACATTTCTGGATTTTACTATGAGTTTGTGTGTTTTTCTGTGATTTCAGGTAATTTCTGGCTGAAATTGAGGGACTTGAGCAAAACTCTGAAAAAGGCTGACAAAAGGACTGCTGATGTTGTTGGAATCTGACCTCCCTGCACTCGAATTGGATTTTCTGGAGCTACAGAACTTCAAATGGCGCGCTCTCAACGGCGTTGGAAAGTAGACATCCAGAGCTTTCCAGCAATATATAATAGTCCATACTTTATTCGGAAATTGATGACGTAACTTGGCGTTGAACGCCAAGTACATGCTGCTGTCTGGAGTTAAACGCCAGAAAAACGTCATGATCCGGAGTTGAACGCCCAAAACACGTTATATCTTGGAGTTCAACTCCAAGAAAAGCCTCAGCTCGTGGATAGACCAAGCTCAGCCCAAACATACACCAAGTGGGCCCCGGAAGTGGATTTATGCATCAATTACTTACTTCTGTAAACCCTAGTAGCTAGTTTATTATAAATAGAACTCTTTACTATCATATTATCATCTTGGTTTTGATCCCTGGATTGTATTTTGATCCAGTGACCACGTTTTGGGGGCTGGCCATTCGGCCATGCCTGAACCTCTCTCACTTATGTATTTTCAACGGTGGAGTTTCTGCATACCATAGATTAAAGGTGTGGAGCTCTGCTGTACCTCAAGTTTCAATACAATTACTATTACTTTCTATTCAATTCTCTTTTATTCTTATTCCAAGATATATGTTGCACTTCAACTTGATGAATGTGATGATCCGTGACACTCATCATGATTCTCACCTATGAACGCGCGTGATTGACAACCACTTCCGTTCTACCTTAGGCCGGGCGCATATCTCTTAGATTCCCCAACAGAATCTTCGTGGTATAAGCTAGATAGATGGCGGCATTCATGAGGATCCGGAAAGTCTAAACCTTGTCTGTGGTATTCCGAGTAGGATTCTGGGATTGAATGACTGTGACGAGCTTCAAACTCGCGATTGCTGGGCGTGATGACAAGCGCAAAAGGATCAATGGATCCTATTCCAACATGATCGAGAACCAACAGCTGATTAGCCATGCTGTGACAGAGCATAGGAACGTTTTCACTGAGAGGATGGGATGTAGCCACTGACAACGGTGATGCCCTACATACAGCTTGCCATGGAAAGGAGTAAGAAGGATTGGATGAATGTAATAGGAAAGTAGAGATTCAAGAGGAGCACAGCATCTCCATACACTTATCTGAAATTCCCACTATTAATTTACATAAGTATCTCTATCCTATTTTATTTTCTGTTTATTTTTATTAATCATATTTGATTTTCTAAATTCCATAATTTTATCCTCCTGACTGGGATTTACAAGATGACCATAGCTTGCTTCATACCAACAATCTCTGTGGGATCGACCCTTACTCACGTAAGGTATTACTTGGACGACCCAGTACACTTGCTGGTTAGTTGAACGGAGTTGTGTCCACACATAAGTGCCATAATAATGATTCCATACAACAACAAAGAATACTACATTGATGTGATCACAATTTCGTCCACCAAGTTTTTGGCACCGTTGCCGGGGATTGTTCGAGTATGGACAACTGACGGTTCATCTTGTTGCTCAGATTAGCTAATTTTCTTTTCAAAAATCTTTTTCAAAATTTTTCTTTTATTTTTCGTTTTTCTAAACTTTATTCTCGAAAAAATTAATAAAAATTCAAAAAAATTCATAAAATCATAAAAATAAAAAAATTATTTTGTGTTTCTTGTTTGAGTCTTGAGTCAATTTTTAAGTTTGGTGTCAATTGCATGCTTTAAAAATTTTTCTTGCATTTTTTCGAAAATCCCATGCATTCATGGTGTTCTTCATGATCTTCAAGTTGTTCTTGACAAGTCTTCTTGTTTGATCTTGATGTTTTCTTGCTTTGTGTTGTTTGTTGTTTTTCATATGCATTTTTCGTTTGTTAGAGTCCATGCATTAAAGATTTCTAAGTTTGGTGTCTTGCATGTTTTCTTTGCATTAAAAATTTTTCAAAAATATGTTCTTGATGTTCATCATGATCTTCAAAGTGTTCTTGGTGTTCATCTTGACATTCATAGTGTTCTTGCATGCATCATGTATTTTGATCCAAAATTTTTATGTTTTGGGTCATTTTTATGTTTTTCTCTCTCATCATTAAAAATTCAAAAAAATCAAAAAAATCTCTTTTCCTTAATTTTCTCCAAATTTTCGAAATTTTGGGTTGACTTGGTCAAAAAATTTTAAAAATTAGTTGTTTCTTACAAGTCAAGTCAAATTTTCAATTTTAAAAATCTTATCTTTTCAAAATCTTTTTCAAAAATCACATCTTTTTCATTTTTTTTATAATTTTCGAAATTTTTTTTTAAAAATATTTTTCAAAATCTTTTTCTTATCTTTTACATCATATTTTCGAAAATATAATCAATAATTAATGTTTTGATTCAAAAATTTGAAGTTTGTTACTTTCTTGCTAAGAAAGGTTCAATCTTTAAGTTCTAGAATCTTATCTTGTAGTTTCTTGTTAGTGAAGTAAATAATTTCAAATTTTTAAATTAAATCTTTTTTATCTCTTATCTTATCTTTTTCAAAAAAAAATAAAAAAAAAATTTTATCTTTTTATCTTATCTTTTTTTGATTTCAAAATATCTTATCTAAACTTCTTATCTTCTTATCTTTTCAAATTTGATTTCAAATCTTTTTCAATCAACTAACTAACTTGTTGTTTATTTCTTATCTTTTTCAAAACCACCTAACTACTTTTCCCTCTCTAATTTTCGAAAATATCTCACCTCTTTTTCAAAAATTCTTTTTGTTTTAAATTTTAATTTTAATCTTATCTTATCTTTAATTTTCAAAAATTACTAACCCCTTTTTCAAAATTATTTTCGAAAATTCTCCCTCTCTTTTCTTATTTTATTTAATTAATTATTTACTAACACTTCTCTTCACTTCTCTTCATCTAAAAATCCGAACCATTCTCCTTTCCTTATCCCCTTTCTTTTTCTACTAACATAAAGGAATCTCTATACTGTAACATAGAAGATTCCTCTTCCTTTTCTTTTTCTCTTCTCTTTCATATGAGCAGGAATAAAGAAAAAGGCACTCTTGTTAAAGCAAGGAAGAGACATAAAGGAGCTCAAAAAGCACCATTGGACCTTCAAGAAGGCGCCACCCTCACTCAGGTTGACTCATTCCTTGTTCTTATTTTCTCTGCTTTTTCGGTTTTTATGCTTCATGTCTATCTAATGTTTGTGTCTTTATTACATGATCATTAGTAGTTAGTAACTATGTCTTAAAGCTATGAATAGATTCCATTAATCCTTCACCTCTCTTAAATGAAAAATGTTTTAATTCAAAAGAACAAGAAGTACATGAATTTCGAATTTATCCTTGAATTTAATTTAATTATATTGATGTGGTGACAATACTTTTTGTTTTCTGAATGAATGCTTGAACAGTGCATATGTCTTTTGATCTTGTTGTTTATGAATGTTAAAACTGTTGGCTCTTGAAAGAATGATGAACAAAGATAAATGTTATTAATGATCTGAAAAATCATGAAATTGATTCTTGAAGCAAGAAAAAGCAGTGAATGGCGAAAAAAAATATTGGCGAAAAAAAAAATAGAAAGAAAAAGAAAAAGCAAGTAGAAAAAGCCAGTAGCCCTTAAAACCAAAAGGCAAGGGTAAAAAGGATCCAAGGCTTTGAGCATCAATGGATAGGAGGGCCCAAGGAAATAAAATCCAGGCCTAAGCGGCTAAATCAAGCTGTCCCTAACCATGTGCTTGTGTCATGAAGGTCCAAGTGAAAAGCTTGAGACTGAGTGGTTAAAGTCGTGATCCAAAGCAAAAAGAGTGTGCTTAAGAGCTCTGGACACCTCTAACTGGGGACTCTAGCAAAGCTAAGTCACAATCTGAAAAGGTTCACCCAGTTATGTGTCTGTGGCATTTGTGTATCCGGTGGTAATACTGGAAAACAAAATGCTTAGGGCCACGGCCAAGACTCATAAGTAGCTGTGTTCAAGAATCAACATGCTTAACTAGGAAAATCAATAACACTATCCAAAATTCTAAGTTCCTAGAGAAGCCAATCATTCTAAACTTCAAAGGAAAAAGTGAGATGCCAAAACTGTTCAGAAGCAAAAAGCTACAAGTCCCGCTCATCTAATTAGAATTAATATTTCATTGATATTTTGAAATTTATAGTATATTTTCTTCTTTTTATCCTAATTGATTTTCAGTTGCTTGGGGACAAGCAACAATTTAAGTTTGGTGTTGTGATGAGCGGATAATTTATACGCTTTTTGGCATTGTTTTTAGGTAGTTTTTAGTAAGTTTAAGCTACTTTTAGGGATGTTTTCATTAGTTTTTATGTTAAATTCACATTTCTGGATTTTACTATGAGTTTGTGTGTTTTTCTGTGATTTCAGGTAATTTCTGGCTGAAATTGAGGGACTTGAGCAAAACTCTGAAAAAGGCTGACAAAAGGACTGCTGATGTTGTTGGAATCTGACCTCCCTGCACTCGAATTGGATTTTCTGGAGCTACAGAACTTCAAATGGCGCGCTCTCAACGGCGTTGGAAAGTAGACATCCAGAGCTTTCCAGCAATATATAATAGTCCATACTTTATTCGGAAATTGATGACGTAACTTGGCGTTGAACGCCAAGTACATGCTGCTGTCTGGAGTTAAACGCCAGAAAAACGTCATGATCCGGAGTTGAACGCCCAAAACACGTTATATCTTGGAGTTCAACTCCAAGAAAAGCCTCAGCTCGTGGATAGACCAAGCTCAGCCCAAACATACACCAAGTGGGCCCCGGAAGTGGATTTATGCATCAATTACTTACTTCTGTAAACCCTAGTAGCTAGTTTATTATAAATAGAACTCTTTACTATCATATTATCATCTTGGTTTTGATCCCTGGATTGTATTTTGATCCAGTGACCACGTTTTGGGGGCTGGCCATTCGGCCATGCCTGAACCTCTCTCACTTATGTATTTTCAACGGTGGAGTTTCTGCACACCATAGATTAAGGGTGTGGAGCTCTGCTGTACCTCAAGTTTCAATACAATTACTATTACTTTCTATTCAATTCTCTTTTATTCTTATTCCAAGATATACGTTGCACTTCAACTTGATGAATGTGATGATCCGTGACACTCATCATCATTCTCACCTATGAACGCGCGTGATTGACAACCACTTCCGTTCTACCTTAGGCCGGGCGCATATCTCTTAGATTCCCCAACAGAATCTTCGTGGTATAAGCTAGATAGATGGCGGCATTCATGAGGATCCGAAAAGTCTAAACCTTGTCTGTGGTATTCCGAGTAGGATTCTGGGATTGAATGACTGTGACGAGCTTCAAACTCACGATTGCTGGGCGTGATGACAAGCGCAAAAGGATCAATGGATCCTATTCCAACATGATCGAGAACCAACAGCTGATTAGCCGTGCTGTGACAGAGCATAGGAACGTTTTCACTGAGAGGATGGAATGTAGCCACTGACAACGGTGATGCCCTACATACAGCTTGCCATGGAAAGGAGTAAGAAGGATTGGATGAATGTAATAGGAAAGTAGAGATTCAAGAGGAGCACAGCATCTCCATACACTTATCTGAAATTCCCACTATTAATTTACATAAGTATCTCTATCCTATTTTATTTTCTGTTTATTTTTATTAATCATATTTGATTTTCTAAATTCCATAATTTTATCCTCCTGACTGGGATTTACAAGATGACCATAGCTTGCTTCATACCAACAATCTCTGTGGGATCGACCCTTACTCACGTAAGGTATTACTTGGACGACCCAGTACACTTGCTGGTTAGTTGAACGGAGTTGTGTCCACACATAAGTGCCATAATAATGATTCCATACAACAACAAAGAATACTACATTGATGTGATCACAATTTCGTCCACCACTTGTCTCCAAGCAACCAGAAACAAAATAGGATAAAAAGAAGATAATATACAATAAATTTCAAAATATCAATGAAGCTTAGTTCTAATTAGATTAGCGGGACTAGTAGCTTTTTGCTTCTGAACAGTTTTGGCATCTCACTTTATCCTTTGAAGTTTAGAATGATTGGCATCCATAGGAACTCAGAATTCAGATAGTGTTATTGATTCTCCTAGTTTAGTATGTTAATTCTTGAATGCAGCTACTTATGAGTCTTGACCGTGACCCTAAGCATCTTGTTTTCCAGTATTACCACTGGATACATAAATGCCACAAACACATAACTGGGTAAACCTTTTTAGATTGTGACTCAGCTTTGCTAGAATCCCCAGTTAGAGGTGTCCAGAGTTCTTAAGCACACTCTTTTTGCTTTGGATCACGACTTTAACCACTCAGTCTCAAGCTTTTCACTTGGACCTTCATGACACAAGTGCATGGTAAGCGACAGCTTGATTTAGCCGCTTAGACCAGGATTTTATTCCTTTGGGCCCTCCTATCCACTGATGCTCAAAGCCTTGGATCCTCTTTACCCTTGCCTTTTAGTTTAAAGGGTTACTGGCTTTTTGCTCTTTCCTTTTGGTTTAAAGAGCTATTGGCTTTTTCTGCTTGCTTTTTCTTTTTTTTCTTTTTTTTGCCATTTTTTTTCACAAGCTTTGTATTTTTCAGTGCATTTTCTTGCTTCAAGAATCAATTTTATGATTTTTCAGATCATCAATAACATCTCTCTTTTTTCATGTATTCTTTCAAGAGCCAACAATTTTAATATTCATAAACTTCACTATAAAAAATATGCACTGTTCAAGTATTCATTCAGAAAACAAAAAGTGTTGCCACCACATCAAAATAATTGAACTAATTTCAAGATAAAATTCAAAATTCATGTACTTCTTGTTCTTTTGCAAATAGAAACATTTTTCATTTAAGAAAGGTGAAGGATTCATGGAACATTCATAGCCTTAAGACATAGACACTAGACACTAATGATCATGTAATAAAGGCACAAACATAGACAAAACATAAAGCATAAAAACCGAAAAACAGAAGAACAAATAACAAAGAAATTAAAGAACGGGTCCACCTTAGTGACGGCGGCTAGTTTTTCCTCTTGAAGATCCTATGGAGTGCTTAAGTTCCTCAATATCTCTTCCTTGCCTTTGTTGCTCCTCTCTCATGGCTCTATGGTCCTCTCTAATTTCATGGAGGATAATGGAGTACTCTTGGTGCTCCATCCTTAGTTGCTCCATATTGGAACTTAGATCTCCTAAAGAGGTGTTGAGTTTCTCCCAATAGTTGTGTGGAGAAAAATGCATCCCTTGATGCATCTCAGGGATTTCTTGATGAGGGACTTCCTCATGCTCTTGTTGAGGTCCAAGAGTGGGCTATCTTGTTTGCTCCATCTTCTTTTTAGTGATGGGCTTGACCTCTTCAATGAGGATGTCTTCCTCTATGTCAATTTTGGCTGAATTGCATAGGTGACAGATGAGATGAGGAAAGGCTAACCTTGCCAAAGTGGAGGGCTTGTCAGCCACCTTGTATAGTTCTAGAGGTATGATCTCATGAACTTTCACTTCCTCTCTAATCATGATACTATGTATCATGATAGCCCAATCCAGGGTTACTTTGGACTGGTTGCTAGTAGGAATGATAGAGTGTTGGATGAACTCTAACCATCCTCTAGCCATGGGTTTGAGGTCAAGCCTTCTCAGTTGAATCGGCTTACCTTTAGAGTCTCTCTTCCATTGGGCTCCTTCCACACAGATATCCATGAGGACTTGGTCCAACCTTTGATCAAAGTTTATCCTGCTTGTGAAAGGATGAAGATCTCCTTGCATCATTGGCATGTTGAATGCCAACCTCACGGTTTTCGGACTGAAATCCAAGTATTTCCCCCGAACCATTGTAAGCCAATTCTTTGGGTTCGGGTTCATACTTTGATCATGGTTCTTAGTGATCCATGCATTATCATAGAACTCTTGAACCATTAAGATTCTGACTTATTGGATGGGGTTGGTGAGAGCTTTCCAACCTCTTCTCCGAACTTCTCATCGGATCTCTGGATATTCGCTCTTTTTAAGCTTGAAGGGGACGTCGGGGATCACCTTTTTCTTGGCCACAACTTCATAGAAGTGGTCTTGATGGACCTTTGAGATGAATCTCTCCATCTCCCATGACTCGGAGGTGGAAGCAATTCCCTTCCCTTTTTTCTTTCTAGAGGTTTCTCCGGTCTTAGGTTCCATTAATGGTTATGGAAAAACAAAAAGCAATGCTTATTCCCATACCAAACTTAAAAGGTTTACTCGTCCTCGAGCAAAAGAAGAAAGAAACGAAGAGAAGAAGAAGAATTAGAGGAGATGGAGGTGTGTGAAGGGTTCGGCCAAGGGGGTAGGAAGTGTTGGTGATGTGTAAAAATGAAGGAGTGAAGAGGGGTATTTATAGGGTAAGAGAGGGAGCGAATCCGTGTGAGAAGGGGTGGGTTTAGGAGGGAAATGGTTTTGAATTTGAATTATGAGGTAGGTGGGGTTTATTTTGGGAAATAGTAGATGGATGTGAGTGGTGAAGAGATTATGGGGAAGAGGGTAGGATTTGATAGGTGAATGGTGTTTGGGGAAGAGTGTTATGGAAAGGTGTGAAGAAGGTAGAGAATGAGTTGGGGTAGGTAGGGATCCTGTGGGATCCACAGATCCTGAGGTGTCAAGGATTTCTCATCCATGCACCTTTCTGGCATTTAAACGCCTTATGTGTGCCATTTATGGCATTAAACGCCAGCTTTGCTACCTTTCCTGGCATTAAACGCTAGGCTGGCTGCCAATTCTGGCATTTAACGCCCAGAATACTACCAGACTGGGCGTTAAACGCACATTCTGCTACCCTTACTGGCGTTTAACGCCAGCCAGACACCACACACTCTTTTCTGGCATTAAACGCCAGTCTGGCTGCCATTTCTGGTGTTTAACGCCCAGAATGCTGCCAGACCGGGCGTTAAATGCCCATTTTGCTATCCTTACTGGCGTTTAAACGCCAGTAAGCTCGTCTTCCAGGGTGTGCTATTTTTGATGCTATTTTTTATTCTGTTTTAATTCTATAGCTATTTTTGTGACTTCACATGATCATCAACCTAAAGAAAACATATAATAACAATGGAAAATAAAATGAAAAAGTAATTAATATAGATAAATAAAATTAGGTTGCCTCCCAATAAGCACTTCTTTAATGTCAATAACTTGACAGGAAGCTCTTACAGAGCTTCACAGATGCTCAGAGCATGATTGTGGCATCCCAACACCAAACTTAGAAGTTGAGTGTGGGGGCTCTGTGTGACTCTGTATTGAGAGAAGCTTTTCATGCTTCTTCTCCATGTTTACAGAAGAAGATCCTTGAGTCTTAAACACAAGGTAGTCCTCATTCAATTGAAGGACTAACTCTCCTCTGTCCAAATCAATCACAGCCCTTGCTGTGGCTAGGAAGGGTCTTTCATAGATGATGGATTCATCCTCATCCTTCCCCGTGTCTAGGATTATGAAGTCAGTAGGGATGTAAAGGCATTCAACCTTCACTAAGACATCCTCTACAAGTCCATAAGCCTATTTTATTGATTTGTTTGCCATCTCTAGTGAGATTCTTGTAGCTTGCACCTCAAAGATCCCTAGTTTCTCCATTACAGAGAGTAGCATGAGGTTGATACCTGACCCCAGGTCACACAGAGCCTTCTCAAAGGTCATGGTGCCTATGGTGCAAGGTATTAAGAACTTTCTGGGATCCGATTTCTTTTGAGGTAATGTCTGCTGAATCCAGGTATTCTGTTCATTGATGAGCAATGGAGGTTCATCCTCCCAAGTCTCATTAACAACTAACTTGGCATTCAGCTTTATGATTGCTCCTAGATACTGAGCAACTTACTCTTCAACAATATCTTCGTCCTCTTTAGAGGAAGGATACTCATCAGAGCTCATGAATGACAATAGTAAGTTCAGTGGAATCTCTATGGTCTCTGTGTGAGCCTCAGATTCCTTTGGTTCCTCAATAGGGAACTCCTTATTGGTCAGTGGACGTCTCTTGAGGTCTTTCTCACTGGGAATCACTGTCTTTTCACTCTCTCCAGGTTCGGCCATTTTGGTTATAGCTATGGCCTTGCACTCTCTTCTGTATTGCTTGGGAGAGTACTAGGAGGAGTTTCAATAACTCTTTTACTCAGCTGACCCACTAGTGCCTCCAAATTTCTTATGGAGGACCTTGTTTCATTCATGAAACTGAGAGTGGTTTTAGATAGATCAGAGACTATGTTTGCCCTCTCTAATACAATAGTAAAAAGTGCTATATATACTAAACTAGTTACTAGGGTTTACAGAAAATGAGTAGATAGTGCAGAAATCCACTTCCGGGGCCCACTTGGTGTGTGTTTAGGCTGAGCTTTGAAGCTTTCATGTGCATAGGCCATCCTTGGAGTTAAACGCCAGCTTGGATGCCAGTTTGGGCGTTTAACTCCAGTTCTTGTGCCAGTTCCGGCGTTTTACGCTAGAAAAGGGTCTCTAGTGGGCATTTGGACGCCAGTTTGGGCCATCAAATCTCAGGCAAAGTATGGAACATTAAACATTGCTAGAAAGCCCAAGATGTTTACTTTCCAACGCAATTGAGAGCGCGCTATTTGGGCTTCTGTAGCTCAAGAAAATCCACTTTGAGTGCAGGAGGGTCAGAATCCAATAGCATCTGCAATCCTTTCTCAGCCTCTGAATCAAACTTTTGCTCAGGTCCCTCAATTTCAGCCAGAAAATACCTGAAATTACAGAAAAACACACAAACTCATAGTAAAGTCTAGAAATGTCATTTTTGCATAAAAACTAATAAAAATATACTAAAAAGTCACTAAAACATACTAAAAACTATGTAAAAACAATGCCAAAAGCGTATAAATTATCCGCTCATCAATATGATAGCTCTTTATAGAAGATGGTAGTTAAACCCATTCGTTGAACATATCCGGGGGGTATTTCCTTGTCAAGTCTTTGAACCTCTCCTAGGCCTCGTAAAGTGTTTCACCATCTTGCTGCCTAAATGTTTGCACCTCAGTTTTCAACCTATTGACTCTCTGTGGTGGGTAAAATCTTGCTAGGAACTTGTTTACAACCTCCTCCCACGTAGTCAAGCTCTCTTTGGGAAATGCTTCCAACCACTTTGCTGCCTTATCTCTGAGTGAGAAAGGGCACAAAAGTAGCTTGTAGGTGTCAGGGTGTATACCATTGGACTTTACAATGTCACATTTCCTCAAGAATGTAGTGAGATGTTGGTTTGGGTCATCCTAGGCACCCCCTCCATATGAACAATTATTCTGGACAAGTGTGATGAGTTGAGGTTTCAACTCAAAGTTGTTAGCATGAATTGTTGGCTTCAGAATGCTGCTGCCATAGTTTCCTGGATTTAGGTTGATGTATGAGCCTAAGACTCTCCTCTCTTGCCCAATATGATTGCCAGCTTCCTCTTCAACATGGTTATATGCCTCTTCCTCCATAGTGGTTCTCAGATCTTCCTCCACTACTTCCTCTCCTACTATGAATTTGCCTCTTGCTTCCCTCCTTAATCTAAGGAAGGTCCTCTCAGGTTCACTATCGAAGGATGATGAAGTTTTTCCCCTTCAACCTGTCATACATTCAGCAAACAGCCAGCAGAGGATAAGTGAAGTGAAAATTCTTGTTGAGGTTAGTAGTTAGCTTGGTTGATGCAATTGATCAAACAGTTAGTATGATACTAATGGAAATATGAACAATGAGTAACTAAAATGACTAAAGCAAAAGCAAAACAGAATAAGAGATGGGAAAAAAACTGAAAAGAATATAACAAAGTAATTAAAAAGCTTAATCTAGATCTCCGATCAATTTAGTAATTGTCAAATTCAAACCAATCCCCGGCAACAACACCATAAAACTTGATCGGCCGGAATTCACACCCCACAAAATTTTTTATAATGAATCTGTTCTCTTGGCAAGCACACCAAAGTTATCGTCAACTAATAACCCACAGTGGAGTGGAATCGTATCCATAGAGATTGGTAGATTTGAGCAATGTTAATTAATTGGTGAATTAGTCAAGCTAGGCAATAGAGAGTATGATTGCAGGATTGAAAATGAACAGGGAAGTAAATGACTCAAAAGTGAAGAGAAGAAGTAAGGTGCATAAAAGGAAATAGCAGGAATGTAAAGTGCAGAAATGTAAATGACTGAATTGTAAATGGGAATGGGGGATTAACAGAATTGCAAACAAAGCTATAAAGAATGTGGAAGATAAGAATAGGGGAATTCATTGAGATTGGGAGATATTGTTCTCTTGGGATTAAATCTAGTTCATCTCATCTTCAATCATGTAACTCATTGACCTCTTAGAAATCATGATTGATTGAGCCCCAATCCCTTGGTGACTGAATCTCTCAAATCTTGATAATCAGCCAATTCCTTGGTCTATTTGCTCATAAAGAGAGATATGCTTGGTCCCTGATTATACCACACATCATTATAGGTCCAGGTAGAGGGTGGATTATACGTCACCATATCCAATCACCAAAATCCAGATTCTACTCAAGTGTGAGAAGGGATTTCAAGCATGGTTTCATGTTTCTGATGCACGAAAACATGCCTCTCAACGAATTTCCCTTCGGCAACTATACCGAATTGTCGTCAAGTAAAAACTCACAATAGAGTGAGGTCGAATCCCATAGGGATTGATTAGTCAAGCAACTATAATTGGAGGAATGTTTTAATTGAGCTAAGCAGAAGTTGAGTTGATAATTACAGCAAATTAAATGGCGAGAAAGCAAATGACAGAAAATGTAAATGCTGGAAATAAATAGTGGAAAGTAAATTGCAGAAAATAAATTGCAGAATCTTAAATGGGGATTTGGGGAGATGGACATAAAAGTAAATGGCAGAAGGTAAAGAGAATGGGTAAGATCAGAAATGGGGGATTCATTGGGCTTAGGAGATGTTGCATTCTCCGGATCAAGTTCATTCTCATCTCTTCCTCAATCAATGCATTCATTGATCTCCTTGGCAATCTTAAGTGATTGGATCCCAATTCCTTGGCAACCCAATCTCTCTAAGCTTGAACAATTGCCCAATTCCTTGATTTAATTGCTCATGGGAAGAGATGAAGTATGGTCACTGATTATACCACATGTATTTCCAAATCAAAGTGTTGGTAGGATTATATGTCACTATATCCATCTAAACCCCAATTTGGACCAACATGAGAAAGCAATTCTAGCATGATCTCCTCATCCCTTTTCCAAGGCTCAGAGGAGATCCAATTATGGAGAGTTTCTTTTCCAAGACAACTAACCAATTGATTTAAAATCGAAAGCTTTCTAGTAAAACAAGAGAAAAGAAAGAAGAAGAAGAATGAAAACTATAATTGATCTATTGATAAACCCCAATTTTGTGGTTTATCTTGTGCTTAATTTGGGGGTTTTTGTCAATATTTCTCGCACTTATTCACAAGAAATGCATGGTTTTGTGTTCACTTCCTAATATTGCTCCATAATAGAAAACATGCTTATTTTGCCTTAGAACTGCTATATTTTGATCCTCTCTATTGCCATTCGATGCCGTGACTATTTGATGAGTGATTTCAGAATTAATAGGGTAAGAGTGGCCTAGAAGAGAGAAGAAACGCATGCACAAGAGGAAGGAACATGAAGATTTGGATTTTGGGAACTGCAGCATCGACGCGCACGTGCACATCACGCGCACGCGTGGATGAGGATAGCTGGAAGCGGCGGGCAAGGATGGACGCATCCACGCAAGCCAGAGAATTCCAACTGATGCGCACGCGCACTTGGCACGCACGCGTGGATCACAAAAGCAATCGGCGCGCACGCAAGCGTGGCGTGCACGCACGCGTGGCGCGCACGCGCGGGAAGCTGCACGTGACCTCATTAAAAAAAATCGTGCCTAGCGATTTCTAAGGCTCATGAAGCCCAATTTCAAGCTGTTTCTACATGGAAAAAGACCCAAGGATGCTAGGGAGAAGGAGAGGTCAATCATTTTACACTAAGACATATTTTTCTAGATTTTTGTGTTCTTTGTTCTTCTAGAGAGAGAAACCCTTGTTCCTCTCTAGATCTAGCTTTAATTTTATCTTCCCTTGTTGAATCTGAAATGGGTTTTGTTAATTACTAGTTTTGATCGGTTAATTCGAATCCCTTAGTATACTTTTGCTTAGATCTTGTGTTAGTTTATGGATTCTTGTCAATTGTCACTTTATACCCATTGCATGAATGTTGTGAATCTTGACTTGTTGATGTTACATTAATGATTTCTATGCTTAATTGTGTTGTTTGAGTGATTGTAAGTTGATATTTGTTAGTGGGTATTTGTTAATTTCAATCCATTCGCAATTTGAACATGTCTTTTGTTAATGCTTACCAAGTGTTTGATGAATTGTTTGCCTTGATTATGGAGTAGTTCTTTTTACTCTTGGCTTAGGCCAAGGGAATTGGGTAAACTTTGAGTCATTGGGTCTAATGGATTTGATGATTTGGGAACCCTTAGTGATCATTTGATAGCCATTGACACTAGCCTACTACTAGGTTAATTAGTAGTGAGGTTAGACCTTATGGGTAGATGTTGACCAAGCCATTTAACTTACTTCAAGTATAGAAGTAAACTTAATGAGTTTGGTTCCTCATAATTGTCAAGATATGGTTATTAGACAAGGATAGTGACCCCAATTCCTATGCCTAGCTAAGAGTTGCTTTTATTATTCATATTTGAAAACCCAAATTCTTAATTGTCTTGCTTTAGTTGTAGCTATTGTCTAGTTGAGAGTAGAATTAAATTGAATGTTCTCTTTTTAGTTTGAAATTGCTCACATCTTGTTTGGTTATTTGAATTAGTTCTTTGCACTTTAGATTACTTGCTTGTTAAGATTTCTAGTTTATTTTCTCGCTCATAACTTACAACCCCGGATTTCTAACCAATGTTGAAGTACATGTTTGCCCATTCCTTGTGAGACGACCCGAGGTTTGAATACTTCGGTTATTTTATTGGAGTTGAACTTGTGACAACCAATTCCTTTCTAAATTTGATCCTCGAGGATTGTTGTTGGTAGAGCTATACTTGCAACGCAACTTCATTGAGAAAATCTCTTACCGACAATCCTCCCGTATCAAATTTTTGGTGTCGTTGCCGGGGAATGGTTGCAACATATGCCTTGATATTGGTTATGTGAATATGTGAATATTGTAGATAGTTTGTTTGCTTTCAATACTTAGCTATAGTTTAGCTTCTTTTATTTTTGTGCTATGACTCTCAAGTTTGATGACTCGGTCTCAATCAAATTCTAGCTTAGCTGATTTTGATCCTGAGATTGAAAGAACTTTGTTACACACTCGGCAAGCTAGACGGCGGTTGGACTATACGGCTAGTACTTCGGCCTCTCTTGAGGAACATACCGAATCACTAGATGGTACCGAGAGTGACTTGGAGTCTGCTACTTCCTATTCTTCTGTTGGCACTACTAATACATCTTTGCATCCTATAGGTGAACCATACATGGCGGAGCCACACTGGATCACTTTACATGAGCAAGGAGCTCCGGATATTGTACTTCAACCATTGCAAGCAAGGTATCCTAACCTTGATCCAAACTTTGAATTGAAGAGTAGCTTGATAAATCTACTGCCTAAGTATCATGGGTTGCCGGGTCAAGACCCCATCCGACATCTAAAGGATTTTCAAGTTGCTTGTTCTACGGCTTGAAGGCATGGAGCTGATGAGGTGGCTATCATGGATTTTGCCTTCCCTTTCTCTCTTGAAGCGCAAGCAAAGACATGGTTTTATTCGCTACCGGATGAGATTGCTACCAATTAGGATTTCTTGATAAGAGAGTTTCTAGATAAATTTTTCCCACCGGAGAAGACTGACTACATCCGAAAGGAGATTTCAGGTATAATGCAAAGAGACCAAGAGAATTTTTACGAGTATTGGTCTCGGTTCAAGAGGCTATTGGAATCTTGTCAACACCATGGAATGAACACTCACTTGCTTATTAGCTACTTCACCGGAGGTCTTTGTGTGGAAGATAGAAGATTGCTCACCGCTTCTAGCGGTGGTTCCCTTTCGAAAAACAAGATGGAGGGAGAAGCTTGGAGTTTGATAAAGAATGTTGTCGAAGCTACACACCATACAAGGGTGAGAAGTAATCTTCTCAAGGGTGTGGTAGAACCGTCCTCTTCCGAATCAAGCCTAACCAAAGCACTTGGGGATATGACCACCATCCTCACACAAATGCAAAAGGATCAAAAGGAATTCTACTCCATCCAAGCCGTCCAAGCCCCACTTCCAGTTGCTCAACTTGAAGGCCCTCCTAGGATTTATGGTTTGTGCTCTAGCACCACACATTACACCGATCAATGCCATCAAATTCAAGAGGAACATGCCCTTGTAGTGGCCAATGTGAATTACAACAATCGTCCACCCTATCCTTCTCAAGGCCAAAACCACTACCCTCATGGTGGAAATCAACATCAAGGGTGGAGGGATAATGCACAAGGGAAAAATCAAATCCAAAGATGGAACAACTCTTTTTTCATCACAACAACAACCAATCTTCATCTCAATACCACAACAACAACAACTACCAAGCCAACCAAAATCACCACAACCAAAACCAAAATAACTACACCAAGTACCAAGCACCACACCATAGACAACAATCTAACCAAACCTCTCCACCTCCCACCAATCAAGTGACGAGCTTAGAGCAACTGTGGATAAATGGGATGAGGGCTATAAGGCTCAATTCGAGGCCATGAGTGCTCAATTGGCCAATCTTGCCGACATAATTTCGAAGATGTCCATGTCCTCCTCCAACAACACCAACCAACCCTCAAGTTCTTCCAACCTTCCATCCCAACCCCAACCAAACCCAAAGGGCGGTCTCAAAGCCATCACTCTACGGTCAGAAACTACATTGGAAGAGATACCTCCAAGGGTCTTGGAAGACATTCATGAGGAAGAAGTGAATGTTGAAGCTCCACATGAAAAGGGAAGGGTAGACAAGAGGCATGAGGAAGAAGGAGTAAACCTCAAGGAACCCAAGAGGAAAGCTCTAGTGGATGAGTCCATCCCTATTCCATTCCCTTCCATGGTGAAGAAAGTAAAGAAGACACCGGAATTTGATTTGAACATGCTTCAAGTATTCAAGAAGGTTGAGCTAACCATACCACTTCTTGATGCTTTTCAACAAATTCCAAAGTATGCAAAATTCTTGAAAGACTTATGCACACACAAGGATAGGATAGGAGAATTGGAGACATTATCCTTGGGTAGTTCAATTTCTTCCTTGATGGAACCTATTCCAAAGAAATATGGTGACCCTGGGCCTTGTTTGGTGTCTTGTTGTATTGGTGGACACACTTTTCATGATTGTATGTGTGATCTTGGAGCTTGTGTAAGCATCATGCCGCTTTCTACCTTTGTGCGGTTGAATTTAGCTCCATTAAAGAAGTTGGCGGCGAGGTTTGCCTTGGCCGATAAAAGTGTGATCAGGGTAACAGGAATAGCTGAAGATGTACTTGTGGCAATCAAGGATTTGATCTTTCCGGTTGACTTTTACATCCTTGAAATGCCTCCAACAGAAAATAGAAGCTCATCCTCCGTTCTACTTGGTAGACCCTTCCTTAAGACCTCCAAATTCAAGTTAGATGCCTTCACCGGTACATATTCCTTTGAGGTTAGAGACAAGACTATCAAGTTCAATTTGGAAGAAGCCATGAAGCATCCTCCCGAAGAGCATTCCGTTCTTTGATGTGATGTAATTGATGAAGTGGTAGCAGAAGTGCAAGAAGAAGACCATAACAAGTTGTGCTACCATATTGTGGAAGAGACGGATGACCAAGAGGGTGAACAAGAAAAAGTTGTTGAGAATGAACTCCGTGAGCTTGACGAAAAGGAACCTCAGCTTGAGGCAAAGAACGAATTGAAGCCTCTTCCATCTCATTTGAAGTATACTTTCTTAGAGGACAACCAAAAATTTCCGGTCATTATTGCTAGTGAGCTTTCTAGTGAAGAAGAAGAAAAGCTCCTAGATGTTCTCAGAAAGTACAAGAAGGCAATTGGTTGGAGCCTAGCCGATATTGTGGGAATTGACCCTCGCAAGTGCATGCATCGTATATTTCTCCAAGAGGGAGCTAGGCCAGTTAGGCAACCGCAAAGGAGGCTCAATCCAACTATCCTTGATGTGGTAAAGAAAGAAGTCACTAGGCTACTTGATGCAGGTATCATATACCCAATTTTCGATAGCGAGTGGGTGAGCCCGGTCCAGGTTGTTCCCAAGAAATCAGGCATCACTGCGGTTACAAAGGATGATGGTGAAGTGGTCACCAAGAGAGTACAAAATGCATGGCGAGTGTGCATCGACTATAGAAGGTTGAATGCCACTACAAGGAAGGACCACTACCCTTTGCCCTTTATCGACCAGATGTTGGACCGTTTAGCGGGTAAATCCCATTACTATTTTCTTGATGGATTCACTGGTTACTTTCAGATTCACATTGCTCCTGAAGATCAGGAAAAAACCACATTCACTTGCCCTTTTGGCACTTTTGCTTACAAAACGATTCCATTTAGACTATGTAATGCACCCGCTACTTTTCAGCGGTGCATGACCAGTGTCTTTTTTGATCTAATGAAGAATTGTCTGGAAGTCTTTATGAATGACTTCAGTGTTTATGGAACTTCATTTTATTGTTGCTTAGAGAACTTGGCTAAGGTCTTAGCTAGATGTGTTGACACCAACCTTGTCTTAAATTTTGAAAAATGTCATTTTATGGTAAGACAAGGTATATTGTTAGGACATGTAGTATCTAGTGAAGGAACTTCTGTAGACCCGGCCAAGGTCGATGTTATCACCACTTTGTCTCACCCCTCATCTGTGAGGGAGGTCTGCTCATTTTTAGGACATGCAGGATTCACTTTATCAAAGATTTCAGCAAGATTGCTTTACCATTGTCGCGCCTACTCCAAAAAGATGTGGACTTTGAGTTTGATAGTGAATGTGTGAAAGCTTTTGAAGATCTAAGGAGAGCTCTTACCACGGCACCGATTGTGCGAGGCCCCAACTGGACGTTGCCATTTGAGATAATGTGCGATGCGTCAAACCAAGCTATAGGTGCCGCGCTTGCACATAGCGATGGTAAACTCCCTTATATCATTGCATACTCTTCTAAAACACTTGATGCAGCACAATCCAACTATAACACTATTGAAAAGGAACTCCTAGCTATTTTTCATGCTTTAGATAAATTCATATCTTATTTGCTAAGATCAAAGATAGTGGTATACACGGATCATGCGGCTTTGAAATACTTATTGTCAAAGAATGAGTCAAAACCTAGACTCATATGTTGGATCTTGCTTTTGCAAGAATTCGACATTGAGATTAGGGACCGGAGTGGATCTCAAAACATGGTTACGGATCATTTAAGCCGTCTTGAGAATTTAAAATCTGATCTATTTCCGATCAATGACTCATTCCCATTGGATAGCTTGCATGCTGTGTCGGATAGCTTTCCTTTGTTTGCCCCAATGGCGAACTACTTGGTTGCAAAACTCTTCCCTACCAACTTTTCTAAACACCAAAGGGATAAGTTGAGGAGTGATTCCAAATATTACATTTGGGATGACCCTCACTTGTGGAAGAGCAGAGTAGACCAAGTAATTCGAAGATGTGTCCCGGAGTCCGAAATCCAACCCATTCTTGAAGTTTGCCATTCGTCCGAATGTGGTGGCCACTTTGGCCCACAAAGGACCGCAAAAAAGGTGTTAGATTGTGGATTTTGGTGGTCAACCATATTCAAGGATGCTAATCAATTATGTGTGTTGGTGCACGAAAATTACACTCACACTATGTAATTCCGCACAACTAACCAGCAAGTGCACTGGGTCGTCCAAGTAATACCTTACGTGAGTAAGGATCGAATCCCACGGAGATTGTTGGCTTAAAGCAAGCTATGGTTATCTTATTATTCTTAGTCAACCAATAGGGTTCTTTAGTTTCAATTGTAAAAAGTGAAAGGGCATAAAATAAGTAATTGTTACGTAATAATGGAGAATATGTTGGAGTTTTGGAGATGCTTTATCTTTTGGGCCCTCCTATCTATTGATGCTCAAAGCCTTGGATCCTTTTCACCCTTGCCTTTTGGTTTAAAGGGCTATTGGCTTTTTTTACCTCTTTTGCTTCTCTTTTTTTTTCCATTGCTTTTTCTTGCTTCAAGAATCAATTTCATGATTTTTCAGATCAGCAATAATATTTCTCTTGTTCATTATTCTTTCAGGAGCCAACAATTTTAACATTCATAAAATTTAATATAAAAAATATGCACTGTTCAAGCATTCATTCAGAAGACAAAAAGTATTGCCACCACATATAAATAATTAGAATTTTCCTTATTAAGAACTCGAAAAAATATTGCCTCTTTATTCTAAAAATCTACTATTTTATTCATGTTTGATGATGATGAGAAAAATAAATTATAGCTTAATTGGAGATAAAATCAAAATAGAGATACTAATTACTACTACTTCATATATGACTTCTAAGGTAAATTCCTAATAAGAACAATTATCACAGAGTTAAAGCTAAGATTAGGACTCAACAACCTTTATTTTGGGAGGTGGATGCTCCCTTAGTCTGTGGAATGTGTGGTCCTTCAAGAGACAGCTTCTGACGCTTCAGTTCCCTCAGTTCATGCCTCTGCTCTTCTTGTTCCCCAAGCAGTTTGCAAAGCATGCTATTTTGATTTATTTTTTCTTCCTTTAGTTGGTCCATAGCTTCTTGCAACTTGGTGACAGATGCTTCAAGATGCTCCCAGTATTCAATTTGAGGGATTTCCAGGAGGAACTCCTGTGCTCTCCTCTTGATGAGGTCGTCCTGCACTTGTTGTCCTTCCATTGATTTTTTGGTGATTGGTCGGTCAACTGAGATATACTCAGTCACTCCCATCTTCACCCTAGTATCTTTACATAGCATAGAGATTAAGCTTGGATATGCCAATTTGGCATCTTTAGAGTTCTTGTTTGCAATTGTGTAAAGTTCACAAGAAATCAGCTGATGAACTCCACTTCTTTTCCCAACATAATGCAATGGATCATTACTGCTCTTTTGATGGTTACTTCAGAGCGGTTGTTAGTGGGCAGTATAGAACGCCCAATGAAGTCCAGCCAGCCTCTGGTGACTGGTTTGAGATCTTCTCTCTTGAGTTGATTTGGGACACCCTTGGTGCTAGTTATCCACTTGGTTCCAGGGAGGCATATGTCCTCTAGAATTTCGTCAAAGCCCTTATTTGTCCTCATCATTCTCCTATTAAAGGAGTCTGGGTCATCTTTTAGCTGAGGTAGCTTAAAGATTTCCCTGATTTTGTCAGGGTGAAGGTGAACAATCTTCCCTCTAACCAAGGTCCGATAATCATAGAAGGCGACTCCAGCTATTCTCTGCCTGTCTGTTTGCCACAGATTAGAGTAGAATTCCTGAACCATGTTCCTTCCCACCTTTGTTTCAAGATTAGCTAGGATTTCCCAGCTCCTGTTTCGAATTTGCTCTTGGATCTCCGGATATTCGTCTTCTTTCAAATTGAATTTAACTTCTGGGATCACTGACCTTAGACCCATTATTTTGTAGTAATGGTCTGAATGTTCTTTGGTTAAGAACTTTCCTTGATTCCAAAGTGGTTTTGGAATATTCTCTTTCATGCCTCTTAGAGTGGTTTGTTTTCCCTTAGGAGCCATGGTCTTAGTGGGTATTGGTTTAGTGATCACGGATAAACACACCAAACTTAGAGTTTTTCTTGCCCTCAAGCAAAAGAAAGGAAAGGAGAGGGATAGAAGGAGAGCCAATTTTTTGAATTGTGGAGGAGAGGAGGGAGGCTAAACTAGGATTTAAAGGGAAGAGGGGGTGGGTTTTTCAAAAATTTTGAAGGAGATATGATAGAAGATATGATTTATAAAAGATAACTATGATAGGAAAAAGATGCAATTTAAAATTGAAAAGATATGAAAGATATTTTAAAAAAATAGATCTGAATTTTGAAAAGAGGACATGATGAATTTAAAAGAAGAGATTTGAGAAGAATTTAAAAAGATAATCGAGTTTTGAAAAAGATTTGAAAAGAAGTTGGAGAGGATTTGAAAAGGATTTGTGTTTATGAATTAAGATACATTTGATATCTTTGAAAAAGGATTTGAAAAATTAGGATTAAAAATTTTTGGAATTGAAGTTTGGAATATGAGAGTTTGTAACATGTTTATGTAAGAAATCATGAATTGAAACATATAAAATGGAAAAAGTTTGAATTGAAAACGAATTTACCTCCTCCCCATAATCCTGGCGTTAAACGCCCAAACGCTGCATGTTTTGGGCGTTTAACGCCCATTTGTAGCTTCTCCTGGGCATGTATCGCCCAGCTGTTGCTTCCAGCTAGCGTTAAACGCCAGAAACTCCTTTGTCACTGGGCGTTTTTCTGAATGCCCAAGACGCTGTAAATTCGACGTTAAACACCCAGAAAATGCTTCTTTCTGGCGTTTAATGCCCAGATGGCTATCTCTACTAGCGTTGAACGCCCAGTGGATGCTTCTTTTGGGCATTTAACGCCCAAAATAGCTCTTACTGGTTTTTTCGCACCAGTGCCCTTCTTTTTGCTATTTTCTCCTCTGAATCCTTCTGTGACTCTGTGAACTCATGCAATTGCCATTTTACCTTGAAGAAAATTAATATGAACCTATAAAAATCACTTAATTGAAAAATAAGCTTTTGTTAATGGCTGGGTTTCCTCCCAGCAAGCGCTTCTTTATTGTCTTTAGCTAGACTATTACTGAGCTTTAATCAAGTCTCAGTTTTGAGCATTCTTACTCAAAATTGCTTTCAAGATAATGTTTGACTCTCTGTCCATTAACAATGAACTTTTTGTTAGAATCATTATCCTGAAGCTCTACGTATCCATATGGTGACACACTTGTAATCACATATGGTCCTCTCCACCTGGATTTCAATTTTCCGAGAAATAATCATTAGCCTAGAATTAAATAGCAGAACTTTCTGCCCTGGCTGAAAGACTCTGGATGACAACTTCTTATCATGCCATCTTTTTGCTTTCTCTTTGTAAATTTTTGTATTTTCGAAAGCATTGAGTCTGAATTCCTTTAACTCATTTAACTGGAGCAATCATTTTTCTCCAACTAACTTGGCATCAAGGTTTAGGAATTTGGTTGCCTAATAGGCCTTATGCTCCAGTTCCACTAGCAAGTGACAGGCTTTTCCATACACAAGCTGGTATGGAGAAGTTCCTATAGGAGTCTTGAATGCTATTCTGTATGCCCACAGAGCATCATCCAAGCTTCTTGCCCAATCCCTTCTACGGTTAATCACAGTCCGTTCCAGGATTTTTTTAAGTTCTCTATTAGAGACTTCAGCTTGCCCATTTGTCTGTGGATGATATGGAGTAGCTACCCTGTGGCTAACTCTATATTGAACCAAAGTAGAGTAAAGCTGTTTATTGCAGAAATGAGTGCCCCTATCACTGATTAGTACTCTAGGGATACCAAATCTGCTGAAGATGTGTTTCTGGAGGAATTTCAGCACTGTCTTAGTGTCATTAGTGGGTGTTGCAATAGCTTCCACCCATTTGGATATATAATCCACTGCCACCAGAATATAAGTGTTTGAGTATGATGGTGGGAAAGGCCCTATGAAGTCAATGCCCCATACATCAAACAACTCAATCTCCAAGATCCCTTGTTGAGGCATGGCATAATTGTGAGGCAGATTGCCAGATCTTTGGCAACTGTCACAATTAAGTACAAACACTCGGGAGTCTTTATAGAGAGTAGGCCAGTAGAAGCCACATTGGAGGACTCTTGTGGCTGTTCGCTCACTTCCAAAATGTCCTCCATACTGTGATCCATGGTAGTGCCATAGGATCTTTTGTGCTTCTTCTTTAGGCACACATCTACGGATTACTCCATCTGCACATCTCTTGAAGAGATATGGTTCATCCCAAAGATAGTATTTTACATCCGTGATCAATTTCTTTGATTGCTGCCTACTGTACTCTTTGCGTATGAATCTCACTGCCTTGTAGTTTGCAATGTCTGCAAACCATGTAACTTCCTGGATGGCAAAGAGTTGCTCATCTGGAAAGTTTTCAGAGATCTCAATAAGAGGGAGGGATGCCCCTTCTACTGGTTCTATTCGGGACAAGTGATCTGCTACCTGGTTCTCTGTCCTCCTTTTGTCTCTTATTTCTATATCAAACTCTTGCAGAAGCAACACCCATCTTATGAGTCTGGGTTTTGAATCCTGCTTTGTGAGTAGATATTTAAGAGCAGCATGGTTAGTGTACACAATCACTTTTGATCCTACTAAATAAGATCTGAACTTGTCAATGGCGTAAACCACTGCAAGTAACTCTTTTTCCGTGGTTGTATAGTTCTTCTGTGCGTCATTTAAAACAAGACTGGCATAATAAATGATGTGCAGAAGCTTGTCATGCCTTTGTCCCAACACTGCACCAATGGCATGGTCATTGGTATCACACATTAATTCAAATGGTAATGTCCAGTCTGGTGCAGAAATGACTGGTGTTGTGACCAGCTTAGCTTTTAGAGTCTCAAATGCCTGCAAACATTCCTTATCAAAGATAAATGGCGTGTCAGCAGCTAGCAGATTACTCAGAGGTTTGGCGATTTTTGAAAAATCTTTTATAAACCTCCTATAGAATCCTGCATGCCCCAGAAAGCTTCTGATTGCCTTAACATTGGCAGGTGGTGGTAATTTTTTAATTACCTCTACCTTAGCTTGATCCACCTCTATTCCCTTGTTCGAAATTTTGTGCCCAAGGACAATTCCTCAGTCACCATAAAGTGACATTATTCCCAGTTTAAAACTAAGTTAGCCTCTTGGCACCTCTTTAGAACAAGCGTTAGATGGTCAAGACAGGAGCTGAATGAGTCTCCAAATACTGAAAAGTCATCCATGAAGATTTCCAGAAATTTTTCCACCATATCAGAGAAAATAGAGAGCATGCACCTTTGAAAGGTTGCAGCTGCATTGCACAGACCAAATGGCATCCTTTGTATGCAAATACTCCGGATGGACATGTGAATACTGTTTTCTCTTGACCTTGGGGATCTACTGCAATTTGATTATAACCTGAATATCCATCCAGGAAGCAGTAGTATTCATGACCTGCTAGTCTTTCTAGCATCTGGTCTATGAATGGTAAAGGAAAATGATCCTTTCTGGTAGCTGTATTGAGCCTTCTGTAATCAATACTGTAACTGTTCTTGTAGGAACCAATTCATTTTTTTCATTATGAACCACTATCATGCCACCCTTCTTAGGGACGACTTGGACAGGGCTTACCCAAGGGCTATCAGAAATAGGATAAATAATCCCAGCCTCTAGGAATTTAGTGACCTCCTTCTGCACCACCTCCTTCATGGCTGGATTCAGCCGTCTCTATGATTGAACCACTGGTTTAGCGTCACCCTCCAACAGGATCTTGTGCATGCATCTGGCTGGGCTAATGCCCTTAAGATCACTGATGGACCACCCAAGAGCTGTCTTGTGTGTCCTTAGCACTTGAATTAGTGCTTCCTCTTCCTGTGGCTCTAAGGTAGAGATTATGATTACAGGAAAGGTATCACCTTCTCCCAGAAATGCATATTTCAGGGATGGTGGTAATGGTTTGAGCTCGGGTTTGGGAGGTTTCTCCTCTTCCTGAGGGATTCTCAGAGGTTCTATTATTCTCTCTGGTTCCTCCAGATCAGGCTGAACATCTTTAAAGATATCTTCTAGCTCTGATTCGAGACTCTCAGTCATATTGACCTCCTTTTCCAGAGAGTCAATAATATCAATGCTCATGCAATCGTTTGGGGTGTCTGGATGCTGCATAGCTTTGACAACATTCAACTTAAACTCATCCTCATTGACTCTTAGGGTCACTTTCCCTTTTTGGATGTCAATGAGGGTTCGTCCAATTGCTAGGAAAGGTCTTCCCATAATAAGAGTTGCACTCTTGTACTCCTCCATTTCTAGCACCACAAAGTCAGTGGGAAAGGCAAATGGCCCAACCTTGACAATCATGTCTTCAATCACGCCTGATGGGTATTTAATGGAGCCATCAGCAAGTTGGAGACATATCCGGGTTGGTTTGACTTCTTCAGTCAAACCAAGCTTTCTGATAGTAGATGCAGGTATTAAGTTGATACTTGCCCCAAGATCACATAGAGCTTGCTTGGTACAAATACCCTCTAATGTGCATGGTATCATAAAGCTTCCGGGATCTTTAAGCTTTTCTAGTAAGCTTTTTAGAATGACTCCACTGCATTCTTCAGTGAGGTAAACTTTTTCAGTTTCTCTCCAATCCTTCTTATGACTTAAGATCTCTTTCATGAACTTACCATAAGAGGGTATTTGCTCAAGTGCCTTTGCAAACGGAATCTTTATTTCAAGAGTCCTGAGATAGTCTGCAAAGCAGGCAAATTGCTTATCCTGTTCCGCTTGGCGGAGTTTCTGAGGATAAGGCATTTTGGCTTTGTATTCCTCAACCTTAGTTGCTGCAGGTTTATTGCCTACAGATGTGGGTTGAGAAGCCTTTTTAGAGGGGTTGCTATCAGCACTTGTATGTGTCTGATCCCCCACTGGCATTTGAATGCCAGGGGTGAAAGCTGGAGTGGCGTTAGACGCCAACTCCTTACCTGTTTCTGGCGTCTGAACACCAGAACTGAGCTTTCTTTGGGTGTTCAACGCCAACTTCTTGCCTATTTCTGGCGTTTGAACTCCAGAACTGAGAATGGGTTGGGCGTTTAACGCCAGCTCTTCACCCTTTTCTGGCTTCTAAATGCCAGAATTATTCCTCTCTAGGCTCTTACTATCCTCAGAGGGATTTTGGGTAGCAGTTTGTTCATTTCTTGGCTTTCTACTACCTTGAAGTGAGGTATTTAATGTTTTCCCACTTCTTAATTGAACTGCTTGGCACTCTTCTATTATTTGTTTTGATAACTGTTGTTCTGTTTGCTTCAATTGCACTTCCATATTCATATCAGCTATTCTTGTTTCTTGCAATATCTCCTTGAATTTGGCTAGCTGTTTTGTTAGAAAATCTAATTGCTGATTGAATTCAGTAACTTGTTCTGCAGGACTAAGTTCAGCAGTTACTGTTTTAGCCTCTTCTTTCATGGAAGATTCACTCCTTAGGTACAGATCCTGATTTTTGGCAACTGTATCAATGAGCTCTTGAGCTTCTTTAATTGTCTTTCTTATGTGCATAGATCCACAGCTAAGTGGTCTAGAGAAATCTGAGCTTTCTTTGTAAGCCCATAATAGAAGATGTCTAACTGCACCCACTTTGAAAATATTTCAGAGGAGCATTTTTTAACATCTCTCTGTATCTCTCCCAGGCATCATAAAGGGATTCATTATCTCCTTGTTTAAAGCCTTGGATGCTCAGCCTTAGTTGTGTCATCCGATTTGAAGGAAAATATTGATTCAGGAATTTTTCTGACAGCTGTTTCCATGTCCTTATGCTAGCCTTAGGTTGGTTATTTACCCACCTCTTAGCTTGGTCTTTTACAGCAAATGGAGACAGTAATAATCTGTAGACATCCTGATCTACTTCCTTATTATGTACTGTGTCAGCAATTTGTAAAAACTGTGCCAGAAACTCTGTAGGTTCTTCCTGTGGAAGACCGGAATACTGGCAACTTTGCTGCACCATGATAATGAGCTGAGGATTCAACTCAAAGCTACTAACTCCGATGGAGGGTATACAGATACTACTCCCATATGAAGCAGTAGTGGGGTTAGCATACGACCCCAGAGTCCTTCTAGACTGTTCATTTCCACTTAGATCCATGATGGAGAAAGGAAGATGATGTGGATTTATTTTATTTATTTTATTATATAAGAAAAATAATTTTTGAAATAATAAAATAAAATAAAATAAAAACTAAAAAAATAAAAATAAAATAAAAAAAAAATATTTTAAAATTTTTCGAAAAATTGAGGAGAGAGAGAGTGGTTAGGATATTTTTTGAAAAAGATATGATTTTTAAAAAAAAATAAAAGGATAGGATTTGAAAAATTTTGATATTGAAATCTGAATTTTTATGAAAAGTTTCGAAAAAAAATGTTTAAAAATAGTTAGAAAAAATATTTTTTTGATTTTTGAATTTTATTATGAAAGAGAAAAACACATAAAAGACACAAGACTTAAAATTTTTAAATCCAATGCTTCTTATTTTCGAAAATTTTGGAGGGAAAACACCAAGGCACACCAAACTTAAAAATTTTAAGATCAAAACACAAAGAAGACTCAAGAATACCTTGAAGACTCACAAGAACAAAAGATAGAATACCAAACTTAAAATTTTTAGAAAACCAAAAATAAATTTTCGAAAATTAAAGAAAATTAACAAGAGAACACCAAACTTAAAGTTTGGCACAAGATTTAATCAAAGAAAAATTATTTTTGAAAAAAAAAGTTTTAAAAGGAAGATACCCAATTGCCAAGAACATAAACCAACGCTCTAGCCAACTGAGCTATAAATTTAACGTGTTTTAATAAGGTATTTAATAAATAAAAATTTTTTGAAAACTAAAAATTTGAAAATACACAAGAAAAACAAGAAAAGACACAAAACAAGACAAACCAAAGATCAAACAAGAAAAATTGACAAGAACAATTTGAAGATCAAGGAAGAACAAAGAACATGCAATTCGAAAATTGAAAAACAAAGAAAAGCATGCAATTGACACCAAACATAAAATATGACACTAAAATCACACAAAAGATTCCAAGAAAAATTAAAAACTAATAAAGAAAAATAATATTTTTGTAAGATTTTTAAAAGGAATAATAGAAGATGCAATCCTAGTGACTCTAAACAAAAAAAAAAAAAAACAAATTTTTCCTAATCTAAGTGACAAGATAAATCGTCAGTTGTTCAAACTCGAACAATTCCCGGCAGCAGTGCCAAAAACTTGGTGCACAAAAATTACACTCACACTATGTAATTCCGCACAACTAACCAGCAAGTGCACTGGGTCGTCCAAGTAATACCTTACGTGAGTAAGGGTCGAATCCCACGGAAATTGTTGGCTTGAGGCAAGCTATGGTTATCTTATTATTCTTAGTTAGGATACCAATAGGGTTCTTTAGTTTCAATTGTAAAAAGTGAAAGGGCATAAAATAAGTAATTGTTACGCAATAATGGAGAATATGTTGGAGTTTTAGAGATGCTTTGTCTTCTGAATCCCTACAACATACTGCTTTCTTACTTTCAAACATGCAATGCTCCTTCCATGGCAAGCTGTATGTAGGGCATCACCGTTGTTAATGGCTACTTCCCATTCTCTCAGTGAAAATGGTCCAAATGCTCTGTCACAGCACGGCTAATCATCTGTCGGTTCTCGATCATGTCGGAATAGGATCCATTGATCCTTTTGCATCTGTCACCACGCCCAACACTTGCGAGTTTGAAGCTCGTCATAGTCATCCAATCCCTGAATCCTACTCAGAATACCACATACAAGGTTTAGACCTTCCGGATTCTCAAGGATGCTGCCAATGGATTCTAGCTTATACCACAAAGATTCTGATTAAGGAATCTAAGAGATACTCATTCAATCTAATGTAGAACGGAGGTGGTTGTCAAGCACACGTTCATGGGTTGAGAATGGTGATGAGTGTCACGGATCATCACATTCATCATGGTTAAGTACGAATCAGTATCTTAGATAGAAACAAGCATGTTTGAAGGGAAAACAGAAATAATTGCCTTAATTCATCGAGACGCTGCAGAGCTCCTCACCCCCAATAATGGAGTTTAGAGACTCATGCTATCAAAAAGTACAAAGTTCAGATCTAAAATGTCATGAGATCCAAAATAAGTCTCTAAAAGTTGTTTAATTACTAAACTAGTAACCTAGGTTTACAGAAAATGAGTAAACTAAGATAGATAGTGCAGAAATCCACTTCTGGGGCCCACTTGGTGTGTGCTGGGGCTGAGACTTCAGCTTCTCACGTGCCTGGGCTATTTCTGGAGTTAAACGTTAGGTTGTAACCTGTTTCTGGTGTTTAATTCCAACTTGCAACCTGTTTCTGGCGTTCAACGCCAGAATGCAACACGGAACTAGCGTTAAACGCCAGTTTACATCGTTTATCTTCGTGCATAGTATGGACTATTATATATTGCTGAAAATCCCTGGATGTCTACTTTCCAACCCAATTGAGAGCGTGCCAATTGAACTTCTGTAGCTCCAAAAAATCTATTCCGAGTGCAGGGAGGTCAGAATCCAACAGCATCAGCAGTCCTTTTTCACCCTGAATCAGATTTTTGCTCAGCTCCCTCGATTTCAGCCAGAAAATACCTAAAATCCCAGAAAAACACACAAACTCATAGTAAAGTCCAGAAATATGAATTTTGCCTAAAAACTAATAAAAATATACTAAAAACTAACTAAAACATACTAAAATCTACATAAAATTACCCCCAAAAAGCGTATAAAATATCCACTCATCATGTGTCTTGCCATTAGTGTCAGAAGTCGGCAAACACATCCCAAAGGGATGAAATGCCTCAACAACCTATGTTGTTCTGTGAGATATGTGATGTATGGGGCATTGACTTTATGGGACCGTTTCTCAACTCAAGTAGGTACCTATATATCTTGTTAGCGGTGGACTACGTGTCAAAGTGGTTAGAAGCAATACCTACTCGCCTTGATGACACTAATACCATCATTTCTTTTATTATGAATAACATTGTGTGCCGTTATGGGTCACCACAAGCAATCATGAGCGACCAAGGATCCCACTTTTGTAACAGGAAAGTAGAGGCACTGCTCAAGCGCTATGAGGTAGTGCATAAGGCTGCCACCGCTTATCATCCGCAAACCAACGGACAAGCAGAAGTGTCCAACTGGGAGATTAAGAGAATCTTAGAGAAAGTAGTCAATCTGCAAAGGAAGGATTGGAGCATCCGGTTAGGGGATGCACTATGGGCGTATAGAATGGCCTACAAGACTCCGTTAGGGATGAGTCCCTTCCGGATCGTCTATGGTAAGGCATGCCACCTTCCGGTGGAAATTGAGCACAGAGCTTATTGGGCAGTAAAGCGGTGCAACATGGATTTGACCCTAGCAGGAGTAGCCAAAAAATTACAGCTAGAGGAGCTCGAGTGTTTGAGGAACGAAGCGTATGAGAATGCCCGGATTTACAAGCAAAAGACAAAGGCATTCCATGACCATCACATCCGGAAGAAGGATTTCCAAGATGGTGATGAGGTTCTCCTCTACAATTCGAGGCTTCGTTTCATGCCTGGCAAGCTCCGCTCTAGATGGGAAGGACTTTTCAAGGTGAAGGAGATAAAGCCCTATGGAGTAGTGGAATTGTTTGATCCTAAAAGTGAAGCAACTTTCAAGGTGAATGGACATAGAGTGAAGAAGTACCATGGCTACAAGCTCCCAAAAGAGCAAGAGGTGTTCCTATTGGAGGATGCACCTAGAGAACGAGAAACTTGAGCGACTGACCATCCAACTTAAGGACGTTAAAGAAAAGTGCTTGGTGGGAGGCACCCCCACCATGGTAAGATCTTCCTTGTATATACCATCTTGCTTTTAGTTTAGATTCTTGTGAATTTTGTGATTTCTTGATGTTGTTGATTGCTTAGGAATTCTAGTTGTTGATCTTATTAGATAACTAGGATGTTTAGATAGATTTCATTGTTTTGGTATGGAAGAATTGTTGAAGTGGAGAGAATGCTATATTTTGAATGGTGCATAAATTTGTGAAGTGTTCTCTTGCCCACTAGCTTGAACACCTGCCAAAATGTGTTAGAATAGCTTCTTCTATGTGCTTTAAAAAAAACAAGGAAAAAAGGGGTATCCGCGTGTGAGAGCACTGTGCACGCGCGCGCCGGTGGTGCATTCTTACTCCTGGGCCAAAAATCTGAGAGTTATGCCCACCTTGTGCCCACTTTACGTCCACTTCATGCCAGCTCCCACGCGCCAGCGTACATGCCGCCAGCGCGCCCCACTTGCAACTTGGCCATCGACGCGCAAGCGCACTGTGCACTGTGCACTTTCCAGTACAAAAGAACCGAGAGTTGTGCCATGCTTGTGCTATTTTTGTTCCTAGCCTGTGCCCGTACCGACGCGTCCGCGCACTGCGCGCGTCCGCACCGGTAGTCAGCACCATCAAGCACGCGTCAGCGCAATATGCGCGTCTGCGCGCCTGTGCTGCATGCCAACTCTGGTATAGGAAACCGAGACTTATGCCAACTTTGTGCCAGTTCTGTGCCAAGGGCACAGCTATACACGCGCGGGCGCGCCAATGACGCACTCGGATCCCTTGCTCAACCCTCACCGACGCGCCAGTGCACCGTGTGCGCGCGCGTCGGTCGCGCGAGCCAGCTTTAAAGCTGCGCGCCCTGCTCCTCTCACCCTCTTTCTTATTTCTTTCTTCTTCCTCTTCCATCCCTTCTCTTCTCTTCTCACCTCTTATCTTCCATACTCCACCACCACTGTCTCTGACTACTCACCGACAACCACCACCTCTTCCGGTGGCACTACATCTCTTCCCTTTCTCTCTCATCTTCAAAAAGAACATTCACCTTGTTCTTTAACACTTCTCAAGGTTCTACTTCCTCCATATCTCATCTACTACTTTCTTTGCATCACTTCTTTTTCTAGTTAGATTTTTCTTGTTATTTACTTATTTTCTCATTTAGCTACTTGATTATACCACTTGCTTTTTTCTTACTTACTTTTTCTTCTTTTTGTTTTCCCATGGATGTTGAACTTGAACTTTGATTACCTTGATGGACTTTCTTGATTGTTCTTCACTATTTTTGTAAGTGGATGAGGTTGTGTGATGATTGATACTTCATTTTGGGCTTCTAATTGGTTGAGTATCTCATAATTGCTCATTGCTTGTTAAATGCACACCAAGTGTTCGAGGAAATGCACATATACCATCTTGGTTTATTCTAGTCATATATCTTCAATTTGGTGCTTCCTCCTCAATTGCTTGCTCTCTTCTAAGTGCATTGAACACATTTTGCTTATTACTTGCTAATTAGATACTCATTGAACATGACTTGCTCTTTGTTTTGGATGCTTGAGATCATTCCTCTCATGCCATATTGCATGCCTTACTTCCTCTTGCATCCCATGCCAAGTGTTGTGACCCATGCTTCTATGACTACTTTGTTGCACTATTTCTTTTGGGCACACCTCTCACTTGCATGTTTGTTGATTTGATCCTTTGGGTTTAACATTTTCCTTCTTTCTCCTCTCTTTCAGGATGGCCACCAAGAAAGGCAAGGAGAAAGCTTCAAGGAAACCAGCCTCAAAGAGGGCACCCCCAAAGTCACGCTCTAAGGTGCACTCTTCACTAGGAGCCAAACCTCTACCTAAGAAGGCGAAGGCACCCGCTCCTATTGATGAGAATGAAAAGAGAAAACCGGCAAAAGATTCTTCAAGATTCCCCAACCGCTTCTGTGAACTTATGTTCCCCTTCATGGTTGAGAGGAAATATCATGCTGAGCATATACTCGCTCCGCCGAATAAAGTTGCTCCTTGTATTCTGCCCCGCATTGAACAATGAGGATGGGAGTTTCTTCTGAGAAAACCACAAGAGGTCAACCTCTCATGGGTGGTAGAATTCTACACTAACTACCATCTTTCCTCTCTTCAATCGGTATACGTGCGCCGGAAGCAAGTCTTAGTGTCGGAAGAGGCTATTCAGCAAGTGCTTAATGTCTTACCAGTACCAAGTGACATGGATGGCTACCAAGAGGTCTTATGTTAGCGAGAAAAGTCTGGATTTGACTGGGACTCAATCCTCCAAGTCATTGCTGAACCAGAAGCATTTTGGACCCATGGTCAACTCCGGATGCGACCCAAGTGTATTGACACACATTTTCTCACTGTAGAAGCTAGGGCTTGGGCCCATATCCTATCTCACTATGTCCTACCTAGCACCCACAAGTCGTCCTTCACAGCGGATCTCGTTTTGCTTGTTTGGTGTGTTCTCACGGGAAGACCGGTGAACATTCCGCTTCTTGTCAAGCAAGCGATGGGTCAAATCCACGACCGAGGCAATTTGCCATTTCCAGCATTGGTATCTGATTTAGTTGCTGCTGCGGGTGTTGCTTGGGAAGCCATGGATATGAAAGCTATAATTTCGGCTAAGGGCGATGTGGTCCCAAGCGGAAAATACTTACATCTTCCCATGAACAAACCAAGCCTTGACATAGCTCCATCATCTATTATTCCTCCCACCTCATCATCACCACCGCAGCAAAGATCCACCCATCAAATGATAGAAGATCTACACCGGAAGATTGATAGATATGAGTGGCGCAGCCAACGCCGATACACTAACATCAAGAAGCTTATGCGTTGTGTTACCCCTAGCATGGAGGAACCTGAAATATTCACATCCACCTCCAACCCAAGTGATGGGAGCTCTGATGAAGGGGATAGTGAAGGTTCCGGTCCTGACTGTCCTTTGCGCATTCTTAGTAGCACGAAGGACCGTGCTAAATTCTAAGTGTGGGGAGGTCGTTTGACCGATCTCCATGGGTAACAATCTCTTCCTTTCAATACCCATGGATTTATCATTTGCTTAGTAGTTAGTACATTGCATGCGTAGTTAGTCTTGCTTGTAAATATTCCTTGCATGGTAGTTAGTCTCTATAGAGTTGCTTGGTCGAATAATAACTTCTTCCCCAAGAAACTGTGTTTTGGGGTACCCTACCAATTTGAAAAAAAATTTTGTGTTGAACTTGCTTAAGAATGTATTTTGGAACATAGTGATTGAACTAAGAACACAAGCATGTAAGCTTTGAGCCTATTGTATGGTTATACATTCTAACCATTATTCCCATTCTTGTGTGTATTATTCTCTCCCTATGATTGCAATCCTTGCTTTGTCTGATTCTATATGGTCATTACTTTGTGTATGAATGCATTTACATGATTGAGGCCATCATTTCAATAGTCACTTTTCCCAAATGGCCTTAACCCTTTTATCTACCATTGCTAGCCAATTTTGAGCCTATGATAAACCCTCGTTGTTTCTAAAAAAGAGCACATCAACAACCCTAAGTGGAAAACCATGAATGTCCCTAAATTTGGATCCTTGATTAGCTTAGGTGAGTTAGGATGTGTATCATTCAATTGGGAGGGTATACTTGGGAACTTAGGTAGTTATAGAGGTGTATTGTAATTGAAAATTCTGGAATTTGGGAACATACTCATGTATTGAATGATTGAACCGTATGCATTGAAACATTTGTACATGAACCCCAAGAGAAAGGGGACCAAAAAAAAGAAAGAAGAATTTCATATGTGTATATATGAGAATGTATGAAAAAGAAAAGAATATATAATATAATATATATATATATATATATATATATATATATATATATATATATATGAAAGAAAAAAAAGAAAGGCAATGAAAGGCGACAAAAATGCCCCAAGACAAAGTAATAAAAAACAATGCATATGGGATGTGAATTGGAAAGAACGCATGAGTATGCAAAAAAAAAGTGAAACTCAAGGGTAGCTATGTAATGTATTATAGTTGTATAGGTTGTTTTATGTGTCTAGTGGGATTCTAGGTTAATCAAGGACTCAAATTTTAAGCTCACTTGACCATATACATCCTCACCTTCACCCTAGCCGCGTTACAACCCATGATAAGACCTCATGATACTTGTAAGCATGCATTAAGTAATTGTTGATTGTTATATGAAAGACAAATCTTAGAAAGCATGATTAGGAGAGGATTGAGTGACGAACCCTATACAGTTGAGCGCATAGAGCGGATACACATCCGGCAAGGGTTCGATGCTCAACTCCTTGTTCCCGGCTTTCACAAGCATTCATTTAGCAAGTTATATGCACTTCATAGTGATATTCAATTTGGTAGGACTCATGAACTACATATCATTTTCACCCTAGATGCTCACATGTGTTCTTAGAGGATGGATTTACCCTTGACTAAGTAGATAGACAATTTTACATTAGTTGCATGCATCCACTTAGGTAGTTTGCATTTCATAAACCCTTTCTCACCATGATCTTTGGTCTTTTAATTTTAAGCATGAGGACATGCTTGGTTTAAGTGTGGGGAGATTTGATAAACCCCAATTTTGTGGTTTATCTTGTGCTTAATTTGGGGGTTTTTGTCAATATTTCTCGCACTTATTCACCAGAAATGCATGGTTTTGTGTTCACTTCCTAATATTGCTCCATAATAGAAAACATGCTTATTTTGCCTTAGAACTGCTATATTTTGATCCTCTCTATTGCCATTCGATGCCGTGACTATTTGATGAGTGATTTCAGAATTAATAGGGTAAGAGTGGCCTAGAAGAGAGAAGAAAAGCATGCACAAGAGGAAGGAACAAGAAGATTTAGATTTTGGGAACTGCAGCATCGACGCGCACGCGCACATCACGTGCACGCATGGATGAGGATAGCTGGAAGTGGCACGCAAGGATGGACGCATCCGTGCAAGCCAGAGAATTCCAACCGGCGCACATGCGTAGATCACAAAAGCAATCGGCGCGCACGCACGCATGGCGTGCACGCGCAACAAGCTGCACGTGACCTCATTAAAGGAAATTGTGCCTGGCAATTTCTGAGGCTCATAAGGCTCAATTTCAAGCTGTTTCTGCATGGAAAAAGACCCAAGGATGCTAGGGAGAAGGGGGGATCAATCATTTTACACAAAGACACATTTTTCTAGTTTTTTGGGTTCTTTGTTCTTCTAGAGAGAGAAACCTTTGTTCCTCTCTAAATCTAGCTTTAATTTGATCTTCCCTTGTTGAATCTGAATTAGATTTTGTTAATTACCAGTTTTGATCGTTTAATTTGAATCCCTTAGTATACTTTTGCTTAGATCTTGTGTTAGTTTATGGATTCTTGTCAATTGTCACTTTATACCCATTGCATGAATGTTGTGAATCTTGACTTGTTGATGTTACATTGATGATTTCTATGCTTAATTGTGTTGTTTGAGTGATTCTAAGTTGATATTTGTTAGTGGGTATTTGTTAATTTCAATCCATTCGCAATTTAAACATGTCTTTTGTTAATGCTTACCAAGTGTTTGATGAATTGTTTGCCTTGATTATGGAGTAGTTCTTTTTACTCTTGGCTTAGGCCAAGGGAATTGGGTAAACTTGAGTCATTGGGTCTAATGGATTTGATGATTTGGGAACCCTTAGTGGTCAATTTGATAGCCATTGACATTAGCCTACTACTAGGTTAATTAGTAGTGAGGTTAGACCTTATGGGTAGATGTTGACCAAGCCATTTAACTTACTTCAAGTATAGAAGTAGACTTAATGAGTTTGGTTCTTCATAATTGTCAAGATATGGTTATTAGATAAGGATAGTGATCTCAATTCCCATGCCTAGCCAAGAGTTGCTTTTATTATTCATATTTGAAAACCCAAATTCTTAATTGTCTTGCTTTAGTTGTAGCTATTGTCTAGTTGAGAGTAGAATTAAATTGAATGTTGTCTTCTTAGTTTGAAATTGCTCACATCATGTTTGGTTATTTGAATTAGTTCTTTACACTTTAGATTACTTGCTTGTTAAGATTTCTAGTTTATTTTCTCGCTCATAACTTACAACCGCGGATTTCTAACCAATGTTGAAGTACATGTTTGCCCATTCCTTGTGAGACGACCCGAGATTTGAATACTTCAGTTATTTTATTGGGGTTGAACTTGTGACAACCAATTCCTTTCTAAATTTGATCCTCGAAGATTGTTGTTGGTAGAGCTATACTTGCAACGCAACTTCATTGAGAAAAGCTATTACCGACAATCCTCCCGTATCATCCATCAAATTACAACAGAGCTCCCTAATCCAATTAAAAGGGGTTTAGTTGTTCATGGCTCTAAAAATGGAAGATGATAGAGAAGAGTGCATTCTCCAGTAAACTAGAATTTGCAGGAAAAGTTAATATATAGAATGTAGTTCCCAATAATGCCCAGCCTCTTTCTAGTTCAAAACCACTTCCTATATATACTACTCTTCTGATCTTCTAGTTAGCTCTTCAAGTCTTGGATATGGGCCTTTGATCTTTAGTTGAAGCAGTTACAGTCTTCAGTTGGCTCATCTTTGCTTGCAGAAAGAGTGTGAGTCAGGCATGGTAGGACATTAGTTAGGACGTTAGTGGCGTTAACGTTAGGTGTAAACTTGGGTTCGAAAGCGTTAGTGACGATAACTTTGTCACTAACGTTCCAAACCAGTTGATCCACGTTAACTTCAACGTTAGTGGTACTAACGTGACCACTAACATAGCCTCTTAGCCCTTCGCAAATGTTATTGGCACTCACTTTTACCAATAACGCTGCTCCTTGTCCCTCTTTCCCACGTTGATGAACCACGTTAGTGTAACTAACATGGCCCCTAACGTGGGCATGCCAAAGCTCGAGGGCGTTAGTGACACTTACCTTTGTCACTAACGCTTCAAAACGCCCCTTCTTCCCACGTTAGTGCTTCACGTTAATGGCATTAACGTGACCATTAACGTGGGTGTGCTTGCCATCTCCAACGTTAGTAACAAAGGTGAGTGTCATTAATGTTGGCCTATCATTCCTTGCTCCACGTTACCATTCATGTTAGTGGTCTTAACGTGACCACTAACGTAGGTAATCTTGGACTTCCCCAGCGTTAGTGACAAAGGTAAGTGTCACTAACATTGGCCCATCTCTTCTTATTCCACGTTAGAGTTCACGTTAATTGGATTAACGTGACTCTTAACCTGGCTATGTATGGCCCTTTGGAACGTTAGTGGTGTTTACTTTTACCACTAACATTGGAGCTTCCCTTTCCTTCCACGTTAGTTCCCATGCTAATGTAACTAACGTGGCAACTAACGTGGGTTATGATGGCTTTTGAAGGCGTTATTGATGATAACTTTTCCACTAACGCTGCAAGCTTGCTCCCATTCCACATTAGTGGTCACGTTAGTGAGACTAACGCGGCGGCTAACGTGGCTCTTCTTTGCTTCCTTTGTCCTAAAATCAAACAAACAGGGTGCATCAAAGCTCTGTTCCAAGTCATGAGATCATGCATCATCCATTTTATCTTTCAATTCATGCATAATTCTCAAGAAATCATGTAAAGTTCACAATGTTTGCTTGAATCAAGATGTAAGTGTATTTTTATCCAAAACTTACTTATTTACTAAGAAAATGCATGAAACTACCCTAAAACAGTAAAGAAAAGGTCAATGAAACTGACCAAGATGCCCTGGCATCAATTTCCTTTCCCAAGGTTCCCATGAAACCCATTTTACATTCAACCTCTTTCCCAAGATGATTAAACACTAGCATTAAAACGAAATTCCTTCAAGCAAATCAAAGAGAAGATGAAGAGAAGAAGAAATTCACTATCATTAATCCATCAAGTACAACAGAGCTCCCTCTCTCAATGAGAGAGAAGTTAGCTACTCATAGCTAAAGAAAAAGTACAAGAGATGGAAGAAGATGAAAAGTAAATCTAACTATGCTTTCAATGAAAGCTACTCCAATAACAACTCTAACAACCCCCCCCCCCTCTAGCATTACTTCTAGGGGTTATTTATACTACTCTTAGTATTAAAAAAATAAAAATACAAAAAGAAAAAAAATTACAATTGGAGGGAAAAAGAAAACTCAATAAACATGACCTCTAGTGGCTGGCGCTTCAATAGCGTGCCACGCCCAGCTCCAATATAGGCTTGGCGCGCCACGCCTAACTCTCAGTTGACACGCCCCTTTGTGTTGATATCCCTGACGTGCCACGCCTTCGAGCCCAAGTGGCACGCCCAGGCTTTTGTTTATGCTTTGGTTGGCTTGGTGTGCCACGTCTTCGAGCCCAAGTGGCACGCCCAAGCTTTTGTCTTCATCTTCTCTATTCTAGAAAGTTGTACTAGCATGGCACGCCCAGGATCTGGCATGCCACGACCCTTGTTTGTGGTGGTTCCTTCATTGGTGTGCCACGCCCAGAACTCAAGTGGCACGCCTATGTCTTCCTCATGTTAATGGGTGATGCTGGCGTGCCACGCCTAAGACTCAAGTGGCACGCCCAAGTGAGAATGGATAGTTGGCATGCCACACCTTTGACACCAAGTGGCACGCCCACATGCTTGGCCATCTTTCGTCTTCTTTGAAAAATTGTACTAGCGTGCCACGCCCATGGTCCAGCGTGCCACACCCATAGTTCTTCTTCATTCTAGGAGCTGGCGTGCCACGCCCAACGTCCAAGTGGCACGCCTGAATGGTCAATGAGGGTTGGCGTGCCACGCCTTGGCCTTCAAGTGGCACGCCCAAGTCAGGATGAGGGCTTGGCGTGCCACGCCTTCGACACCAAGTGACACGCCCAACTTTACTTCGCCTTCTTTGAAGCTTGGCGTGCCATGCCTTGGCCTTCAAGTGGCACGCCCAAGTGATGATAAGGGCTTGGCCTGCCACGCCTTCGATATCAAGTGGCACACCCATGTGTTTTGACCTTCAATCTCACCTCTGGAATTTTGTACTAGCGTGCCACGCCCAAGTGATGATGGCCCTCTTTAAGCTTGGTGTGCCACGCTTGGCTCCTCAAGTGGCACGCCCAAGTGATGAAAAGTGCTTGGCGTGCCACGCCTTCGACACCAAGTGGCACGCCCAAGTGTTTGGGCCTAAGGATTATTGAACTGGCGTGCCACGCCCCATGTTTCAAGTGGCACGCCCATAATGGTTGATGGTCCTGGCGTGCCACGCTCCTTTTGTGGCCTTCATCATTGCTCTCTGGAAATTTCTACGAGTGTGCCACGCCCATCTCCTGGCGTGCCATGCCCATATGCTTTCATGGCATTTGCTCTAAGTGGCACGCTAGTTTCACACGCCCAGCTCTGTTTTGTTGTTTTCTTCCCTTTTTGTTACAATTTTCACCTGAAATTTAGCACAAACCCATTTCAAAGCAATATACCACAATACTTAACATTTAGCTCATGAAATTGCATTGAAACAATGAATATGTGCCCATTTTATGGTCCTTTTTCATAGGTAAAAAGGGTAAATGATGCAAGTCATCAAAAATCATGCTAGAAACGCTTTCTCACATTGGATTAAATTGGGGGTTGGATGGATATCATGGCATGTAATCCTACGTACCAATACTTTGGTTTATAAATTTGTGTGGTATAATCAGTGGCCGAACTTCATCTCTTCCCATGAGCAATTAAATCAAGACATTGGGAAAACGTTCAAGCTTAGAAAGATTGGTGAGCCAAGACATTGGGATCCAATCACCTAAGATTGCCAAGAAAAGTCAATGAATGCATTGATTGAGGAAGAGATGAGAATGATTTGATTCGGAGAGTTCAATATCTCCTAAAACCCAATGAATTCCCTATTCTGATTTCACTCATTCTGTTTACATTCTGCTCTTTAATTTCATGCTTAATCCCCATTCCCATTTAATTTCTTGCAATTTAAGTTTCTGCACTTTAATTTTCTGAATTCTACTTTCTGCTCTTTACATTTTGTGATTTAATTTCTGTTCATTTACATTTCTTTCTTTTTAAGTTTCCCGCCAATTTACATCCTGTAACACCAATTCAATTTTGATTTCGTTCAACTAGAACAATTCTCCAATTAAAGTTGCTCAACCAACCAATCCCTGTGGGATTCGACCTCACTCTACAGTGAGTTTTTACTTAGAGATAATCCGGTGCACTTGTCAGTAGAAAATTGTTGAGAGACAGTTTTTGTGACATCAAGTTTATGGTGCCGTTGCCGGGGATTGGTTTTGTATTGACAATTACTCAATTGGAGGATAACTAGATTGATCATTTTTCTTTTCTTTTGTTAATTGAATTTCAATTTCAGCTGTTTAATTTTATCTTCTATAACTTTTGTTGTTTTTCTTTATATTTACTTACTTTCTAGCAAGCTAACCCACTAACCATTTGATAAATTACTCTAGCCAAGCTAACTATAATATGTTTTTGTGAATTATGCACTTGCTGTTGCCTGTGTTTGTTCATTGTGTGACAGGTAGAAGAAGGGAAACCTCAACCTCTTTTGATAATGAACCGAAGAGGACCTTCCTTAGATTATGGAGGGAATCAAGAGGAAAGAAGGCTATTGGCGCAGAGGAAGAGGAGGAAGACTTGGATTTAAACATGGAGGATGATATGGAAAACCATCATGAAGGAGAGGTGAACAATCATGCCAGAGGAGGTGTAGCTAACCCTACTGGACAAGAGAGGAGAGTGTTGGGTTCCTACATTAATCCCAACCCTGGAAATTGTGGGAGCAGCATTCAAAAGCCAACCATCCATGCTAATAACTTCGAATTGAAGCCTCAACTCATCACCCTCGTCCAAAATAATTGTTCTTTTGGAGGAAGTACCCAAAAAGACCCTAATCAGTATCTCAGTACATTCCTAAGGATCTGTGATACAGTTAAATCTAATGGTGTTCATCCTAACACCTATGGATTGCTACTGTTTCCATTTTCTCTAAGGGATAAAGCATCCAAATGGTTAGAATCATTTCCCAAAGAAAGCTTGACAACCTGGGAAGATGTGGTGAATAGATTCTTGGCAAGGTTCTACCCTCCCCAAAGAGTGAATAGACTGAGGACTGAGGTGCAGATATTCAGACAGCAAGATGGTGAAACCCTCTACAAAGCCTAGGAAAGATTCAAGGATTTGACAAGGAAGTGTCCCCCAGATATGTTCAATGAGTGGGTACAATTGCATATCTTCTATAAAGGGCTGTCATATGAATCAAAGAAAGTTGTAGACCACTCATCTGGATGCTCCCTCAACAAGAAGAAAACAATTGAAGAGGCCATAGATGTAATAGAAATAGTAGCTGACAATGAGTACTTCTATGCCTCAGATAGAAGCAACAACAGAGGATTCATGAAATTAAACCATATGGATGCAATCCTGGCCCAAAATAAGATGATAACCAAGCAACTACCTTATTTGACCAAGCAAATGGAGAAGAATCAAGCTGCAGCCATCCATACTTAACCATCACCTCAAGGAGAGTTGGACACAGAGAAAGCCAATTACCTTGGGAATTCATCTAGGCAAGCTCATAATCCATATTCTAAAACCTATAACCCTGGTTGGAGGAACCACCCAAACTTTGGATGGGGGAACCAACAAAACTAAGGCTAAGATCAGAAACCTCATAATCCCAACCAATACACCTACCAACAATCCAACCCAAGATCATATCAACACCCATACAACAATCCTTCTCAGCCACCATATCAAGCCCAAGCCAATCAGCACAATCCAGGATTGAAGTTATGCTTACCAATATTTGCAAGGAGTCTCAAGACATGAAAAATTTCAAGGAGGAAGTGAGATCCAATCTGCAAAATCAAGATGCTGCCATTCAGAAACTCGAAGCACAAATTGGATACTTGTCCAAGCAAGCCCCTGGCCATAGTTCTTGTAATGCCACCAAGACAACCTCGAGAGAAGAATGCAAAGCTATTACTCTTAGAAGTGGAAAGAAATTGAAAGAGACCTCAAAGAAAACTCAAGAGGAGGAAGGAGAGGGAAGTTCAAATGATAAGGAAGAAGCACAAACACATGCTCCCAATCCACCTGAAGAAAAAGAAGTCCTAAGGCCATATGTCCCTAAAGCACCTTACCCTCAGCGCCTAATGAAGAATGCAAAGGACAGCCAATTCTCCAGATTCTTGGAGATCTTCAAGAAACTTCAGATCAACATCCCCTTTGCTGAAGCATTAGAGTAAATGTCACTCTATGCTAAGTTTCTGAAGGAATTAATGACCAAGAAGAGAAGCTGGAGGAATGATGAAACTGTGGTGTTAACTAAGGAATGTAGTGCTATCATCCAACACAAACTACCTCAAAAATTGAAGGACCCAGGGAGCTTCTAAATTCCTTGCATCATAGGAGAAATCACAGTGGAGAAAGCCTTATGTAATTTGGGAGCCAGCATAAATTTTATGTCGGTAGCAATGATGAAACGAATGAAGATTGAGGAAGTCAAACCAACAAGAATGGCCTTTCAATTGGCAGACAGATCATTCAAATTCCCTCATGGAGTAGTAGAGGATTTGTTAGTAAAGGTGGGAGACTTCATCTTCCCTGCTGACTTTGTGGTGTTGGATATGGAGGAAGAAGCCAAAGCTTCAATAATTTTGGGGAGGCCATTTCTAGCTACTGCTGGAGCCATTATTGATGTCCAAAAGGGTGAACTTACCCTTAGGCTACATGATAAAAAAATGGTGTTTAATGTGTTCAAGGCCATGAGCTACCCACAAAAGTCACTAGGAGAGTGTATGAGGTTGGATGTAGTAGAAATTATGGTGCAAAAAACCTTTGATGAAGCACTTGAAGAGCTGATAGAAGAGGATTCCACATTAAACATGGAAGCTGTAGAAATTCAATCAACTGAGGTATCCATTAAGAAAGAAGAGAAAGGAACACCCAAACTGGAACTGAAAGCATTGCCGCCCACTCTCAAGTATGCATACTTGGGAAGTGATGAAAGCTACCCAGTAATCATCAATTCTGCTCTTAGTTAAGAATAGGAAGAGGAGTTAATAAAGGTACTGCAAAAGCACCAAGATGCCATTGGATGGACCCTTGCTGATTTGAAAGGGATAAACTCATCCATATGCATACATAAGATCCTGTTGGAAGAAGATGCTAAGCCCTCCATTAAAGCCCAAAAAAGATTAAATCCAGTCAGGAAAGAAGTGGTGCAAAAGGAGGTTATGAAGCTTTGGCAGGCAGGGGTGATCTACCCAATTTCAGATAGCCCATGGGTGAGCCATGTCCAAGTGGTTCCTAAGAAGAGAGGCATCACTATGGTGCGCAATGAAAAGAATGAACTCATCTATACAAGAACTGTCACATGATAGAAGATGTGCATTTATTATAGAAAGCTTAATGAAGCTATAAGAAAATATCACTTCCCACTCCCTTTCATTGACCAGATGCTAGAAAGGCTTGTAGGACATGCATATTATTGCTTCTTGGATGGCTATGCAGAATACAATCAAATAGTGGTTGATCCAAGAGACTAGGAGAAAACATCATTCACTTATCCATATGGAGTCTTTGTTTACAGGCGCATGCCATTTGGGCTGTGCAATACGCCTGTAACTTTCCAACGTTACATGTTATCTATCTTTTCAGACATGATTGAAAAATACATTAAAGTCTTTATGGATGACTTTTCAGTGTTTGGGGATTCCTTCCCTAATTGCCTAATTCACCCAGCCTTGGTATTGAAAAGATGCCAAGAGATCAATCTGGTTTTGAATTGGGAGAAATGCCATTTTATGGTGACAGAAGGAATAGTCCTTAGTCATAAGGTCTCTAACTAAGGCATTGAGGTAGACAGAGCTAAAGTGAAATTAATTGAGAAGTTACCTCCACCTAGTAATGTCAAGGCAATTAGGAGTTTCTTAGGACATGCCAGATTTTACAGAAGGTTTATAAGAGACTTTTCAAAAATAGCCAAGCCTTTATGTAACTTACTTGTCTCTGATACACCTTTTGTATTTGATCAGGATTGTATGCTAGCCTTTGAAACTCTGAAGAAAAAGCTTCACTCAGCATCTATCATTGTCCCACCTAACTGGGATTTACCCTTTGAATTGATGTGTGATGCATCAGATGTTGCTATTGGGGCAGTGTTAGGACAGAGGAAAGGCAACTTAGTGCATGTTATATATTATGCCAGCAAGGTCCTAAAAAAACCCAAAGGAATTACACAACTATTGAAAAGGAACTACTGGCAATAGTATTTGCATTTGATAAGTTTAGATCATATCTCATTGGATCTAAAGTGATTGTTTTTACTGATCATGCAGCATTGAAATATTTACTTGCCAAGCAAGAATCAAACCAAGGTTGATAAGATGGGATGGGTTTTGTTGCTGCAGGAGTTTGACATTGAAATTAAGGACAAGAAAGGAGTGGAGAACAAGGTGGCAGATCACTTGTCAAGGAATCCCTGTGAAGAAGGAAGCACACATAGCTTGAATATAAATGAATGTTTCCCTGATGAGTAACTGATGTTGGTTCACAAGGCACCATGGTTTGCAGACATTGCAAATTTTAAGGCCACTAGGGAGGTGCCTCCAGAATTTAATAAACATCAGAGGAGGAAGCTTATTAATGATGCCAAGTATTTCATCTGGGATGAACCATACCTTTTTGAGAAATGTTTAAATGGAATACTTAGAAGATGTATTTCAGAGGAAGAAGGAAAGGAAGTCTTATGGAATTGTCATGGTTCTTGCTATGGAGGACATTTTAGAGGAGAAAAGACTGCAGCCAAAGTACTACAATGTGGATTCTTTTGGCCCATTATCTTCAAGGATGCAAAAGAACTGGTACAACATTGCAATGAGTGTCAAAGAGTAGGGAACCTACCCAAAAGAAATGAAATGCCACAACAATTCATCTTAGAACATGAATTATTTGATGTGTGGGGGATTGATTTCATGGGACCATTCCCAACCTCATACTCAAATAAATATATCTTGGTGGCAGTGGATTATGTATCAAAATGGGTAGAAGCCATTGCAACTCCAACAAATGATAATAAGGTGGTGATAAATTTTCTCATAAAGAATATCTTTAGCCGATTTGGGGGTGCCTAGAGCTCTTATCAGTGATGGAGGAAGCAATTTTTTCAACAGACCATTGGAAAGTTTCCTCCTGAGGTATGGAGTGAAGCACAAGGTTGCCACACCCTACCATCCCCAAACAAGTAGGCAGACAGAGATATCCAACATAGAGCTCAAAAGAATCTAGGAAAAAACTATAGGAGCTTCAAAAAAAGATTGGTCCAAGAAGTTGGATGATGCTCTTTGGGCCTATAGGACAGCCTTCAAAACACCAATTTAGATGTCCCCATATCAATTGGTGTATGGAAAAACTTGTCATCTACCATTGGAGCTTGAACACAGCATTCTGGGATCTCAAGCTACTGAATTTCAATAATGATGCTGCTGGTGAAAGAAGGCTTTTGCAACTACAAGAACTAGAAAAGTTCAGGTCTCAGGCCTATGAAAATGCAAAAATTTACAAAGAAAAGGCAAAAGAAAGACATGACCTCAAGTTGGCGCCAAGAAGCTTTGAAGAAGGATAGAGAGTGCTCCTCTACAATTCCAAGCTAAAGTTATTTCCTGGGAAGCTAAAGTCAAGCTGGTCAGGACCTTTTCTTGTCACCAAGGTTTCTCCTTATGGGCATATAGAAATTATGGAAGAGAAATCACAGGAAACCTTCACTATAAATGGACAAAGGCTCAAGCACTATCTGGGTGATATGAAGGAAAGGCCCAAGATGAAATACAGACTCAACTGAAAGAGCTAACCGTCAAGCTAGTGATGTTAAAAGAGCGTTTGTTGGGAGGCAACCCAACCAAAGGTAATTTTTTTTTCATAGCTTGTCAATAAAAGAGACAAGCAGATTTCTCTGCATTGCAAGGAGCTAAGTTTGGTATTTCACACCAAAACAATTCAAGGGTGAATGTGGGAAGCTAAGTTTGGTGTTCCACCAATTATTAAATTACATTTCAACCCTCAGCTTGATCAATCACTAGCTCCAAACAATCAGAGAAACTACTTAACAATTATTTCAATTCTAGTCATAGGTCAGGTTTTTAAGAAAAACACTTGATGTTTCATGAAAGAAAGGAACTAAGTTTGGTGTTCACACACCAACTTAGGTCCAGAAAATCACAAGCATACATACAGACTTACCATTTCTCAAGTCCTTGGGGAACAAGCAACTTCCAATAATTTTGCAAGACGCCAATCAAACCTTTGGAAGGACTATGCACCATAATCCAAAGACAAAGAAAATACCAAGGCTATTAAGGATGATGAACAAACAAAGAACATGCCAAGAGGTTGTATTGTCACTTAACTGCTCTCACTTTGAGTTGTTTAAATTGGAAGTCTGAATGTACTCCTGCTGAGTAGTATACCTATGCCTGAGTTCTGTTATTAGATTTCTTTAGATTTCAAATAAGTGTTTTAGTCTAAGTGTCTGAGTTAATTTCACTTTCTTGAATGCATGCTTGTCCCCTTGTTTTAATTAAATAAAAGAAACGTTTGAACAGATGTGAAATAGTTCCATTTGGTAAGGAATAAAATAGAGATTGAGTGGTGGTATGTATTCTGATAGTGTAGCTAGCTTACTAATAACTAATAAAAGGGTAGAGTACCTCTCTTTAGTGTCAACTTGGCTGTTGTCTATGAATCTTAGGCAATAAAAGTCCTTGGAAGAAAGAAAGAACAAATATGAAAGAAATAAAGAATAAAAGCTAGGTACCTATAGTTTAATCTTAAGGCATGTGTCTGTGGTGTTTTTGTGCAAGGATATGCTTGAATGAGTAAGTTCATAGGAGTACTTCATCACTTGACAACTTGGGTTAACTAACCCGGGATTGTCAACTGAAAATTCACAATCAAGAGCAACCTTGTCACAAAACACTTAGCAACCCAAAGAGGTGCTGGACACCAAGGCCTAAAAAGTGAATAACAAACTATGTGCCTGTAGTGGATATGTGCTGAGGAGAGACTTGGGTAATTAAGTCCTTAGGGATATTTCAACACCTAGCACCTTGAACCAACTGGTTCGGGAGTGTTGACTGAAAGCCTACCTTAAAGAGTGGCCTCAAAAACATGACACTGAGCTATAATGGAGAATAAGTTCACAGAAAAAGAAAAGCAAAGAAAAGCAATTACCAAGGATGGGTGAAAAATAAGAAGTCATGACAGCATGTTAATTGATGCTTAAAAGAGACATTCCTCACTTAAGAATCAATAAAAAATGAGCTGCAACATTTTCTGCATAAAACCCCATGAATTAACTTCAATTACTTGCTGATATGGACACTACCTTCTGTTTCATTCATTCTTCTCATAATTCATTGCTTGCTTGGGGAGAAGCAAGATTTAAGTTTGGTATTGTGATGCCAAGGCATCTTAGGCTAGTTTCACTAGCCTTTTTCTTTTGATTTCATTAGGTTTTACGCATTTTCTTGAGCTATAAGCAATCATTTGGGTTAAAAGTTCATGTATACCTTGAATCATTCAAGCATGGTTAATTTGATACATTTTCATGAGATTTTGGCCATAATTACTTGTGTGCTAAGAATGATGCAATTTCTCATGATTTTAGCAAGGCTTTAATGCATATATTGGTTGATGACAGGTGAAGAATTACATGAAAAGATGTTGAAGAAATAACCATTGAAGGATGAAGAAGAAGCAACATTGGTGGCCAAAGTTGGACCACCAACGTTGCCTCAAATGTTGAGAGGAATGAAACAGGGGAATCTGCTACATAATTCTGATACCCACGTTGGAGGGAGCGTTGGTGAGCCAACGTTACCTCCAACGCTAGTTGATACAATGTGCTTTCTGGAAAATTAGAAAATTGTGGCGACGCGTACGCGTGCTATACGCGCATGCGTGGATTGTGAATTTTTGCCAATCCACGCGCACGCGTGGATAGGCCAATGGTGCACGAAATTGTGATCATCAATGGCGCCATCAACATGGTACGCTCAATTGCAATCTCAACTCTTTATCACAACTTCGCACAACTAACCAGCAAGTGCACTGGGTCGTCCAAGTAATAAACCTTACGCGAGTAAGGGTCGATCCCACGGAGATTGTTGGTATGAAGCAAGCTATGGTCACCTTGTAAATCTCAGTCAGGCAGATTCAAATGGTTATAGATGATATACGAATAAAGCATAAGGATAGAGATACTTATGTAATTCATTGGTGAGAATTTCAGATAAGCGTATGGAGATGCTTTGTCCCTTCCGTCTCTCTGCTTTCCTACTATCTTCATCCAATCCTTCTTACTCCTTTCCATGGCAAGCTGTATGTTGGGCATCACCGTTGTCAGTGGCTACAATCCCGTCCTCTCAGTGAAAATGTTCAACGCACCCTATCACGGCACGGCTAATCATCTGTCGGTTCTCAATCAGGTTGGAATAGAATCCATTGATTCTTTTGCGTCTGTCACTAACGCCCAGCCTTCAGGAGTTTGAAGCTCGTCACAGTCATTCAATCATTGAATCCTACTCAGAATACCACAGATAAGGTTTAGACCTTCCGGATTCTCTTGAATGCCGCCATCAATTCTAGCTTATACCACGAAGATCCCGATTAAAGAATCCAAGAGATATCCACTCAATCTAAGGTAGAACGGAGGTGGTTGTCAGGCACACATTCATAGGTGAGAATGATGATGAGAGTCACGGATCATCACATTCATCAAGTTGAGGAACAAGTGATATCTTAGAACAAGAATGAGCTGAATTGAATAGAAGAACAATAGTAATTGCATTAAAACTCGAGGTACAGCAGAGCTCCACACCTTAATCTATGGTGTGTAGAAACTCTACCGTTGAAAATACATAAGAACAAGGTCTAGGCATGGCCAAATGGCCAGCCTCCCAATGATCTAAGAACTAGACGTCCAAAGATGATCCTAAGATCTAAAGTGATCAAAAGATCTCAAGAACCAAAGATGAAAATACAATAGAAAAAGGTCCTATTTGTAGAGAACTAGTACCCTAGGGTTTACAGAAATGAGTAAATGACATAAAAATCCACTTCCGGGCCCACTTGGTGTGTGCTTGGGCTGAGCATTGAAGCTTTCATGTGTAGAGACTTCTCTTGGAGTTAAACGCCAGCTTCTATGCCAGTTTGGGCGTTTAACTCCCATTCTTGTGCCAGTTCCGGCGTTTAACACCGGGCAATTTTGAGCTGATTTGGAATGCCAGTTTGGGCCATCAAATCTCGGGCAAAGTATAGACTATTATATATTGCGGGAAAGCCCAGGATGTCTACTTTCCAACGCAGTTGAGAGCGCGCCAATTGGGCTTCTGCAGCTCCAGAAAATCCACTTCGAGTGCAGGGAGGTCAGAATCCAACAGCATCTGCAGTCCTTTTCAGCCTCTGAATCAGATTTTTGCTCAAGTCCCTCAATTTCAGCCAGAAAATACCTGAAATCACAGAAAAACACACAAACTCATAGTAAAGTCCAGAAAAGTGAATTTTAACTAAAAACTAATAAAAATATACTAAAAACTAACTAAAACATACTAAAAACATACTAAAAATAATGCCAAAAAGCGTATAAATTATCCGCTCATCAGCCAACATTGGAGGGAACGTTGCCAGTCTAACGTTGATGGCAACGTGTGCGATCTGAGCTCTAAATCTTGATTTTGAAAAATCACATCGACGCGCACGCGTATGCTACGCGTACGCGTGAGCGTGAGTTTTGGCAATCCACGCGCATACGTAAACGACACGCACGCGTGGATGAATCAACTTTGGAGGGAGTTGTTGGTCCAATGCTGAGGCCAACGTGCGCAAAAATGTTTCAAAATTGGAATTGGGCAATTCGCATCCACACGCACGCGTAGTAGACGCACACGCGTGGATGAGCATTCTGGTTCCAGACGTGTGAACGCATATGTCACGCGTACGCGTGGACAAGGAAACGTTGGCACTCCAACGTTGAGTCAAATGTTGCTCAAAATGCCCAAAATCCATTTTCTCTAAAGGACGTTTGACTCAATGTTTGCCCTCAAACGTGGACTCCAACGTGGACATCGTCAGAACTGTGCAAATCAAGCACTTCTCTTCTCAACAGCATTGGAGCCACTCCAACCCATTTCAATAAAGGCCAAAAGCCCAATTTAGAGACTGGAAGGATGAACTGAAGAAAGTGTATAAATAGGTTAGAGTTTAAGTTAGGGGGCTTACACACTGATACTAAAACTCTGCCCAATTTTTCTTTCTCTGCAACTTTTCAATTCTGTAATGTACTCTTTATTTTCATTTTCCATTTTGAGAGCTATGAATAACTAAACCCCTCTCATTGGGTTAGGAAGCTCTATTGTAATTCAATGGATCAATAACAATTTTCATTCTTCTTCCTCTATCTTTTCTCTTGATTTTGTTAGAAAGCTTTCGATCTTAATTCAATTGGATAGTTATCTTGACAGAGAAGCTATTTATAATTGTGTTTCCTCTGATCCTTGAGAAAGGGATGAGGAAATCATGCTAGAAACGCTTTCTCACATTGGATTAAATTGGGGGTTGGATGGATATCGTGACATGTAATCCTACCAATGCTTTGGTTTATGAATTTGTGTGGTATAATCAGTGACCGAACTTTATCTCTTCCCATGAGCAATTAAATCAAGACATTGGGCAATTGTTCAAGCTTAGAGAGATTAGTGAGGCAAGACATTGGGATCCAATCACCTAAGATTGCCAAGCAAAGTCAATGAATGCATTGATTGAGGAAGAGATGAGAATGATTTGATCTAGAGAGTTCAAGATCTCCTAAAACCCAATGAATTCCCTGTTATGATTTCACCCGTTCTGTTTACATTCTGCTCTTTAATTTCCTGAATTCTACTTTCTGCTCTTTACATTTTGCAATTTAATTTCTGTTTATTTACATTTCTTGCTCTTTAAGTTTTCCGCCAATTTACATCCTGCAACACCAATTCAATTATAATTTCATTCAACTAGAACAGTTCTCCAATTAAAGTTGCTCAACCAACCAATCCCTATGGGATTCGACCTCATTCTACAATGAGTTTTTACTTGACGACAATCCGGTGCACTTGCCGGTAGAAAATTGTTGAGAGACAATTTTTGTGACATTAATGTGCGAGTTCTATATTTTATTTGGTTCATTGAATTCTCTTGCACATCAATCAATGTCCATTCATTATCCATTTCACAATTACTTGATTATTTGCTTGAGTGCTTTCATGCTTCTTTATTACTTGTTTGTTTATCTTAACCTATAAGTTTCCTTCATAGTATCTCAAGCACACTAGAATGAGTGAAGTGCATACTTCTTTTATTTAATTGCTAGTGTGTGCTCTAAATCGCACGTAATTTAGAATTCACACACTTGTTTTCATCAATTTCACACACTAATTCACTCACATCAGTTTAGTGATCATCACTTCATTCCAACAATCTATGCTTCCTTGTTTTTGCATTTACTCGTTTACTATTTTGTTTTCAATATTTCAGGATGATTCACTGTAAGCAAAAAGAGAAGCAGAAGAAAGAACATGCAGCAGCCGGTTGATCCACCAGCTGAAGGTGGCAATCCATGAAGTCGTCGTACCCCCTTGCTCATCTTTGAATACACCGAAGACGGTGCAAACTTTTAAATATAGGGAGGTCGTCCAACCAATCGGCCAATTTTTGGGTAAAAATTTATAATCTAAACACTTTCCCTTTTCATTTATTTTTCTTCTATTACCATATCTTTTAGAATTTTTAGTTGTATTTTCTTTGTTTGTATACATATATATAATAAGTTTAGTCAAAATAATGAAAATTTTCAAGGAATTTATCTATAAGGCACCCTAATTGATTTGAGTAAAAAAATTTCATTGAACCTGCTTGAATTATATATTGTGGAACATATTTTTAAGCTAAGAACACATAGGCTTGTGAGTTTTTTAGCCTAATTGTGTGGTTGCATCATATAACTACTATTTTCATTCTTGTGTGTTATTCTCTTTCTATGATTGTAATCTTTGATTTGTTTGATTCTTTATGTCCATTATTTGGTGTATGAATAGATTTATATGATTGAGGTCTTTATTTCATTTGAGCTCACTTACCCAAATGGCTTTATCCTTTTATCCACCTTTGTTAATCAATTTTGAGCCTGTTTTAACCCTTTTATTCTTAATTTTAGCACATAATTACCCCTTAGTGAAAAATAATAAATGTTCTTAATTTGGGTCTTTGATTAGCTTAGGATAGTAAGAGTATGTATCATTTAAGTGTGGGAAGTTTGGGAACATTGGTTGAGATAAAAGTGTATTTTTTAGTTTTTATTAAAAATCTTAGAAGTTGAGTACATACTCATGTATTGAATATTGAACCATATCCATTAATTTTTTTGTATATATTATGTTATTAAAAAAATAAAAAAATAATATAAAAAGAATGAAAAGAAAAAGAAAAAAAAAAGAAAAAGAAAAATAAAAGAGAAAAAGGAAAGCAACAAAAAGGGGACAAAATGCCCCTAAAGAAGAGTAATAATAACAATGCATATGTGTTATGGTTGAAAAGAATACATGTGTATGTGGAAAAAATGAGAATTATGGATAGCTAGGTGTTGTATTAGAATTGTATAGGTTGTTATATGTGTTTGGTGAGAGCATAGGTTAATCGAAGATGCAAATTTCAAGCTCACTTAGCCATATATATCCTCACCTTGACCCTAACCCCATTACAACCTTGTGGAAAGTCCTCATGATAAGTGTATCTATGCATTAAATAATTGTTGATTGTTAGATGAAAATCAAATCTTAAAAAACAATATTAGAAGAGAATTGAGAGAATCAACCCTAAACACTTGACGATTAGAGAGTATACACATCTGGTGAGGGGTTTAATTACTCAATTTTATGTTTCCACCTGTTATTATCTCCTTCTTGCAAGTTGTTAAATTCTTTTCAATAACTCAATTCAATTGTAGATTTGATTTGATAGTGATTGCTTTACCCCTTATGTTTATACATGCTTTCTTGGGATTTGATTTATTTTGACCAAGTAGTTGCATGCATATAGATAGGTTGCATTTAGATATTTTACATTGAATAAATGTTGATAGCCCTTTTCTCGTCTTTCTTGAGTTTTACATCAGGACATGTTATTGTTTAAGTGTAGGGAGGTTGATAAACCCAAATTTTAGGGTTTATATTGTGTTGAATTTAGTGGATTTTATCAACTTATCTCACATTTATTCAATGAAATAGCATGGTTTTGTAAATTTCTCCTAATTTGCACTTAAGAGTAAGAACTTGATTTTTAGGCTCTTAATTTGATAAATTTAATTCTCTTTAATTCTATTCCATGCCATGATGTGTTTGATGAAGTGATTTCAGTTTAGAAGACAAAGATTGGATTGAAGGAATGAAGAAAACGCATGTAAAAGTGGAGAATTCATGAAGAAATGAAGTTTGAAAATATGCCCAGTTTCGCGTACGCGTGACCCACGTGTACGCATGACACTTATCACATGACCAACTTAAAAAAATGTGGCTAGCAATTTCTGAGCTCATCCAAGCCTAAATCCAACTCATTTCTGAAGTATTTGAGGCCAAATTCAAGAAGAAACAAGGGTGGAGCAATTAGGGTAGCTTAGGAACTATGTTTTAGTCATTTTCAAGAGAGAGAATATCCCTCTTCTATCTAGAATTAGAGTAGATTTAATTTAGTTTTATCTTGGATTTAGGTTTTAATCTTGCCTTGATTTAGTTTTCCTTACAATTTCTTGTTCGTACATCTTTGTTCTCTTAGTTTACATTGTTAATTTCCCTTTTATGTCACTTTTATGTTATGAACTCTTTTTTATTTTAGTTTCATTTAATGAAAATTGATGTTTGTATATTTATTGGTGTTTATTTAAGTTGTTATTATTGTTATCTTGCATTTGGTAGCTTTAGATTTTATTATTATTGTAATTTATCATGCTTTTACTTTTATGCACACCAAGTGTTTGATAAAATACTTGACTTAGTTTTAGAGTAAATTTTGGGAATTCTTCAATTGGAAAGAGAAATTAGGCAATCTTAAGTCATTGGTTGGGATTAACTAGGCCTAATTAATCTTTTTCCAATGTAGAGATAACGTAATAGTCTTAACTCTTGGTAATTATTGTGTTATGATTAATGACTAGGATAGAAAACATTGATTCTCAATCCTTGCCATGAATGCCTCTTTAGTATTTATTTGCTTTAGTTGTTTGCTTTATTTTCTTGTCATTTAGATTCTTGTCTTCTTATTTGCAAACCACCCCATGAATCTCATAACCGATATTATGTATAACTCACTTCAATTCCATTGAGAGATGACTCGAGATCTAATACTCTCCGTATTTTTATTATTTTGCATTGTGACAAAAAAAATTAAACTTTGATGGAGAATCCATTGTTGGTCTAGACTATGCTTGTGACGAAGAGATTCCCTTTATTGAGGAATTCTAGACCGACATAAATTCTACCTATCACTTACATTACCCATTGATGATTGGGATAAAATCCAGTAATTACCCGATATTAGACTATACCTAAACTACCAAAATCATCAAAATCACTCAATTCCCAAACCAAATTTGTGAAAATGCAAAGGAGGGAGAAATGGGCACAGAATTTGAATTTTCTTACCACTTTGTTCAAATAGAATTGAAGAGATCAACGAGACGAATGCGTGGAAATAAACGACTTGTCAATCAGAGCTCCGGATTAAAAGTTATGAGCGATTGAACATTGAAGTGATAGTGGAAAAGGGTTTGTTTCTCTTCTTCCTTCACTAACCGTGTTTCACTCCCCTTTTATGAATAATGTGGCTGAACAAAGTAAAGGTGAGGTTCATATAGGTTGGGCTTGGGCCCAATATGGGCTCGGTTCAACTGGTTTAGTCTGTTGGCCTAATTTCGTAACGGCCCAACTCCTAGCATGTCTAGATCATACTAGAGGTTGAACGTTACCAACTTGTTTTTACTTACTTAATATTAATCAATTAATATAAGCCTGTTCACTGTTAACACCTTGCAAATTTATGAGTAAAATTTGTTTTAAAACAAAAACAAAAAACAGTTTAAAAGTTGCATACGTTCAATGTAATGAGGAGTAACAATCACACAAAAATTTAGAACAGTAGAAAGCAGTATATGAAATACCACACTATAATATACATCATGATACGAGAGTAGCTTAGTTAAACAAGTATAGAACTATGATACAGCACCCTCAGTTAGTGACTCATATAATATATATATATATGTACATAAGATGTCTCAGGGCCTAGCCTATCCAAAAGCCCATAAACTAGCACCTAGGCTAGCCTAACTCTATGACATGCCTATTCCCTCTGAGCATACTAGCAAAAGTGAGGGAAATACTCTAAAGAACTGGAGTTAGTCTAGACATCCCAAAAAGTCTCCTCGGGATGAGGTATCCCAGGTCCGCTAGGATGCAACCAGGAAAGAGAGAAGTCATACGATGTGCCAGGAACAAAGTAAGGGGTACTAATAGGGTGATGAAAAGGTCTACCACGTACTACATAGTTATGAATACGAGGTACTACACAATAGATATAGTACTCGCCACGTATTGGGTCCTCGTGCACATACAGATGATCAATCTCGTAAAATAGGACTCTCGTGTCCATCTAAAGAGGTGTAAGGGATAGGAACTAGGGAGTTCTTAGTAAGATTGGGATTTACAGTTAAGTTCGTTTATGATGGCCGTGATCACATAATCATAGTAAAGTCTAGATAATTATATACATAACACATTATAAGCCAAAACACAAATAGCAGAAGAAATAAGAGACTTATGCACAACCACATTCAATATGCAGTCACACAATTATGCACAAACAAAGCAAAGAACAGAATAAAGGCACAAAAATATAACAAAGAATGATGCACAAACAAGTATGATGCATGTCTGGTCCTATTGCAGGTAATGAGCTCATTTGTCAGTTTCGACCCACACCCGACGTAATCCGACCCTCCAAGTCAGATAAGGCTTTCCCAGAACTTAATCCCAGATTAAGTACCGCATACCCTCTACCAAGTACTCTCGACTTGCAGAGCTAGTATTTGCTCAGATCTCAATATACCTCAGGTATGCGAGTCAGACCTCTACCAAGCTTTCAGCTTGCAGGGCTGGTACATTCTCTACTGCAGCCTGTTTGGAAAGCAATAGCACAATACGGGCGTCCCCGCATAAAAATCTCAAGCACTGCCTGAAGGCTCATAAATCACATATATTCATACTTTCCATCACTTAGCAATCATTTTTATCATTCTTTATAGACTTAAATCAAATATCACAACATCACTGTAACCTAATTTTACAGTTCTCTGCTTACTCTGTAAAACCAACCTTCTGCTGCATAACTTTTAACTTCTTTTCTTACTATCAAGTTTATAAGTTTCTGAATCCTGTTTTATTACTTTACACACCCCTATACCTTCTCTTATATCTTCTCTTAGGTGTTTATTAAAGAGAATTAAGGAATTCTGGGCTTTAAATTTCCTTCCTAAGACTTTTAGAAAAAACTGTCTTTTTATCAATATTTTATTATTATTAATAAAATAATATTATTAATAAAATAATATATTAATATCTTATTATTAAAATAATAATATTCTATTCAAAACTTTCAAAAATAACATTTTGACCTCTGAATTTTTTGAAAATTATATTTTGATCGCCTAAACTTTTAATATTTATATTTTGGCCCTCAACTTTTCATTAATTAACTTTCAACTCCAAACTTTTTGATAATTAAAATTTGACCCCAAATCCATCAAAAATCAAAGGTTTTCTTGTTCTTTAAGAAGTAAAAATGTTTTTCCAAAAATTCATCAGATTTTCACTTGAATTTGAGCTAGTTTTTCAATATTTTTGGTAAATAATTTTTACCCGATTTTCCCCAAACCAAAGAGAAACATTTTAAGTCAATCAAACCTCCCAAAATCACTTGAAATCTCATAGTATTTCTGGCTGGAAGCCCACTATTTCATTAGCAACAACAAAAACCTTCAATAGCTTAACTTTCAAGCATTAAAACAACATGATTTCATGATTAAAGCAACTAGATCTAATTTTTCATCTCAAGAACACAATCAATCATTGATTAATTTACCAAACCTTACCTCCTTTGTAGCTATCAAAAATTAAACCAAGAACAAACTTTCAAAGTACTTTTATGCTTAATTTAACATAAAAAAAACTTCAGAACCTTATGAACCATGGAAGCTGAAGCTTCATGGTGATGAAAATAAGGATTTCCTTACCTCAAAGCTATTGTAAACCACGTCCTCTTGAAGCCTAAGGTGAGGGAATAAGAGATCCTAAGAGAAAACATGAAGAAAATATGGTTATCATGGTTTTCCACCATGGCCGAAACCTTGAGGAGGAAGGAACAGCCATCATACTTTAATTTACTCCATGAAAGTTGGCATAGAAATGAAAAGGAAAAAGAGGTGAACACTTTGGTCATATTAGATTTTTTATAGGAGTTTATTTTGGAAAAGAACAAAGGTTGAAACTTAGGTGTTCATGGAAGTTCTCATGGTTTCTCTCATGTGTTTCTAACTTGTAAGGATTATCTTAAAATTTGGTGCAAAAATATCTTAAGAAAGGATAATTACTAAAACTAGATGTATTAGAACACAAGTATTTCCTTACTTTGCTCTCAAGAAATCATAGCTTGGAGAAGAAGAAAGAAAGCATGTGGTGGCTGGTCCTGGGAGCGCTACGTGTTATAAGGTGATGACTTATCAAAATTTAATAATAAAATATCATTCGGAAGATAATTAATAAAACTAGATACATTAGATTACGCTACTAAAGGATAAGTATGAGCATTACTAGTATAAATGATACTAGTAACATGATAATCATGAAAATAAAAGATATATCATGAAGCATTAGCATTGCTAAGTTCATCTAAGAATGCCGGTATTATCCTTTACCAATAGATTTTTATCTCAGTTATTATATTACTAAACATAGATCAACAGTAATCACTGCAGAGGAGATAATAATAGAATATTTCGAATAAAATAATAATATATAAATATTATATTAATATAATTTTTATCTTGAAATTCGGAACCATCTCGTCAAAATGGGACTAACCACGAAAGTCAGAATTTAGAAATTCGGACCCAAACTGGCTCAAAAACGTAACTTTTTGCGACTTGCCTGCTTAGATCAAGAAAGGTGTCTGGTGCAGTCAAGCTGCTAACTCAGAAGCTTGATGACACAATACCTGTGCAGCAGAGGTGCTTATTTGCACTATAATTCTTAAAAATTCCATACAAATTTTGTTTGATCACAAAAAATCGCCATTTCTTCGGAGCTAGCCCGTTACATTCTACCATCCAAAAAGAAAATTTTGTCCTCATAATTTTAATTACCTTAAAATAGAAACGAATAGTCTGTCCTCATCTTGTCTTCTAGTTCCCAAGTGTACTCTTGAGTTCCAGTTTGCCCCAATGCTACCTTAACTATTAGTACCGTCTTGCCTCTTAGCTGTTTGTCACTTCATTCCACGATCCTAGCTAGTAAAGCTTGATATATCAAGTCAGCTCGTAGATGTACTGTCTCTGGTTGTAAAACATGACTTTCGTCAGGATTATATTTCTCGAGTTGTGAAACATGAAAAACATCATGAAGGTTTTACAGGTAAGGAGGGAGTGCTATTTGGTACGCTACTGGACCGTCTCTTTTAAGAATTTGAAAAGGTCCTAAGTATCGTGGACTCAATTTCTTAGTTTTAAGGGCTCTACCTATTCCAGTTGTAGGAGTCACTCTTAAGAAAATATGGTCACCCTCGCTAAACTCTAAAGGCCTATGCCTAATATCTGCATAGCTCTTCTGTCGACTTTGAGCAATTTGAATCTTCTCTCGAATGTGCTTAACCTGCTCAGTAGTCTCTTGTACCAATTATGGCCTTAAAATCCCACCTTCCTCCTTGTCATACCAGCATAATGGTGATTGACATTTTCTTCCGTAGAAGGTTTCATACGGTGCCATCCCTATACTTTGTTGATAACTGTTGTTGTAAGCAAACTCAATCAATGGCAAATACTTGTCCCAGTTACCCTACTGATTCATCACACAAGATCTCAACATATCTTCTAAGGTGTGAATCGTTCGTTCTTCCTGCCAATCAGTCTGGGGGTGATATGTTGTACTCCAATACAACTTTGTTCCAAAAGCTTTCTGTAGTGCTCTCCAAAATCTAGAAGTAAACCTCGGATCCCTATCTGATACAATCGATGAAGTATCCCATGCAATTGTATTATCTTCTGAATGTACAATTGGGCAAGTTTCTCCAAGGTATAGCTAATTTGAATTGATAGAAAATGCGCTGATGTCCAGCAGAAGTCCTTGGTAATCTAATGACAAAATCCATCGTGATCTCTTCCCACTTCCATTGTGGTATCTCCAGTGGCTGTAAGGTTCCTAGTGGTTTCTGGTATTCTACCTTAATCTTCTAGCAAGTGAGACATTTCGAAACATATGTAGCTACATCCTTCTTCATCCCCGGCTACCAGAACATCTTTTTCAAATCTTGGTACATTTTAGTCTTTCCAGGATGCATAGAAAACTTGCTTTCAAGAGCTTCTGTCAGAATATCCTTTCGCAAGTCCTCTTGAGCAGGTACACAAATTCTGCCCTTACATCTCCATATTCCTTCTTTATTTTGACATACTTCTTCCAGTTGATCTGCTTTTATCCATGTTAACAATGCCAACATTCATGAATCCTGAGTCTGAGCTTGCTGAAGGTTGTCTTAAAGGCCGTGATCATTTTTTTTCTTGATCATCATCCACAATATACCTAGATTCTTCCGACTTAAAGTATCTGCGACTACATTCGTCTTTCCAGGATGATAACTTAACTTAAAGTCATAATCTTTCAAGAATTCCATCCATTACCGCCGTCTCATATTAAGGTCTTTCTATCAAAGATGTACTTTTCTATGGTCACCTTTTTTTAAAAAACCGTGAACATAGGTGTTTTTTTTTTTGTCACAATAAAAAATCGTGATTATAAACCCTTTATAGTTACAGTTTTTTACCGTGACAAAAAAAACTAACTATAGATCTAAAATATTGTAGTGTATATATATATATATATATATATATATATATATAATTTATTTTCAGTTATAAGAAGCATTATTTATATAGATATTTAACTTTTTTTATTACATGGTTTTGACTCGATGAGTTTTCTTAGAAATAAATTAACTATAATTAAAAATTATTGGAGTAATATGTTAGTTTTCTTATCAAGATTATCCAACTGTTAACAAATTAAAATTAAATTATAAACACACAAAAAATATTTAAATGAGAATGTCGTTAAATCAGAAAATATGGTTTGTATAGAGCACATCCCCACATATGAGACGTTTTAAAGGTTTGAGTTGATTATTTAAAATAATTTTAGCTTTAGTTACAATAAATACCATATATCTATAAATACATAATATTGTAAAAGAATGAATCATAAAGTAACATACAATTATAAATAAAATAATTTTTTCCCAAAATTCAGTGGGACAAATACCCCCTCACGGCCTTACCAATGAACATGGGGTCCGTCCCAGCTGGCACCAATATACACCCAACAGGAATTAGTATAGTGCACACACATACCATTAAGTGAAAGGTGAAACGTTTCTATTTATGATGGTATCCATCGTCGTCATGGCAGCAAATTATTGGCACATCAAATTAGTTTCATGAAGGGCCAAATATACAATTACTTGATTGATGCTTATTGGTTTTGATTATATGAGTAGACATTTTTGTTCCGTTCATCAATTGAAAAGGCCAGGGTAAGTGTATTATCGGATTCCCTTATTAAGTTGTGTTTATTGAGGAAGCAGCAGCGGGTTCATGTTCTGGTCGAGGAGGAGGCAAAGATACGATGACGTGTGATGGCGAGCCACCTTGGTGCTGCGGTGGTAGGACCGAAGGATTGTTGAGAATGAACTTGGTGGTGGTGGGGATGATGGAGCATCTGCATAGTGGGCATGTGGAGTTTGATCGAAGCCAGTTGTGTATGCATTCTATGTGAAACACATGCTTGCAATATGGAATCTGTAGAACCTCCTCTTTTACCTCAAATTCTCCAAGACATACACAGCATCTGTTCAATTCACAACACAAATTAACATAAATTGATTATGCATCCATCAAGTTATCATTCTTTAATTTTTACTTAAATTAAATGGACCAAATTAAAACACACTGAGTAAGGAAAAGTGAATACAAGAGGGACCATCATGAAAAAGAAATATCAAAAAATTCGTAAAGTGCAGTCCAGCATTTTCGCCACTACGCGAATTCAGACAGCATCTATCCTTGAAAATTTGGGCTCTTGCTAAGCAATAAGCGTTGACACGTGGCGGATTTGTTAATTATTTATTTTATTAATTCAATCCTGCTGAGTCATTTTTCAAATTGGCATTCTTTATAGAACTTTGCACAAGAAAGTCGTTCTTGATATATTCGTTAATCTTTTTACCACCTCCTTTTTTCTTCCTGGAACGCTTTTTGCGAAAATAATGGATGTCATAAACGATTCTTAAAGCTTTCGAAGATTCTGCCGCTAATAACACATTTCAACTTTAGAAGAATATCATTCGTTTCAGAATAGCATTTTACGGAACACAAAGACGTGGTGCAGATTAGTTAAATGAAACTATACATCAATAACAACAACAATATGCGTGGAATGTAGGAATTCGGAACAGTTAAATGTGAAAACACATCAGATGTACATGAATCTGAGTCCAAACTCCAATAGGATAGAGATAGAATAGAAACCACTAGCTAGCAATAGCTACAGCTAAAATTCTCTTTCTTTCCAAGGGTAAGAATAAGATACAATTAAACAAAAAACAAAGTGTGCGTGAGAAAATTAAAGAGAAAATACTTACAAGGAGTCCCTCGATCTCAGTTCCTCATCAAATAAAATTCTTGGAAGTTTGTCCAGAAATTGCAGCGTCAGATCTAAACGGTATGGCTGTGAAACAACAACAAAGTATGTTAAAAAGGAAGACGTTAATACTATCTAGTTTACGTAATTTACAACAAAAGGCTAAATTTGTCTTTTAAAATTATGATATTTAGTAGTGAAAAACGTATATAATAATAAACAATGGATTAGTGTTTATTTAGTATATTCATGTTAAACTATTAAAAACCCTAACAGTAAAATAATATGTATGAAGACGAAGAATGCATGCGTGTTGAAAAAGGGAAGAAATAATGTTACTTACCGAAGAAGGATAAGGGTAGGGAGCAGTTTGAGGATCGGGAATTGTAGGAAGTAAGTGAAGGGGAGGAGAAGAGAGAGAGGAAGCCCTTCTCTTGAGGTAGAACAAGTAGAATAGGAGAACCAGAATTATGGAGAACAGTATTGGAATCGAGAAAATGAAGGCCTGGTACAGCTTTAACTGAAGCTCCTGAGGATACATATGTGGAGACGCCGTTGGAATTTCTGTTTGTGAAACACCCATCGTCACCAACAATAATATATATACATATAACAGTATGTATGTTATTGTTAATGTTACTTGTGTTTCAGTTAGAATGCATTTGACCACAAAAAGGACGACAGATATATAGATGCTAAAAACTGTTTCTTGACGAGTATAGGAGAGGTGTATGTGTATATGATGATGAGGTTAATAGCACGCTACATATTCCATCTTTTTTTTTTTTTTTGAAATGATGGGAACAAGGGCAGGGTATGATGAACCCTCCACTATCATAAATATATTCACATCTCTTGCTCTCTGATCATTCTCTTTCTTTCTTTGTCATTATCCACTGCACACACTACTTTGAACCACCTGAGCGAGTGACTGAGAACTGAGAACTAAACTTATTGTGGATTTGAACTCTGAACCTTCTGTTTAATACTAGTTAATTGATAGGCAAATTTTGATTTGACGCTACTAATTAATATAAAGTAGTATAGTATTATTTCTCATGCCTTTCGTAAGTGATGATTTATTCAGTGATCATTGAAACGATAATGGTAACCTTTTTAGATTTTATTCTTCTTCAATCAGGGTGACGAAAATGACACATTTGCCACTACATATCCTTTTGTCAACACAAATATGATGGGAGGACAAATTCTTAGTTTCTTTTTTCCTTCTTTCTTTTTTTCTCATATATATTTTAGATTTTTCTTCGGCTCATTGTACTAATTAGTGGGCTAAATATATGCCTCAACCAAAGTCCAACAACAGTTTTTTCGCATTGAAAGAGATTCCACGAGTAAAAGGACAGGGTGTATCCTTCTCCTCTTGTTAGTTACCTATGAAAAAGTTTTCGTGCATGTTTGTTCCGTGGTTTATACTTTATTTATAGACCTGGACATTTAAAATTTACAAATAACTCAGACGAAAAAAGAAAAAAACAAAACAAATATCCATTATTTCAGTGAATTATACAGTTATTTACTATGACAGTGTCTCGAATTATCTCTTTTAGTGATAATAAAAATTAAAACCAAACTTACCAAACAAATTAGACAAAGATTTAACTCAAATTATATAAATCAACATGTGTTCTATATTAAGGAAATAGCTATGAGAAGAAATATCTTGGACCATGAAAGATCAGGAGAAACTCTTATTTCTTTTCAATCTCAATGCTATTTCAAGGTTGCATTTGCCACCGTTCCTACATGCCTACCTACCTACCTAGATTGGTGTAACTTTTACTTCTCTCTAATATTGTAAAAGAACACATGCATTTTGAAACTAAGGAAGAGACGTGGAGCTAAGTAGATGTATATATATATATACTCTGATCATGATCACTATTGTTGGTGGAATATGAAGCAACTAAGCTCTTTCGCTCAAAGTGGGTTTGGGATCAAATCTCAAACAGCTCCATTACATCAGATTCTCTGTCCCAGTGGGTACGAATAAAGAAGTTTATCGTCTTGCACCTTTTCTTCAATTATATTTTATATATACATATATAAGCAAAGTGCTTCAACTTGCTCATTGTGACCTATTACCTAGAACTAGCTGATTGGATGTTACTATGGTAGTAAATCCTTAAGGTAGCACTCAAATCAGTGATTCTGAATTTAAATATTACGATTGAAAATAGTTTTTCATCTCAAAAGAAAGCAAGTTGCTATCAAGAGATCTTCCTCTTATACAATGGAAAAGTTAAAATGTAAAAGTAACTTACTTGTAAAGCAAACAACGAGACATCGAAGGGGCGTTGGAAGAAAAAGAGATTTAGGGTCATAGTGGACGTTAACAGGGTTGTCCACCAATGACTAGGAGGGCTATCAAGTATTAATAAATATATTATACTATAATGATGCAACTCTGGACTTCCAACAACATGAGCGTGATACTGATAGGCATAAAACTTGATGGCTTCTTGAGCCTTAACTATACCATAATCATCATTCCAACTTATGTTCAACAACTTTCCCAATTGAATGATGTTTCTATCTGATAATAACAGTATACCAGTGTCCAAATACCTATTTTTAGAAAACAGAATACTCTAGTGTCTTTTTAATTATTGAATTAAATTTATCTACTGATCAGTGCAAAATCACAGCACTTTTTTCATCATACATACTAAAAACCTGCATGATTTGAATACAATTAAGCCAGCAGATGTACAGATGATTGAAATGTACAAACATCAACTCGGTCCTGTCCAGCATTGAACACTAATATTGCTAGTTATGCAGTGACTTGAAGCAGATAAAAGAAAAAAACTGAGGAGCAAATACACATACGTAACAAGAAAGGGGCTACAAGAAAAAGCCATAAGATATTGCACTTTTGTGCCTTGTGTCAAGATAAAGAAAAGGGTTTTGCAGATTAAGGAATAAAGAGAAAAGGAGTCACAGACAGACCTTTTTCATTCCAGTAAATGACATGGAATTCATAAGAGTTTGAATACAAAATCCGAAATAGTTTTATAACTCTACATATGTTGTAAGTGAATTCGACCATATTAAAAAAATACAAGAATCCAAATGAAAATGAGAAAAAAAAAAGATAAAGAGTGACATTTTATGGTGAGTAACTAATATTTCCTTTTCCTAATTTTGAAAGTGGATGAACGGATAACATTGTCATCAGCGAGGAGTGTGTCCTCAAGAATGGTAATGGATTCAGGCTTGGTGAAGTAGGTGAAGAGAAGATAGATACCATCCAAGTAAGTGTTGGACTCTCCAGCTCTGTTTTTCCTCCTTATGCTATATGCAAGTGGAATTACTCCTCTGTTAAATACCTCCACATACATGGCACCCCCAGCAACAAGCAGCTGCAAATACACCCATCAATTTCAGTCAACTCCCATCTTAGCTTAGTCCTTACCATTTCTAAATTCAAATGTGAATGATAAAGGAACATTCAGCTAAAACATAAGCATGTAGCACACAAGGGTTAGGATATAAATACCTCCTCGTACTTCTGGGTGAGTGAAAGTCTCTCATCCTCGGACATGTCAGGCCTCAAAACCGCCATAGTTTCGTATTGCCTGAGTCCGGGTGGGCACTGGGGTTCCTCCTTAGGTTCGGTAGCTGTAAAGCCAGGCCCGGGAGCGATGGGGTCGTCCTCGGACCCGAATCCAGCGCCTTCGAAGAACGAGCCAGAGAAGTCGAGGGTTTGGGCTCTGAGAGGGAACCCGGATAATTGGGTTCTCTTTTGGAGAAAGGGAGGCTTGTGTGAAGGAGATAGGGAAGTGGAGAGAGAGTTGGAGGGGGGGCATAGTAGAATGGACAGAGAAATAGAGGACGCCATTGTTGCTTGGCTGCTTGCACTCTCTGTAGAGACAGAGTGCTGAACTGAAATGATGTGGTGTGGTGGGAATGAGATTATACTTTACCCACAAAAACAGATAAGGCAAATCCGAATTCTGCCAACGCCTAGGGCCCGGTTAACGGGTTGGCCCAAACATCAAAGTCTTATTTTGATGTTTCCTTGTATAAAAAGTAGGGCTGGCAATTTATATCCTACCCGCGGGTACCTAATTTGGTCCAACCCGTTCGAATAGGGTAGGCTATTCTACTTGCAGTGGGTAGGGTAGAGTACGGTCCGGGTATATCTACGGGTAGGGTAGAGTACGGATTTAGTGTGTACTCTATCTTACCCTACCCGCACCTCATATATAACACATATTTTATAAAAATCTCTCTATATAATGAAGAAAGTGAGAATTGAACCTACAACCTCTCTTATGTAATAACTTATATTTAATAATTTAGAGCATCAATTTTTTATTTTTTATGTTATTAATACGTATAAAATTCGAAATAATTGAATTTTATATTTACTTTAAAAAAATTTGATATTTCTGCGAGTAGGGTAGGATAGGGTTTAGAATTTTAAGGTGCGGGTAAGGTTAGGATTTAGAGATTTTCAACCCACGAGTAGGGTAGGGTAAAATTTTAATAAAATTTTCAACCCGCAAGTAGGATTAGGATAGTGTTTCCTACCCTACCCTACCCATTGCCAGCCCTAATAAAAAGTATTAATTACTACAATAACGATTTTTATTTCAAAAACTAATTTAAACACATTCTAAAACCTTTGTTTTTTTTCTTTTTTGTTTTGTTTTGTCTTGATCAAATAAAAGATCAGAATCTGAGGAATGTTATTATATAATCTAATCCATTTTGCTAAACTTATCAATTCATGTTTAATTTTTTTTCATATTATTTTCTAATATTTATATATCTAAATATATAATCTAACTTTATAAATAATGATGAAACCCCAAATATTAATATCAAGCATGGATTTTGGGGGGATTAAGTGAAATTTTGTCCCTTGACTTTATATTCTAGTCCGTAAAACAGATAGTGCATGGAAATTACCAGACCATGTTTGAACTAGTTCAACTGATTTTACTGACTATCAAATAAAAGGTAGACATCAATTCTAGCTATTTTCAATTCTGTTATAACGATAAGCGATCGAAGAGTGGTTTAGTTCTGCCTTCCTTATCCACCCCACCGTTCCACCAATTAGCTGAAAAACCAATGCCTACCTTGCACACCTGCATGCATGTAAAGGACATGGTAAAACACAAAATGTGTCTAGTATAGCGATTTCCTATAAAAGAAAAAATAATAATAAGACTAGACCCATGCTGCAAGAAGCATTACCTGTTAAAATCCAAGGTCAAAGCTTGGGAACGATTCATCCTTAGGACTTTCACTTTCATTGATGATGACGTGATCACTCGAAGTCTATATGAATAAGCCAACATCAGCGGGATACAAATATAACTCAAAAAGCAATATTTTAAAATTGAGACAGCTGAATATATGACCAGGCAAGGCAAGGCATTGCTATCGGAAATAATGGCACATGAAAAACAAAATGCAAAGCAATCAAAGAAAACAGACCTGTTGGGGCATTATTTTGGCACTCCCTGTTAAGCAGAGTCAACTAAGAGTTACTTAAGATATTATTATAACGCATAGCTACTGAGAATTTAGTCAAAATTTGCAAGCTCCACTTAGCTTGCCTTTAGAAAACGAAGAATCGAGGGATTTCACAGTCCCAGTTGATCCGCAGTCCACAGTATGGAGGCATGACCCATGGCTTGATTGGCCACCTATAGAAATCTAATATAATCAGATTAATCACATGAACAGGCCCTGAGAAGCACGCTAGCATCTAGTTATGTTTACTATCTAACCTATGACGGAGCTCTCCTGAGGCGTAGGATATTGTAAAATGGACAATATTTGATTGGCTGCACATATACCAGAAATCAGTCACATTCAGGTCCTTAAGTTGATAAAGAAAAACCCTCTAAAATGCATCCTCCTTGCAGATAAGAGTCACGCCAAAGGCAACCATTAAGTACGAACCATCACGTAAAGCCTTAACTGGTAAGACTGTCCTCTCTGACTTCATATCTTCTTTCCCTGGAAAGAGACAGTTCATGCTTGCAACTTGCTCAATACAAGACTTATTTGGAGGTTGTCCTGCAATGTTATACACAAGGACAAGGTCAATATAGCAGTGAATAGCCGGGAACATATAATCCTTATTAAGTATTAACTATCTTTCCTGAAAGTATATAGAAGGAGGCTATGTTAGTATTTGCAATCCACTTCTGAGATATACAGATACTTGTTAATCTATAGTTCTTTCAGGAAAAGCAAACTAAATATTAGAAAAAAAGAAATTTGACCTGAATGAGCAGAAAATGTAGGCAATGGACAAGAAAACCTAACATAATGTGACAAAGGGTGTAAAATGAGAAGGAAAAAAAAGAGGGAGGGGGGATAGATAGTAAATTCAAAAACGTTCAGATGAAACTTCTAAATGTTGTCATAACTACATACTTGAAACCTCTAATTATTCAAGAACTAACCTTTAGAAACAGGTAGATTGACCTTGAGAAGGTCATTTTGTCCATGTCTTAGTATTCTTCTCTGAACAACAGTATTACTATCAGTCTCTTGCTCATTCATCGGAGATTGATGGCTTCCGTCAGGTTCTCCAACTTCAACTAAATGTCCATCAAACTTTAATGATTCACCGGATCTTACAACTTCATCTTTCTTTAGGAACCTTCGTTCTAAAGGTCTTTTGCTTAAATCATATAAAACAACCTGAAAAAAATAATTGAAACTATGCCAAGCTTAAAAACAGAACATAAGACATCAACTAAAGTTTTTTCAGGATGATAACAGACAAATCGATGACACATAAAAGACACTTATGGTCTTCTGGAGATAACAAGGAATCCACATCAAGTGCAAAAATTAACCTGCCTCCCACGAGATCCACAAAATTCAAGTTCCAAAAAACCATCATGATACTTCTTGGCCTTTTTTGTTAATTGTGCTGTATATAGGACCTGCCATTCTAAATTGAAAAGAAAGATAAAGCTGAATAATGAAACCACACAGGAACAAATAAAACAAATGCATAGGGGACTAGATGGCAAAAATTAAATAAGTACAGTAAGAAAGTAGAAACAATTTCATGGTAAATATATGCAAATGGCATACTGCAGATTAGAGCTGCAAGGAGTAAGAACAATGGGAAAAAAGGTAGTACGGCATCTTAAAAAAGAGCTGAGCAAATATAAAACTTTGTCAAATCACAAAAATTGTTAACTAACCCCTTTTTCCAACAGCTAAATTGGTTTCATTATCAAGAGAAATATGCCGCCTGTCCACCTTCTCTGTGCTATCAACATTAGTTAAATTCTCTCCTTTAGCACTACAATCTGGTTTCTTATTTCCTTGACACTCACCAATGTCGATCAAATATGCATCAAACGAAACTGATTCACCAGGTCTAATCACATCATCTTTCCTTAAGAACCTGCTGTCTAAGAGTTTCCTGCTTTCATCAAACAGCATAATCTAAAATAGAGACACAGACAGCAGGATTGCAGGAGTAAGCATTCATTAAAGAAAAAGGGTTAATTATGTATTTACTAACTGATTTTTTTTATGTATACAAGAAATATGGGTTTAAAAGTCAACCTGTCCTCCACGAGACCCATGGATAACTAGCCGTAAAAATCCATCATGGTACTTCTTTGCTTTCTGAGTTAGATGTGTAGTGTATAGCACCTGCCACTCTAATTGGAAACAGAAATTTTGGATTGTTTGGATATAAAAAAAAAAAAAAAAAATGGAAAATTACTTTCACATACGCAAGACAGAACTACGAAGTATGTAAACTGAAAATTATTTGATGACAGACTAACCTGTTGAGCTAGGTTTTGTTTTTTCCGAACTGATCTCTGGTGACCCATACTTCAACAGCTCTCTCTTCTTAAATTCTGCAATGTTTAATACACCATTTTATAACTACAAATCTACAATGCAGCTCAAACAAGAAACTATTGCTAACCAACTGACGTGGTTGCAAGGTCCATCGCAGCATATCTTAAAAGATAAACCAACCACTTTCAAATTTTAACATCTTCAATTACTTAAAATAAAAACGAACCAAAAAGTCAATCTACCGAATTAACATATATGCAATAAAAGATTAAATAAATAAGCTTGGCATTATGAACCTTTGATAAGTCGTTGAGATGGACTGAGAGGCTTCCGTGTTTGTGCAGTGTTCCCATTCGCATTGATTTTGGTGTTCGTAACGGTAGGAGTCCTGAATATTCTTGAAGCAGTCTTGTGTTTTGTAGGAAGCTTGGGGTCAGAATGGGGCTTGTTGTGTGGCCGGCCCTCAGGATCGCCAATGTCGACAAGGTAGCCATTGAACTCCAAAGTCTCACCAGAGGCAACGGTTTCCTCTGTCTTCAAGATCCTGCACACCAAGAGTTTCTCGAACTCATCGTAAAGCGCCACCTGCACAGCGAATTAATTGCGCCTGATTGGATTTGAAATTGAAGGGTAGATAAGAGAAAAAGAGGTGGGATAGAGACCTTGTTGGTGGAGATTTGGAGGTGAAGGAATCCATCGAGGTAGAGCTTGCGTTTCTGTTTGATGTGCTTTGTGTAAGTCACCGACCATCGTTTCGACTCTTCCATTCTACTCTATTCTCCCCTCAAACCAAAAGCGCAGAATAGAATGAGTTAGGAAATTCCACATGTAAAGAGCGCGGGAACTGTGACTACGACTGAAGCCCGACAAATGGTTGAGTTTTTTAGTGGGAAGCCCAATAAAAGGGTTGATCTACTGTACGGAGAGGTCCGGCCCAAACCGAGACGGCTTAGCTTGCTTGTTTCAGTACAGTAATGGAGTGGAAGTTCTGTGCTTCGCAGTTTAAGGAACCTCCCTGCAGCTGAGGCTTGGCACAGATGGAGGATTTCTACGCCTCTCATCAAGCTGCACCCGGGTTCAAATCCCAGCTGAGGTTGGATTGTTGCAAGAACCCATAGTACCCATGTAGTGTGTGAGTGTGTTGTGTGGGTGTGTAAAACATGGGGTTAATGCCTAGGATTGGGGGTTGTCCAATCCACTTGACCAAAAAAATAAAAAAAAACCTCCCTGGCTCCCTCAAACCCCTCACATAGGATGCTAGTCTGTTAGCGCTAATCGATTAGTTATTTTTACCTTACCTAGACACAATGGGTATCATTACTTACTTGAATGCACTGTTGAGAAGCAATTCTCTGTCTTGCTTTTTATCTTTAATTTAGCCTCTACCCTTGGTGGCTTTCACTTGCCTTTTAAACTTTCCCCTGTTCTAATCAGTTGATTACTATTATTATTGGGTTGTATTACAGTGGGCCTCTCAATTCTATTCTTCGGAAAAAGGCTCTTCATTGCAAAAAGTTGAAGGATATTTTTTTTTTATCTTTGTTAATTACCAATTAGGTAATACTTGTGCAAAGAGGCATTGAGCAGGGGTATTTTCAGACTTTCATCGTTAACTTCCATAAGCATACACTTAATTTCTTGGTACTTGCATGTGTGTGACGACTCCCTCGGAAGCCAGAGTACACACTGGTTACATATTAATTTTCGCCCAAAAGATAGAGGGCATACATCAGCGGAAAGAGAAAAAATAAAATAAAAAGTGGAATAATGACGATAACGATAATAATCAGCATCAGCATGATTTATAATTGATCACGATGAATAATTAGGCTTGGATTCTTGGCCGCCATCACGAACCTCCACCTGTGAAAGGTTCACCTCCCCGTTGGCTTTCCTTGCTGCTAATTGCTGCTTGGTTGACTTATAATACGTAGCATAGAGAATAAGCTGCGCCGCCGATAGCAATGTGCCAAGTCCATTTGGTACCTGTCAATAAGATTGATTCAGTTCATTAACTGGTGGCATAGAAATGAAACAAAGAAAAGAGGGGCTTGTATGTAGTTGTATTTACAGTCATGAATGGATCGAAACGAATGAGAGCATAAGTGGTCCAAGCCACACCGTTCCCAAAGGACGCCAGAGAGATGGAAAGGGGCATGTATTCAACGCTTTTGGTCTTGACCACCAGTTTCTGGAATGGAATAATGGAATGGCATGAGTATAGCGTAGAGTGGTTGTTTTGGATGGTGAGGTGTATAGTTAGTACTTACCATAACGGCCAAGGGGGAAGCATACATCAAAATGTTGAAGACAATGCATGTGGATCCGACAAGCTGAGAGCGTCTGTTGAGGTTGTGAAGCAGGGTTAACGTGATGAGGGAGAGAACCGTAATGAAAATGAGTTCCACCATGAGCCACATGAAAACCTTGAGCCTCTTGCTGCGTTCGCAGTACATCAAGAAAAGGGTGACGTAGATGATCTCGATCACGCAACCTGAGCCGTTGATGGTCACGACCAGCAGGCTGTGTGGGTGCACCATAGGTAGCCCGTAGAGGGTCCAAACCATGCAGTTCGCTAACGTCGCTAGGTATGGCGCAGGAGAATACTGCTCCACCGAACCTCTCTTCCATATAGCGACAAAAGTTGGTCTGTTACATTACATATGCAATGCTTTTTCATTCAAAATGGCCCAACAACACATGCATCGTGCATACAAGGACAACGCAAATCCTAACAATCTTTGCGTAATGCTTTAATTTGCTTAGCCCCAAATTTTAATTTAATTTGTGCATGCTTTTGACATTTAACATACATACGGTAAGGTACGGTAACTTGAAAGTAGAAGATCGTATCATCTTTCAGCAAAAATATCCATAAACTCTTCCCCTCCCCCCACCAGGCCACCACACAAAAAAAAAAAAAATAATCAACTCAACTGATCTCCCCACCCCTCTCACAACTCCCAATATATATATAGTAAGTAGTCTTAAAGACTTAGAAGTAACTTGTAGTTGTACCAACCGTATCTAAGAAAGACTCTATTGTTCAAGTGAAGTAAATAAAGATTTATCTTTATCTAACCAAAGTAATTAAGTACTTAAAATTGGTTAATTACTATACAATCAAATTAAATATCAATGAACCCGTTAAATCTTAAAATCTAATGATAGAACAGCACAAGCAATACTAATTAATTAAGTGTTTTGCATCATCCTAATTAAGACATTTGTTTCCCTTTTATTCTAGGAAGATCAGATGAAGATGAAAATTAACAAAAATATGACCTCATAACAAAGGATAGTTAAGAATGAAGGCCAAATATATTAAACTTACACTGGGGACAAGAACAGGAAGGCAGAAATTATGTTTCCTGAGGAAGACAAAAGAAAGTAATTAAGATCAATGATGATGTAGTAGACAGAATTAAAGTAACTAATTAATTAGAGTGCTTGAGAGAGACCTAAGATGCCGACAACAGTTCTTGCGATTTCTGCTGAAGCTGCTGCAGTCATGGCTGGTGGTAGCTGAATAATGAGAACAGAGATGAAGTGATCAGCAATTAGCAGAGGGTGGTACCTTGAAGAAGAGGATGAAACTACAATAAAAAGTTAAATCGAGTTGAGTTTGGTGTTATCCAAATTAATCTGGTTGGGTCATGTCAGCTGCATGATTTATTAGCCTAAGTGAGTGTTTGCTCTCTCCTAACTTATAGTGCCCAAAACCTTACTCATTCACCAGCTATATATACACATACAATATATATTCACATACAAAAAGCGGTCGATTAAATTTCCGAGACACTCTCAGTGGTTCTATTTACAATGATACTATAATTGTACACACAACAGTACAGTATTCATTTCCCCCCGTTACGTGTCCCATTCCTTCCTATAAACAATATCGAAGATATCACATCCCAAATTAGTGATGGACTCCTATTATTTTTAACTATTAATTTAATTTTTTTAATTTAATAATTTAATAATATATTTTTAATTTATATTTTAAATATTATTGATTAACTATTAATTAAAGAAAAATTATTGATTTTTTAGCATTTTTTAATTATAATAGGCAATTCAATAATATTTGGGAGACCATAAAAAATAACACAAACTTGTCTTATTTAATATTTATTAATTGTCGTTAAAATTAATAAATATTAAATAAGATAAATTTAAGTTGTTTGCACTTATTTTTTATTATTTCTTTCATATTATTGTAGTCAATTTTAGATAATATTATATTAAATTATCAAATAAGTTTAAGCTCATTAATAGAAAAACTTTTATTGAGTTTGAATTTTAGATTTTTTTTCTTGTGTTGAATGTGATCTTTAAATATTAGATGTGTAATATTAATTATCAATATCTTTTCTTCTTTTAATTAATTTGTTAACCAATTTCATGAGTCTTTACAATTAGTCAAGCTAACAACAGAGAGAAAGGATCGAGTTCTCTGAAAATTTGAAAAATAGGTGTTTATTCAACTAATTCTTTTGTGCAGATTTTGCAGAAAAAATATTTTCAGTGGATATAATAAATTATAGCTTCACTAGTAATATCACTACAAAAAAAACATTGAATACCATCAAATGTACCGATAGATTTAGCAAGGGTAGTTATTGACGAATTTAACGACATATTTTTCAATGGCTACAAGTGTAGATTCATCTCAAAAAAATCTTACTATTGGATTCCATATAATCCGTCCCTAATTTCAACGGTAATAAAGGGCACAAAAATTTATTTTATAAGCACCAATTTACCGAGGAATTTATTGTCGAAAATTTCCGACGATAATGTGAATTAATGAAATGCAGCATTTTGGACAACTACCAGTACATTACCGTCGAATTTATACGTTAATAAATTCGATGGTAAAATTGAATGAAATTAGAATTTAGAAATCATTTTCCCCCACTTCTGTAACTTCACCCTCTTCTCACTCCTTCTCTCTCACATTGGTTCTCCCTCTCCTCTCCCATTCTCACCAGAGATCTAAACATCACTGCTGTTGTCTCGTGGGTCATCATTGCTGCCAGGTGCCATATGTCGCCATCGTTGTCTCAGGTTCTATCTCCATGTTGCTGCCTCGTGAGCCGTCGCTGCTATTGGGTTCCAGCCGTCGCTGTTGCTGCCGGGCTCCAGCCGTCACTCTTGCTGTCTCAGGTTCTTCCTCCAAGTTAGTGCGAATTTTTTCTATTCTTCAATTTGTCAATTTTTGGGTTTAGGTTTCTTTGATAATTTTAATTTTATATGTATTATATATATTTTTTATTAATTTTGTATTTGATTTTTTTGTTTTAAAATATAAATTTGTTTGAAATTTTAATTATTTTTAAAATTTTTATTTTAAATTTTGTGTTTAAATTCTGTTTTATTTTTTTAATTTACTAGTAGGATATTTCAATTTTAAAATTGAAGTTTAAAATTTGTAATTTTTTAAAAATTTGTGTTTAAAATTCATGTTTTTATTTAGATTTATTAAGGTTAAGTGAATCAATTTAGGTAGTTAATTAGGGTTAACTTTGTTTAGTAATTAGATTATTTCAGGTGAATTAGGTTTTGTATTTTAAATTAATATATTTGTATGAATTAAATATTATGTAAGTTAAATGACTTTTTGAATTAGTTTCACTTAGTAAATTTAATAAGTCGTCTTTTATTACTAGGACTATTATTTTGTTTGAGATCCATTGGAGTTCGCTTCTTTCATAGTTTCTGTAGTTATATTTTGTTGGTTGTTCGTGCAGCGCTCAAATTGGTTTATTCTCTATCTCTAAATATAATGAATTGTTTGAATTTTATGTCTGACTTACTTTTTCTAAAATAGAGTTTTAGGATGGAAGTAGGAGAAAGTTGCCTAGTGACGCCTTCTCGAAACCCTTGTTTACTAAAAAATTGTGGAGTAATAAGGGATTGTGACTAGAACGGCTAGGAATTGATGTTTGCTTGAATGGGTGCTTGTTTTAATTAATGCTTGCAATTGTTTCCTATGTGAAAATTTGATAAAATTTTTTTGTTGAGAACTTTGAGTTAAAGGAAAATTCTGTCGAATTTTCTTTTAAACCCTTGTTTTGTTTGTAAAAAATAAAAATTAGATTTGGAGAAGGCTTCTAATTATAGATGAAATTCTGCCAAAATTTTTAAAAAAATTTAAAAATATAATTGAATGATGAAATTAAAAACAAAAGTCTTTTTCGAGACATGATATAGCAAAAACGAAAGACACAGCAAAATTTAAATCGAATTTGAAGTTCATAGATTTGTTCAAATTTGATTTAAACTACTATAATAAGAAATCTAATCAGAACTAAATTTGAATTTAATTTTGATTTGCTCCAAAATGTAGCTCTTCCTACTTCTTCTATCTTAAGTAATTTTTGAATCTGAACTAATTTCAACTAACTTTGTTAGAAGCGGTTTAGATTTAGAAAACTCTTCCTACTTGATTTTTTGAATTTGAACTAATACTAACTAACGTTGTTAGAGGTGGTTTAGATTTAGAAAACTCTACATGTATGCAAGCATTAGTTGTTTATATTGAGGTGTCGTATAGTAGGATTTGAGTTGTAGGTTGTGATTTGGATTAGAGCCACTGATTTTTGAAGTATCTTTGAATTTTATCTTGTTATGTTCCTGCAGTCCTACCCAGTTGCTGTATTATTTGGGGCTAATCCTAAAGGGCTTTTGCGTGTAAATTCTTTTGTTTTATGGTTTTGTGCAAATATTTTTTATATCATATTATTTTTGTGACTGGTGTTAATTGGTATGCTCTTTATAGACATGACGACAAGCACAGGTGTCACAAATCAGCCTCGTAATTTGGATAGAAGGAGGGCATCTACTGGTATTCCTTGGACTTCTCAGCCATCGCCCTCTATTCTGACTACCCCTGGGACTTCATAGGTAATGGGTGCACATGATTACCTGTTCATCATAGTCCCTAACCCCAACTACGTGGCTCCTTCTGCTGCGCTAACCCCGCCACCTGGAAGTCACCTAGCTACTTCACTATAGTGGACTCCTTCACCACCTCCATTCATTCAGCAACCCACTACTTCAACTACGACACCACCTCCTCGTACATAACTTGAGTGCCACCTCTTGGTTTCCTTCTTTTCTTCATATGTAGCTTGGAAAAAAAGAGAACGAGAGAAAAAGGTTGAAAACTCCATAGTCGGCAATTTTCTAATGTTCGATCTTTTGGTTCTAAAACTCCAACGAAAAATTTAAACCAATTAAAGTGTCGTCTCTTCCTCCTCTTCACAATCGTACTAGATTTGTACGTGAGAAACTTTTTCCTGAGCTTGTGAATAAAGATTTGGTTATATATATATATATATATATATATATATATATATATATATATATATATATATATATATATTATGATTTATAGGTCATTTTTTATTAAAAAAATATAAAAAAACTAGGAAGAAAGTGAGCTAGAAATCGTCGAGAGAAAATTGGTTTTTATAAGCTAACATGATGAGGTAAGGTTTGGTAAATTTATTATAAACAAAATGTGTTTTGATGCTGAATTATGGCTAAATGTCTAAGGTTTGAAACTGAATGTTTCCATGACATTTTGACAGATTCTGGTGAATGAATTTTTGGGAGCTGGGCGCTCTCTCTCTTTAGCAACTTTGGGCGCTGGGCGCCCTTCATGGGACCTCACCTGGGCATTGGGCGCCCAATCATGAAATATATGTATATGAGCGATGGGCGCCCAATCATATACATGCTCGAAGGCGTTGGGTGTATGATGATTGGACTTTTGTGTGGTCTAGAATTTTACAAATGAATTCTCGTTGCAAGTATAGTTTCTAAACCAACAATAATCCTTTCATACAAACATTTGTTTGTCACAAGTACAAACCCCTAAAAATAATAACCGAAGTATTCAAATCTCAGGTCGTTCTCCCTAGGAATTGCAATAAAGTATTCTTGTTATTGGTTATGAAGTATGTTTGGGGTTTTTGAGATAATAGACAAGAAATATAAATGGCAAAGGAAATAAACTAACAACTAACAAAGCTCTTGGCAATGTATGAGAACTAGAAGTCCTATCCTAGTTATCCTTATCAATTGTGATGAGAATTGTTCATTGCTCCCACTTGGTTAACCCCTAACCATGGAGGAGAGTCAAGTGGATGAATTAACTTGATTCCACAAGTCCTAGCCAATTCTTAAGGAAAGACTAGGTTTAGTGGCCTTCAAGTCAATTAGCAATCTCTAATTATCAATCAATAAGAGAGTTTGATAACTCAAGTATCACTAATTGCTCTACCTAGGCCAAGAGGAACAAAATCTAACTCATAACTAGAAGAAACATTTCAACAAACACATAGAAGGCAATAAAGGCAAACATTATTAATTGCAAGAATTAGAGGAATATACAACTACAAGAGCAAGAGATCAACAATAGAAAGGCAAAACAATTATGAAACAACAAAGAACTTATCAATTGCATTGAGAAGAAATGTAGATCTACAAGAGAATTCATAAAGCAAAAGGAAAATTGAAGCAAGAGAAGAAGTAGATCTAGATCTAAGAGATTAACCTAAACCTAATCCTAATTCTAGAGAGAAGAGAGAGCTTCTCTCTCTAGAAACTAACTTTCCCTCCAAAACTAAAACTAAAACTAAAACTAAACTAATGTGTAAAGTGATTCTAATGTGTTGACTCTCCCTTGAATTCTGCCTGAAATAGCCTCAGAAATGAGTTGGATCTGGGCCTGGGAAGCCCAGAATTCGCCCCCAGCGTTTTGCCTTTAAGTGAGTCACGTGCGAGCATCGACACGTACGCGCAATGTACGGGTACGCGTCACTTGACAATTTTCTATCCACGCGTACGCGTCATGTATGCATATGTGTCGCCATGCAACGTCACTTCTATGTGTGCGCGTTAGCTGCACTTGCGCGTCGATGAGTTCATCCCAAATCCTTAATTTTTCATGGTTTCTCCGCTTACATACTTTTCTTCTTCATCCCTTTTATCCATTCCTAGCCTTTCCATCCTGAATTTACTAACAAACATATCAAGGTATCTAGTGGAATCAAAGGTGAATTAATATTGACACATTAAAGGTCTAAAAAGCATGTTTTCATTCTTAAGCACAAATTAGGAGACAATCATGAAACCATGCTATTTCCTTGGATAAATGTGGGTAAAAGGTCATAAAATCCTCCAAAGTAAGCACAAGATAAACCCTAAAAATGGGGTTTATCAACCTCCCCACACTTAAACCATAGCATGTCCTCATGCTAAATCAAGAATGAAACAAAGGGTGTCGACATTTATTCAATGCAAATTGACTAAATGTTATCTATCTACATGCAACTATCTAAATTAATGAAATTGCTCGGTCAAAACAAATTAATTCCCAAGAGAACATACATAAGCTTAAGGGCTAAAGCAATAGCAATCAAATCAAATCCACAATTGAATTGAGTTATTAAATATTTTTACAAACTTGCAAGAAAAGATAATTCTAGGTGGAGACATGTAATTAAGCAATCGAACCCTCACCGGATGTGTTTACGCTCTATTCGCTCAAGTGTTTAGGGTTGATTCACTCAATTCTCCCCTAATCATGCTTTCCAAGATTTGTTTTTCATCTAACAATCAACAATTATTTCATGCATGCATACATTCATCATGAGGTCTTTTCATAGGTTGTAATTGGGCTAGGGTCAAGGTAGGATATATATTTGGTTAAGTGGACTTGAGATTTGAATCTTTGATAAGCTTAGACTTCCCACTTAACCTATGACAACCTATACAATTAAGTGCTAACCTAACTACCCATTCTTCACTTTTTCACATACTCATGCATTCTCTTTTTTATCACAACTCATATGCATTGACTTTATTGAACTTTACTTTGGGGCATTTTGTCCCCTTTTTATTCTTTATTTTTTTCTTTTTCCTTTTTTTTCTATTTTTTTCTTTCTTTTTCTTTTCTTTTCTTTTCCACTTTTTTTATTTTTGTTTTTCTCATATTTTTTTTCTTTCTTGCGAGCAATATACAAGAACATCAATGCATAGGGTTTAACCTTTGATTAATACATGAGTATGTACCCAATTCCCAATATTTACAACAAAAACAAAAAATACCCTTTTTATCCCAACTAATATCCCAAGTTTCCCACACTTGAATGATACACACACTCACTAGCCTAAGCTAATCAAAGATCCAAATAAAGGACATTTATTATTTTTCGCTTCAAGGCTTGTAATGCGCTAAATTAAGAATAAAGTGGGTTAATCGTAGGCTCAAAATTGGTTAACAATTGAGGATAAAAGGTAGGCTATTTGGGTAAGTGAGCTAATGAAATAATGACCTCAATCATATAAATGCATTAATACAAGAAATAATAGACATAGAGAATCAAACAAATCAAGGATTACAATCATAGAAGGAGAACAATGCACACAAGAATGGAAATAAGTGGTTATAGGATGTAACCACACAATTAGGCTCAAATCTCACAAGCTTGTGTTCTTAGCTCAAAAACATGATCCACAATGTATATATAATTCAAGCAAGTTCTATAAAAAGTTTTTCACTCAAATCAATTGAGCTGCCCTATAGATAAAATCCTTGAAAAATTTCATTATTCTGACTAAGCTTATTGTGTATATATATGCAAAATAAGAAAATATAACAAAATTCCTAAAAGACCTAAAATGAAAATGCGAAAGTGTTGGGATTAGAAACTTGTCACCCAAAAGCGCCGACTGGTCGGACGACCTCCCCACACTTAAAAGTTTGCACCGTCCTCGGTGCACTCAAATTGCACCATCCTCAATGTACTCAAAGATGAGCAAGGGGGGTACGGCGACTCTCCGAGTTGCTACCTTCAGCTGGTAGGTCAACTGGTTACTGCATGTTCTTTTTCATTTCCGTTTTTGCTTAAAATGATTCATCCTGCAAATAGAAAATAAGATAAGAAGGCAAGTAGACACAAAAGCAAAGAAGCATAAATTGTTGGAATGAGGTAAAGCACTAGAATAGAGTGAGTGAATTGGTGTGACATTAATGAATATAAGTGTGTGGTTCTAGATTGCGTGTGGTTTAGAGCATATACTAGCATGAAAAGAACTATGTCACAATTACACAAAAAGGAACATGCACTTCACTCATTCTAGTGGGCTTGAGATGCTTTTAACTCATGGGTTGAAACAACCAAACAAGCAATAATGAAGCATGAAAGCATTCAAGCCAAAACATATAGATGCATATAATCAATAAGCACAATGCATTATGATAAATGCACAACATCCATCAAGAAATTGCCTAATCAAAGAAAAGAATTTAAATCACATGGTGGCCAAATCATGTAATTCGTAAAGATCTAACATGCTTGAAGGCAATTCTCAATCACTTGGTATGAAAAGATGTCAAATCATGAAAAACTCAAAACCAAGTAACAAAATATAACCTCAACAATGGAATCCAACAATGGATATTAACAACAATGATGTTAAAATAACATCTTATCAATGATTAGCAGCAATGAATAGTAAACAAGATTAACAATCCAACACTTAGTATGAAAAAGAGAAAACGAAATAAAAATTAAACTAACTAAGCAATTAATTAACTAACTAACTAAAAGAAATGGTTATGGATGGTGTTCGGAAGTATTGGATGAGGGGTAGCAGAAGGGAAGAAGAAAGAGAAGGAAAGAAATGGAAAGAAGATGAGAAAAAAAGAGTGTTGAGAAAACGTGATCCACGCGTGCGCGTACGTGACGCGTGCGCGTGGGTGGTGGCAAAATGGAGGTAACGCGTACACGTAGAGTACGCGTACGCATGGGTTGTGCCAGAAAGAATCGATGCATACGCGTGGTGTACACGTACGCATAGGTTGGTTTGTGCTAGAGGCACAATATTCGCGCAGCACAGGCACAACTCTTGGGTCAATGTATGGAGGGGTGAAACTTCTCAATCCACGCGTACGCGTGGATGACGTGTGCACGTGGATGGTCGAAAATGCTTGGGGCATGCGTACGCGTGGGTTGGTGTTCTGTTTTTCAAAATTTTTCATGTTTTTGCACCAAACCAAGCATTCCAGACCTCCAAACAGCTACCAAAACACCATAAAACCTTATTCAACTCACTAAACTACCAAATATACTCAACTAGTCAAACAAAACATGAAGTTAAACCTATTCTTACCAATATTTACAAAAGAGAAAAATGAAAAGAATTTACCATGGTAGGGTGTCTCCCACCTAGCACTTTTGTTTATTGTCCTTATGTTGGACTTATGGGGAGCTCTTCATCAAGGTGGCTTGTGCTTGTACTCATCTTGGAACTCCCACCAATGCTTGATTTTCCATTGTGCCCCAAGATTTCTCATGAGTCGCACCAAGTCTTGATGGAGTTCTTCACAAGCTTGGGGCTCCCAAAGTTTATCCTCTTCTTGTAACCCGGGATCCCACACTTTATTTTCACACCCGTCTTGAAGTTTATCATTATTAGTCCATCCGGGCGGCAATCAAGATGAATTCTCAATGAAGCTTCCAAACAACTTCCTAGACCCACTCAATTTGGTTCTACACCAACCATTACTATTCAACTTTGAGCATGCAACCATCATGAACTTAGAGTGATGTTTCTAACCACTACACAACTCTCCCCTACTCTTGACTCCACAAAGAGTTCTAAGTTGACTATCATTTTCAATCAAACCATATTCAAGTGAGAAAGTAAAGCTTAGAGATAAGAATTTTACCCACTTTAATGTTGTGTAGGATGGTAATTTGGAAAGGGATGGTCCTAATGATCTTGCAAGTGCCACTCCCTTGAGCTCTTCTTTGACTACCTCCACCTCTTTACAAACGTCTTCAATTTTAATCCTTTGCTCATCAATTTCATCGAACTCTTCTCCATCACTCAAATCATAAATGGGAGGATGAAAGAAATCTACCTCCACATTGCTTTCTATCTCCTTGGAAGAAGGTTCTTCAAGTTCAAAGGATTCACCACCAAGAAGATTGGATGCATGATCTTCATCTCCAATGGAACTCAATCCTTGCTTCATTCCTTCAAAGTCTTCATTCAAGGGTTGTTTTGGAGGTTGTGCACTCTCTTCCTCAAAATCAAATTCAATCTTCTTGGAGGACTTCTCTATGATTTTAGCTTCCCATGGAGGTTTCGCATCTCCTAAGTCTTCAACCACTTCTTCCCCTTCTTCAATAATCGTAGGTTTCTCCAATTGTTCTAACACAAAGCAACATTTCTCATTTTTCACCGGAGTTTTCAATCTCTCCTTCATGCTATGCTCTTCAATTGATTCTCCACATGTGGCCACGGGAGTGCTTTGAGTGTTAAAGCATTGAGAGGCTAAAGTAGTTACTACCATGGTCAAGGAAGTCATAAATTCCATTGTCTCCCTTTACATTTCTCTTTGCCCTTGAAGTAGCAAGGTGAGAGAGTCATCCATTGGGGTTTGGGGTGGATAGGAGGGTTTATCATTTTGGAGGAAAGGTTTATCATAGGAAGGTGGTTCTTCTTGGTGGAAATATGGAGGTGGTGCATGTGAAAGGTATGGATCTTGGGAGTATTGATGTTGGAATTGTGGTGGCTCTATGGATTTCCTTACATAATGGTCACAAGGATGAGGTGATGGTGATTGGTCATATGATGGATGAGGGTCATAGGAGGGGGTTTGGTAAAAAGGGGCTTGTGAGTATGGTTGAAGGCTATGTTGAGGAGGTGGTCCATAGGCATGTGGTGGTGATTGGTGACATGTACAACAAGGACTACCACATCCATTAGATTGGTATGCATTAGGATTGGAGTTATACCTATATGAGACCGGAGGAGGTTGTTGCCAAGAAGGTTGTTCATAAGCTTGTGGTACCTCCCACCTTTGGTTGTCCCATCCTTGATGCATGTCTTCATTGTAATCTCCATTTCCTACAACATAATCGTGACCAAACTCATAGCCAAAGTGAGAATTCATGATGAAAATAAAAAATAAGAAACAAAAGCTAATAAGAAGTAATGAAAAAAAGTCCTAAAACTAGCAAAAACTAACAAGTAATCCAAAAATTAATCTATTCACAATATTCACATATATACAATAACCAGTAACACAACACTATTGCAACTTCCCCGGCAACGGCGCCATTTTGATGAAAGATTTTATGTCGGTATAGAAATTATCAATAAATCCAATCGTGAGTATAGTCTAACCAACACGCAAATTTCACATCAAATAATTCTAAACTCTACAACCGAGAGTATTAGTCCCGAGTCAATTAGCAATCTAAATTCCTAAGGAAAGACTAGGTTTAGTGGCTTTCAAGTCAATTAGCAATCTCTAATTATCAATCAATAAGAGAGTTTGATAACTCAAGTGTCACTAATTGCTCTACCTAGGCCAAGAGGAACAAAATCTAACTCATAACTAGAAGAAACATTTTAACAAACACATAGAAGGCAATAAAGGAAAACACTATTAATTGCAAGAATTAGAGGAATCTACAACTACAAGAGCAAGAGATCAACAACAGAAAGGAAAAACAATTATGAAACAACAAAGAACTTACCAATTGCATTGAGAAGAAATGTAGATCTACAAGAGAATTCATAAAGCAAAAGGAAAATTGAAGCAAGAGAAGAGGTAGATCTAGATCTAAGAGATTAACCTAAACCTAATCCTAATTCTAGAGAGAAGAGAGAGCTTCTCTCTCTAGAAACTAACTTTCCCTCCAAAACTAAAACTAAAACTAAACTAATGTGTAAAGTGATTCTAATGTGTTGACTCTCCCTTGAATTCTGCCGAAATAGCCTCAAAAATGAGTTGGATCTGGACCTGGGAAGCCCAGAATTCGCCCCCAGCGTTTTGCCTTTAAGTGAGTCACGTGCGAGAATCGACGCGTACGCGCCATGTATGCGTACGCGTCACTTGAAAATTTTCTATCCACGCGTACGCGTCATGTACGCATACGCGTTGCCATGCGACGTCACTTCTACGCGTGTGCGTCAGCTTCACTTGCGCGTCAATGAGTTCATCCCAAATCCTTGATTTTCCATGATTTCTCCACTTGCATGCTTTTCCTCTTCATCCCTTTGATCCATTCCTAGCCTTTCCATCCTGAATTCACTAACAAACATATCAAGGCATCTAGTGGAATCAAAGGTGAATTAATATTGACACAATAAAGGTCTAAAAAGTATGTTTTTACATTTACGCACAAATAAGGAGACAATCATAAAACCATACTATTTCATTGGATAAATGTGGGTAAGAAGTCATAAAATCCTCCAAAGTAAGCACAAGATAAACCCTAAAAATGGGGTTTATCAGTGTAACGACCCAATTTCCAGTATGGCATGCTCATACCGAAACATCGAGTGTTACCAACTTGAAACTACACTGACAGTGTTATTAATAATATCAAGCCTGTAATTGGGTTAACCGAACTCAATTTTTATAAAAAAACCTTTCTTAAAGAAAATAAAATTGCAATCTAAATAATAAACAGATACATACACAAACATGATAATAAACTATATATATATATATATATATATATATATATATATATATATATATACAGCACTTAAAATATAAAAAGTTAGTTACTCTCTCACAGTCCTGAACATATATATAACTCAAAACATCTTCGGAGTCTAGCCTATAGGAAGCCCCTAATCGGATGCTCTTAAAATATAAAAAGTTAGTTACTCTCTCACAGTTCTGAACATATATATAACTCAAAACATCTTCGGAGTCTAGCCTATAGGAAGCCCCTAATCTGATGCCCAGACTGGCCTAGTCTTCTAACCTAATCTTTTGAAAAACAAAAGTGAGAGTCTAAGATAAAAGAAACACTAAGCCAAAGAGCTGCCAAAAGAAGATGCTGATGTCACTACCTAATCGCTGTTAGAAGTCAAGTCCATGATCTCTATATCCATCTTAGGATCCTCATCATCCTCAGAAGTCAGATCCACAATCTCTATCTCCTTAATGTCCTTGTCGTAAGAAATAATAATGACATCTGATGTACTTTGGGGACTACCATCACTGCTGTCGCCTGCAAAAACTGTACCACTAGGAAAAATCTACTCAACTGCTGAGGGCTGACCAGAAGCTACGGAGGAAGTCCCGATAGGCTCTATGGTCAAAGGGTCAGAGGAACAAGTAAAAAGAGACTCTATCGACATATCCAAACCTACTAGAGGAGACTCAGGAATGTAGTCATTGACGATAGGGCCAAGCTCAGGCACTATCTGACCATCCTGATATGTTGGAATAAGACCTCCATGCATGTGATCAAAAGGATAGTGAACAGAATCAGGATGTAACCATGACAGCGAAAAAGCATACAGTGTATCGGGATCAAAGAGAGGAGAAGCTAGCAGGTGTTGAAACATATGATCTCTAACTACGTACTTATGAACTTGAGGCTCCGCGGCCACCACATAAAAACTGTGAAGAATAGGATCCTTCTACACATATGGCAGCTCGAGCTCATAGAAAATGACATCCATCTCCATCTGAAAGGGGTAAAAACTGGATAGTTCTTAGTAGGGTAGGGGTGAAGTTAATTTACTTTTTATATAATGGTCATGTGTTCTGAATCAATCAGACCACAACAAAAGAACATAGAGCAAACAACAAACAAAAGCAAACAGCAAGTGATATACGCAACCAAATATGATGCATGTCTAAACCTAGTGCAGGTAATGAGCTCATCCGTCGGTTTTCGACCCGTGCCCGACATTACATCCTTACGGACATTGTCTCTCATTGCCATTGCTTCAAGGTATAGTGCCTGGTACACTTTTGGGTTATAGCGCCCGCATGCTCTTGGGCTATAGTGCCCCTACCGCTCCCACGATTATAGTGACGGGTCACACTCTTGGGCCATAGCGCCCATACCGCTCTTCAGCAAATTGCCCGATAAATCAATGACAAGAAGAATCATTGGTGTAGCACTTCCAACCACAATTATCTCATCACATAATTATATAACTTTCAAGATATAATAATTCTTTATCCAAAATTCCACAATTTTTTAAAAAAATAAACTGAAACAGAGTAGGTCATGAGATTAACTTTAGAATCACTTTTTCAAATATCTCAGAGTTATGCTTAAATTCTATAAATACTCTTAAAAAAATATGCATAAATATGCCACTAGACTAAAATACATAAATATTCTTAAACTTTGAAAAATTGCATATTCTGTAAGTTATTTTAATTAAATTTACGTACTTTAAAAATTACTCTAAATAACTCTGACTTTCTATAAAAAGACCCAGTCTTCACTGGTTACTTTATAAATTATTCAAAATATTGTACAATTTTCAAATACTCAAAACTTCATTAAAATAAGTAAATTGGGCACGGTTCTTCCGTTAAAAAAAAACATGTTTCGTTCAATTAGAGTCATATTTTTTCAAAGTCGTCTTCCACTTTAAATCCTTTATTTCAAACCAATTATTTTTATTCATTAAATATTTCTCAAAGACAAGTCTCTGCTCCTTTTTACATGAACCTTCTGTTTAAAATATTCATTTTAGTTATATTTAATCCCAAATCAAGATCTGACCGATAGAACTCAGTTACATACTATTTTATAACTTAGATTTCAGCCAATTATTCAACAACAACATCTCAGTTTCTAATTCCTCAACATGGTCGAATCACAATAACAATTCTAGCAGTAATTTAGCTAAAATTTCAACAGCTAACAATTACAGATTTGAACAACTGATGGGCTAGAAACGGATTTCCAACACCAAAACTCACCGGTAAGTGTATCGGGTCGTATCAAGTTGTAATAACTCACAAGAGTAAGGTCGATCCCACAGGGATTAATGGATCAAGCAACTTTAGTGGGTGATTAGTTTAGTCAAGCTAACATTGGTGAGTGATAATTGATGCAGCAGAAAGTAAATGACAAGAAAATTTAAAGTGCAGAAAGTAAATTGGACATAAACTTAAAGGGCAAGAAATGTAAATTGCAAAAACTTAAATGACAAGAAATATAAATTGCAATGAATGTGAAGGGGAGTATGAGCTGGAAATTAGAGAAAGCAATAGATCAAGCAACTGGAAATTTAAATTGCAGGAAGAATAAAAAGATTTTGGGAGCTGGGATTCAAGAAATCAAACAAGAAAGTGTAAATAGCAATCAAACAGAGAAGTAAAAGATGCAATAACTTGTAACAGATCTTAAGAAGAAAAGGGAAATTGCTTGAAAAAATTCAAAACAGCAAGAAAACTCAACTCAATTGCGAAATCCAAAAAGACAAATGAAGATCTCAGGGGATCAATGAGACTAAAAAACAAGTCTAGATCTCAATTCCTTTCTTGATCCAATAGAGAACAATTGCAGAAGAAGTAGAGATGAAAACAGTCAAGGAAACTTATATCTAAATCACAATTCTTTGAAATTATGCAGAAAGTAAACAAAAAGTGATCTCAGATCAAGAATGAAACAGAATTCCTTCAATTCTCAATCCAAGATTCAAATTCAAAAAGGAAAACTAAAAGAGAGAGCTCTCTACTCCTACTGCTCCCTAGTGGAGCCAGCCTCTTTTAACAAAATGGAATTAATGCCTTTATATAGGCTTTACAAAATAAAAATGAAGTTGAAATAAAAAATAAATTACAATTAAATGAAAATCCTAATTCTAGCTTGTTCTTGTGCCTTTGATGATGTGGGCTTTTTAATTTGGTGAAGAATTGAATTAAATTGGAATTTTAGTTGAATTTGGACCATGGGTCACACTCTCAGGGCACGGCTCGGTTGGCAAGGAGAGTGCAGCACTCCCCCTTGCCTTGGCCTTTCAATGTTGCGTGACAAGCTCCTTGGACCAAGCATCAGGGTAGCACTCGGTTGTCACAAAGAGCGCAGCGCTCCCTGGGCCTTGGCCTTACCAAGTTTGGTGCGTCCCAGCTCCTTGTCCGTGTCAAGCAATGTAGCGCTCGGTGAATGGAGAGAGTGCAGCTCCTTTGTTGCGTTGGTGAGGTCCCTAGCTTCGAGGCTTGCTAGGAGCATTTTGGAAAAACTCTTTGAAGAGTAGCGCTCCTCTTGGGTCCTCCATATTCTGGGTTCGAACTTTGTTGAGCCCCTTTTGGCTCATTTTCCTTTGGAGCAGCGCTCCTTCCTTCCCTTGGCTCATGGGTTCGAACCTTGTGGCCTCCACTAACAAACATTTATCCTTGCATTTTCTTGTGCCAAGCCCCGATAAAATTAACCAAGTTAACTTAGCGCTCTCTCTTTGAGCGCTCTTCCTTGGATTTGTAGTGCTCGGTTGGTGAAGAGAGCGCAGCGCTTCCTTGTGCGCGCTTCCTTGCTTGTGAATGTAACGCTCATTTCCTAATGAAGGCTAGTGTTCATTTATTTATCCATTGGCATTTGATAATGATGCATGCATTTATTAATTAATGCCAATGCATTACGTTCATTCTCACTTAGCATAAATGATTAAATGCTTGCATACTTTCATTGGCCGTGGCATTTATTTAATGAATAAGCCAATGATACTAGTTAAGCCAACGTAGCATGCATTCATTTAATTCATTCTTAGTTAAATGCATGCCTTTATGATAATGCATGGCATAAATTTTCAATGCATGTATCAGCATTAATTAGTAATGCCATTAGCGTTCATTCCTTGGCATTATCATGGTCATGGGCCACGCTTTTAAAAGCGTGGCCTAAAGTTCCAAAGCGTGTTCAATCTCCAAAGCGTGTCCAAAATTCTTTTTTTTTTCTTTCTTTTAGCTTATTTTGTGCTCTTTTTACTTTTTTTTCTACTTATTTCCTACAAAATTTATAAAATCAAAAGATCAAGGAAATATACCATTTAAGCACAAAAACATTCAATATTTAAGCACAAATCATCAATTTCTTGTATGAAAAAGCATAGAAAAATATGACATGATGACATGTCATCAACAACAAATATCAACAGACAACAATCCAATCATATATATCAATTAATTTATAATTTCAACCGATTAAAGAGTCAAATCCTACTTCTGTGAAGCGCAGATCACACACAAGATATTGGAGAAAATTTCTGATTGGTCAAGCGAAGGAAAACGTGGACAACTCGGTAGTTCCTCTCCTCCTTTGGTTTGGCCAAACTGGTTCCTAGCAGGAGCAGATCCATTTCATGATTTCACCGAACAAAACGCACGTCACCGCGTACAGGAGGAAGATATGGTCACTTTTATCGAATCAGAATTTTTGTGGGGGGTCACGGATCTTAAGAAATCAAGCTCGGAAAGTCAGAAATCAACCAAAATCTTCCCTTTTCTCTCCATGCATGCCTCGGCTGTTCCTTGAGAAAATAGAGAGAATTTTGTACTTTTATATAACTTGATTAGTGACTACGTGCCATTTAATCAAGGGGAAAGAGGCATGTGTTGCGACATGTGGCGCATTAAGTGCCGCGTGTCGCGATTTTAAACCGTTGAGGTAATTGAACATGGTAAAAATTCAATTAATTATCTCAAGTGGCGGTACTTAATTAAAATAAGGATTGAGTAAATTACTAATGTAAATGATATTAGTAAAGTCAAGCTTTTACAATCTTTCGGGCCCAATATCAAGTGACCATCATTCATCAAACAAAATTAAATAATAATAAAATATTAATATTACATTATTATTTATTTTATTTAAGGATTGCAGAAAAAACTTATCATAGACGTTACGTGAACAAAACATAAAATTCACATATGTGAATCTCTATCGCAAAAATCAGGATGTTACACTAGGCGCCCAACCATGTAACCCACATGGGCGCTAGGCGCCTATGTTCTGTGATAGACCTTTTGGTGCTTTGAGGTGCTGGGCACCAATTGTGAAAAATAAAAGGAAAAACAGGATTTTGAAAATATTAAGAGAAGAAATATAAGTTATTAAAGTTACTAAGGTAAAATGCAGTTAATTAAAATATTGAGGAGCTAAGATAATTAATTAAAATATTGGTAAGATAAAATGTAATTAACTAAAGCTTATGAATTAAGTCATAAACAACTAAAATTCTAAGATTAAATCTAATATTTAAAAGATATAAAAAGAGTTTAAGTAAAAAATGAGACAAGAACGTAGGAGTTTAAGAATATGACGGTATTATAGTAAAAGGTGTAGAAAGATAATTTCAAAATCTAAAATGTAGAAAATTTCTTAATAAAAAGTCTAGGATAAGGTAAGAGAAATAAGGGCAATTTACGCTTATAAATTGTTTGAGCCCCAATATTATGCAAATACATTGTTTCAGTTTTATATACGCAAATGCATTGTTTCACTATTTTATGTAAATCGCTACTGGCAGTAGCGGTTTACAGGTGTGCATAAACCGCTACAACTAGCCGCGGTTTATGTGTGTGAGTGTGTGAGTGTAAACCGCTGCTGGCAGCAGCGGTTTACGTGTGTTTGTGTGTGTGAGTGTAAACCGCTATAGGCTATAGCGGTTTACGTGTAGTGTGCTGCCTATATAGTCAAATTATACAAAATTAAATAAAAATTAACTAAGTTCCATACAAAAGAACATGTATTAATAGAAATAATTAAAAATTTTATATGAATAATGAGTACTAAAAATTCCGATACAAAAATATAACAATATGCATTAGAGAATGTAAAAAAAAAATTCTAAAAAAACATATTACTATGAACAAACAAAATAAATGTAAAATTGATTAAAAAAATCAAAACTTATAAAAACTGATAATTATTCTTGATTTTTTTATTACAAATAAAATCGAATGGTAAAATTAGCAAAAAAATAATATTTTTTTAAATTATTTTTCATTTTAATAATTGAAAAGAGCGTAAAAACTACACTTAGTTATTTTCAGTGAACAAGAGTTAAAACATAGAAGTCATGTTTGTCTTTAAAGAAAAAAAAATAGACAAACAAAAAATTCTGATATTTAACAAGAAAAGTCTAATTAAAAAGATGTTGCAGCAAGTACAATACATAAGCCTATATTAAAATCCACGATTATGAAAATAAGTTAAAATATAAATATAAAATATATATTAAAAATAATTAAATAATATATATTTATATATAAATATATAATAATTAATTTTAATAATTTATTTTAGTATATAAATAATATTTTTAATCAAACATATACAAAATAAAAAGATACACGAGTACATAAAAATAGGGAGATATAAATATTATTTTGTACTCGCGTATCTTTTTATTTTGTATATGTTTGATTAAAAATATTATTTATATACTAAAATAAATTATTAAAATTAATTATTATATATTTATATATAAATATATATTATTTAATTATTTTTAATATATATTTTATATTTATATTTTAACTTATTTTCATAATCGTGGATTTTAATATAGGCTTATGTATTGTACTTGCTGCAACATCTTTTTAATTAGACTTTTCTTGTTAAATATCAGAATTTTTTGTTTGTCTGTTTTTTTTTTCTTTAAAGACAAACATGACTTCTATGTTTTAACTCTTGTTCACTGGAAATAACTAAGTGTAGTTTTTACGCTCTTTTCAATTATTAAAATGAAAAATAATTTAAAAAATATTATTTTTTTGCTAATTTTGCCATTCGATTTTATTTGTAATAAAAAAATCAAGAATAATTATCAATTTTTATAAGTTTTGATTTTTTTAATCAATTTTACATTTATTTTGTTTGTTCATAGTAATATGTTTTTTTAGAATTTTTTTTTTACATTCTCTAATGCATATTGTTATATTTTTGTATCGGAATTTTTAGTACTCATTATTCATATAAAATTTTTAATTATTTCTATTAATACATGTTCTTTTGTATGGAACTTAGTTTTGTATGGAACTTAGTTAATTTTTATTTAATTCTGTATAATTTGACTATATAGGCAGCACACTACACGTAAACCGCTATAGCCTATAGCGGTTTACACTCACACACACAAACACACGTAAACCGCTGCTGCCAGCAGCGGTTTACACTCACACACTCACACACATAAACCGCGGCTAGTTGTAGCGGTTTATGCACACCTGTAAACCGCTACTGCCAATAGCGGTTTACATAAAATAGTGAAACAATGCATTTGCGTATATAAAACTGAAACAATGTATTTGCGTAATATTGGGGCTCAAACAATTTATAAGCGTAAATTGCCCGAGAAATAATGAAAGATTAATTAAGATACGAAAAAAGGAAAAAGATTAGACGAAGTATAACGTACTTGAAAATGGTTTGAAAAAAGATTGTTAAGGTAAAATTATGAAATGAATATGAAGGTCAAGGTTTTAAGGAAAGAATGCTTAAAAGAGGACAGAGAAGAGAGTAATGAGTAATGAAGAATAGAGAATTGATTATTAGACACAAAGGAAAATATAGAAATGGTAAGAGAAAATTAAAGAATTAAATATTCATCTGACAAGGACGAGAGTTCCGTCCTGCTTGCTCAGTACACGAATTGTTAAATGTCTAAAGGTGAAAAAACCCATGAATGGAATGATGAATAAATTTGGGAAGTACCCACGAACTGCTTGATCATTGAATGTGGGGACACCCACGAATTGTTTGAGTATTGATCTTGGAGATGTCCACGAATGGTAGGATCAATGTGGGGACACCTACGAACTGTTTGGCGCAAGATTACATCTAAGTCGTACAAGAATCACGTCTACGGGTTGAGATTATTCTTTGCCAACAACCTCTGCACCTCGACAATGAGGGCTTCATCCGCCTCTGCCACCAGCACTGTCAAAGCCGAGGATAGTGTCGATTTGAGAGAGCAGGTGCAGAATCTCACCCAGAACCATCACCGACAAGCTCAACAGATACAATAATCTGAGAAGAGGTATAACGAGATTCTCGCAGCGTGTCAGACACAGATTCCCTCAAGCTGGAGCTTAGGCAAGAGCTGGAGCGGATTAAGCTGATGCAGCAACAGATGACGGTGTACCACGAGCAGATGCTTAGCTTGCTGGTGGCAGTGGCGCTGTTGGAGGGACAACGACATCACTGCCTAGTCCGCTGCCTCAGTAGGACTAGGGAGATGACGACGACAACGACTATCAGGATCCATAGTGATTAGGGTTTTGTTCTAGACTATTTGATTTATTTTATTTATTTGACTTTTTATTTTGAACGTACACTTAATATTTAATAAAATCATTATTTGGTTTCTATTATTTAAAATTTGATTCCTAATTGTGTAAACAAATAAAAAAAATTGAATTTGACTACTAATTGTGTTAAAAAAATAAAAAAATAAATTTATCAGAAAAAAATCCGATGGTAGGTTGGTGCGAAATAATGTAGTGTGGTGCAAAAATTACCAGCGAAAATTTTTCATCATTAACCAAATGGTTTTTGGGCAAAGAATTCACCAGTAATTATCGTTGGATTCAGAAATCTGATGGTAATTGGTTACCAGTGAGGGTTATATTATCGAATTATTTTTGTTATTCTGCCAGTAAATTCAATCGTATTTAACATTTTTCTTATAGTGTATTTAGAGAGGATTCATGCCATGAAAGATTAAGTTATTTGCCAGGCTTGCTTTAGTTAGCAGGTGAATATCAAGGAAAGACAGCGCTGATTAGGTGTTCTTGATTAGAATAATAATATGTGTTATGTAACAAGTTTGTTGAGAATATCTTTTACTTGTGTTTTAGTTATAAGTTTACATGGCAGGTGTAGTGTGCTTGGTTGAATATCTTTGGTAAAGTGTGGATTATTTCAGATACTTAAGTAACACTTCAAAAGTTGGACAGAAGTATCTGGTAAAAAGAAAGAGCGAAAGAAGTAATTGATTGGTTTTTATACAGTCATCTGAAATATTTGACTATAAATAAATAATAAGATCTTCAAAAACAAAGATCCAAATGTAGCAAAAATTATCAACAGGTCTTTTACAAGTTATAAAGAGTATAATAATATGGACCCCTATAATTATTTATGATGATACCAACAATGACTATAGATTGAATTTTTTTAATTTGTTATTGTTAGATATTTTGTTAGTTTTATTTTTTATACTTTACCTTATTATGTTGAGCTCTTTTATTTCAAATAAAAATTTATATATTTATAATATTAAGATTAAAAGCAAAAGAATCCCTAATCATAAGCACAAAATATATTAGCTGACAATCTGCTAGCTTAAGTAAAGGTAATTAATTAAAATATAATAATTAGTACCAAGCAAGTCATGTTAAGTAAATTTGAGTTTAATTTTTTTCAATGTTTTAGTTAAATTTTAATTAATGGAAATAAAATATAAGATAGAAGCACATCAATTGATTCAATAATAGTATAACAAACTACAAAGACCATCTACGTTAACCCACAATAGTTTGGATCATGTGTAATAATTAATCAAACAACTTATAAAAAAACATTAATCAAACAATCTTAAACCCCTTGGAAAGAACGCAAGATGATTTAGAAGAAAAAAAAAAAATATATATATATATATATATATATATATATATATATATATATATATATATATATAACCATTATGCTTCCACTGCCGACAGATAATGCATAATAGTAGCACAGACAATTCCACTGGTGTGTTAAGAAGAAAGGGAAAAAAAAAACAGTCAAATTTCAAATATGCCGAACTTATAACTAAGTTTATCTTGTCGTAGTATTACAAATCATATGATACTATATCATTTATCTTTTGAAATTAAATCTTCAAAGAAATTAATTCATTCAACTTTAATTTGGCCGAAAGATAATTGACCCAAGGGTACAGTTAATGAAAGCAAACAAGCCATTAATGGCATAGCATCTTAGCGAAGAGCCAGTGAATCTGAGGTTAGTCCTGAACAATGAACATGATTTACTTTGACATATTGGGTGAAGTGACCCCTTTGGCTTTAGGAACAACGTTAAAAGAGGTCTTGGCCTATCACCAACTTGGAAGAAGCTACGCCATTGGTAATGGTGTTGGTTTCTTATCAGAGTAGGCCGTGCCATTCCACCTATAAACAGATATTTCTTCTGGACAATGCAGATAGAATTCCACCTATTAAACGGAAAAAGACATTCTTATTGGGGCCACTAACTCAAAAGGCATCGATTCTTCGAAGTAAGTAACTGTCTGCCATATGCATTTGGAGCTTTACAGAAAGAAAGAAAGAAAGAAAGAGGACTCTGTTTCTGTTGATTAAACTGATGCTTTGGTGGACCGGCCGGTGACCTACTTCATTCCCTCAACCTGAAATCCCATCATTCACATGAAGATGTATGTTTTCATGTCAAAGATAAGGCCAATGCTATTGTATAGAAGGGAATTTTTTTTTTTTTTACACATATGAAAGACAAGTATCACTACCACATTAAATTATACTGTTACAAAGGTCATATCTAAATTTATAAAAGATCAGGCATATGTGTCTAAAGGGATAAATCCTGCATCATTACAAAAAATGCACATGTTAAAAATAGTGATTAGCATATGACTAGGTGTTTTTTCTGGAGCGATGTAAGATTTGTTCTCTTAGAGCAACTCCAACGCTTCAAAAATGATGAAGCTCATTTACTGTGTGTCAGTAAAAAGGGAGGCTCTACTATCGGAGCAAATAAATAATGAGGTCCTTCACAAATTTCGAAGTAGGTGAAGCCCTGCTCAGAGGGACTCAGTCTCTCTAAAAAAAATGATATTTTATTAATAAAATTAAAACTTTATATATATATATATATATATATATATATATATATATATATATATATAGTATACTTTATATAATTAATTAATTATTATAATTATTAATAAATTAAATATGATTTAATAATTATATTAAATAATTAAATTATATTTAATTTATTAATAATTATAATAATTAATTAATTAAATGATTAAATTTTTATTTAATTAATAATTTATATTATTACATTAAATTAGCCGTTGCAAAATTAGCCGTTGCAAAACTAGCCGTTGTAAAATTAGCTGTTGGAAACTAGCCGTTACTATGTTACTGTTATTATTAATAAATTAATATTTTGTTACTTTATATATACCACTTAGATACACTTCTATTCTCACACTCTCTACTACTCTTCCTCATTTTCTTCCAAATTTACAAAATCAAAGTTCTACTACTATTATTTTTTGTTCGAAAAAATGGATCCAAACCAACTCAACTCTTTCTTCAATTACTTACAAAACTTTCCTCAAATTCCAAATACCCAACAATCTCAAACCTCAAACACTCAAGTTCCAAATAAAAACTTCACACTACCAAATACATTTCAAAATCCAAATCCACAAAATCTTTCTAATTTCAATTTTCAAGCTCCTTATAATAATCAGTTTCCTATATTCCAACCGCAAAATCAAAATTCACAAACACCCCATTTTCCATTTTCATCCATATTTAACCCCTCTATCGGAAATGTTACTCCAACTTCCTTGCCGATTCCAACTCAATTCAGTACATCAAGACATAACGCATCTGGTGTTGGTGGCTCTTCTAACCCATCCTCTCAGACTCCTATACAATCTAGTCCAAATTCGCCATATTCCGATTTTGCTAACCCTCGTGGATTAGATGCTATCGACCTCAATGATGATGATATTGAAGATCGGAGGCAAGATAGTATTCAACACTGGCATTGGGAAGAGGATGAGATGTTGATCAGTGCGTGGTTAAATGTTTCAATTGACCCTGTAGTGGGTACCGATCAAAAGGGGGAAACATTTTGGAGTCGAATTCATAGCTACTGTGTAGAATTTTGCACCGACATGACAAGGGGGGTAGTTGCATGTAAGAAACGATGGTATAAGATCAACAAGGCTGTTGCACAATTTGCTGGTTGCTACGATCAAGCTAGTCGAAACATAAGGAGTGGTTCGAACGCTGATGATATAAAGGAGTTGGCTTATAAACTTTATTCAACAAATTATGGTCAAAAGTTCACTTTTGAGAGGCATTGGAACATGCTTCGGTTGGAGCAAAAATGGAGAAGCCAACTACCTACACAGAGTGGCGGCTCAAAGAGAACCAAGGTTAGTGCAACTGGAGCATACTCATCCTCATCAAACCCAGAAACACCGTTGGCTGACGAACCCGGTGTGGACTCTCCCGTTCGCCCACAAGGATCAAAGAAGAGCAAGCGAAGAGGTAAGGGAAAAGCACAGATGTCTGAAGATTGTAGCGAAAGAAAATCATCGGTTGTCAAAAAATTATCTCTCATGGAAGATATTAAGAATGTTAGAGAAAAGGAACTAATGGAAAGGGAAAAGGAAAGAGAAGAGGAGAAGGAACATAGAGCAAAGATGATGGCAATCAAAGAGAAGGAGTTACAAATTCAAGCGGCAATGAAAGAACAAGAATTACAAACTCAGAGGTATATTAAAGAAATGGAGATAAAAGCAAAAGAAAGGGAAATGGATATGCAAATTCTTAATGCTGACACGTCTACAATGAGTGAGAAACGACGAGCTCTTCATGAGATTGCATGTGAGAAAATAATGGCCAAGTGGTTTACTTAATGGTTCCTTGTATTCGTAGAGTTATGTAGTATGTTCTTATTTATTTATTGCGTATTACTGGTATGTGATGTAGTTTGTTTTATTTATTTCTGATGTAATTTTTTAAATTAGTCAATATTATTGTGTCGTTATTGTTCATGAAAGTGACCGTTGCAAAACTAGCCGTTAAGGAAAACTAGCCGTTGCAAAAGTAGCCGTTGCAAAACTAGCCGTTACAAAACTAGCCGTTGCAATACTTATTGCAGACACACTTATAAATATCAACTATCAATGACTCCACAACTCCACTTCAACTCTTGTTTCTCACCTCGACAGAGAACTAAAAATTACATTTCTCCATATGGCTAGAAATTTTGATGATATGTTCAATGAGGCTTTGTATGGCAAAAGAAGACGGCAAGATAACACACTCATAGATAATTGGATCGATGAGTATTTACTCGAAGATTCAGAAGAAGAAGATATCGATAGAAGCCCTATCCCAATTACTCGTAGATGGATCAACAGAGATCGAGAAGCAGGACATGATCGCCTTTTCCTAGATTACTTTGCAGATGAACCGGTGTATAATGATGACATTTTCCGACGGAGATTTCGAATGAGAAGAGATGTGTTCCTTCGGATAGTACACGCTCTCTCAAATGTCTATCCGTATTTCCAACAGAGGGTTGATGCAACTGGAAGAAGAGGCTTGTCGCCACTTCAGAAATGTACCGCTGCGATACGGATGTTAGCATATGGCGTAGCAGCTGATGCTGTTGATGATTATGTGCGCATAGGCGAGAGCACTACAATTCAATGCTTGGAAAAATTTGTTGAAGGTGTCATTTCCGTGTTCCAGGATGAATACTTGCGAAAACCCAATCCAAATGACGTACAACGCCTGCTACAAATGGCAGAGGGTCGTGGCTTCCCTGGCATGTTGGGTAGCATTGACTGCATGCATTGGCAATGGAAAAATTGTCCAAAGGCGTGGAAAGGTATATACATGAGTGGTTATCGTGGGGTTGCAACCATAGTACTTGAGGTTGTAGCATCTTCAGACCTTTGGATATGGCATGCGTTCTTTGGAGTTTCTGGTTCAAATAATGATATCAACGTGTTAGATCGTTCTCCAGTATTTGATGATATTCTAAATGACCGTGCTCCGGAGGTAAATTATAATATTAATGGTAATAATTATACAATGGGATACTATTTAGCAGATGGTATTTATCCTGAATGGGCCACATTTGTCAAATCAATCTCAAAGCCACAAGGTGAGAAATGCAAGTTATTTGCACAATATCAAGAAGGACAAAAAAAAGATGTGGAACGAGCATTCGGAGTGTTGCAAGCACGCTTTGTAATTATACGTGGTCCAGCTCGTTTCTGGGAAAAGAAAAAGCTTGCCAACATAATGAGAGCTTGTATTATATTGCATAATATGATTGTTGAGGATGAAAGAGACAGTTATGCAGGAAATTTTGCCAAGGCTTAGAGTATGATGATGTTGAAAACGGCTTATCACAACCTCAACTGGGAGAAGAAGATTTTGCACCATACCATCAATTTCTCCAAAGAAATGCCCAACTTCGAAATAGGCAGCAGCATAGACAATTGAAAGAGGACTTGATTGAACACATATGGCAATTTCACAATGCTTGTCGTCAACTATAGAGTTTAATTATGTTTTTCTTTGTATTAAGTAATTTTACAAATTAGTGTAACCCCGAATTATCTATTGTGTATTGTTGTTATATATGAATTTATTTAATATTAATATCTTTTAATAATGAATTATTTTTAAATTTAAATATTTAAATTACATTATTTAAAAAAAATTATTATATTAATTACAAGTATTTTAATTAATTAATTAAGTGGGACCACAATAGGGACTAAAGTTAGTTCCTCCTAATGGAGAAGAGAGAGATGTTTTGAGTTCCTATTTACTGTTTATGACGCAAAAGCTGATGTGGAGTAACTTTTTATGACAGGTGGGTCATAAACAGGAACTGGAACGAATTCCCTGCTGAAGATGGTCTTAGACAGGTTCCTAATCTTTTACAAATTCGGATGTGGCTTTCGTAGCAGTATAGTTTAATGTGGTGGTTACATTTGTCTTCTACATGTGTAAAAAAAAAAATTTCTTTTTATACAGTAGCATTCGTCTAAAGATGGATAATTGCTAAAATATTAAATCATCTAATAATTAATATTATTTTTATATGAGTGGTCACCAATATTATATGAATTCAACATTTTAAATTCTTAAAAATTGTAATTGCTTCTCTAAACACGTGTATAATATATTTTTGAGTAATTATTTAAATTAATTTTTAAAAATTTTAAAATTAGACACTTTAATCTCTCAAATTTTAAAATATATAAAATAATTTTTAATATTTATTTTTGTTAGACAATACAATTTTTTTTCATTAGTAGCTAATAGTGACTGATGACACAAAACGTTAACTAGCACACATGATCGTTAATATTCATGTGTGTGAATTGGAGAAATGAGTCTTCAAAGTGAAGTATAAAATAATCTCAAAAAAATTTAAAAATTCTCAAAATAGTCCCTAAAAAATATTTAAAATTTTAAAACAGTTTGTTCGAATATTTTTAATCTTTTTCAAAAGTTAACGTCTTATAATATTTTTGTTAATCAAAAAAATAAAATATTATTAAAAAATATATAATAAATAAAAAATACAAAAAATAACAAAATATATATTAAAAGATAATTTATTAACACTAAAATATCATAAAAAATAATATTATTTAATTATTATTATATAATATATCGAAGTGATGTAGAAACTATAATAATAACAACTAAATCTAAGAGGTTATTGAATTATAAAGGTCATTATTTATATACCTAAATTCAAGATATTAACACCAAATAAACTTAGGAAAATATTCTCAAGTGAAAAAAAATCTATTTTTTTTGGCATAATTACTAATTGTAGTAGCACAAATACCTTTAATTTTAAACCTATTTTGTGCAATATTACAATAACTAAATTCTAAAATTTTTTAAAAAATATAAATAGAATACTTGGATTTACCAATACATTTTTTCTTCATGTATTGTAAAGTATTAGGAGCTTTACATTGAGATTTTATAAATCATCTATATTGATCTCGTGGTTAACCAAAACTTACAAATTTGACTTTATAGATGACTTGATTCGCATGCATGCAAGTTCCAATCAAAGTGTTGCATCCGTAAACATTTGCATGAACATTTCCAATCGTTTATATATATGAAAAGGTTTATATTAAATGGGAGTGTTCCTATCTTTTCAAACAATAATAACTAATTTTCTTCGTCATCATTAAAAAATGATAGTAGAATATAGTACCTATAAATTAAATTAAATTATATTAAATTAATATCTTGTATAGTCTAAAATAAGAGGAAATAGCCAAATTAGTCATTGAAAGATTACCCGATCTCCAAAGTGGTCTCCGAAAGAATAAATTAATCAAAATTACCCCCAAAAAATTTAAAAATAGTCACGTTAGTCCTTCTGTCTCCCCTCTGTTCATTCCGTCAGTAACGCCGTTAAATCTTACTTATGTGGTCGTTAGTGTGTCATATTAATATGACAAGTTGGTGCAGAATGGCTGATGACAAGATATGTTTAGAGATTTATGTCAAATTAGTCCTAGAGAGAGTAAACCCTAATCCCTTCTTCTCGTTAAATGCTATTGTTGTTGCAATAGCAAATTGATTCTGCAGAGGCCAAAATTGTTGTTGAACTGCATCATGGATAGCGGTCGGCCACTATCGCAATCACACGGAAGGGTAGCGGTCGTCCACTGTCGCAATCACACGGAAGCAATGCTTCAAGATCTTCGCTGCGATGGCAGAGGAAGAACACGGACCAAGTGTACTTTTTTGGGTTAAAGACAATGATCAAGAAATCTGAAACAATAGAGAATCCAGATAGATTGTTCATTATTTATCCAAGATATCGGGTGAGTTATGAATATAGTCGTCTTGAAACTCTTAGTTATTTGTGTGGGATTTTGAGATTTTTGTAACCTAATATTTTGCAGAAGGGCAACCACTACAATTAATTTAGGTGGGCTGAGGATGATGAGTATAAAGGATTACATGGTGCAAAGGGAGATGTTAAAACTTATGTAGAAATGGAGAGTGATCTTGTTGTTTTGAACCATACCCTATCATAGAGAATGATGAGCTTAAAAGCTAAAGTTAGAGTACTTAGGATACAACTGTATTTTGGATTAATAGCTGTGATTGTGGTGGTTATGATTATGTGTATGTTTTTTAGCGCCAAGTAAAGTAATTATTATGAAATTGTGGATGTTGTGAACCTTCTTAGTTTGCTGTTATTGTATATGAACAAACTTCTGAGTAAACCTTTTGATATGCTATGCTCATCTTTTTTTAGTATTACAAAAGTCTCTACATGCACTATTTTTGTTGATCATAACATAATTTTAGCAAATTAGAAGAAACAGAATTAAAATGAAGTGAACTAGGAGTAACATAACTAATGGTCTACCAGTTACCATTATTTCAAATTCAAATAACAACACTATTTTAAGATGATAATAATAGAAAAGTAATATAGATAGTCAAAAGGATAAGCTCAAAAAGCCTAAAATCAGTTTGTACCAAGGCTATTCTTACCTAAAAGGCTATACCAAAAACAGGGCTATCCAATATACCACAATTACCACATTGTTTACAAATGGCAAATTTTGGCCCTGACAAAATAGCAAATACTAACTTCCCTATATATCATGTTTTCAAGTCTTCAAGTTATTCTATGTCTTTTTTTCTAGGAGGTTTGAAACCCGAAGTTGGAACAAATGTCATGAAGCTAGCAAGCTTCTTGGCTGTTGCGGAGCTACTACCCTTGATGGTTTCAGCAGATACAACAACTGGTCCTGGAGCAACAAGCTTTGGAGAGGCATTTTCCTTTGCCCTGGCCTTGATGACATGGAGTTTTGGAGGCCTTCATCTAACTTTACTCTGCAGCAAACAGTCTTCATCATTGTGTCAAACAAAATAGATTCATAATCAACTACAAAGGATGATATTCAACAAATGCAAGTAACTAATGTTCAATTTAAAACTGAATACAAGATAACCTGAGTAGCATTAGTTGAGGTATGTGATTGTTCTGTCAGTAGAAGTTGAGCATTTTAACTAACAGAAATTTCAGTCTGTTCATCTGGAGCAGCTGGTAGGACTGCACGGAGTGTCTGGATGGGTTGAGTGTCAGCTACATCGTCTGCTTTCAGACCAGGAGCACCTTGTAGTGGTGGCACAACTGCAAGCTACAATTGCATTAGCCTTGCCTTCTCTTGAGCATTGTCTTGCTTTTTCTTGCTGCAAGTTCTCTTGTTGTGACCCACCTCTCCACAGTACATGCACCGAATTGGATTATACTTCCTTTTCACATTTGTCTTTGTGCCAGTAGGTCCTTCAACCTTGTCTTTTCTTCTCTTTGTTGTTGGTCTTCCTAGTTTAGGCTTTATTGGTGGTGGAACAAGTGCAGGAGAACCAGTTTTCTCCCATAGTTTTTGTCCCTTGACGGGATCCACATTGTATTGGTATGTTCTTCTATATATCCCCATTATCAACCATTCATGAAAATACTCCTCAAGCCTCTTATCATTTTTTTCTTGAATGGCTGATATTGTGCATACAAGGCATTCTTATCAAAATACAAAATAAATTTTTTTCAGCAAAATATCAAATTTGGCATCTATCTACCACTTGAAATGAGTTAGGAGTTGAACATGTCAATTGCCAAAACCTACAGGAGCAAGTACGGTTACTCAAGTCTACTATCATATTAGTTGGCCGTCCTTGAACTTCGTACAAAACCTCTTTGTCATCACTGGACCAGTGAGGAGTCCAGTTTCTAGATAACTTAATCAGAGACTCAAGCCTACTTTGTTGAACCAAAGTAAGAATTCCTTGATAATTCATTAGCTTCAGTCTATTGTCAGTCATGCTTTTCATAACTATTCTTGGCACCTCCTCTGCTAGGCTCAGAATAGGCTTTCCTTTTTCATGCTTGGTCTTTGCATTGAAGGATTCACAAGCGTTGTTGCCTATATTGTCTACCTTTGGCCCTTCACCGAAATGGGCTTTTGTCCAGGCTTCCTTCAGCCACTTGGCTAAATAGTCCCAAGCTTGCTGATTAATCCTCTTGGCTCTATTCATATTCCTTTCGAACTCAACTGGAGTCCTTGATCTTGCACACTCCCAGACCAAGTCTTTCAGCTCGATGCTGCCCCACTATTTGGAGAAGTTCCTCCACAAATGCCAGATACAAAATCTGTGTGGAACTGATGGTAGGAGTTCTTTCATAGCAGGTATTAACCCATGCACTAACAATGAATCCCAAAAAGATATTTATCCAATTAAGTACTTAAAAGAATTATCATTAAATTAGAATGGTCCTTAAAAATTAAATCGCGAGTCAAATTAGTCCTCACCTTCTGCATGTTTGAGATGAAACACAAGTTCTTTGCTTCGTAGTCTCCCAAGTCTGAGAGGAGAAGCTCCAGAAATCATTTCCAATTGTCTTTATTCTCCACATCCACAATAGCATATGCAATCACAAAAATGTGATTGTTTGCATCTTGTCCACATGCAGTGAGAAGCTGTCCTCCATGTAAAGTTTTCAAGAATTCTCCATCTAACCCTATTAATGGCCTACACCCTGCCTTGAAACCCTTCTTACAAGAATCAAGACAGATGTAAAATCTCTCGAATTGAGGTGGATTATCAGTAATGGGAATGACACCTACTTGGACAGTGGAACCTGGATTGTCAGTCAGCAATTCATGTACATAATCCCATATCAACCTATACTGTGTAACCTCATCCCCTTCAACTATCTTCCTAGCTTTCTTAAGAGCTCTGGTTATGCATGAACTATTCAACTTCACATTGCACTTTCTAACAAACCACTCATACACCTCCCTGTGCTTCATTTTCGAGTGCTTCCTAAGTTTTGGATACAACTTATTCACAGTCCATTCCTGAGTTGCAACTCTATTTTTTCACTTTCTTGCACAAGTGTGATTGTCAACTAATATTTTTATCTGTCATGAACTATCACTTGGGTTATGTGAACAGTATACTATCCAAGGACAGTCTTCACTCTTACAAATAGTCCTCACTCTAACATTGTCATTCTTAGTGAACCTTATATTGCTACCGCATTGAATAGTATAATTTCTAGTGGCATCCATAAAATATTTTTTGGACTTGAAAATCATGCTTATCTCAAATTTCAAATCACCAAATTTGGCCTTGTCATTATACTGTGGATGCACAGCTAGACCCTTGTCCTCAGAGTCTAACTCTTGATCAAAATCTTCTGACTTCCATTCATCTCCCTCTGATGATTCTTCATACAATAAATTATCATCTGAATTTGAAATTACATTAATTCACCACAAAATTATAATACAAGCAAATAATTCACAAAGATCTATAACACAAGCTATTACAATAACTCATAGGTAGTTAAATAAATAATACCTGCATCAGAGCATTCATCAGATGCAATATCCTCATAGCTGGAGTCATCAGTGTCAATAGCTTTGTCCCTCGCTCTGTTATTAGCAGACCTATGCTTCTCTCTAAGATTCACTTTCTTGGCCCTAGATGATTGTCCTCCATCAACTCCACTATCACTGTCACTACTGTATATAGAATCTCCTATAATTTTTGGAGGCTTGTACAAACTGTCTTCAGCAGTCTCATATGAATCATGAGAGTCACTATCATTATCAACTGGAGTTGCTTTAACTTGCCTCTCAGATCTTGTTTTGGTTGTGTCTTTCACCTTCTGATTGATGTTATTGGCTGGTGTAGGATTGACAGAAACTTTAGCAGTCCAAGGCTTGGGCTAATGGATGGGCTTTCTTATGGGCTTATGTGTGGGCTGAGAAATGGACTTCTGTGTGGGCTGAGGAGTTGGCTTAGGTGTGGGCTTAGGTGTGGACTGAGGTGTGGACTGAGGTGTGGGCTTAGGTGTGGACTGAGGAGAGGGTAACTTGGTGGACTGAGAGTTGTTCCTTTTTGGCTGAAGAGATTTTTTGTGGTCTTACAATCTGGTTGAGACATTGCTTCATTATGGTTCTTATTTAGTTTCGCTGGGGGTTCAGGGATGGTTGGCAACTGTAGTACATTATCATCATCCTTGCTTATGCAGTCAACCACGTGTGGCTTAGAAACTACATGCTCAAAATATATGTTTATGAGGTGATGATACCTCCTGCAATCCTTAACCAATGCCAACAGATCAGCATCATTTTCTAGCCTCCTCAAGCCATCGTCGAGACGTGTTCCAGGAACCTTCCACAAGCAATTGTTCATCTCAACATATCCTAACTCCTTATAATATCCCTTCACAAAAAGCACATCTAGAGTGTTTGCTTCTACACCCATTAATACTTCAGTATTATCTGGTTCGTAAAACAGATATCCTAATTCATCTGTTTTGAACTTTCCACCATGGTAAAATACAAAAGTCATAGGAGGACCTTCCATTTGCAACCAAAATAGCAACACACTGAACTATTGAAAATTTTTTTCAAAAACAAGTAAAGCAGAGTCATCATCAACTACAAAAATGAAAATAAAATACACACATGTAGCTATACAAAGCACAAACATTGTTCTCAAACCTCGAAAAATAGAGTCATTCATGGGTCACCATGCAAGCCCTAAACCTGAACATATTTTTCAAACCTTAATATTACAAACAGTAATAATGGATTTCCAACGATCACAGAAACACATTCATCAGGAGATAAAACCACAATCACTCTCAGAAAATAAAAAAAGGGTAACCTACCTCTCACACCTCTCACGCATGGCAATGGTGTGCCCTCTTCGCTTGATCAAGGTTGTCGCAAACCGGTCACCTTCAACTTCAACACAATGTCGTCGTCGGCCTAGGCTGATAATCGCCGTTCAATGCTTCATCTTTGTGGAGGTGAGAACTGAAGACGAAGAGATTAGAGAGATGTTTTGTTTTCAGAAGAAGGATGAAATTAGAGAGATGTAACGAAACAGGGATGGAAAATGAAGCGTTGTAAGGGGTGACTAAAGAAAACGACGCTGTTGAGACTTTTGCTGACATGTCACACTAACGGCAAGGTAAGAAAATGGTAACGTCGTTACTCAAATAATAGACGGAAGGACTAACGTGACCATTTTTAAATTTTTAAGGGACAATTTTGATTAATTTATTCTTTCGGGGATCAATTTAGAGATAGGATAATCTTTCATGAACTAATTTGACTATTTACTCTCCAAAATAAATGAGTTTATTTATTTAATTTTTTTTGAAAAAAAGTACCTTTTTAAAATTAATTTATAATTTATTTTAAAATTATTTCAAAAATTTTGTATATAAATAATTAAATTTGAGATAAATAGATAAAAATTTTAAAAATTAAAATTTATTAATTTAAAAATAATTATATATAAAAGATCCGAAAGGACTATTTTAAAATTTTTCAAAAAATATTTTGAGATTTTTAAATTTTTTGAGGACTAATTAATACTTTATCTTAGGAATTGATTTATCCATATTATACATGTGGACACTTAATAATTATATGTATGAATTAATGTTCTATATCAACCGTCACTGTTAATAACTAATAAAAAAAACTGTATAGTTCAACAAAAATAAACATTTAAAATTATTTTATATATTTTAAAATATAAAAAAAACTAAAATATTTGATTATAAAAAAGATTAATTTAAATAATTACTCTATATTTTTTAAATCTTTGTAAGTCGAACTCAATAAAGCTAGAAAAGATTAAATTTACTTACTACTCAACTAACAACCTAGTGGTATCTATCTCATCATTTAATAACATGTATACTATTTTGTGTTATATTATTCAATATTAGCTTCCTTATTCAATGGGAGTAGATCGTCTCTGGTCCTTAAACAAATGGATAGTAGCAATTGTACTATCTAAACTAAGGTTGAGAGAACCAAACTGATTAATAAATTAGTAGAATGATTGATTTAATAATTTAATGATTTAATTGAAGTTGAATTATGGTTAAACCAATTTAAATAATAATTAAAAAAATTATTTAAATTATCAATATAAATTTGTAAATATCTAAAAATAATAATTTAATATGAATATAATTAAAAGTTTTGATAAAATTTCACATTCAGCTATAAATAATTTTGGTTATAAAATTATCTTTATAATTATATTTAAAATTTTATGCTATATTTAAAAATCATATAATAAAATTAAGTCTATTTATTATTTATGATCTAAAAAGATAAAAAAACATAAAAAAGCTACTGCACCATTTTATAACATGTAAATTTATTGATTGGGCCCAATTTATTATCTAAAACTAAAAATAATTCTGGTCTATTATGATATAAAGAAAAGATCCAACATATAAAAATTTAAAAATACAAATAAAGACCCTAAAGCTATAGCCTAATTCATCATGACTCATGAGATCATCTCTCTAAACCCTAGAGCGCCATCATCATGATTCATGAGGTCATCTCTCCCAACATAAATTAAATGATAAAAAAACTAAAACTAACAAAGATTACCGTTCTTCTTTAAATGGTGCTGCTCCTTGAGAAAATAACGTGAGGATACGTTTCCTTTGAGGAATTGTCTATTATGGAGAAAGTAACTTTCAGTTTTTTAAGGTCTATAAACAAATATTTTAAATTTGTGACTATTATTTGTGGTGTATACAAATTATAATTATATTTACTGTAGTCCTAAAATTTTAGTAATAACAAACCGGTATTAATTTAACAAAGTAAATAAATTATGTTCTTTTTTTAGTTTATAATAAATTACAATTTTATTGCAGTTGTATGAAGTTACTCGTAAATTTTTTATTCGGCTTGAATAAACTTTTGTTAATACAAAATATCTGTTATATATTTTATTATATATTATTAATTTTATAACAAAAATATATTATATAATATTTTTTATTGTAATTAAAAAAATTAAAATTAAGAAGTTCTTTTTCTTTTTTTTTGTCTTCTTTATTTTTTTTTTCTTTATCATCTATTTTATTTCACTTTTTAATTTTAATATTAAAAAAATAATAATATTTTATAATATTATTAAAATATGATGTGTATAACTAGGATATAAAAGATATAAATTTAACTAATAAATTTATTATTTAAAATACAAATCTAATTCTCATATATTTATGTACCTGAATTTTTTAAATTTTTATAACACACAAATCTGACATTTAGATATATGTATCTGAATTTTTGAGAATAAATTTTTAATGTATAAATCTAACTTTTAAATTTTTGTATCTCATTTAAATCGATCTTTTAAATTTTATTTTTTTTCTCCTCAACAAATTTGACCTACTAATTTGTTTAATAACAATTTTAAAAAAATTAACTCCATATTAAAAAAAAAACCAACTTTTTTTAATAACGATGCATTACACACCAATTTATTTTATATAAAAAAATTAGTCACTCTATTTTTCTTATATACTATTATTAATTATTAGTTAGACAATAATTAAAATTAAAATTAAAATTAAAAATCGATATTTGTATTACGTGCAGCTCGGTCGTCTGGAGAGGCCCGTGGTGGGGGTTCGGTGACCCGAGCTTGGTATGCAGAATGGTTGGTGGTTGTACCTGCAATGACACTCCGATGCTTAAGTTAGCATGGGTCCAAGCAGATATGTGTAGATTTGGAATGAATGCCATACCTGGGTGCTCCAGTGTATTTATAGTAGTTGGCAGTGATCTTCCCTGGATAAGATATTCTTATCTTATCTTATCTTTTGGGAGTTTTATCTTTATCTTTGTGGAACCGCCTTTTCCAGGCCTTTTCGGCCTTTAGGTTTGGGCTGCGTTCCTTTTGATGGGCCTTCCTTGCTCTTTGTCCGAGGTCCGACCTTTAGGTGTGAGCTTTAGGATAAGGTCGGACCTCTTGCGAATTTGCCGAGTTGGAGGACCCCGGTCAGGGTATGAACAGTGCCCCTGCCCGAGTTCGTCCTTTTTGGGAGGTCGTGCTCGGGCATAGTAGTCTGTTTTTCAAAATTCAAAATGGCCGTTCTTGCATTTATTGCATTTTACCGTTTTTCCTCGATTTCCGTTCGGGCTCTGTGAAGGCTTTATTTATTGCTCCTTTCCTCCTTTCTGCGTTTTGTTTTTTTTTATGCTTTACAAGCGCCGCTTCTTCTTTCCCTTTGTTTTGCTTTCCGGAATCTTTCTTTGTGTGTCTTTCCGGGGTTTCCTTTGTGCCGTCGTTTCGTTCTCCTTGCTTCGGAGCTCTTCGTCTTCGCTTCTTCTTCCTGGTTTGTTTCCGTGTTTCTCTTTTCTTGTGATCGTATGCTTCTGTCCTTTGTGTGGCTCTTGCTTATTTCTTTTTCTTTATGCCTGGGTTGCCCCAAAAGAGGTGCCGCCATTGCTGTTGTTTTTATATGGGGGGCTCTTTTTTTGTTCCCTGGCGTTTTTGTTCTGTGTTGCCCCACTTTTTTCGTGGGGTCTTTGCTTCTTGCCTTGCTGAATGGTTTTTCGTTGTCTTCTTTATGTGATTTTTTGCCTGCTGCTGTATTTCTTCTTTGTAGGTAAGAATTTTTATGTCTCGAAAGGTTCTTCAAGCGATGTCGACTAAAATTCCGTGTGGTCTTGATTGGGTAGACCTTCTTCCTCTAAGAGTTCCTACCGTGGTAGATTCTGAGTACTTAGTTAGGTTCCGTAGGCATTGTAGCATATGTGAAAATAGAGAGTCTGAGAGGGATTATGAACTAGTCGCCCCGGATTCCGAGGAGAGAGTGTGCTTCCCGCCCCTAGATAGTTCCGAGAAGCTTTTCTTTTACGCTTATGATTGTTTTTTCTCTAAGCTGGGCGTCCGACTTCCCTTTACCGATCTGGAGTCTGAGGTGTTATGGTCTTGTAATCTTGCTCCTACGCAGCTCCATCCAAATTCTTGGGCGTTTTTAAAGCTGTTTCAACTTTTGTGTCAGTTCTTGGGCGTTGCTCCCTCTATTTCTCTTTTTTCCTACTTGTTTGTGTTGACAAAGCCAGGGTCGGGTGGAGGGAAGGTATCTTGGGTTTCTTTTAGGGCTAACCAGGGAAGGAAGTTTTGCACCCTGTATGATGAGTCCTTTCATGATTTTAAGAACTTCTATTTCAAGGTCCGGGCTACTGGAGACGTCCGACCTTTCTTTTTAGATGAGAGTGGGGAGCCTTTTTTTCCTCTTTGTTGGCAGGAGAAAGTAGTGTCTACTAAGTATACCCTTGAGAGTCTAGATGAGGTGGAGCAGGCTTTTGTGGGTGTGGTAAGCAGTTTATGGGGTCGGGAACCTCACTTGGACACGAAGAAAATGTTGGGGGATCCAAGCCTTCTCCGTTCCGAGTTAGGTAGTTCCCGACCCTCCGAGATTATCTTTTTAGTATTTTTGATTGTTTTTGTTTTGGTGGAATTTCTGTTTTGGTGATTCTTTTCTTCTATTCTTGCAGAGATGTCTTCTCAGGCGGATTCTATGAAGTACCTTTGTCGGACGAAGAAGTCCGTGGCTGCTCGAAATATTGAGGCTGGGGAGGCTTCTGCCCGATCTTCTCCGAAGAAGACTACTGTGGGTGTCACTACTCGGTCGAAGACTATTCTGACTCCCCAGTTTCGACCTATAAATCAGGATCCTCCAACCTCTGGACCCGGTAACTCATCTCCTCCTTCGTCCTCGGGTCCTCCTCCCAAGAAGCAGAAGACCTCTCAAGAGTTTGCGGGTTTTAATGATAAGGATTTTGATGCTCTCGGTTGGGTTGAACAGCATATTCTCCCTCAGACTTTTATTTCTACTGATGATGTGTCTATGGAGCACCATTTTCAGTATATGGCGCGGAGCTGTGTCCGGATGGCTAGTCTTCATGCCGCTATTGCCCGAGAGTTCAAGAAATCCCCCATTGGTGCGACCAGTTCCCGACTTGAGAAGGCTCAGTCCGAGTTCGAGAGGATTAGTGAACTGAAGGCTGCTAGGATCGCTGAGCTGGAGGCGTCTTTGGAGAAGGAGAAAGCTAAAGCTACCGCGGCTGTGGCGGCGGCGAGTTCATCCGAGGAGATGGTGAAGGCGGCGAAGGCGAGTTATACTCGGACATATGCTGAGCTTGTGGAGACAAAGGAGAGGTTGCAATCCGCTCAGGATGATTTTTTCGAGCTAGAAGGACATGTGGCTAAGGGTATGGATGCTATGTTTGAAAATTTGAAGGCTCAGGTCCGGGTTCTTGCTCCTGACCTGGATCTGAGTTTATTCAGTACGGATAATGTTGTCGTGGAAGGAAAGATTGTTCCTGCTCCCATCGAGGATGAGGTTCCGGTGTCTGACCCCAAAGTTCCGGTTGCGAACCCGACTTCACCTTTGGCCGGGGAGGAATCTGGTGTGGAGGTTTCAAACCGAGATGACGGTGCTGTCAAGGCTGTCCCGATTTCTATGGTTCTTCCTCCGCAGCCTTCTACCGGTGTGGAGTCCGGAAAGGATCTTGATTCCCTGTGACCCTTTGTCTTTGGTTTTTTGCCCGGCCTGTGGGCTCTTTTTTGGATGGTTTTTACTACCTGTTTAATGCTTTGAACACCTTTTTGCTATTAGCTACTTGTAGTAACTTTTTAGCTTATTATGTGGTGTTTGTTCGCGTTTTGACTTTTAGTTCCGCTTTATGCTTTTTAGTTGTTTTTGGATAACAACTTTTTAGCTAGCGCTTTTTGAAACTTCGTTTTATCCTTCCCTTTGATTTCGTTTCTTCGCTTTGTACTTTTTAGTTGTTTTTGTATAGCAACTTTTTAGTAAGCGTTTTCGAAATCTTTGTTTTCGCCGTTTTAAGGCTTCTTTCTCGGATCCGGGCTTTTTCTCGGACCTCGGGGGGCGGTTGAGTACTTCCCTTCGTTGGGTCCGGCCTTATTGTTGGTCGGCCTTTTAAGTTATTTTTGTAACCTCTTTTATTTGGCTTTTTGAGCCTTTTCAGAGTTGCTTTATAACTTCTCACATTAATCTGAACCTCGTCGCTTTATCTTTGCCGACCTTGTGTGGTCTCTTGGCAATGATTTTTTGCGTTTTGCCGAGCATAAATTAATGCGCCTTGGCGGGGTACTTTTCAGGATTTGTTTCATCATGAAGAAGAAGGAGAAGGAAAAGAGAAAAATTCGATTAGTATTAAAAAAGAAAGAATATTTACAGAGTGTTTACCCTTGGCTAGGTCGGGTGCTTTTCTTATCCGGGTGTCTCATTAAAAAACCCTTGTAGGGAAAAAGAGTACACCTCGGGTTAGGTTTTTTTAGCTGTAGTATCGTTTTAGATTACAGGCGTGCCAGGCCCTGGGCAACTCATTGCCTTCTAGGTCGGATATTTTGTAATAGCCTGTTCCTAAGACTTCTGTTACCTTGTAAGGTCCTTTCCAATTTGCAGCTAGCTTCCCTTCTCCCGACTTTTGTGTTCCGATGTCGTTTCGGATCAGAATCAGGTCGTGAATTGAGAAGCTTCGTTTTATTACTTTCTGATTGTATCTGAGGGCCGTTCGCCGTTTTAAGGCTTCCTCTCGGATCCGGGCTTTTTCTCGGACCTCGGGGAGGAGGTCGAGTTCTTCCCTTTAGAGGTCGGGTTAGGATTGGTGGCTGCCCGAGGAATTCCTTGAAGTCTTGAAAGGCCTTTTCGCACTCCGGGGTCCATGAGAAGGGTTTCCCTTTCTTTAGGAGTGAGTAGAGAGGTAGTGACTTTATCGCTGATCCCGCCAAGAATCTTGATAGGGCGGCTAGCCTTCCATTTAGTTGTTGTACTTCTTTGACACACGTCGGACTCTTCATATTGAGTATCGCTTGGCATTTGTCCGGGTTTGCTTCGATGCCCCTTTGGGTCAGCATGAAGCCTAAGAACTTTCCGGCTTCTGCGGCGAAGGTGCACTTTGTCGGGTTAAGTCTCATGTTGTGTTTTCTGAGGGTGCCGAAAACACTGGCGAGGTCGGTCAGCAAGTTTCTGTCTTCTTGTGTCTTTACCAGCATGTCGTCGACGTACACCTCCAGCTGTAGTCCGATGTGCTCTGAGAACACTTTGTTCATTAGCCTCTGGTAGGTTGCCCCTGCGTTCTTTAGCCCGAAGGGCATTACTACGTAGCAGTAGTTTGCCCTTGGGGTTATGAACGAGGTCTTTTCTTGGTCGGGTCCGTACATTGGGATTTGATTGTATCCCGAGTATGCGTCCATGAAGGAGAGATATCTATAGCCTGAGGCTGCGTCTACTAATGCGTCGATGTTTGGTAGTGGATATGGGTCTTTGGGGCAGGCTTTGTTGAGATCTGTGTAATCGACGCACATCCTCCATTTTCCGTTGGGCTTTTTTACCAGGACCACGTTTGCGAGCCATAGGGGGTATTTTACTTCCCTAATGAACCCTGCATCTAGCAGTGCTTGTACTTGTTCTTCTATTGCTTGCATGCGCTCGGGTCCGAGCTTCCGGCATCTTTGTTGGACAGGCCGGGATCCCGGGTAAACCGATAGCTTATGGCACATCAGGTCGGGACTTATGCCCGGCATGTCGGAGGCTTTCCAGGCGAAGAGGTCGGAATTCTCCCTTAAGAGGTTTATGAGTTCCTCTTTTAGGCCTGTGTCGAGGTTTACTCCTATGCTTGTTATTTTTTCAGGTGTGTTCCCAATCTGGACTTTTTCGGTTTCTCCCTCTGGCTGTGGCCGGAGATCTTCTCGGGATTGAACTCGTCCGAGTTCTATCGTGTTGACTTCTTTCCCTTTTAGGCTCAGGCTTTCGTTGTAGCATCGCCGTGCTAGTTTTTGGTCGCCTTTTAGGGTAGCGATTCCCTTTGCGGTAGGGAACTTCATACAGAGGTGTGGGGTCGAGACTATAGCTGCCAGTCTGTTTAGGGTTGGTCGCCCAATGAGGGCATTGTATGCTGAAGTGACGTCGACTATAATGTAGTCGATGCTTAATGTTTTAGATTGCTCGCCTCTTCCAAAGGTAGTGTGTAGCGAGATGTATCCTAAGGGATGGATCGGAGTATCCCCTAGTCCAAATAGGTCGGTGGGGTAGGCCTTTAGTTCTTTTTCTTCAAGCCCGAGTTTGTCGAAGGCCGTTTTGAACAGGATATCTGCCGAGCTTCCCTGGTCAATCAGGGTTCGATGTAAGTTGGCGTTTGCTAGGATAATGGTGATTACCATTGGATCGTCGTGTCCGGGAATTATCCCTTGAGCATCTTCTCGGGTGAATGAAATAGTAGGTAATTCGGGCAGGGGACTGTCTTCTCGGATGTGATAGACTTCTTTGAGGTGTCTTTTTCGTGAGGATTTGGATGTTCCTCCGCCTGCAAAACCTCCATTTATCATGTGAACATGTCTTTCAGGTGTTCGTGGGGTTTGTTCGGCCCGATCTTCATTGTCCCCCCGCCTTCTCTTCCTGGTCTCTTCTCCTTTCTCTGCTATGTATCTGTCGAGTTTTCCTTCTCTGGCTAGCTTTTCTATAACATTTTTTAGGTCGTAGCAGTCGTTAGTAGAATGACCGTAGAGCTTGTGATATTCACAGTATTCGGACCGATCTCTCCCTACTTTCTTGTGTTTTAGCAGTCGGGGCGGTGGGATCTTTTCGGTGTGGCATACTTCTCTGTAGACGTCTACCAAGGAGACTCGGAGGGGGGTGTAGCTGTGGTACTTCCGTGGTTTGTCCGAGTTGGGTTCTTCTTTCTTTTTCTGTTCCCGATCCCGATCTCGGAGTGGGTAGGTTGATTCCTTCCTAGAAGAGTCTCTTAGCTGGGAGGTTTCCTCCATGTTGATATATTTTTCCGCCCGCTCTTGCACCTCGTATAGGGAGGTCGGGTATCGTTTGGATAGGGATTGGCTAAACGGTCCTTCTTTTAGGCCGTTTGCTAGTCCCATGATGGCTGCTTCAGTGGGCAAGTGTTGTATGTCCAGGCAGGCTTTGTTGAATCGTTCCATGTATTTTCGGAGAGTTTCTTGGTCACCTTGTTTGATCCCGAGTAGACTGGGGGCATGTTTTGTCTTGTCCTTTTGAATAGAGAATCTTGTTAGGAATTTTTGGTTAGGTCTTCGAAGCTGGTGATTGATCTTGGTGGCAGGTTGTCGAACCACTTCATGGCTGACTTGGTGAGAGTGGTGGGGAAGGCTTTGCACCGAATCGCGTCGGAGGCGTCGACTAGGTACATTCTGCTTCTGAAGTTGCTGAGGTGATGACTTGGATCGGTGGTGCCGTCGTAGAGGTCCATATCGGGTGGTTTGAAGTTTCGCGGTACCTTCTCCTTCATGATCTCTTGCGTGAAGGGATCGTGGTTGCACTCGGTGGTGGTGCCGCGTTCTGTTCGGTCTTTCAGGTTGGCCTCTATTTTCCGCAGTTTTTCTTCTAATTCTCTGCGCTTTCGAGTTTCTCTTCTCAGATCTTGTTCAGTTTCTTTCTGCTTCTTTATGTCCTCTTCGAGTTGTTTTAGTCGGTCTTGTTGTGCCCGGACTGCTTCTAGAATTTCCGAGCTCTTCGCTCTTTCGGAGTTTTGTGGATCCTTGTTTGGGGGTGACATTTTTGGGCGATTCTGTTTGTTTCCTCCTGGAGTACGTGGTGATAGAGGGCTGTCCGGTCGTTCTCCGGTGTCAATTTCGTCCTCTTGTTCGGATGCAGCGTGCTCATCGTTGAGAGGGTCGTCCGCCATGGTAGAGGGATGACTTCCAGGTCCCCGGCAACGGCGCCAATGTTCCGAGGGTTTGCCTGAAACGTGCAGCTCGGTCGTCTGGAGAGGCCCGTGGTGGGGGTTCGGTGACCCGAGCTTGGTATGCAGAATGGTTGGTGGTTGTACCTGCAATGACACTCCGATGCTTAAGTTAGCATGGGTCCAAGCAGATATGTGTAGATTTGGAATGAATGCCATACCTGGGTGCTCCAGTGTATTTATAGTAGTTGGCAGTGATCTTCCCTGGATAAGATATTCTTATCTTATCTTATCTTTTGGGAGTTTTATCTTTATCTTTGTGGAACCGCCTTTTCCAGGCCTTTTCGGCCTTTAGGTTTGGGCTGCGTTCCTTTTGATGGGCCTTCCTTGCTCTTTGTCCGAGGTCCGACCTTTAGGTGTGAGCTTTAGGATAAGGTCGGACCTCTTGCGAATTTGCCGAGTTGGAGGACCCCGGTCAGGGTATGAACAGTATTTATATTATATTATTAGTTTGACAATAAAAATATAGATTTTTTTATTTTGAATTATTTAAATATTTTATTTATTAAAATGTGCAATATGTACTTTTTAAACTACTATTATACATTCCAGATACAAAAGATAAAAGATAAATAAATACATAAGTTAAATAATATGTATCCGAGATGAAATATCTTAAAAAAAATTCCAAATGCACTTGGATATATTATATCTACATATATGTATATATTTAGAGTGCATAATATTAGAGATAAAGCCAAAAAAATTATATATATATATATATATATATATATATATATATAAAATATAATATGATTATTAAATAAAAATGAAGTAATAATGAATAATAAATTATTAATTAATTTTATTTTGAAACAAAATACTAATTGTAAGAAGAAAATTAATATATTGACTAAATAGATAGATATAAAACAACAAAAAAATAGTTATATTATAATTAAATTAATAAATATTTATTAAAAATATTAAATATACATCTTCAAATTAGAATTTAGAACTATAGTTTTTTGGTTTTGATTTTTTAGGGTTATTTTTGTTAGACCTATAACCTAATAATAATATTATTATTATCGTAATATTGGTAATTAAGACGACGACGATGGCGACGACGACAACGACGACAACAACAACAATAACAACAATAACAACAACAACAATAATAATAATAATAATAATAATAATAATAGATAAAAAAATAATATAAAAGCGAAAGGTTACAAGAAGAATAATATTAACAATTTAACATAATTATAAAATTAGTCTATATCTACATTTTGTTCTAATTGTTATAATAATACAATTTATTATTTGTGGACAGCTCTCTATATTTCTGGATAATTTCATTTATTGCTTTTTTTTTATGGTCCCAATTATACTTTTTCCACCGAAAAAAGCTTCTTCTTTTGAATTGTTTACAATAAAGAAAGTAAAAATGGAAAAAGCTCCTTCCTTTGAATTATCTACGATAGAAAAAGTAAAAACTGGACCTTTAAAAGTAAATTCTTAAATTCCATATTAATAGTAGAGAATGACACGGTACTATTATTTATGATATTTAAAAAGTTTTTCTCAAAAAATATAGTGAATTAAAAACATTATACCTCTTTAAAAATTTAATATTTTTTTATTAAATATGTTGAAATAATTATTAATAATATAATTTTTTCATGACTTATTTAATAATATAATTAGGAATAGAATGACTAACATAAAGATATTGTAAATTAAATTAGACAAATATATTATTATTATTATTATTATTATTATTATTATTATTATTATTATTATTATTATTATTATTATTATTATTATTATTATTATTATTATTATCATCATCATCATCGTAATTGAATAAATTAAAAAATTAATTAAAAAACATCGTTAATTTTGCATCTAACTCTATCTATTATGCAAAATTTCTGTTTATATGATTTATTTTTTATAAAGCATGGACATTTTGTTAAGTTACCGTATTCGTATGTCGGACACATTTTAGACACGACACTCATCGACACTCGTCCGACAAGCGTGTCTGCTGTATCCAATTGTATCTTAATAAAAAATAAAAAAATCATCTCTGAACACATTTAAATATACCTAAATACCATCATATGTCAGTATGTCTAGTCTTATTTTAACATGTATTCTTGAAATAAATTTAGAAATAATATATATTATTATTTATTAAAATAAAAATATTTGAAATACTTTATATAATTAAAAGAAGACATTAAAAATAGTTAAAAAAATTATGTTATATTTTAATATTAATAAAATATTAAAATATCATTATAATTTATCTAAAAAATACTTTATATTTTATATATATGTCGTGTCTCTGTATCTTATAAGATTTTAAAATTCGTATGTCCACATGTCACGTGTCGTATCGTGTCCCGTGTCTGTATCAATATCTATGTATCATAGTTTATTTCTCATTATATCTAGATTAGATCTCATTAATAATTATTTTTATAGATAAAGTTTTCTTATTAATTCTATTTTAAGTTTTCAATTATATGTCAGAACTAATTTTTTTTATCCAAAGTTAATATAAAATAAAAAAAAATATTCATATCAAGTTATCTAAAAATCATTAATATGTTTTTTGACCAATAATATATTTTTAATAATCTCCTCTGAAAGTTTAAGTTGCATAAATATAATTAGATAATTTTAATAAGATTAATATTATACATCTAAATTTTTTTATTAATCAAGTTGGTCTAACATAATAAAAATAAATTATAACTAGTATTATTTCTAATTTTGTTGTTTAACTTGGTTGAACTTTATTCATAAAAAATACTTTTTTTAATAATTAATAAAATTATATAATAGTTTTAGATGAATATTAATAAATTTTATTTATTAAATTATATATATAAATAATGCATATAAAAATATGACCATTGAAATAGATAATTTAATATTTTTACTTGAATGCTTAAAGAATATTTTATCATTTTGTAGTAAAATTAAAATTTTAGCCTTTTTAAAATTCAAATTAAAATTATAATGTATAATATAATCAAATATGATTAAACCCCCAAAAATTTTAAGTGGGCTCTTATAATTATTTAAAATTAAGTAAAATAATATTTTGCAATTTTTAATATAAAAATCCAATTTTTTATGCCTAATAGTATTAATTTTGCATAACTCAATTTTTTTATACGTAAAAAAATTGATTTTATTTTATTTTATTTTAGCTGCAAAATAGTTGCAAAATAGTTCAGTAACCTATATCCAAATTTGAGCCCACTTACTACAATCTACTATTTCCAACCAACTACCTTATACCTTAGGGATAAGTATTGTTTTGGTCCCTCACGTTTAGGGTCGGAATCGAATCCGTCCCCGATGTATATTTTGATTTAAAATCGTCCTTAAAGTCGCATTTAAATTTAAAATCGTCCTTTATAACATTTTCGGACGTAAATGCCCTTGCGTCGTTATGTGGCCGTTATGATCATCGAAAATATATATATGTATATATAGGAATTTAAAATGAATGGGAAAGTTTAATAATGATACATTGAATTGAAAGGAGGAAAGGGTAAAGCAGCGTGGAAGCCATTGCTGCAGAGCTCACCGTGAGGACCTGCTGGAGGGAGACAGCCATGGCTGCACGAAGCTCAACCTCGTCTCGAATCCCATCTTCGTCACAAGGTAGGCTGCTACTTTGTTCTCATGGTGAGAAGCCTGTGTTGCGAATCTCGGGAACCAAGGAGAACCCAGGTCGCAGATTTTGGGGTTGTGTCTACTTTGAGGTTTGTTTATTTACTTTTTCGCTTAATTGGGTCTTCTGGGTGTTGGAAGGGATGGTGATCTCTGTGGGTATGTGCAGGTGCAAGAAGGCTGCAATTTTTTTCATTGGGCAGATCCAGATACAGAGGTGGAGTATTCAGAAATTGCTAGGTTAAGGAAGAAGCTGTCGATGATGAAATCAAGAACTAAAGTAGCAGAGTGGAAGCTGAAGTTCGTTGCAGTGTTAGGGTTTTTTGGGTGAGTTGGGTTTGTATGTTTGCTGTTGCAGAATTGGTCTAAAGCAACGCAATCGTGTCTCATTCTGTTGAACCTGGTTTGAAACATGTGTAGGTATATTCTGCTGTTGTTTTTGGTGGTGAATTGGCCTGGCTGGGGTTTATGTATTAAGGGGGTTCTTGATTGTGGCATGTTGAATGTATTTGAAGATGTAATATGACTGTCTTGTAAGTATGGTTGGATATTGAAATGAGAGTGAAAGTTTTTATTGGCAAAACATAATTTCCATGACTGAACAATAAGATAACAGTGTCATTAAAATGGTAACAAACTAAAGTGTTTGACATTAAAATGGTAACAACCTGAATACATCATAACCATAGTGTTTGACATTACCAGAACCTTAATAGAAACTTAACTCAAAACAACCTAACCATCAAAAGGATTGGCTGGCAACAAGCCAATATTTCACTACAACCAACAGTAGCACAAAGGCAACATATAAGCAACAAAAAGCAACAAAATATAAGCCAGTATTTTCAGTACAACCACACTGGATTAACCAGAAGCTTAACACATACTTAAAACAAAATAAACCAACATGCTAAGTGTTGTCATTTCCTTAAAGCAATCCCCATTTTCTTGGAGGCAACTTTGCCATTAACTTCAGCTTCCTGGGAGAAACATGAGGTCCTCCAGTACAGCTAACAGAGTAGTGCCTTGTGGGTTGGCTTGAAGCTGTGGCAAAGGATGGCTGAGATGCTGGAAGAACAGTGGAGGCTGGTTGTGATGATGAAGTTGGTGGATCAGGTTGGGCTGAAGGTGTGGGCTTCAAGGTCCCCTTGGGCCTGCCTCTAGGCCTTTTTGGTGGTGCTACAGTGTTGGACTGGCCTGAGCTTGTTGGCTGTGTTGCTGAAGCAACTTTTCTCTTGACAGTGAGCTTGGGAGTGGGCTGTGTAGATGCACTTTTCTTTCCTCCCTTAGAGTTGTTGCTTCCCCTGAATTGGTTGCCCTTGCTTTGTTTCTTGGAATTTTTGGGCCTATGAAACATTTGCAGTCAATACACAAGAACATAAGGCTGAAATCCACTGACAGCAAGATCAAGCTCATCTTCACTGCTGGTAAAGTGTAAATCATCTTCAGTCTCTTCCTCTTCCTCAGATGGTTCATACTCTGAATCAAAGCTATCACTGTCACTATAATTACCCATATTAGCATCCAGATTAACATCATCACCACCCTATGTATTCTCGGCCCCAGAGATATCAGCAGTTGCATCACATTTTTTTAAATCAGCATCTTCTTCTCCATACACAACCAGCTGTTGTCCCACATCATCCATCCTATGACCCCCTCCAACATCAATGTATCCACAAGCAGGAAACACCTCCTCTTCCTGAACCTTGTGCACTACATACAACTCAACATAATCTCTTACCTCAGCTATTTTACACATAGCAATAGAATCTGCATCAGACTTAAACAGCTTCAAATTTTTCTCCAAGCCTTCATGTGTTGGATCCTTGAACCACAACGAAGGGATATTCTCCTCCACATATCCAAACTGCTTTAACTCTGCATAAGCTTCAAATACGGACCACCGATCACCATCAATTTCTTCTATCACTGTTGTTTCTCCCCCCACATACTCTAACGGCCCATTCCGATAGGTAAACCACCCCCCATGGTAGACTTTCAATTTAAAGTATGCCATTGGCTTCTCCAACAACCTATACACAGTGCCATATCACACAAATAGAAGAAAAAATTAAAACCTAAACCACACAGTGATCTTAATCACTAGTCTCAGTAAATGGTAAACAACTACACATACCTGATAGAATGTGCATGACCCTGCCTTCCAGTAAACCAGACTCAGGTGCGATCTTCACTCCAAGAACACCTTCTAGCGTTTCTGATTCTTCCCTAGGGCACAGTGGAACAACATTGGTGAAGTGAAACGTTTTGATTAATGTTGGGTTTAAGTTGAGGGTTAGGAAGCATATGAAGCGGTGAGGTGTTTCGCGCAAAACACAAAAACTTCAGAAGGGTATTATCGTCATTTATAAAAAGTTTACTTCTTAAAGGACGATTTTAAATTTAAATGCGACTTTAAGGACGATTTTAAATCAAAATATACATCGGGGACGGATTCGATTCCGACCCTAAACGTGAGGGACCAAAACAATACTTATCCCTTCTTGTTTATTTATTTTTTGGTCGTACAAGGTTTGAATTATACTTTTTTCACCAAAAAGAAAAACTCTTTATTAATTAGCATTAAATTTAAAATACTGAAATATTCTTTAAGTAATAATTTTAAAATTAATATAATATCTTTTATATGAATAATTAATATTATTTGATTTATTAGCACTTATAAATTTTAATTTAATATTAAAAAGGTTAAAATATTTTATAGTTAATATTAAATTTAACGTTTGAAACAATTAAAATATTCATATAATTAATTTTTAAAAGAACAAATAACATTTTAAGGTTAATCTTAAAAGAAATTAAAACATCATTATAAAATTAATTCATATTGTTTGATCGTGTTAGAAATAAAAAATTTGAATTTAATTTAACAAAGACTAAAATACTCATTTTAAATGACTAAGGTATTCTTTTTAAAATTTAAATAAAAATAAATTTTTAGTATTAGTTTAAAAAAATACTATCCTTTGAATTTAAAGATATTTGGTTGTATTAGAAATTAATATTTAAATTTTATTATAAAAAAATAAAATTTATACAGAATTCAATTTAAAAAAATAAATTTTTTTCTTAACATTCATTTTAAAGAGACAAAATTTTTTATGACAATTATAATAAATTTTATTATTATTGATATTAACATGTGTGGAGGGTGATATGTATGAGTTTTGAATTCTCTTTGAACACACGTGATGATCATATGGATATAGTAGCCATGTAGAAACTAATTACTTTTATATTATATTTCAAAACAACCCCATATTTTTCACAATTTCTTAATTTGTTCTGGTCCATTAAGGATCTTAAAATATTTTTCTTACGTTAGAAGTTTCTTTTTTCTCTTCATAAATCATAACTCATAAGCAAGCACAAGCAGGGAAACCAGTTAAGTGCTTACTGTAGAGATGACTGACGAGCGACGGCAAGGAAAACAACGACAAAGTCAGCTATGGCAAGAGTAACTGTGATAAATGAGTGGAGAGGCAAGCACTGAGCAGAGACGACAATGATCTTCGCGAGCAGAAGTAACGACTAACGATGAAACTACGACGCCGGCGACAACGACGGTTTCTGGATGATTGGTCCACGAATCTTGGCGCTACTGGGTTCCTCATTTCTGAGGTTGTATAGTGTAAAGGACGAGCCCTGGGTGTGTAGGTGGGTTGTGGGTTTGAGTTTCTCTCATTTTTGTCATTCTGAAATTAGGAAAATTTTTTTTGGGATCAAAACGACGCTGTTTTGAGGGGGAGTAGCAAACCCGGGGTTTAAAAAATGGTTTGGTTTAGTCAGTTGATGAGCGGATAATTTATACGCTTTTTGGCATTGTTTTTAGATAGTTTTTAGTATAATCTAGCTACTTTTAGGGATATTTTCATTATTTTTTATGCTAAATTCACATTTCTGAACTTTACTATGAGTTTGTGTATTTTTCTGTGATTTCAGGTAATTTCTGGCTGAAATTGAGGGACCTGAGCAAAACTCTGATAAAAGGCTGACAAAGGACTGCTGATGTTGTTGGATTCTGACCTCCCTGCACTCGAAATAAATTTTCTGGAGCTACAGAACTCCAAATGGCGCGCTTTCAATGGCGTTGGAAAGTAGACATCCAGAGCTTTCCAGCAATATATAATAGTTTATACTTTATTAAATATTAGATGACGTAAATTGGCGCTCAACGCCAGTTCCATACTGCATTCTGGAGTCAAACGCCAGAAACACGTCACGAACCAGAGTTGAACGCCAAAAACACGTTACAACTTGGCGTTCAACTCCAAGAGAAGCCTCAGCTCATGTAAAGTTTAAGCTCAGCCCAAGCACACACCAAGTGGGCCCCGAAAGTGGATTTCTTCATCAATTACTTACTTCTGTAAACCCTAGTAGCTAGTCTAGTATAAATAGGACTTTTTACTATTGTATTCGGTGTCATTGACCATTCGGTCTTTTGACCATAGGTCCTTCTCTCTATTTTTGAATTCATGTTACATTTTGAGGGCTGGTCATTCGGCCATGCCTGGACCTTCATCACTTATGTACTTTCAACGGTGGAGTTTCTACACATCATAGATTAAGGTTGTGGAGCTCTGCTGTACCTCAAGTTTTAATGCAATTACTACTATTTTCTATTCAATTTGATTTATTCCTGTTCTAAGATACCATTCGTACTTCAACCTGATGGATGTGATGATCCGTGACACTCATCATCATCCGTCCCTATGACGCGTGCCTGACAACCACTTCCGTTCTACAAGTGAAAGCTAGAGTGTGTATCTCTTGGATTCCTGATGCATGACGCATGGTTGCCCTCGCCTGACAACTGAGCCTTCCATTCCGTGAGATCAGAGTCTTCGTGGTATAAGCTAGAATTGATGGCGGCATTCATGAGAATCCGAAAAGTCTAAACCTTGTCTGTGGTATTCCGAGTAGGATTCTGGGATTGAATGACTGTGACGAGCTTCAAACTCGCGATTGTTGGGTGTGATGACAAACGCAAAAGAATCAAGGGATTCTATTCCAATATGATCGAGAACCGACAGATTATTAGCCGTGCCGTGACAGAGCTTTTGGACCTTTTTCACTGAGAGGATGGGATGTAGCCATTGACAACGGTGATGCCCTACATACATCTTGCCATGGAAAGGAGTAAGAAGGATTGGATGAAGGCAGTAGGAAAGCAGAGATTCAGAAGGAGCACAGCATCTTCATACGCCTATCTGAAATTCCCATCAATGATTTACATAAGTATTTCTATCTTTATTTTCAGTTTATTTATTCTTAATATTCTGAAACTCTCTCACCATTTATTATCTGCCTGACTGAGATTTACAAGATGACCATAGCTTGCTTCATACCAACAATCTCTGTGGGATCGACCCTTACTCACGTCAGGTTTATTACTTGGACGACACAGTACACTTGCTGGTTAGTTGAGCGAAGTTGTGAAATTATGTTTAGACCATGGTATTGAGCACCAAGTTTTTGGGGCCATTACCTGAGACAATCAATTTCGAATAACAATTTAAGTATGAATCACAATTTCGTCCACCAAGTTTTTGGCGCCGTTGCCGGGGATTGTTCGAGTATGGACAACTGACGGTTCATCTTGTTGCTCAGATTAGGTAATTTTCTTTTCAAAAAGTTTTCAAAAATATTTTTTAAAAAATTTATCCCTATTTTTGAAAAAAAAAATTATTTCTCATCTGTTTTCGAAAATTATTCTAAATTTTTAAGAATGAATTCTAGTGTTTCATGAAGCATGTTGAAGCCTGGCTGGCTATAAAGCCATATCCAAATTCTTTTGGATTGAGGCTTCCAACCATCAGCATAGAGGCAAGTTAATTGAAATATCAGCTGTTGTATGACTGATTTATATCCTAAAGCTGGCTCGCTATTAAGCCATGTCCAACTCTTGGATTGGAGCTTTAGGCTAACATTGAAAGATTCCTGGAATTTTTCTTAAAAATCTTGAATTTCTTATTTTCCTTTTCCTATATGTTTTTCGAAAAATATAAAATAAAATACAAAAAAAAATAAAATCATAAAAATCAAAAATATTTTTGTGTTTCTTGTTTGAGTCTTGTGTCATGTTTTAAGTTTGGTATCAATTGCATATTCATATTGTTCTTGCATTTTTCGAAAAATTCATGCATTCATAGTGTTCTTCATGATCTTCAAGTTGTTCTTGGTAAGTCTACTTGTTTGATCTTGATAATTTCTTGTTTTGTGTTCTTTGTTGTTTTTCATATGCATTTGTGCATTCATAGTGTCTAAGCATTGCAAATTTCTAAGTTTGGTATCTTGCATGTTTTCTTTGCATAAAAATTTTTTCAAAAATATGTTCTTGATGTTCATCATGATCTTCAAAGTATTCTTGGTGTTCATCTTGACATTCATAGTGTTCTTACATGCATCATGTATTTTGATTCATAATTTTCATGTTGTGAGTCATTTTTTTTATGTTTTTCTCTCTCATAATTAAAAATTCAAAAATAAAAAATATATCTTTTCCTTTTTTCTCTCAAAATTTCAAAAATTTGGGTTGACTTAGTCAAAAAAATTTTACAATTAGTTGTTTCTTGTAAGTCAAGTCAAATTTTCAAATTTTAAAAATCTTATCTTTTCAAAACTTTTTCAAAAATTAAATCTTTTTCATTTTTCTTATTAATTTACGAAAATTTAAAACTATTTTTCAAAATCTTTTTCTTAATTTTATTTCAAATTTTTGAAACTTAACTAATAATTAATGTGTTTGATTCAAAAATTTGAAGTTTGTTACTTTCTTGTTAAGAAATGTTCAATCTTTAAATTCTAGAATCATATCTTTTAGTTTCTTGTTAATCAAGTAATTAATTTTAATTTTAAAATTAAATCTTTTTCAACCATATCTTTTTAATCATATCTTTTTATCATATCTTTTTCAAAATTTTATCTTTTTCAAAAATTTGATTTTAAAATATCTTTTCTAACTCCTTATCTTCTTATCTTTTCAAAATTAATTTTCAAATCTTTTTCAACTAACTATTTGACTTTTTGTTTGTTTCTTATCTTTTTCAAAACCACCTAACAACTTTCCTTTCTCTAATTTTCGAAAATAACTCCCTCTTTTTCAAAAATTCTTTTTAATTAATTAATTGTTTTAAATTTCAATTTTAATTTTATTCCTTATCTTAATTTTCGAAAGTCACTAACTCCTTTTCAAAATTATTTTCGAAAATTTCTCTCTCTCATCTTATTCTATTTATTTATTTATCTACTAACACTTCTCTTCATCTCAAGAATCTGACACTATCCTCACCCTTGTGTTTGGATTCTCCTTTCTTTATTCCCTTCTTCTTCTACTAACAATAAGGAACCTCTTTACTGTGACATAGAGGATTCCTCTTCTTTTTCTGTTCTCTTCTCTTTCATATGAGCAGGAACAAGGAAAAAGGCATTCTTGTTGAAGCTGATCCAGAACCTGAAAGGACTCTGAAGTGGAAACTAAGAGAAGCTAAATTACAACAATCCAGAGACAACCTTGCTGAAATTTTCGAACAAGAAAAGGAGATGGCAGCCGAACCCAACAACAATAATGTAAGAAGGATGCTTGGTGATTATACTGCACCTACATCCAAGTTTGATGGAAGAAGCATCTCAATTCCTGCCATTGGAGCAAACAATTTTGAGCTGAAACCTCAATTAGTTACTCTAATGCAACAGAACTGCAAGTTTCATGGACTTCCATCAGAAGATCCCTACCAGTTCTTGACTGAGTTCTTGCAGATCTGTGAGACTGTTAAGACTAATGGAGTAGATCCTGAAGTCTACAGGCTCATGCTTTTCCCTTTTGCTGTAAGAGACAGAGCTAGAGCATGGTTGGACTCTCAATCTAAAGATAGCCTGGACTCATGGGATAAGCTGGTCACGGCCTTCTTGGCTAAGTTCTTTCCTCCTCAAAAGCTGAGCAAGCTTAGAGTGGATGTTCAGACCTTTAAACAAAAAGATGGTGAATCCCTCTATGAAGCTTGGGAAAGATACAAGCAGATGACCAAAAGATGTCCTTCTGACATGTTTTCAGAATGGACCATGATAGATATATTCTATTATGGTCTATCTGAGTTCTCTAAGATGTCACTGGACTATTCTGCAGGTGGATCCATTCACCTAAAGAAAACGCCTGCAGAAGCTCAAGAACTTATTGACATGGTTGCAAATAACCAGTTCATGTACACTTCTGAGAGGAATTTCGTGAATAATGGGACGCCTCAAAGGAATGGAGTTCTTGAAATTGATGCTCTGAATGCCATATTGGCTCAGAACAAAATGTTGACTCAGCAAGTCAACACGATTTCTCAAAGTTTGAATGGTTGGCAAAATGCTTCCAACAGTACTAAAGAGGCATCTTCTGAAGAAGAAGCTTATGATCCTGAGAACCCTACAATAGCAGAGGTAAATTATATGGGTGAACCTTATGGAAACACCTATAATTCATCATGGAGAAATCATCCAAATTTCTCATGGAAGGATCATCAAAAGCCTCAACAAGGCTTTAATAATGGTGGAAGAAATAGGCTTAGCAATATCAAGCCTTATCCATCATCTTCTCAGCAACAGACAGAAAATTCTGAACAGAGTACCTCTAACTTAGCAAATTTAATCTCTGATCTGTCTAAAGCCACTTTAAGTTTTATGAGTGAGACAAGGTCTTCCATCAGAAATTTGGAGGCACAAGTGAGACAGCTGAGTAAAAAAATCACTGAAACTCCTCCTAGTACTCTCCCAAGCAATACTGAAGAGAATCCAAAAAGAGAGTGCAAGGCCATTGATATAATCAATATGGCCGAACCTAGAGAGGAAGGAGAGGACGTGAATCCCAATGAGGAAGACCTCATGGGACATCTCTCAAGCAAGAAGGAGTTCCTTATTGAGGACCCAAGGGAATCTGAGGCTCATATAGAGACCATAGAGATCCCATTAAACCTCCTTCTGCCATTCATGAGCTCTGAAGACTATTCTTCCTCTGAAGAGGATGAAGATGTAACTGGAGAGCAAGTTGCTCAATATTTAAGAGCTATCATGAAGCTAAATGCCAAGTTATTTGGTAATGAGACTTAGGAAGGTGAACCTGCCTTGCTCATCAGTGAACTAGATACATGGGTTCAGCAAACTTTACCTCAAAAGAGACAAGATCTTGGCAAATTCGTAATATCCTGCACCATAGGCTCCATGATCTTTGAAAAAGCTTTGTGTGACTTGGGGTCAGGCATAAATCTTATGCCACTCTCTGTAATAGAGAAGCTGGGGATCATTGAGGTACATCCTGCCATATTCTCATTGCAAATGGCAGACAAGTCAGTAAGACAAGCTTATGGATTGGTAGAGGACGTGTTGGTAAAGGTTGAAGGCCTTTACATCCCTGCTGATTTCATAATCTTAGACACTAGGAAGGAGGAGGATGAATGCATCATCCTTGGAAGACCTTTCCTAGCTACAGCAGGAGCTGTGATAGATGTTAACAAAGGAGAATTAGTCCTTCAATTGAATGGGGACTACCTTGTGTTTAAGGCTCAAGGACCTTCTTCTTTAACAATGGAGAGGAAGCATGAAAATCTTCTCTCAGTACAGAGTCAAACAAAGCCCCCACAATCAAGCTCTAAGTTTGGTGTTGGGAGGCCACAGCCAAACTCTAAGTTTGGTATTGAATCCCCACATTCAAACTCTAAGTTTGGTGTTGGGACTATACAACATTGACCTGATCACCTATGAGGTTCCATGAGAACCCACTATCAAGCTATTGACATTAAAGAAGCGCTTATTGGGAGGCAACCCAATTTTTATTTATCTAATTTTATTTTTATTTTTATTTTATATTTTATTAGGTACATGATCATGTGGAGTCACAAAAAAATATACAAAAATTAAAAACAGAATCAAAAACAGCCAAAAAAAAAAAATCATACCCTGGAGGAAGGACTTACTAGCGTTTAAACGCCAGTAAAGGGCATCTGGCTGGCGTTCAATGCCGGAACAGAGCATGGATCTGGTGTTGAACGCTAGAAACAAGCAACATCCTGGCGTTCAGACGCCAGGAATGCACTCTGAGGAGAGCTGGCGCTGAACGCCAGAAACAAGCATGGAACTGGCGTTCAACGCCAGAAATATGCTGCAATTGGGCGTTGAACGCCCAAAAAGAGCATCACTTCGGCGTTTAAATGCCAGAATTGCATATAAAGGCGTTTTACACGCCTAATTGGTGCAGGGATGTAAATCCTTGACACCTCAGGATCTGTGGACCCCACAGGATCCCCACCTATCTCCACTCATATTCTTCCCTCTTCTCAACATTCATCCTCTCTTCCCCATAAACACTCTTTTCCAAAAACCCTTCACCAATCACCTCAATCTCTCTTTCAAATTAACCCCCTTCACCACTCACATCCTTCCACTCTTCCCCATAAACCCCACCTACCTTCAAAATTCAAAATCCCTTTTCCCACCCAACCCACCCAATATGGCCGAAACTTAACCCCTCTCCCTCCACTATAAATACCCCTCCATTCTTCTTCATTTTCACACAACACAACCCCCTCTTCTATACCTTGGCTGAATACACCTTCCCCCACTCTCCTCCATATTTTCTCTTCTTCTTCTTCTTTTCTTCCTTCTCTTGCTCGAGGGCGAGCAATATTCTAAGTTTGGTGTGGTAAAAGCATAGCTTTTTATTTTTCCATAACCATTGATGGCACCTAAGGCCGGAGAAACCTCTAGAAAAGGGAAAGGAAAGATAAAAGCTTCCACCTCCGAGTCATGGGAGATGGAAAGATTCATCTCCAAAGCCCATCACTAAGAAAAGGATGGAGCAAATAAGAGAGCCCACTCATGGAACCTAAGAGACACATGAGGAAGCTCATCACCAAGAAATCCCGGAGATACCTCAAGGGATGCACTTTCCTCCCAACAACTATTGGGAACAACTCAACACTTCTCTTTTACTTGAATTACTATAGGAACATCAAGAACACTCAATCATTCTCCATGAAATTAGAGAAGATCAAAGAGCAATGAAGGAGGAACAACAAAGGCAAAGAAGAGACATAGAAGAGCTCAAGAACATCATTGGTTCTTCAAGAAGAAAGCGCTACCATCACTAAGGTGGAATCATTCATTGTTCTTATTTTTTTCTGTTTTTCGGTTTTTATGCTATATGTGTGTTTATATTTTGTGTCTCTACCTCATGATCATTAGTATGTAGTAACTATGTCTTAAGGCTATGAATAAATCCATAAATCATTCACCTCTCTTAAATGAAAAATGTTTCTAATTCAAAAGAACAAGAAGTACATGAATTTCGAAATTATCCTTGAATTTAGATTAATTATATTGATATGGTGACAATAATTTTTGTTTTCTGAATGAATGCTTGAACAGTGCATATTTTTGATCTTGTTGTTTATGAATGTTAAAATTGTTGGCTCTTGAAAGAATGATGAACAAAGAGAAATGCTATTGATAATCTGAAAAATCATAAAATTGATTCTTGAAGCAAGAAAAAGCAGTGAAAAAGTAAAAGCTTGCGAAAAAAAAAGAAGAAAAAAAATGGCGAAAAAAAATTTTTTAGAAAGAAAAAGAAAAAGCAAGCAGAAAAAGCCAATAGCCCTTAAAACCAAAAGGCAAGGGTAAAAAAGATCCAAGGCTTTGAGCATCAATGGATAGGAGGGCCCAAGGAAATAAAATCCAGGCCTAAGCGGCTAAATCAAGCTGTCCCTAACCATGTGCTTGTGGCATGCAGGTCTAAGTGAAAAGCTTGAGACTGAGTGGTTAAAGTTGTGATCCAAAGCAAAAAAAAAAAAGCGTGTGCTTAAGAGCTCTGGACACCTCTAACTTGGGACTTGAGCAAAACTGAGTCACAATCTGAAAATGTTCACCCAGCTATGTGTCTGTGGCATTTATGTATCCGGTGGTAATACTGGAAAACAAAGTGCATAGGGCCACGGCCAAGACCCATAAAAGTAGCTGTGTTCAAGAATCAACAAACTTAACTAGGAGAATCAATAACACCATCTGAAATTCTAAGGTCCTAGAGATGCCAATCATTCTAAACTTCAAAGGAGAAAGTGAGATGCCAAAACTGTTCAGAAGCAAAAAGCTACAAGTCCCACTCATCTAATTAGAATTAATATTCATTGATATTTTGGGATTTATAGTATATTCTCTTCTTTTTATCCTAATTGATTTCCAGTTGCTTGGGGACAAGCAACAATTTAAGTTTGGTGTTGTGATGAGCGGATAATTTATACGCTTTTTGGCATTGTTTTTAGATAGTTTTTAGTATAATCTAGTTACTTTTAGGGATGTTTTCATTAGTTTTTATGCTAAATTCACATTTCTGGACTTTACTATGAGTTTGTGTATTTTTCTATGATTTCAGGTAATTTCTGGCTGAAATTGAGGGACCTAAGCAAAACTCTGATAAAAGGCTGACAAAGGACTGCTGATGCTGTTGGATTCTGACCTCCCTGCACTCGAAATGGATTTCCTGGAGCTACCGAAATCCAAATGGCGCGCTCTCAACGATGTTGGAAATTAGACATCCAGAGCTTTCCATCAATATATAATAGTTCATACTTTATTCAAGATTAGATGACGTAAATTGGCGCTCAACGCCAGTTTCATGCTGCATTCTAGAGTCAAACGCCAGAAACACGTCACGAACCAGAGTTGAACGCCAAAAACACGTTACAACTTGGCGTTCAACTCCAAAAGAAGCCTCAGCTCATGTAAAGTTCAAGCTCAGCCCAAGCACACACCAAGTGGTCCCCGGAAGTGGATTTTTGCATCAATTACTTACTTATGTAAACCCTAGTAGCTAGTCTAGTATAAATAGGACTTTTTACTATTGTATTCGGTGTCTTTGACCATTCGGTCTTTTGACCATAGGTCCTTCTCCCTATTTTCGAATTCATGTTACATTTTGGGGGCTGGCCATTCGGCCATGCCTAGACCTTCATCACTTATGTACTTTCAACGGTGGAGTTTCTACACATCATAGATTAAGGGTGTGGAGCTCTGCTGTACCTCAAGTTTTAATGCAATTACTACTATTTTCTATTCAATTTGATTTATTCCTGTTCTAAGATACCATTCGTACTTCAACCTGATGGATGTGATGATCCGTGACACTCATCATCATCCGTCCCCATGAACGCGTGCCTGACAACCACTTCCGTTCTACAAGCGAAAGCTAGAGTGTGTATCTCTTGGGTTCCTGATGCACGACGCATGGTTGCCCTCGCCTGACAACCGAGCCTTCCATTTCGTGAGATCAGAGTCTTCGTGGTATAAGCTAGAATTGATGGCAGCATTCATGAGAATCCGGAAAGTCTAAACTTTGTCTATGGTATTCCGAGTAGGATTCTGGGATTGAATGACTGTGACGAGCTTCAAACTCGCGATTGTTGGCGTGATGACAAACGCAAAAGAATCAAGGGATTCTATTCCAACATGATCGAGAACCAACAAATGATTAGCCGTGCCGTGACAGAGCATTTGGACCTTTTTCACTGAGAGGATGGGATGTAGCCATTGACAACGGTGATGCCCTACATACAGCTTGCCATGGAAAGGAGTAAGAAGGATTGGATGAAGGCAGTAGGAAAGCAGAGATTCAGAAGGAGCACAGCATCTTCATACGCCTATCTGAAATTCCCATCAATGATTTACATAAGTATTTCTATCTTTATTTTTAGTTTATTTATTCTTAATATTCGAAAACTCTCTCACCATTTATTATCCGCCTGACTGAGATTTACAAGATGACCATAGCTTGCTTCAAACCAACAATCTCTGTGGGATCGACCCTTACTCACGTAAGGTTTATTACTTGGACGACGCAGTACACTTGCTGGTTAGTTGAGCGAAGTTGTGAAATTATGTTTAGACCATGGTATTGAGCACCAAGTTTTTGGGGCCATTACCTGGGACAATCAATTTCGAATAACAATTTAAGTATGAATTACAATTTCGTCCACCATCAGTTTATTGGTTAATTATTGGTTCATTCGATTTCTTAATCAATTTTTTGCAGGACGGTTCTAGGCTTCAATCTCACCGAACAGAGGATCGGTTAATCTGGTTAAACTGGCTGATCCGATCCAATTTTCATAATATTGATCTAAACTGTTAAACATAATTATAATAAATCAACGGTTAAATTTAAAGCTAAATTTTATTCGATAAAATTAAATGTCATTTTTCAATTTTCTTTTAAGATTAGGCCTGTTGGGGTGTTAGACACACAAATGACCCATCAGGAATGTATTACGCCGTTGTGGGAGGTAATAACACTACAACTCGCTGTTCTAAAGAAAATAGCGATGCCATTTTGATGAAAATGTCGATGACTTTTTGTGAAAAACATCAATAACATTTTGTGGATGTATGACACATGCAAGCTTCTCTTTCCCATGGTTAACTTGCAAAACCATTCCCTTCTTCCCTTCTTCCCTCATTTCTTCTTCTTCTTTTTAACTATCACTTTTAAAACAACCAACTCCACCTAGGGTTAGCAATTCCCTTTAGTAGGGGAATTTTCCCAAAAGGGAGTGGATATGGGGGCCTTTTTTTCCCGTGGATAGTAGGTGATGAATCTACATTTGATGATAAATTTTGGATTGATTTGAGTGAATTTCATCATATAAATTCACATTTATTCACCTAAATAGCATGCTTTGTGTTTTCTTTCTAAATTGTGCCTAACTGTGAAAACATGCTATTTTGTGCTTATTAATCAATTTTATTCCACTTTCATTCCATTCGATTCCTTGATATTTTTGATGAATAATTTTAGGTGTAATAGGTAGGAATGGCTTGATAAGAGTGGAAGAGAAGCATGCAATTGGGAGAAAACATGAAGATAACAAAGGAGAAAAGCATTTCAGAGTGTGCCCACGCACACTTTCTGTGCTTACGCACAAGGGTCAAAATCAGCACATGTGCCCAAGCACAACTCTATGCATGCGCACAAGAGAAAAAATTAGCAAGTGTGTACGCACAAAACCTGTGCATACACACAGTTACCAGCGTGTAACTTCATTAAAAAGTCACGTGGCTTGCGTTTTGAGGGCTCTTTGGCCCATTTCTGGAAGGCTAAAGCTGAAATCAAAATGCTATATGAAGGGACAGCAACACATATCAAAGGGAGCTCACTTTAGATTAGAAAAAACACATATTAGGAGTAGGAGTAGTGTAGTATACAAATTCTCTCTTAGGGTTTTAATTAGGTTTTTAATGTAGCATTTTATAGTTCAATTTTGATCTTGGATTTTGCTATCTCATTGTAAGTATTTCTTAATTTCCCTTTTATTGCACTACTTGTTCTACACTCTTATATTTCAATTTCTCTTATCAATATACACATAATTTTGCAATTTTGATTTCTAGTTAGTGATTTTGATGATTGTTGGTTATTATATGTTTGTTTGAGTTATTAGTGTTGATTTTGATCATTTGTGGTTCATAGTTATTATCAATTTTTCAATTTTGCCATGTTTATTGATTATTCCCATTATGTGTTTGATGAAATACCAATTTTGATTATGGGATAGATTTCCACCCCTTTGGCTTGGGAAAATGGGTTTATGGATTACTAGAGTCATAATGTCCGACATTTAGTAATAATTCTTGGGTTGTTAATTGTTATTGTTTCCATTAACGCTAGCTTCTTACTAAGGTAATTAGTAAGTTAGCTAGGATTTGTGGATTAATAACAATTATGCTCACTTGACTTACTTTTCGACGTTAAGGGTAGACTACATGAGATTAATCCATCATAATTATCATAGTTGTGGTTATGGCAAGGAAGGAATTCCATAAGTCATCCCAAGTCAAGGGTTCCGTTTATGTTTTGAACCACTTTTCACTCATTGTAAAGCATTACTTGTCCATATTACACACATAGTTCTTTTATTCTTTTATTAGTTTATTAATTGCAATTTTGAATCGTTCTTTCATTTCTTTATTGCTTGCTTCTTTATTGAAAATACCCCTTTGCTTTCCACAACCAAGATTGTGCACTTATTGTCACTAGTTCCTAGGGAAGAACGACCCGAGGTTTAATTACTCTCGGCTAATTTGTACTTGAAAAATCAAACTTTAATTGGTGGGATTTAATTGCCAGTTTAGACTATGCTACTGACGATGTAATTCTTGTTTTTGAGAAATTCCGAACCGGTACAAAATCTCCACACATCAGTAGGTATGCGTACCAATCTAATAAATGGGGTAGGGGCAGGGGAAGAGGTACGTGCCCCGTGGATGCCCTTATAATACCCACGAAAATGAAATTACATGAATACCCTTATATATATTAAGTTAAAAACCCTAATTTTTCATCCTAGATCTCAGCCTCACTTCCTCACTTAGATTCACTCTCCCTCACCCAGCGCCTCATCTCACCCAGCAACCTCACCAAGTCACGTCACTTAGATTCCTTGCTTATTGTCTCTAACAATAATGTGGCCACCATCTTCCTCCTGCCGCGCCACCTCGCCAACCACTCCAAGGTTCTCTGCGTCTCCATCGGCGCCAGCCATGAGTTCGTTGCCATTCTTCTAGTGTGATAAACCTCACAAGCCTCATCGTTGGTCACCGACATCCTCACTCATTCTCACTGCCGATCACCACCTTCTCACTCACTGTCATTGCCAAATCCTCGTCATGTCCTGCACCGTACTCGTTCAACAACGTCACTGTAACACCCTAATTACCCTAAGCCTTACCTCATGCCATAAGACAAAGGTTAATCAAGGGTTACGACAATTCTAAGGCTCATACATAAATATATATAGAAGGAATAATAATTCTAGAAGCCTGATGAAGGAAGTAAGCTCAAATACGGAATTACAAAGCGCGAACGTTCACACAAAGCTATAAGTGTAAAAGATATGATCCAATATGTAAGGTAACAAGATATATGTAGTTATATAAGAGTATAATAATCATAAGATATTAGCCACAGTCAGCGGAGTTTGGGTCGACTAGTTAACTACTGGCATACAGAGTTATTGACAATAAAACAGCTTATATAGAATATCTCTCATAAGGTAAACCTCTAAGGCAAAATAAAATACAAAAGTGAGAGTACTAATCAAAATAACCAAAATGACAACAAAATAGAATAGGATCCTCTGCTCTACTACCATCACACAACTCACTGTGGTGGGTTGTGACCTGCATCTGAAAAACAAAAACAACGTATGGAATGAGAACCGGAGGTTCTCAGTATGGTAACAGTACCCAGTAATGTAAGATGTAAGACCCTGGGATGCCAGAGGCAATCCTAGAGCTTCATACCAAACAGATATTCAAGCTTAAACGAAATAAATAACTTAAACCGTAACCAATAATTAAAGGTATCTAAACTTAGGGGATTTCTATCTAAAACTAATCACCGCTGTTGATATATATAACATATAATTCAAGAAGCAGGTAGACATGTTATACAATTAGGCAAGCTCAAGTAAACAAAGCAAGCAAGCATATAGAAGATGCATATGATGAATGTTTGTCCTATTGGCTGTGATATCACATGTCAGTTATTGTGCCAAACCTGACAGAAAACCCGAACAACAACTCCCGGATTAGTCTCTCTGTAGCGCATACTCAAGAGGAATGATTCCATGGGTTAGTGCCCTACCACCTTGCAACCAGAGAGAAACCCATGCTCAGGAGGAAAAATTTCGAGGGATAAGTGCCCTACCACCTCCTTTCAGAGGGAAAACATTCCGAGGGAGAGTGCCCTACCATCTTCCTCTTGAGCGATAAACATGAGTGAGAAGCCCAGCTTCAAGCCTCACATCCGAACGTAGGCGGAAGACTACCACAGCCTATACAACGGATAACAATGCATATCATAATCGTGTATTCAATCTCAGAGGCCATTCCTCATAGCACACTTCCACTCATACTCATTAGATCAACCATAATCATTCATTTTCAAGCTTTCAACTCATCACAACTATCATCAATTCATAACGTTCCATTCCGGACTCACTAGTTTGTCAATTTCGCGATTCATATATCTTTCCCTTTTCACACGCCACCAAATCCATCCTCAGTATACCAAAAACCTAAGCTTCCATTCTCTAACTTTTCAACATAAAACTAAATCAAACCTCCTAGGACCTTTCCCATGTTTTAATGCCTGAAAATAAGCCCAAGAGTCTTAAAAGAGTGTCATAGAAGCTTACAATCTTGTTGAGAAGGTGAAAGAGTTGAAAACAAAACTTAAGTTTGAAAAACAGGACGTGTGCATGCGCACAGGGGTGAGCGCGCGCACGCCGAGGAGATTTTAGTAAGTGTGCGTACGCACAAATGCAAAATTTTCCAAAACTCTGTTTGCTCGTACAAGTCGTACGAACGCCCTCAACAGAGCACACCTTCCAACGTGTGTGTGCGCACAGGGTTGTGCGCGCACACAGGTTGTAAATTTCCATTGGATGTGCGCGCACACAGATTGTGCTAGCGCTCTAAACAGACAGCCTTCCCATGTGTGTGCGTACACACAAGGCTGTGCGTGCGCACAGGTTTAAAAATTCACAGGGGTGTGCGTTGATGACATGTCATCATGTCATGTTTTTCTATGCTTTTTCATAGAAGAAATTGATGGTTAGTGCTTAAATATTGCATTCTTTTGTGCTTAAATGATATATTTCTTTGATCTTTTGATTTTATAAACTTTGTAGGAAATAAGAAGAAAAGAATGAAGCAACAAAAAAAAAAAAGCACAAAATAAGCTAAAAAGAAGAAAAGAGGAATTTTGGGCAAGCTTTAAAGATTGAGCATGCTTTGAAACCTTAGGCCACGCTTTTAAAAGCGTGGCCCATGACCATGGAGCCATGGCATTAGTGACATGATACATATGCATTAATAACTAAAGCATGCATGCATTTAATTATTAATGCTTTATGCATGCATTATCATGAATTATTATGTATTGATGCTTGTGCATGCATGAAACAATTAATTAATAATGCCAAGGAATGAATGCTAGCGTTAAAATAAATGAACGCTAAAGATAAGCAAATGGCATTACTAATTAATTAAACAAATAAAAGCATGCATGCATGAAACATTCAATCATTAATGCCAATGAATGAACCAAGGCGTTAAATAAGTAATTGGCATGATTAATTAAAGCCATGGAAGCATGCATGTAATACATTAGTAAAGCCAAAAGAACAAATCATGCTTTAAACGTGAATGCATTGGTTTTATTAATTAAAATATAATGAAAGCATGCAAAGTCATCAAAATCCAAGAAAGGAATGAACGCTAGCGTTCATTAGGCAAAGAGAGCGCTAGCTCTCAACAAACTAATCAAGCGTTCATTAAAGTGAACGCTACGCTCAATAAAGTGAGCGTTTTCGGGCTTTTCTTTAAGCCTTGTGCCAGCAACGTTCAATCACTAGTGGAGGCCAAGGGAAATCAAGAAAGCCACGATCAATAAAGTGAACTCAGCGTTCACTAAAATGAACGCTAGGCAAGGAAAATATGCGCACATGAGGAGCCACCAATAAACCAAGGCACACCAAGGAAGCGCTCAAGGCAGCATTCAAAGAAGTGAACGCTAAGCAAGAAATGGTGGCAACAATTGAAGCACCAAGGCGCAACACAAGAAGCAGCATTCACTATTGCTGTGAACGTTTTCGTGCTCAACCAATGGAGCGCAACAAAGGATGAAGCGCTCAACCAAGGAGGGCCACCCACAAGAAACAGCGTTCAATAAGTGAACTGGGCATTCACTAAGTGAACGCTAGGCACCAAATGCCCACCAAAGTGGCACACCAAGAAAGTGAACTCGGCGTTCACTAAAGTGAACTGAGCACTCCATTGAAGCTGCACGAAGCCACTCTAATCCATGCCATCAAGTGCCATTCCGGATCCACCATTTCAAGGCCAAACCAAAAGGGCCCACTCTAAGTGCAACTCTGGCTCAATTAATTCCAATTCAAGCCCATTGAACCCTCAAAGCATGCAGAGCTCATTAACACCACTCAAAGGCACAAGAAATAGTTAGATTAGGAATTTCATTTGAATTGTAATTTGTTTTAAATTTTAATTTCATTTTTCACTTTGTAAAGCCTATATAAAGACATCAATTTCATTTCATAGGAAGGCTGGCTCTAATAGAGAGCAATAGGAGTAGGAGTAGAATAGAAAGCTCCTGTAAACACCTTTATTTTTCTGCACTGAATTCAATTTCGCTTCTGCACTTTCAATCTCTACAATTCTCTTCTGCAATTTCTTTTTCTGCACTTTTACAATTTTCTTGAGCTGAGTTTGCTTTCTGTGCAATTTAAATTCTCTGCCTCCTTGCTAATTTCCTTTCTGAAAATTTACATGAGTTTACTGTGAGCTTGATTTACATTTCTAAGCAATTTAAATTTTCATGTACCTCAATTCCCTTTTCTGTTGATGCAATTTACTTTCCTTGTCATTTAAGATTCTGTCACTTGTTCCTAGCTTAGATTTACTGCCTCTTTAATTTCCAGCGCCCAATCCCCTTTACATTTACTGCAATTTACATTTCTTGTCATTTAAACTTCTGTTCAATTTACATTCTGCCATTTACAATTTTTAGTCAATTTACTTTCTGTTGCTTCAATTTCATCCAATTCATTACTGTTAGCTTGACTAAACATATCACCCACTAAAATTGCTTGATCCATCAATTCCTGTGGGATCGACCTCACTCTTGTGAGTTATTACTACTTGATACGACCCGGTACACTTGCCGGTGAGTTTGTGTGGAAATCTAATTTTCACCCATCAAGTATTTGGCGCCGTTGCCGGGGATTGATTTAGATCGACAATTATTAGCAAGGAGTTTGAGTTATCGCCTTACTAAGGGATTCTTCTCTGTGAACATGAATTTCAATTTTCATTGGTGTTGTGTTTTACAAAATTCAAATGGAGTTCAACTCATCTTATGATCAAACAAATTTTATGGGATATTACCCACCATCACCAATTGACTATTCTAATGGTGGCTGGGAATATTGACGATTGGATTTTTGACGGTTTAGAATTTCACAAATGAAACCTCGTTGAAGTATAGTCTCTAAACCAACAATAATCCTTTCATGCAAAAATTTGTTTGTCACAAGTACAAACCCCTAAAATCTATAAACCGAAGTATTTAAACCCCGGGTCGTTCTCCCTAGGAATTACAATAGAGTGTCTTGTTATTGGTTGTGAGTTATTTTGGGGTTTTGATATGAAGCATGAAAGATAAATGGCAAGAAAGTAAACTAAGGCCTAAAAAGGTCTTGGCAAGGGTTGGTGGTCAAGGATCTCTATCCTAATCACTAACCACAATATGAGAATTGGCAAGGATTAATCTCATTAAATCATCCTCTAACTAGTAGTAAAGGAAAGTCAAATAAGCTATATCAATCCTAGTCCATAAGTCCTAACTCTCCACTAATTCAATTAGTGAGAACTAGAGTAAATGGCTCCCAATCATCAATCACTTGGACATTAGTAACTCAAGAGTTCCTAAGTTACCTTTCCAAGCCAAGAGTATAAAACTCTACTCTAAAATCCAACCAAGCATTTCATCAAACACTTGGAAGGCATAAAAGGAAAGCATAGTAAAATTGCAAGAAAAGTAAATCTACACTACTCAATTGCAAGGAATTAAACAACAACAAATCAAATGAACACAATTATTATGAATTACCTCTAATTGAATTGAAAGAGAATAGGAGAAACAAAAGTAGATCTACAACAAAACACAAGAACAACATAAAGGAAATTACAACAAAAGAATGGAAGAAGAATGAATGTAACAACAAGGAATTGAGAAGATAGAAGTAGAAGAAGATGAATTAAAATCTAGATCTAAAAACTAAACCTAATCCTAATCCTAATCCTAGAGAGAAGTGAGAGCTTCTCTCTCTAGAAACTACTTCTAAAACTAATCCTAATGAGTGTGTAATGAACTAATGAATTCGAATCCCTTTGCTCTTCAATCCTTGGCTTTAAATAGCATCTTTGGCGCCAAAGTTGGTTAGGATTGGGCCCCACAACCCTTCAGAATTCGTTGGCCACGTTTTCATTAAAAAATCATAAACCAACACCGACGCGTACGCGCACATCACGCGTACGCGTCCATGGGGTAATTCGCAGGTGCGCGCAAGCGCCAGGTGCGCGCGCGCGTCCATGGGCAAGTTCAACTTCTTTGACTTTTCATGATTTCTCCACTTTGCATACTTTCCTTTTCACTCCTTTGATCCATTCCTAGCCTTTTCAATCTGAAATCACTAGCAAACATATCAAGGCATCTAGTGGAATCAAAGGGAGATTAAAACCATCAAATTAAGGGTCTAAAAGCATGTTTTCACATCTAAGCACAAATAAGGAGACAATCATAAAACCATGCTATTTCTTTGAATAAATGTGGGTAAAAGGTGATAAAATCTCTTAAAATCAATACAAGATAAACCGTCAAAACGGGGTTTGTCAACCTCCCCACACTTAAACCAAGCATGTCCTCATGCTTAAACCAAGAATGAAGTAAAGGGTATGGTATTTATTCAATGGAAACTAACTAAATGCAATCTACCTATATGCAACTATCTAAATGAGTGCAATTGCTTGGTCAAAGTAAATCAATTCTCAAGAAGCATATATGCACAAGGGCTAAGGACTAGCAAGTCTAATCCACAATTGAATTGAGTTATTAAATATTTTTACAAACTTGCATGAAAAGATGATCATAGGTGGAAACATGTAATTGAGCATAAAACCCTCACCGGATGTATTTGCACTCTATCCGCTCAAGTGTTTAGGGTTGATTCACTCAATTCTCTCCTAATCATGCTTTCTAAGATTTGTTTTTCTTCTAACAATCGACATATATTTCATGCATGCATACAAGTATCATGAGGTCTTTTCATAGGTTGTAATGGGGTTAGGGTCAAGGTAGGATGCATATTTGGTTAAGTGAGCTTGGAATTTGAATCTTTGATAAGTTTAGACTTCCCACCTAACCTATGACATCTTATTCAATTAAGTTCTAATCTAACTACCCATTTTTCACTTTTTCACATACTCATGCATTTTCTTTTCATTTCACAACACTTATGCATTGATTTTATTGAGCTATACTTTGATTTGGGACATTTTGTCCCCTTTTTATTCCTTTCTTTTTTTTTTCTTCTTTTTCTTTCTTTTTCTATATATTTTTTTTCTTTTCCATGTTATTTTTTTTCTTTTTCTTTTGTTTTTCTTATTTTTTTTATATACAAGAGCATCAATGCATAAGGTCTATACATTTGATCAATACATGAGCATGTACCCAATTCCCAATATTCTCAATAAAAATACAAAACTACCCTTTTATTCACCCAATGTCCCAAGGTTCCCACACTTGAATGATACTCACACACTCTAGCCTAAGCTAATCAAAGATCCAAATAAGGACATTTATTGTTTTTCGCTTTAAGGCTTGTAATGTGCTAAAATTAAGAACAAGTGGGTTAATCGTAGGCTCAAATTGGCTAACAAAGGAATATAAAAGGTAAGGCTATTTGGGTAAGTGAGCTAAATGAAATGATGGCCTCAATCATATAAATGTATGAATACACAAAATAATGGACATAAAGAATCAAACAAATCAAAGATTACAATCATAAAAAGAGAATAATGCACACAAGAAGGAAAATAAGTGGTTATAAGATGTAACCACACCATGAGGCTCAAATCTCACAAGCTTGTGTTCTTAGCTCAAAACATGATCCACAATATATATATGTGATTCAAGCAAGTTTAATGAAAAATTTTCACTCAAATCAATTAAGGTGCCCTATAGATAGAAATCTTGAAAAATTTCATTATTTTGACTAAGCTTATTGTGTATACATATGCAAAAATTAAGAGAATGCAAGTAAAAATCCTAAAATCCTAGAATGAAATGCAAAAGTGTTGGAATTAGAAACTTGTCACCCAAAATCGCCGAACGGTCGGACGACCTCCCCACACTTAAAAGTTTGCACCGTCCTCGGTGCACTCAAAGATGAGCAAGGGGGTACGACGACTCTCCGGATTGCTACGTGTTCTTAGTCTTGCTTTCGTTATTGCTTGTGGTGCATTCATCATGAAAAACAAAAATATAACACCATAAGGTAGGGTAATACAAAAGCAAGGAAGCATAATTGTTGGAATGAGGTAAATCACTAGAATTGAGTGAGTGAATTAGTGTGACATTAATGACAAATAAGCGTGTGAATTCTAAATTGCGCGGTTTAGAACACACATTAGCATAAAAGTTATGTCACAAAAGAAGCATGCACTTTACTCATTCTAGTGTGCTTGAGATGCTTTAAGTGAACTTGTAAGGTAAAACAAGCATTAAAGAAGCATGAAAGCATTCAAGCCAAACACATATGGATGCATCTAATCATAAAATACAATGCATTAAGGTAAATGCACAACATCATCCATCAAGAGGTTGCCTAATCACAAAATAAGGCTCAAATCACATGGTGGCCAAATCATGTAATTCAAGAAGAGTTACAAGCTCGAAGGCAATTCTCATCACTTGGTATTTTTCAAAAGATAAGCATGAAAAACTCAAGACCAAGTAGCAAAATATAACCTCAATCATAGGATCCAACAAAGATTATCTAAAAACATTAATACTAAATTAGCATTTAGGCAATAAGGGGGAAACAATGCATAGTAAACAAAGTTAATAATCCAACACTTGTAATGAAAAGAGAGAAAATAAAATAAAAACTAAACTAAAGCTAACTAATCAACTAACTAACTAACTAATTAACTAACTAACTAAAATAAATGGTTATCAATGGTGTTTGGAAGTTTTGGATGAGGGGTAGAAGAAGGGAAGAAGAGATGAGAAGGAAAGAAATGGAAAGAGGAGAAGAAAAGAAATGTGGTGAAGGAAGGAAATCCGCGCGTATGCGCGCATGCCGCGCATGCGCAGATGGTTTATTTCGAGAGTGGCGCGTACGCGTCATGTGCGCATACGCGTGAATTGGTTTGTGCCTCAGGCCCAATTTCCGCATGGTGCAGGCCTAACTCTCGGGTCAAGGTATGGACGGTGGAACTTCTCAATCCACGCGTACGCGTGTATGGCGCGCACGCGTGGATGGTCCAAAATGCTTGATGCACGCGTACACACGCAGTGCGCGTACGCGTGGATGGTGCTCTATTTTTCAAAAATTTTGCTATGTTTTTGCACCAATCTAAGCACTCCAAACCTCCAAACAGCTACCAAGATACCATAAAACCTTATTTAACATACTAAAATACCAATTAAACTCATCAAATCAATCAAAACAAGAATTTAAACTAATTCTACCAATATGTACAAAAAGAGAAAATGAAAAGAAGTTACCATGGTGGGGTGTCTCCCACCTAGCACTTTTGTTTATTGTCCTTAAGTTGGACTTATGGGGAGCTCCTCTCAAGGTGGCTTATGCTTGTATTCATCTTGGAACTTCCACCAATGCTTGGACTTCCAATAATCTCCATCATTCAAGATTAATATCTCCAAGCTTTGATGGAGTTCTTCACAAACCATGGGCTCCCAATGTTGATCTTTATGTGTTCCCGGATCCCATATTTTGTCTTCACACCCATCTCCAAGTTGATTATTATTAATCCATGTGGGTGGTGAGCAAGGTGAATTCTCAATAGAGTGACCAAACATCCTTCTAGACCCAAGCAATCTAGTTCTACACCAACTCTTACAATTAAGCTTTGAGTATGCAACCATGATGAACCTAGAATGATATTTCAAACCACTAACCATTTCCTTTTTACTCTTAAAGCCACAAATATGTCTTAGTTGACCATCCGTCTCAAGCAAACCATATTCAAGGGGAATAATAAAGCTTGAGCATAAGGAATTTACCCACTTGAATGAGAGAGTGGATGGTGGTGGCTTGGGGAGAGGTATTTCCAATGTGCTAGTAAACTCCACTCCCTTGTTTGCTTCTTTGTCAATCTCCACCTCTTCATAAACTTCTTCATTCCCAATCCTTTGTTCATCAACTTCCTCTAACTCTTCTCCATCACTCAAGTCATAAATGGGAGGTTGAGAGAAATCTACCTCCATATCACTTTCAAATTCATTGGGAGAAGGTTCTTCAAATTCAAAGGATTCTTCACCAAGAAAATTGGATGCATGATCTTCATCACCAAGGAAACTCAATTCTTGCTTCATTCCTTCCAAGTCTTCATTCAAAAATTGTTTTGGAGATTGTGCACTTCCCTCCTCAACATCAAATTCAATCTTCTTGGAGGGGTTTTCTTCAATTCTAAGTTCCCAAGGGGGTTCCGCATCTCCTAAGTCTTCAACCACTTCTTCCTCTTCTTCAATGACCATAGGTTCCTCCAATTGTTCTAACACAAAGTAGCATTCCTCACTCTCCACCGGAGTTTCCAATCTCTCCTTCATGCTATGCTTTTCAATTGATTCTCCACATGTAACCATGGGAGTGCCTTGAGTACTCAAATATTGGGAGACTAAATTGCTTACTACCTTGGTCAAAGTAGCCATAAATTCTAGTGTATCCCTTTGCATTTCTCCTTGCCCTTGAAGTATAAGGCTAAGGATTTCATCCATTGAAGATTGGAGTGGATAAGAGGGTTCATTGTCTTGGAGAAAGGGTTCATTATAGGAAGGTGGTTCTTCTTGGTAAGGTGGTGGTGTGTATTGAGGTGGTTCTTGGGAGTAGTAATCTTGGAATTATGGTTCCATGTATGACTCATATGGTTCAAAAGGTGGTTGGTGTAGTGGATATGAATCATGGTCATATGGAGGTGTTTGGTAAAAATAGGCTTGAGAGTGTGGTTGAGGTTCATGTTGAGGATATGACTCATAGGCATATGGTGGTGGTTCTTGAAAGTCACAAGGAGATTCACCATAGCCATTGGATTGGTATGCATCATGGAATGGCTCTTCTTCATAGTGCATTGGTGGAGGTTGTTGCCATGAGGATTGATCATAAGCATATGGCTCCTCCCACCTTTGATTATCCCATCCTTGATACATTTCTTCATTGTAATCGCCACTTCCTACAACATAGTTGTAACTACACTCATAGCCAATATGAGAATTCATAGTGGAAAGAGAAAACAAAAATCAAAAGATAATAGAAAACAAGAGAAATACAATTCTACAACTAGCAAATAAAGCAAAGAGCAAGATATTTACACTATTCACATATATACAATAACCAATAACATAACACCATTGCAATTCCCCGGTAACGGCGCCATTTTGACGATTGGTTTTTGACGGTTTAGAATTTCACAAATGAAACCTCGTTGAAGTATAGTCTCTAAACCAACAATAATCCTTTCATGCAAAAATTTGTTTGTCACAAGTACAAACCCCTAAAATCTATAAACCGAAGTATTTAAACCTCGGGTCGTTCTCCCTAGGAATTACAATAGAGTGTCTTGTTATTGGTTGTGAGTTATTTTGGGGTTTTGATATGAAGCATGAAAGATAAATGGCAAGAAAGTAAACTAAGGCCTAAAAAGGTCTTGGCAAGGGTTGGTGGTCAAGGATCTCTATCCTAATCACTAACTACAATATGAGAATTGGCAAGGATTAATCTCATTAAATCATCCTCTAACTAGTAGTAAAGGAAAGTCAAATAAGCTATATCAATCCTAGTCCATAAGTCCTAACTCTCCACTAATTCAATTAGTGAGAACTAGAGTAAATGGCTCCCAATCATCAATCACTTGGACATTAGTAACTCAAGAGTTCCTAAGTTACCTTTCCAAGCCAAGAGTATAAAACTCTACTCTAAAATCCAACCAAGCATTTCATCAAACACTTGGAAGGCATAAAAGGAAAGCATAGTAAAATTGCAAGAAAAGTAAATCTACACTACTCAATTGCAAGGAATTAAACAACAACAAATCAAATGAACACAATTATTATGAATTACCTCTAATTGAATTGAAAGAGAATAGGAGAAACAAAAGTAGATATACAACAAAACACAAGAACAACATAAAGGAAATTACAACAAAAGAATGGAAGAAGAATGAATGTAACAACAAGGAATTGAGAAGATAGAAGTAGAAGAAGATGAATTAAAATCTAGATCTAAAAACTAAACCTAATCCTAATCCTAATCCTAGAGAGAAGTGAGAGCTTCTCTCTCTAGAAACTACTTCTAAAACTAATCCTAATGAGTGTGTAATGAACTAATGAATTCGAATCCCTTTGCTCTTCAATCCTTGGCTTTAAATAGCATCTTTGGCGCCAAAGTTGGTTAGGATTGGGCCCCACAACCCTTCAGCATTTGTTGGCCACGTTTTCATTAAAAAATCATAAACCAACACCGACGCGTACGCGCACATCACGCGTACGCGTCCATGGGGTAATTCGCAGGTGCGCGCAAGCGCCAGGTGCGCGCGCGCGTCCATGGGCGAGTTCAACTTCTTTGACTTTTCATGATTTCTCCACTTTGCATGCTTTCCTTTTCACTCCTTTGATCCATTCCTAGCTTTTTCAATCTGAAATCACTAGCAAACATATCAAGGCATCTAGTGGAATCAAAGGGAGATTAAAACCATCAAATTAAGGGTCTAAAAGCATGTTTTCACATCTAAGCACAAATAAGGAGACAATCATAAAACCATGCTATTTCTTTGAATAAATGTGGGTAAAAGGTGATAAAATCTCTTAAAATCAATACAAGATAAACCGTCAAAATGGGGTTTGTCAAATATCACCAAGAAAATGCAAATTTTGAGCACTCCAATCATTAGAGATACGCTTCAGAACAACAAGATGAGCAATAGAATCATATGGGATATTTCCCACCACCACAAAATAATTCAAGTCAGTATTCTAATGGTGGCTGGGAATATCACCAAGAAATGATAGATGATGAAGCAATTCACATGAGATATGATCCAGAATCACAAGATGATTTATGTCATTACCCTCATGGTGTCTAGACATATCAACAAGAGTGTGAACAATCAAGTTAAAGGAATTTCCTCCCAGAGCCACAAAGTGAATCATACTGTTATGACACTAACACAAACTATGGCTGGGAAGGGGATTCTAATGCTCCATATGATATTCAGCAAGAGACATCATCTATTGATTATGATTTCAATAAATTCATGCAAGATTGTCCCCCAATGCCACAAAGTGATCCACACCCTGATGAATTCTACAATGATTCACATTATGGATGGGAGGATCAAAACCAGAAAGCAATTAACAGTTCATACTCCATTTATCAAGAGCCATCATCACTTGAGCAAACCTTCAATTCATTCATGCAAAATTGTCCACCCTTACCTCCCAGTTTCTCATTTGAAAATTCTTCATCACTTGTTTTTGCCTCAACACAAAGTTTCCTCCAAGATCCATACGACTCATCCCACCAACTACAAAAGTCATTCCACAATCCACAAGATTCATTCTATACCACTCAAAACAACCTCACCACAACACATCCATATTCACAAAATTTCTTTCAACCTTCATTTTTTGAGCTAGTAGTTGAGGATCCCCTTCAAAATTCCAGAAAATTATTGGAAAGGCAAGAACAATCCTGGAAAGAGCAAGAGATCCTCTTCAAGAAGGTGGATGAGAACTTGGAGAAAATAAGGAAACACTCAGAACTACTAAGCAAGGAAGATGAAGATCAATTGGTGGATGTGAAGGAGGAAGTGGAAGAGCAAGAAGAAGAGACCCTTGTGTCAAGCAAACTTTCAATGAAGAATGAGGTGGTGGAGGAGGCCGAACCTGAAACTGCACTTGAGATGGAAAGGGAACATGAAAACTCACAACCCTCACAAACTTTCCTGAACCAAACATTCTCAACACTTGAATCTGTGATTGAAAGATACGCGCAGGAGATGAAAAAATCTTGGGAAGAACAACAGACCTCCTCCATGAAAGTGCTATTAAGTCAAATGTTGAGTGTAAATGAGGAAGTGAAGGAACAAGAAAGTGAGGAAGACAATCAAGGAAGCTCATACTCAAGTGAAGCAGAGAATTACATAGATGAAAGGCTCATGGAACAACCAATTCAAAAGGCTTTTGATGAAGAAAACACTCCAACAATCACACAACCACCAAGTCTTGATATCCAAGAAGTGAAGGCAACTAACAAGAGCACCAATCCCACCCCTGATCCAGCAAGCAAGCTCAATCAAGCCATTAACAAAAGAAAGCTTGCTGAGGAGAGGCCAAGACAGGGGACACTAGCTGGTTCATCTCCCCCATTGAGGTCATTCCTCTTAACAAACTGGAAGAAGAGGAAGAAAGTGAAGAACAACATGTCAAGCTAATGACACTAAAAGAGCGCTTGTTGGGAGGCAACCCAACCTTAGGTAACATGTCATTTCTCTGCTTGGTTTATTTTCTTTCTTTGCTTTGTTTAAATTTCAATAAATTGGCATATGATTACATTCTAAGTTTGGTGTTGCTCTGCAACAATCTGTTTTCAATCTCTATGGATGATTGCATCAAATCTGAATTAAAAGTGTCACACTAAAATTCTAAGCTTGGTGTGCCACTTATTTCCTATGCAGTCTATTCAGCAGCACCACTTGTCTACATAATCATAATGCCTTGCAGTGTTATCTTTCTTTTGGTTAGACAATTTTAGTTTTCTCTTTGTTTTAGTCATTTTCTTTTTTTTAATGCTTTTTGTTATTAACCGTTTTTGTTAAATACATCACCAAATAATCCTTATTCATGACAGATTCTTGGGTTAGTGATTGTATTTAACATATAACAGTTTCATTTGCTTAGTTTTAGTTCAAATAAATTGACATATGATTGCATTCTAAGTTTGGTGTTGCTATGCAACAAAATTTGCTTCCAATCTTTACTGGATACTTGCATCAACTCCAAGTGAAAGTGTCACACTAAGTTTGGTGTGCCACTCATCTTTTATGCCATGTATCATGCACACTCTCTTATGTTTGCAATCACAATGTCTCTGTCTCTTGTTCCTTGATTGTTATCTTTAATTTTGCTTGCTTGCAATACATGTACTGCTAACATTTCATTATGTAAGACATTCATGATCCATCTTAGCCCCATAGCCATTATTCTAATTGTTGCTTTAGGATGAGCAAGCATTCTGAGTTTGGCAGGGGAAGGGAAAGAATGGGAGGAAAATGACAATAATGGATAAGATGAATTACAAGGTTGTAAAGTTCCTTTTCCTCTCATTTGTTTCCAGCACTTTAAATTGCATGATTGTCTTTAACTTCTCTGTTTACATGTGTGTATGAATAAGCATAACCTGAATTTTGATCTGTAACATGTTGCTATGCCACTATGAATACCAACTTGAGTTTTGTAAAGTTCAAAGCAGTAAAGTATCATGATCATAAATAAACAAGGAATTAAAGAATAACTTAGCATGTGCATACAAGTATTGGAAGGCTAGTATGATTAATTATTGCTCAATTGCATTAGATTTTATTTAATCGAAGTTTTCATCTAGCACATTTTGTGAAATTTTTTTGAAATCATGAAAACCTTGAAGAAGCAAGTACAAATTGAGGCAAGAAAGAAAAAGGGAGAGAATGAGAAAGCTAAAGGCTCTGAGTACCAATGACAATCCAATTGTCAAGTACTTGTGGTGTTTATGTATCAGGCAAAAAGCTTGAAAACAAAACACTTAGAGTTAAGGCTAGGCTCAAGTGCAAATGCACTCCCTCAAAACTCAAGGCTCTGAGCATCAATGATTAGAGAGTAAAGAAAAGAAACAAATGAGCTTAAAGAAGTCCTCTAATTAAATGCTTGTGGTGCTTGTGTATTAAGTGGTAATACTTGAAAACAAAGCATTTAGAGTCGCAGCTTTGTTATTAACTCATGGGGCAAAGCGCCCAAAAGGAGAAGCTAATAAAAAAATCAAAAGCTTGTTTCAAGGAAGAAATATAAGGAAAAGATTTCATAAATTAAGCTAGATAGAAGCATCAATCATTTATATTTCTTTTGTGATTGTGGCATGCATGAAAAACTAGCCAACCATGAACATTGAGTTGCTATTCTTCTTACCTTGGATTATCAATCTCTATTGCATGATTCTTTTCTTGCTTGGGGACAAGCATGGTTTAAGTTTGGTGTTGTGATGACATGTCATCATGTCATTTTTTCTATCCTTTTTCATAGAAGAAATTGATGGTTAGTGCTTAAATATTGCATTCTTTTGTGCTTAAATGATATATTTCTTTGATCTTTTGATTTTATAAAATTTGTAGGAAATAAGAAGAAACGAAGCAAAAAAAAAAAAAAAGCACAAAATAAGCTAAAAAGAAGAAAAGAGGAATTTTGGGCATGCTTTGAAGATTCAGCACGCTTTGGAACCTTAGGTCACGCTTTTAAAAACGTGGCCCATGACCATGGAGCCTTGGCATTAGTGACATGATACATATGCATTAATAACTAAAGCATGCATGCATTTAATTATTAATGCTTTATGCATGCATTATCATGAATTATTATGTATTGATGCTTGTGCATGCATGAAACAATTAATTAATAATGCCAAGGAATGAATGCTAGCGTTAAAATAAATGAACGCTAAAGATAAGCAAATGGCATTACTAATTAATTAAACAAATAAAAGCATGCATGCATGAAACATTCAATCATTAATGCCAATGAATGAACCAAGGCGTTAAATAAGTAATTGGCATAATTAATTAAAGCCATGGAAGCATGCATGTAATACATTAGTAAAGCCAAAAGAACAAGTCATGCTTTAAACGTGAATGCATTGGTTTTATTAATTAAAATATAATGAAAGCATGCAAAGTCATCTTTCAGCTTTCTGATTTACTTTAGCTTGCATTTTCTTGTTCAATTCTAAATCCCAGCCCCCAAATCCCTTTAATCTTCAAGCAATTTAAGTTTCTCAGCAATTTAGATTCAGTCATTTAGTTTTCTTGCACTTTAAGCATCAGCCATTTATATTTCTTGCAATCTAAGTTTCAGTCATTTACATTATTTGCACTTTAAGTTTCAGCTCAATTTACATTTTTTGCACTTTAGATTTTGTCAATTTCCCCTATCCCTTTTATTTTCATGCAATTTAGCTTCTGTTGATCATAATTCACTCAAACCATCAACTATTTGCTTAACTAAATTCATCACCTAACTAAAATTGCTCAATCCATCAATCCCTGTGGGATCGACCTCACTCTTGTGTGTAATTACTACTTGATGTGACCCGGTACACTTGTCGGTGAGTTTTGTGTGGAATCGTTTTTCCCTCATCAGTGGGTTGAAGTGTGAAGAGTGGTGTGAAGTGTTTGGCTTTTATAGTGGTGAGAGGTGCTGGCTCGAAGGGAGGGTTGTGTTGGGATTTAAAAGCAATTCATCTTTTTCCACTTGGAAAGTGGCACCTAGCGTGGGAAGAGGCGCCAACCCTTCTTTTCTCTTGATTCTCTATATGTGTTAAGTTCCAAAGTGCAAGTACACTTTGACTCCCTTCTTGATGAGCTATCAATCATGTGGGCCCCATCCTCTCTCCTGAAAGTGAAAACCGAAACACCATAAGTGAAAAGAACCCCTTTATATTCCCTTTCATAACATATAATTGAAATGCAATTGATGAGTGTCTCTTGGGACACCAAACTTAATTTCCTTGCATCTAATAAATTGATTTTATCATGGGTATTTAATGTGTTCACAAGGGTGAATTAAGTTCACTTCTTTCACATTCTTTAACTCCTTCTGAACAAATTAAGGTTACCTTATATGCACAACCAATTTATTTAACGCATTCAGATTAAAAACATGCTGGGCTTACTATGTGGACTTCATATGGTGGTGGCCACACCAAACTTAATCTCTGGGCTTACTCTCAAAATTAATTCATTCAAAGGTTTGTAAGCCTAGGTTAAGTGGGTTAGTGGCCACACCAAACTTAGCTTTTTAGCTAGTTCCCAGCCTAATTACTCATCCACAGTAAGTGTGTTCATCAATTTGCATTTTCGAAAAAAGAAAGGAAAGAAAAAAGTATTAAACTACCTAATCTATCACTTAAAATCTACTTTTAGAAAGCAAGAGAAACAAAAGTATTAAACTGGAACTTAAACTATCTAAATTGAAAATTCTGAAGCTACTTCTAGAAAGCAAGAAATCAAAAGGATATAGAGTGTTGGGGTGCCTCCCAACCAGCGCTTCTTTAATGTCATTAGCTTGACATTCCTCCATCTTTAGTTAAGGTTGTACCTCACTCTCTCCTCCTCCAAGGAGTCTCCCAAGTAATGTTTTGAGTCTATGGCCATTTACAGTGAAAGCTCTCTGTTGGATACCTCTGTCTGCCCACTTGTTTGAGGGTGATAAGGTGTTGCAACCTTATGTTTCACTCCATATCTCAAGAGGAGGCTTCCAATGGTCTGTTGTAGAAGTGGCACCCTCCATCACTAATAAGAGCTCTGGGGACTCCAAATTGGCTGAAGATGTTCCTCCAAAGGAAGTTCATGACTACCTTGTTATCATTTGTTGGTGCTGCAATGGCCTCCACCCACTTAGATACATAGTCCACTGCCACTAGAATGTACTTGTTTGAGTTTGAGGTAGGGAAGGGACCCATGAAGTCAATTCCTCATACATCAAACAATTCAAGTTCTAGGATAAACTGCTGTGGCATCTCATTTTTCTTGGGTAGATTACCAGCTCTTTAGCATTCATAGCACCTTGACACCAATTCCTTAGCATCTTTAAATACTGTTGGCTAAAAGAATTCACATTGGAGCACCTTTGCTGCTGTTCTTTCTCCACTAAAATGGCCTTCGTATGTAGATCCATGGCATTGCCACAACACTTCTTGCCCTTCTTCTTGTGAAATACATCTCCTCAAGATTCCATCAACACCTTTTTTGAACAAGTATGGCTCATTCCAGATGTAGTGTTTAGCATCATTGAGTAGCTTCCTCCTCATGTGTTTGTTGATATTGGTGGGCAACTCCCCAATAGCCTTGAAGTTGGCTATATCAGCAAACCAAGGGCTTTCTTGAATCATCATCAGCTGCTCATTAGGGAAGCTCTCATTCACTTCAAATTGTTGTGCTTCATCTTCTTTGTGTGGAATTCTTGAGAGGTGGTCAGCCACTTTGTTCTCTGCTCCACTTCTATCTTTTATCTCTATATTGAATTCTTGAAGTAGCAAGATCCACCTTATCAACCTAGGCTTGGATTCTTGCTTGGTCAACAGATAGTTGAGGCTGCATGATCAGTGAAAACAATAACCTTTGAGCCAATAGGATATGATCTAAACTTATCAAAAGGAAAGACTATGGCTAAAAGTTCTTTCTCTGTAGTGGTGTAGTTCCTTCGATTCTCATTGAGGACTTTGCTAGCATAGTAAATAACATATACTAGCTTGTCTTTTCTTTGTCCTAGAACAGCACCAACATCGAAATTAGATGCATCATACATCAATTCGAAGGATAGATCCCAGCTAGGTGGTGCTATAATAAGTGCAGAGAAAAGTCTATTTTTAAGTTCATCAAAGGCTAAAACATACACTCTCTATAAAAAAACAAAGGGAGTATTTGAGACAAGTAAGTTGTTAAGGGGTTTTGCAATCTTTGAAAAATCTTTTATAAACCTCCTATAGAACCCAGCATGTCCCAAAAAGCTTCTAATTGCCTTGACATTGCAGGGTGGAGGCAACTTCTCAATTACTTCCACCTTTGCCTTGTCTACTTCTATGCCCTTTTTAGAGATCTTGTGACCAAGAACCACCCCTCCAGTTACCATGAAATGGCACTTTTCCCAGTTTAAAACCAGGTTAGTTTCTTGGCATCTCTTTAGCACCATGGCAAGATAATATAGGCAATCAGAATATGAATCTCCAAACACAGAGAAGTCGTCCATAAACACCTCTATGAACTTCTCAATCATGTCTGAAAAGATGGAGAACATGCACCTTTGGAATGTTGCAGGTGCATTGCACAATCCAAAGGGCATTCTCTTAAAAGCAAAGACTCCATAGGGACAAGTAAGAGAGGTTTTCTCCTGATCTTTTGGGTCTACAACTATTTGGTTGTAGCCAGAGTAGCCATCCAGGAAGCAGTAATATTCATGTCTTGCGAGTCTTTCAAGCATCTGGTCCATGAAAGGTAGGGGAAAGTGGTCTTTCCGGGTGGCTTCATTAAGTTTTCTATAATCTTTGCACATGCGTCAGCTAGTCACAATTCTTGTTGGTATCAATTTATTCTTCTCATTTGGCACAACAGTGATTCCCCCTTTCTTGGGGACTACTTGTATCGGGCTTACCCAAGGGCTGTCTGAAATAGGGTAAATCACCCCTGCTTGCCATAGTTTCAACACCTCTTTTTGGACTACCTCATTCATTGTTGGGTTCAGCCTTCTCTGTTGCTATCTTGAGGGTTTTGCACCTTCCTCAAGTAGGATCTTGTGCATACACATTGAAGGACTGGTTCCCTTTAGATCCGTAAGTGTCCAACCTATAGCATCCTTATGTTGTTTCAGTACTTGAATTAACTCCTCTTTTTATTCCTCATTCAGGTTTGAGTTAATGATTATTGGGTGTGTGTTGTTATCACCCAAGTAAGCATATTTCAAACTTGGGGGTAGAATCTTCAATTCCAACTTTGGTACCTCTAATTCCCTCTTGCTTGGCTTATCCATCATGATTGATTTGTCCATAGCCTCTAGTGGTAGCTCACCATATGAGACTTGTTGATCTTGCTCTTGGGTTTCTTCATATCGTTCGTCCTCTAGGACTCCTTGAACCAAGTTTTCAATGGTATCCACCATCATGCATTTACTAATGGCTTCCTTGGGGTAGCTCATTACCTTGAAGATTGATAAACCATTATTTTATGGTTTATATTGTGTTTAATTGTGTGGTTTTATCATGATCCTTACCCACTTATTCATTAATTTAGCATGCATTTATATTTCCTTCCTGAAATTATTACATGATTGAAAACTGCTTCCTAGAGACTTTTAATTATGCATTTTAATTCTCCTTTATTCCATTCAATGCCGTAATATGTGTGTTAAGTGTTTCAGGCTTTATAGGGCATGAATGAGTTGCAGATTAGAAAGGAAGCTAGCAAAAATGGAAGGAACACGAGAAATTGAGGAGATAACCAGCGAGAAGTGACGTGGCCGCATGGCTCACGCATTCGCGCGAAAGAGGAGAAATCGCAGTGACGGGCCGCATGGCTCATGTGACCGCGCGGATTAGAAAAGCATAAGTGACGCGGAAGCATGGACGACGCGAACGCGTGGCAGGGAAAAATGCGAATTACGCATCCGCATGGATGACGCGATCGCGTGACGTGCACGATCTGCATAATCTGCAGAATTCGCTGGGGGCGATTTTGGACCCTATTTTGACCCAGTTTTTGGCCCAGAACAGCAGACTAGAGCCAGAGAACATGCAGAAACCAGGGACAACATTCATTCTACACAGTTTTAGTTTTAGATCTGTTTTTTACTCCTTGTCTAGGTTTTTCTCTCTACACATTCATAGTTCTTGTTCCGAGGGTTACCTGAAACTGTAGGTCGATCTCGGACGAGATCTTCGGTGTTGGTCAGAGCCGACGTGTCCGGCAGGTGTACAGCGGCCGGAGCTGGTGTGTCCGACTTGTTGGACTTGGTGGTGGTACTGATCCTTCGTCCCCGGAGGGTGGGGGGTACCTGCAAGGGACTCCGATGCTTAAGTTAGCAAGGGTATTAAGCAGGTATTGAGTAGAGTCAGAGTATGAGTTATACCTGGATGTTCCAGTGTATTTATAATGGTGAGATGTGGCCTCCTGCGGATAAGATAAGTTAGTTATCTTATCTTATCTTTATCTTATCTTTAAGTGAGGTCATCTTTTAAAGGAACCGCCTTTATCTCTATAGGCTTGGACTGCCCTTGGATTTGGGGCGCGTTCCTCTATTTGGGCCCTTCGTTGGGGCTTTTCTGTGACTTGGCCGAGCTCTTTGAGGAGAGGTCGGGTTGTCCTGACCTGAAGAGGTCGGTTGCTTTGTCTGTCGAACATCCCGGGTCGGACAGCTCGACCCAGGGTATGAACAGTGCCCCTGCTTGAGCTCAGTCTTCTTTTTTGAGGCCGAGTCCTTTACTTCGATCCTTCTTTGGTGAAGCCGAACTCAAGCATTTTGTTGATTCCTTTGTATCAGCTTTGAATGCAGAACGTTTCCTCTAAAAGATGCGCGCTTTTATACCGGCGCTTTTTTGGGAACGTGCGAGGGTTTAATGCTTTTAATTTTGAGCATTAATTGCCCCGTTTCCCTTAGGCTCTTTTACTTTGGATTTTGAAAAAACCTGAAAACGGTTCTTCTCCTTTTGCTCTTTCGTAACTTCTTTTCTCAGTTCTCTCCACTCTCTGTTTTTGCACTTCTGCTTTCCTTTTGTTGCGGCGTTATTTAGTGTTTTCTGGCGCTTGGGATCTTGCATTTCTTCCTGCGACATTACTCCTGTTCGCATTTTTGTGAGAAGACATTTTCCAGATTTCGTCTTCCCTCTTTGAAGCTTGCTGCTCTTTTCCAGGTTGGTACTAGCTTTTCTTGCTTTTTCCGTGGCTTCGTTTTTGAATTTTGGTGAATGTTCTGGTTTTGCATGTTTGAAAGTTTGGATCTTTTTGCGATCTTTTACTTGTTGCTGTGATATGCTTTTCTTATCTTCCTTCTTGTGGTTTTTCTTGGAATTTCTGTTGAGGCTTTCTGAGGTTTTACTGTTGCTTTCTGGTTGCTTTTGATGCTGGTAGAAAATCTGCATCTGTTTCTTACTTTTGGAGATTGCTTCCTGTCTAATCTTTGAAAAAGGTTGCATCTTTAATGGTCCCGTGCTTTGTTGCTTTGGGAATGTTTTTGTTTGGTAGGCTTTGTAGTCATTTGCTGTGTTTTTATTTGATGAAAAGCGCTTTGTTGCTTTGAATCCTTTTGGAAAAATGCTGGGATGCGATCTGTAGGGTATTTTTGGAAACCTTGCTTTATTGTTGCCTCCAAAGGATGCCCCAGGGCTTTGGTTTGAGTCTTGGGGTTTTTCTTTTCTTGCTTTTCATTTGCCTCAGAAGTATTGACCGAGTTGTTTTCCCCTTTGTCCGAGATGTTTGTAGTAACCTTATTTTCTTTTCTTACTTGTAGGATTAGTTGGCCTCATGTCTTCTCGCAATAACATTGTAGAGATGACTTCCAGAGTTCCCGAGGGGATGTCCGATTGGCTGGACTCCCTTGTTTTGTTGTGTGTTTCTGTTGTGGATGCTGAATTTTGCACAGAGCTGAGGAGGTGTCATAGGATTTGTGGGAACAATGCTCGCGAGGGGGATTACGAGCTTGTTGCTCCTGATTCTGATGAGAGGGTTTGCTTTCCGACTTCCATTGAGAGGGAGCGTCCTTTCTTCTATGCCTAAGAATACTTTTTCAGCCAACTGAATGTTACTTTTCCTTTTACTGCTTTTGAAACCGACCTGTTGTGGTCGTGTAATATTGCTCCATCCCAGCTTCACCCCAATTCCTGGGGTTTTATTAAAATTTTTCAGCTTCTTTGCCATGAACTAGATGTAACACCTTCCCAGACTCTGTTTCTTTACTTGTTTGTTTCTGCCAAGCCTGGCGGCTCTTCAAAAAAGAAAGCTTCTTGGGTTTCTTTCTGGTCTGCCCAGGGCCATAAAGTGTTTGCGATGTATGATGAGTCCTTTAAGGACTTCAAGAATTATTTCTTTAAAGTTCGAGCTGTTGAGGGGGCCCGCCCCTTTTTTCTTGATGAAAATGACGAGCCCTCTTTCCCTCTAGAGTGGCAGAAGGATGTAAGAGTATCTCGCTATACTTGGGAGATGCTTGATGATGTCGAACGTGCTTTTGTAGTTGTTCTTGAGAATCCCTGGGGGAAACCACCTCATCTTGATACAAAAAGATTTCTGACTAATCCGTCCTTGGTTCGGACTGCTTTGGGTACTGTCTGCTTTATTATTTTTATACTTGCTTTCCGAGCTTTTTTTTCTTCTTCTATGTTGTAATTTGTCTTTTGTGGTTGATTTTCTGTTCTTCAGAGATGTCGAAGAATAATGACTCTATGAAGGCCTTCAAGAAGGCGAAGAAGGCAACTGCTGCTTTAAACATTTCGGCCAAGGTGGCCAGAGAGGGATCTTCCCAGGTTCCAGTTAAACCTCCTATACCTAGTTCTCCCAGGCCGAGGAAAGCAATTCCTTTTCCTCGGGTACGCTTGGTCGATCCTCCGCAATCTTCTGCTGCAGCTCCTGGTGCCCCTCCTTGTAAGAAGCAAAAGTCATCCGAGCCCTTTAACCTGGATGCCCCAGATTTTGTTGCTATCGAGTTTGTCGACCAGCAAATTGCCCCCTATGGTGGGCTTTCTATAGATGACGTTTCTCTTCTTCAGCATCTGGATTTTATCACTAAAAGTAGTGTGAAGATGGCTCATATGGGTGCCGCTATATTCCGAACAATTCAGGGGATTCCGATTCATGCCACCAAATCCTTTTTGGAAGAGGCCAAGTCGGAATTTGGTTGAATCAAGGGTCTGAATGAGGAGTTGGAGGTGAAGTTGGCGAAGATGGAGAAGGAGCTGGAGGGTGAGAAGGCCAGCTCTGTTGCCCTTGCTGCTTCTTTGAAGCTGGCCGAAGACATGGCATTGAAACATAAGGATAGCTATGTCTCGGCTTATAGGGAGTTGATGCATCTTCGGGAGGATTTGGAAACAGCTCGAGTTAATTATGGTGAGCTTCAAGGTCACCTTGTGGGTAGCGTAACTGCTGCCTCCGAGAACCTGATGGAGCAGTTCCGGGTTGTTGCTCCTGATGCCGACTTGACTCTCATCAGCCTGGACAACGTCGTGAGGGATGATAAGATTGTCCCTGATGACCAGGATGATGATGAGGCTGATCCTCCCCCAGTGCCTTCTTTTAAGGTATCGACCTCCTCTGTTCCTCCCGTTACATCTGATCCGGATTGCCAGATTCTGAACCGGGATGATGGAACCGTAGATGCCGTGCCCCTTCAGACTCGTCCTCCTTCCCCTTGTCTTGACGCTGCCAAGAAGGCCCCAGATGTTTGCTGATCTCTTGATGTATAGTTGGCCCGGCTTGTGGGCTTTTAAAACTTTTCATTGATGTAACGACCCAATTTTCAATATGTCTAGATCATACCAGAAACTGAGCGCTACCAATTTGTCCTCCTAATTATTATCTATTATTTATCATATGAGTCTGATTCGTTGTTAAAAGCGTAGTTAAATTGCGAGGTATATTTTTTTTTTGAAAACATTTGGGTTAATAGACGGAATCATACATAATCAATTCACAACTGATAACAGATAAAATAGTTATAAACAACCACACATAAATACATCCCAAGCAGTTGATAACATTCCGTGATCCAGCTTTATTAGAACATAGACTGTTAGTTAAAACACCCCTAAAATAATATTAAAATATCTCTGGTATAAAACTACTAAAACTAGGTGTATCGGAACACTCGTAAAAATATCTCTAAAAATTATTTTCTGAGCTACTAGCATAAATGACACTAGTAACATATTTATTATGAGAATATAACTTGTATAATGAGGCCTTAGCATTGCTAAATTCATCAGAGAGTGCTGGTGCTAAGCTGCACCAGTAAACCGTAAACCCGGTTAAACCGATTTTCTGTTTTTAACAAAAACAGACTAGGTAACCTTATAATATCATTCAAGCATTTTATAATACTAATATAATGATAATATTATACTATTATCTCTCTCCTCTCATGAATCGAGTCCGGTTCGTCAAACAGAGACTATTTATGAAAGTCAGAATCAAAACTGCCAACCGATACGGTTCAAAAACTATGTTCTTCGCGATTGCATTATCGAGCTTGCCTCAGAGGAGGTTATAGCTTAAGGATGACATAATGACAATGAGGATCGATATACTTGTTGATATAGAAAAGGTGCTCCCTTTACTGATCTTCCGGAGAAATCCGTGCCTTTAGAAAAGATCTCGCGTACTCGAAAATCAGGGTTGTTACATTCTACCCTCCTAAAAGAAAATTTTGCCCTCAAAATTTTGGCCGCGTGCAAGAAATCCATCTTTAAGCAGTCTATTTCCTTCAAGCCATCCTAACGAAGAGATCGGTTCATTCCTTACAGCATCTAAATATCACATAGTCCTAGCCATGGAGATCATAACAGCTATAAGAATAGTTGCGCCTCGCACGAATTCGTCGTTCGGAACTCGATTAAACTATGCCTATTCACAGTCATTGAGGTCTTATCTGCACCAAACAATCAACATTAAGGTGATCAGTCTTAATATCTCAAGTTAAGTACGAACATTCCCAAAATGAGCACTCATAGACATTCATGCCAAATGTATCTTAAAGATACCCTAACGGCATGAGACACACAAGCAGAGTATGCAATGAAGCATAGTCAGTCCACTCCCCAGGCTCTACTGGGAACGAACTGCTCTGATACCAAATTGTAACGACCCAATTTTCAATATGTCTAGATCATACCGGAAACTGAGCGCTACCAATTTGTCCTCCTAATTATTATCTATTATTTATCATATGAGCCTGATTCGTTGTTAAAAGCGTAGTTAAATTGCGAGGTATATTTTTTTTTTGAAAACATTTGGGTTAATAGACGGAATCATACATAATCAATTCAAAACTGATAACAGATAAAACAGTTATAAACAACCACACATAAATACATCCCAAGCAGTTGATAACATTCCGTGATCCAGCTTTATTAGAACATAGACTGTTAGTTAAAACACCCCTAGATATAGCTAAATAATAACTATATACATATATATACATACAATATCCTAGGCTCTGACCTGTTCAAGAAGTCCCTAAGCTGACGTCTAGGCTAGCCTAGACTCTATACTCACCTAGTCCCTCTAAACTACTAAAGCGAGGGAAAGTACGTTCTAAGTCTTCACAACTCAAGTTAGGTGGAACGTCATCAAAAGATAGAACATTATCTGCTACTCCTCTGCACGATCAGACTTTTCCACAGGACGTCTCTCTGGTACCTCATGAAGTAGCCACACAATAGGAATCTCGTACACAGGATTTAGGTTAAAGTGCGCATACGAACGGGATGTAGACGTTGGCTGGTTTCACAGTATATACATATAAACAGAGAACGATTTTCACCCTAGACTCAGAAAACTATCTAGAGCAGAATCCTCTTCTTGCGAACGGTCATCAGCGAACTACGATAAGGTACTCTTACTTCCATCTGAAGGGGGAAGGGAGAGAGAAGGGGTAAGAACTGGGAAGTTCTTAGTAGGGTCGGGGTTATTAGTTACGTTCATTAATTCTATGTTGTTTAGCAGACTATTAGCAGAATACAAAGAAGCAGTAATTAGAAAACACAGATAAGTAAAGAAGATAGAGAAAACAGATAGCAGAACACAAACAGAAGAATACAAGAAAATAACACAAGCACAGAGAATGGAATACAAACAAGGAAAGCATACATTCATACCACAATCATAACAAAGGAAATGCGCAACCAAGTATGATGCATGTCTAGCCCTAGCGCAGGTAATGAGCTCATCTGTCGATTACATACCCGCTCCCGACGTTACCCAGCAACCTCTGTCTGGATAAGGCTTTCCTGTTGGCAATATCCACTGCAAGCAATCTTTGTCTTGCAGGGTATCCACTGCAAGCAACCTTTGTCTTGCAGGGCGAAACTTATTAGCCGATATACGCCCAACAGACTCACTATAAGCAACCTCTGTCTTACAGGAGCAACAACACACTCACTGTAAGCAACCTCTGTCTTACAGGAGCAACAACACACTCACTGTAAGCAACCTCTGTCTTACAAGAGCACATTCATCTTGATACCTCTGTAAGCAACCTCTGTCTTACAGCAAAGCATTATAGCAAGGTATCCCAGGAAAGCGTTCTCAGTGGTCGTACCACCATCTATCTGACTGCCTTCACGCAGCAGATCATCACATAATCATTATCATTACCATCATTCATTATTAGTCTCGTTATTCATCATCACTTTCACATTCTTATACATTACCTCTTTCTTTCTCTGTTCAATCACAACACAACAACTTTCTATAGGTGAACTTCGGCCTATAGAAATGGCACCTCTGTAAGTGAACTTCGGCTTACAGAAAAGGCGCCCCTGTAAGTGAACTTCGGCTTACAGGTATCATAACTCTCTGTAGGTGAACTTCGGCCTACAAGAGCAACACCCTGAGATGCACAATTGATATTCACTATAGGTGAACTTCGGCCTACAGGAATAACAACTCACTGTAGGTGAACTTGGGCCTACAGGACCTCTAAGGCCAATGGAAAAGCAGCAGATGAACATACAACAGAACATCATGCCACAAGGCTTAACTCTTTATTCTTATACTCTTCTCCTCTATTCTTTTTGTTATATTACTCTTTTCTCATTATCTCTTTACTCTGTTCTCTGTATCTCTTTACTCTGCTCTGGTTACTCTTTTCTCTGCTTAACGTATGTATTTAAAGCTTATGTAAATCTCGGTATGAATAGTTCGCCTATCCCAAGTATAGGTTCATTAAGTCTATACTGAAACAGTTTAACTTTTCATATAATACCTAACCCTAGTCACAACTCAAGGACTAACTATGTTGCCCTAGTTCGTTCACTAATCTCTGTCTGTTTTTCTGCCATTAAAACATTACAGACTTTTTCTTTGACTTTTATCTTTTCTTCAACTTTTTATCTTTCTTTTATCTTTGCCTCACTAACATGTTATTACCACTCCCTAAGTGTTTTATGAAGGTAATTATGAGATTCTGCACTTAAAGTTGTCTTTCTAAAGCTTTTACAGAAAACTGCCTTTTCTGCATTATTTTATTATTTTTATTGAAATATTATTTTTAATTAAATATTATTTTTTAATATTTTATTATTATTTATTATTTTATTATTAAATTTTCGAAAATTAACTCACTTTTACTTTTAACCTTTAAAATTCACTTTTTACCACCCGTAACTTTTAGTATTTCTACTTTTACCACCCTAACTTTCAGAAATTACCAAACAACCCCTAAAACACCAAAAAATTTTACTTCATTGCTCTTTTCAAGATCTAAGGCCTGTTATTCATTGTTCTTCATCACACTCAAAGTGTTCTTCATGTTCTTCATAAATTCTTCAGATTCTTTCTCTGTTTTTACCCGTTTTTCAATCTTTTCAGCAACCGATTTTTACCATAATTCATAATAAATTCCCAGCCACTAAAACCCCATCTTTTCCACATGATTTCAACACAAATTGAACCTCAATTTAGGGCCTAGGGTTCGTTTTTCCAGCAGCCACAAGAACACACATTCATAGCTTGAATTTTCATCAAATTTCATCAAAATTTCACCAAATTTTCACCAAGAATCAATCATATATGCAACCACTTTTTAGCACAGCCAAATCATACAACATTCACACATCTCAAACACAAATAATCAAGATTAATTTCGTGACACCCTACCTTGATTTGCTGTTCCTAATTCGGTTAAACTTTCAGGTGGTCCTTAAGCACTTTTTCCTCCTAAATCACATCAAGAACAACTTTAAATCCAAAAACTCTCAACTGACCAAATCTCACTCAGTATGTTAGGAAGAGATATCTCACCTTAGACTTGCTGGAAATTCACGTTTCTTGGCCCTCAAGTCAAGTTAAGCATGATTCCTAAGGAAAAACATCAAGAAAACACATGTTTACATGGTTTTCCTTGAAAACCGAATTGAAGAGGGAGGAAGACAGCCATATCACCTTATTTCCAGCCTTGATATGTTATATGGTTATGTGGAGGAAGAAGAGAGGATCATTTTGGTGAAATCGGAGTTTTGATTTGAGTTTTAGTTCAGAAGAAATCAAGCTTTGAAGATTTATGAACCAAGAACTTTCTCTCCTTTTTCTCTTGGTGATTTTCGGCCACAATGAGCAAATGAGGCAGCCTTGGGGGTTTTGGGGGTGTAGGGTGAGTTGTGATTGGTTGGCTTGGTGGTGGATTAAAATAATATTAAAATATCTCTGGTGTACAACTACTAAAACTAGGTGTATCGGAACACTCGTAAAAATATCTCTAAAAATTATTTTCTGAGCTACTAGCATAAATGACACTAGTAACATATTTATTATGAGAATATAACTTGTATAATGAGGCCTTAGCATTGCTAAATTCATCAGAGAGTGCTGGTGCTAAGCTGCACCAGTAAACCGTAAACCCGGTTAAACCGATTTTTTGTTTTTAACAAAAACAGACTAGGTAACCTTATAATATCATTCAAGCATTTTATAATACTAATATAATGATAATATTATACTATTATCTCTCTCCTCTCATGAATCGAGTCCGGTTCGTCAAACAGAGACTATTTACGAAAGTCAGAATCAAAACTGCCAACCGATACGGTTCAAAAACTAGGTTCTTCGCGATTGCATTATCGAGCTTGCCTCAGAGGAGGTTATATCTTAAGGATGACATAATGACAATGAGGATAGATATACTTGTTGATATAGAAAAGGTGCTCCCTTTACTGATCTTCCGGAGAAATCCGTGCCTTTAGAAAAGATCTCGCGTACTCGAAAATCAGGGTTGTTATAATTGACATTTCCTAGTTGCTTGTTTAGCAACTTTTTATTTTGAAAAATGAAAGGTAGCTCGCTTTCCCTTCACGGTAGGTTTTGGTGGCCTTCCGGGCCTTATAACTTTTGTGGAGTAACCGAGGTAGTTTTTTGACTTGGTATCTTTTCAGTTTTCTACTGATGTTTGAAATCTTGTATCTCGACCTCTTCGGATTGCTTTGTTTTATTGTTTGTAGCTTGGATCCTTTGAGGTTTGTGACTTATGGGTCCAACTTGTTTCTTGGTGGTTCTTTTGCGCTGGTCCCCCTTTAAGTTATTTCTGTAATCCTATTTTTTGGACCTTTGTCAGGTCTCTTCCAGGGATTACTTTGATAACCTTTTAATGGTAGGAGTCCGACTTGGTTATATCGGTCTCCTTTAAGTTATTTTTTGTAGTCCTCTTTCTTGGATCTTTGTCAGATCTCTTTCAGGGACTACTTGTATAACTTTTTTAATGGTAGGAGTCTGACTTGGTTATGTCGGTCTCCTTTAAGTTATTTTTTGTAGTCCTCTTTCTTGGATCTATGTCAGATCTCTTTCAGGGACTACTTGTATAACTTTTTAGTTTGGGTCTGACTTTGTTATGTCAGACCCTTCTAAGTTAAAGTAATCCTCTTTAATAGGGTTGGCCAGACCTCTTTCCAGGGTTTACTTATAACTTGGGTTGACTTGGTCCGACTTCTGAACGTCGGCCAGTCTTTAAGTTATTATATTAGCTATCCGTAAGACCTCGTCAGGTTCTTTTTTTTGGATTGCTTTCGATAACTTCTTACAATATTCTGTGTTCATCTTTGCCGATTTGTAGAAAAATGGTTGGCGTCTTTAGATCGTCCTTTGGGTGAATCGCGTTTTCACCTTTATCGGACGATTGTCTTTATCGTGGTCGCGCAGTGAATTTGTTTTTCACTTTCTGTTGACCTGTTGCTTTATAATCGGACGATGAATACTTCAGATTAATGCGTCTTGGAATATTGTAGAATATCTAAATAAACTTTATTCAAAGAAAAAATGCAAATGTATACATGTGGGAATTTCCTTATCCCTTTAAGCCGGGTATGATCTAGGTCTCAACATGGTGCCTCATTAAAAAACCTTTTCAGGAAAAAGAGCGCATCCATTTAGTGAGATCCTTTACCCTTTCTAACTGTAGTACCTTCGTAGGTTGCAGGCGTGCCACGATCGGGGAAGCTCTCGTCCATCAAGCTCGGACAGTCTGTAGTAGCCCTTCCCAAGTACTTCTATGACTCGATAGGGTCCTTTCCAATTTGCTGCCAGCTTCCCTTCTCCGGGTCGGGTTGTTCCAATGTCATTCCGGATTAGGATGAGATCATTCTCTGCAAAACTTCTCGGCACTACCTTTTGGTTATATTTGGAAGCCATTCGGCGTTTTAGAGCTTCTTCCCTGATCCGAGCTCTTTCTTGGATTTCGGGTAACAAGTCGAGCTCTTCTCTCTGAAGTTGGGAGTTTACTTGTTCATTGTAATGGACTACTCGGGGAGATCCTTCCTCAATTTCTATTGGAATCATTGCCTCCCCTCCGTATGCTAGTCGGAATGGTGATTCATTTGTAGTAGAATGGGAGGTTGTTCGATACGCCCATAGGACTTATGGAAGTTCCTCGGCCCAAGCTCCCTTTGCTTCTTGTAGCCTCCGCTTTAGTCCGGCTAATATGACTTTGTTGGCCGTTTCGGCTTGTCCATTGGCTTGGGGATGTTCAACGGAGGTGAACTGGTGTTTTATGTTCAAGTCGGCCACCAGTTTTCTGAAGCCTGCGTCTGTAAATTGGGTACCGTTGTCCGTGGTGATGGAGTATGGTATTCCGAACCACGTAATAATGTTCCTATATAGGAATTTTTGACTTCTTTGAGTGGTGGCGTTGGCTAGGGGTTCTGCCTCGATCCATTTTGTGAAATAGTCTACTCCTACTATGAGGAATTTTACTTGTCCTGATCCCTGTGGGAAAGGTCCGAGAAGGTCGAGTCCCCACTTCGCAAATGGCCAGGGTGAGGTCACGCTGATAAGCTTTTCTGGTGGGGCAATGTGAAAGTTGGCATGCTTTTGGCATGGTGGGCATGTCCTTACAAATTCTGTAGCCTCCTTTTGTAGAGTTGGCCAATAGAATCCTGCCCGGAGTATCTTTTTGGTGAGAGCTTGCGCTCTGAGATGATTACCACAAATGCCGCTGTGCACTTCCTCCAAGACTTCTTTTGTGTTAGAAGTCGGTACGCATTTTAGTAAAGGTGTTGATATCCCTCTTTTGTATAGTGTGTTGTTTATGATAGTGTAGTACTGTGCCTCCCTTTTCAGCCTCTTTGCCTCCTTTTCATCTGTAGGGAGTGCTTCTGTTTTGAGGTAATTTATTATGGGGGTCATCCATCCTTGATCCCGACCTATTATGGCTAGAACTTTTTCTTCTTCTGCTATTGACGGGTTCTGTAGTATCTCCTGGATGAGGCTTCTGTTGTTGCCCCCTAGTTTGGTGCTGGCTAATTTTGAAAGGGCGTCAGCCCGGGCATTTTGCTCACGAGGTATGTGGTAGATTCTATATTCCCCGAGTTGTCCGAGCTGTTCTTTGGTTTTATCCAAATATTTTTTCATGGTCGGATCTTTGGCTTGGTAGCTTCCTGTTATTTGTGAGGTTATGACTTGTGAGTCACTATAGATGTTGAGTTTTCGAGCTCCAACCTCCCTAGCCAGCTTCAAACCAGCTAATAGTGCTTCATATTCTGCCTGGTTGTTTGAGGCCGGAAATCCGAATTTAAGGAAGAGCTCAAGTTGAGTTCCTTGGTTACTTTCGATTATCACACCCGCACCGCTTCCTGTTTTATTCGAGGATCCGTCTACGTATATGTTCCACTCTATGGGGATTTCCGGGGTGTCTGTGAATTCTGCGATGAAGTCGGCCAAGTGTTGTGATTTGATGGCTGTCCGCGCCTCGTATTGGAGGTCGAACTCAGACAACTCGATTGCCCATTGTAGGATTCTTCCTGCTAGATCTGTTTTCTGCAATATCCCTTTTATAGGTTGGTTGGTCCGAACTTTAATGGTATGCGCTTGGAAATATGGGCGAAGCCGTCGGGATGTGAGGATCAGAGCGTAGGCACACTTTTCTATTTTCTGGTAGTTCAGCTAAGATCCCTGTAGCGCTTTGCTAATGAAGTAGACGGGCTTTTGCCCATGTTCGTCTTCTCTGACTAGCGCTGAGGCTATTGCCCGGCTCCCTATTGCAAGATATAATATGAGCGGTTCTCCTTCTCGTGGCCAAGATAGGATAGGTGGCCGTCCTAAGAATTCCTTGAAGTCTCGGAAGGCTTGCTCACATTCTGTCGTCCATTCGAACTGTTTTCCCTTTCTTAAAGTAGCATAGAAGGGAAGAGATCTTATCGCAGCTCCTGCTAAGAATCGGGATAGAACGGCCAACCTCCCATTGAGTTGTTGTACTTCTTTGGCACAGGTTGGGCTCTTCATGTTGAGTATGGCTTGACACTTGTCTGGATTTGCTTCAATCCCCCTTTGTGTGAGCATGAAGCCTAAGAATTTGCCTGCTTCTACTGTGAAGGTGCATTTTGCGGGATTGAGCCGCATGTTGTGTTTTTTGATAGTGTAAAACACTTGAGTCAGGTCGGATAATAGTGTATCTTCGCTTTGTGTCTTTATCAACATGTCATCTACATAAACTTCCATGATTTTTCCGATGTGATCTGAGAAAACTTTATTCATTAGCCTTTGATAAGTAGCTCCTGCGTTCTTGAGACCGAAAGGCATCACGATGTAACAGTAGTTTGCTTTCGGCGTTAGGAACGAGGTCTTTTCTTGATCTGGCGGATACATGGGGATTTGGTTGTACCCTGAATACGCGTCCATGAACGAGAGATACTTATATCCTGATGAAGCATCTACTAGAGTGTCGATGCTTGGGAGTGGGTAAGGGTCTTTTGGGCAGGCTTTGTTGAGGTCGGTGTAGTCGGTGCACATTCGCCACTTCCCATTTGACTTTTTCACCAAGACGACGTTTGCTAGCCATAGTGGGTATTTGACTTCCCTTATGAACCCGGCCTCTAGTAGCGCCTGTACTTGTTCTTCTACAGCTTGAGCTCGTTCTGGTTCGAGTTTTCTTCGTCTTTGTTGTACCGGCCGGGATCCCAGGTAGACTGCCAATTTGTGGCTCATTAGTTCGGGATCAATGCCTGGCATGTCGGCAGCTTTCCATGCAAAGAGATCAATATTATCTCGTAGGAACCGTATTAGTGATTCCTTTGTGTCTTCTTCCAGGATTGTGCCAATATTAGTTGTTTTATCCGAGGTGTCTCCGATTTGGATTCTTTCTACTTCTCCTTCGGGTCGTGGTCGGAATTCTTCTCGCCTCTGAACTCCACCGAGCTCGATTGTGTGGAACTCTCCTCCTTGGCCTCGGAGGTTTAGGCTTTCGTTATAACAGCGACGTGCCATCTTTTGATCTGCTTTTATTGTAGCTATCCCTTCCGCCGTTGGGAATTTCATACATAGATGTGGAGTCAAAACTATTGCGCCGAGTTGATTTAACAGTGTCCGACCTATTAAGGCATTGTAGGCTGAGCTTACGTCGACCACGATGTAGTCTATCTTGAGTGTTCTGGATTGGTTCCCCTTTCCAAAGGTTGTATGCAGTGATACGTATCCCAACGGTTGAACTGGGGCATCTCCTAGTCCAAACAGGCTGTTCGGGTACGCTCTTAGCTCTTTTTCTTCTAGGCCGAGTTTATCGAAGGCAGTTTTGAATAAGATGTCGGCAGAGCTTTCCTGGTCAATTAGTGTACGGTGAAGGTTGGCATTTGCCAGTATGATCGTAATGACCATGGGGTCGTCGTGTCCTGAGATGATTCCGGATGCGTCTTCCTTGGTAAACATGATTGCTGGGATGTCTGGGGCTTCCTTTTTTCCTTCGACGTGGTACACCTCTTTGAGGTGTCGCTTGCGGGATGATTTGGAGATTCCTCCTCCAGCAAATCCTCCGTGTATTACATGAACGTGTCTTTCCGGTGTGCGAGGTGATCGTTCAGATCGTCCGACATCCTCTTCCCTTCTTCTTTTTCTTGGTTCGTCATCCCGATTAGCCAAAAATCGATCTAGCTTTCCTTCTCTTACTAGTTTTTCTATGACGTGTTTCAAGTCGAAGCATTCGTTCGTGGAATGCCCTCGAAGTCGGTGATATTCACAATATTCATTCCGATTTCCTCCTCCTCTTTTGCCTTTAAGTGGCCGAGCTGGAGGGATTTTCTCTGTATGGCAGACTTCTTTGTAAACATCTACCAAGGATCCCTAAGAGGAGTATAGTTATGATATTTTTGATTATCTCTCCGGAGCGATCTTCCTTTTTCTTGGATTCTTTATCTCGGTAGGCAGAACCGAACCTTGAGGCTTTGCCAAGTCGAGAATTTTCCTCCATGTTGATGTATTTCTGCGCCCGTTCTTGTACTTCGTCTAAGGATGTCGGGTATCTCTTTGATATAGATTGGCTAAATGGTCCTTCTCGCAGGCCATTTATGAGGCCCATAATGGCAGCTTCTGTTGGTAGATTTTGTATGTCCATGCATGTTTTGTTTAATCTTTCCATGTAGTTGCGAAGGCTCTCCCGATCTCCTTGCTTGATCCCTAGTAGGCTAGGTGCGTGCTTGGCTTTGTCTTTTTGTATGGAGAATCGGGCCAGGAACTTTTTGGCCAAGTCGTCAAAACTCGAGATGGATCTTGGAGGTAGGTTGTCAAACCATTTAATGGCTGTCTTGGTGAGAGTTGTTGGAAAGGCTTTGCAGCGAACTGCATCTGAGGCATCAGTGAGGTACATTCTACTTCTGAAGTTACTGAGATGATGGTTGGGGTCCGAGGTGCCGTCATATAGAGTCATATCCAGAAGTTTGAAATCTTTTGGAATTTTGGTCTTCATAATTTCTCTGGTGAATGGATCTTGATCTTTCCGAGAGCTATCCTCTGTGGATGGTCGAGTGGCTTTAGTTTTGAGATCAGCTTCGAGTTTTATAAGCTTATCTTCTAATTCTCGGCGCCGCCTTATCTCCCGGCGTAGATCTTCTTCTTTTTCACGTCGATGTTGGGCTTCTTTCTCAAGTTGCTCCAATCGATTTTGAAGTGCTTCTATTACTCCTGGATTTGATGAATTTTTGTCTCCGTTGGTTTTTGGAGTATCTTTGAGTATTGTGTCCGCGTTTTTATGCGGCGTTCTGTCTTCCAAACCTGAATCGTGGTCGTTGTCATGGTCATCTGCCATGTTAATGGGATGACTTCCAGGTTCCCCGGCAACGGTGCCAATGTTCCGAGGGTTACCTGAAACTGTAGGTCGATCTCGAACGAGATCTTCGGTGTTGGTCAGAGTCGACGTGTCCAGCAGGTGTACAGCGGCCGGAGCTGGTGTGTCCGACTTGTTGGACTTGGTGGTGGTACTGATCCTTCGTCCTCGGAGGGTGGGGGGTACCTGCAAGGGACTCCGATGCTTAAGTTAGCAAAGGTATTAAGCAGGTATTGAGTAGAGTCAGAGTATGAGTTATACCTGGGTGCTCCAGCGTATTTATAATGGTGAGATGTGGCCTCCAGCGGATAAGATAAGTTAGTTATCTTATCTTATCTTTATCTTATCTTTAAGTGAGGTCATCTTTTAAGGGAACCGCCTTTATCTTTATGGGCTTGGACTGCCCTTGGATTTGGGGCGCGTTCCTCTATTTGGGCCCTTCGTTGGGGCTTTCCTGTGACTTGGCCAAGCTCTTTGAGGAGAGGTCGGGTTGTCCTGACCTGAAGAGGTCGGTCGCTTTGTCTGTCGAACATCCCGGGTCTGACAGCTCGACCCAGGGTATGAATAGTGCCCCTGCTTGAGCTCGGTTTTCTTTTTTGAGGCCGAGTCCTTTACTTCGATCCTTCTTTGGTGAAGCCGAACTCAAGCATTTTGTTGATTCCTTTGTATCAACTTTGAATGCAGAATGTTTCCTCTAAAAGACGCGCGCTTTTATACCGGCGCTTTTTTGGGAACGTGCGAGGGTTTAATGCTTTTAATTTTGAGCATTAATTGCCCCGTTTTCCTTAGGCTCTTTTACTTTGGATTTTGAAAAAACCTGAAAACGGTTCTTCTCCTTTTGCTCTTTCGTAACTTCTTTTCTCAGTTCTCTCCACTCTCTGTTTTTGCACTTCTGCTTTCCTTTTGTTGCGGCGTTATTTGGTGTTTTCTGGCGCTTGGGATCTTGCATTTCTTCCTGCGACATTACTCCTGTTCGCATTTTTGTGAGAAGACATTTTCCAGATTTCGTCTTCCCTCTTTGAAGCTTGCTGCTCTTTTCCAGGTTGGTACTAGCTTTTCTTGCTTTTTCCGTGGCTTCGTTTTTGAATTTTGGTGAATGTTCTGGTTTTGCATGTTTGAAAGTTTGGATCTTTTTGCGATCTTTTACTTGTTGCTGTGATATGCTTTTCTTATCTTCCTTCTTGTGGTTTTTCTTGGAATTTCTGTTGAGGCTTTCTGGGGTTTTACTGTTGCTTTCTGGTTGCTTTTGATGCTGGTTGAAAATCTACATCTGTTTCTTACTTTTTGAGATTGCTTCCTGTCTGATCTTTGAAAAAGGTTGCATCTTTAATGGTCCCGTGCTTTGTTGCTTTGGGAATGTTTTTGTTTGGTAGGCTTTTTAGTCATTTGCTGTGTTTTTCTTTGATGAAAAGCGCTTTGTTGCTTTGAATCCTTTTGGAAAAATGCTGGGATGCGATCTGTAGGGTATTTTTGGAAACCTTGCTTTATTGTTGCCTCCAAAGGATGCCCCAGGGCTTTGGTTTGAGTCTTGGGGTTTTCCTTTTCTTGCTTTTCATTTGCCTCAGAAGTATTGACCGAGTTGTTTTCCCCTTTGTCCGAGATGTTTGTAGTAACCTTATTTTCTTTTCTTACTTGTAGGATTAGTTGGCCTCATGTCTTCTCGCAATAACATTGTAGAGATGACTTCCAGAGTTCCCGAGGGGATGTCCGATTAGCTGGACTCCCTTGTTTTGTTGTGTGTTTCTGTTGTGGATGCTGAATTTTGCACAGAGCTGAGGAGGTGTCATAGGATTTGTGGGAACAATGCTCGCGAGGGGGATTACGAGCTTGTTGCTCCTGATTCTGATGAGAGGGTTTGCTTTCCGACTTCCATTGAGAGGGAGCGTCCTTTCTTCTATGCCTAAGAATACTTTTTCAGCCAACTGAATGTTACTTTTCCTTTTACTGCTTTTGAAACCGACCTGTTGTGGTCGTGTAATATTGCTCCATCCCAGCTTCACCCCAATTCCTGGGGTTTTATTAAAATTTTTCAGCTTCTTTGCCATGAACTAGATGTAACACCTTCCCAGACTCTGTTTCTTTACTTGTTTGTTTCTGCCAAGCCTGGCGGCTCTTCAAAAAAGAAAGCTTCTTGGGTTTCTTTCTGGTCCGCCCAGGGCCATAAAGTGTTTGCGATGTATGATGAGTCCTTTAAGGACTTCAAGAATTATTTCTTTAAAGTTCGAGCTGTTGAGGGGGCCCGCCCCTTTTTTCTTGATGAAAATGACGAGCCCTCTTTCCCTCTAGAGTGGCAGAAGGATGTAAGAGTATCTCGCTATACTTGGGAGATGCTTGATGATGTCGAACGTGCTTTCCGAGCTTTTTTTTTCTTCTTCTATGTTGTAATTTGTCTTTTGTGGTTGATTTTCTGTTCTTCAGAGATGTCGAAGAATAATGACTCTATGAAGGCCTTCAAGAAGGCGAAGAAGGCAACTGCTGCTTTAAACATTTCGGCCAAGGTGGCCAGAGAGGGATCTTCCCAGGTTCCAGTTAAACCTCCTGTACCTAGTTCTCCCGGGCCGAGGAAAGCAATTCCTTTTCCTCGGGTTCGGTTGGTCGATCCTCCGCAATCTTCTGCTACAGCTCCTGGTGCCCCTCCTTGTAAGAAGCAAAAGTCATCTGAGCCCTTTAACCTGGATGCCCCAGATTTTGTTGCTATCGAGTTTGTCGACCAGCAAATTGCCCCCTATGGTGGGCTTTCTATAGATGATGTTTTTCTTCTTCAGCATCTGGATTTTATCACTAAAAGTAGTGTGAAGATGGCTCATATGGGTGCCGCTATATTCCGAACAATTCAGGGGATTCCGATTCATGCCACCAAATCCTTTTTGGAATAGGCCAAGTCGAAATTTGGGCTTCTTCCTCAGTCTTTGTGGGTAGGGTGCCTTCGGCACATAAGGATTCAGAGCTTGCTTTGGTGAGGATGGTGTGGAGGTCCTATCTTCCTTCTTGATTTAAGGTTCCTTTGCAATTTCTTCTTCTTGGTGGCTTTGACTTGGGGTTGTATCTTCTACAACCTTTCCACTTCTTAGTGTTATGGCCTTGCACTCTCCCCTTGGGTTAGCCATGGTGTCACTAGGAAAGGTATACGTGGACATAGGTATTTGCTTAGATAAGCTCCCTAATTGTGCCTCCAACTTTGAAATTGCCGCCCCTTGATTCTTTATGTTGGATCTGACCTCTTCCTGGTTAGCATCTATCTTTCTATTAGCTTGTAGCTATCTTTCCAGAATAGTGGAAATAGTTCCGATTAGTTGTGTTGACAATTGTGCTATGGATGCCTCCAATTTTGAGAAACTACTGTTGGTTTCACATGGTTGCATGGTGGGGGTTGATGTATCTTGGTGGTGGCTGTTGTGTGTTTACTGTGTGGGGTGATATGATGTGTTTTATGAGTTGTGGTAAGGTCTATTGTTGCTTGATTAGTGGTTGGGGTTGTGGTTGTTGTGATGATTGGAGTGATATGGTTTGTGGTCTTGTTGGTTTCCCCACCCAAAATTTGGGTGGTTCTTCAACCTGATTTGTATGTTTTCGAGTTTGGATCATATGGTGGTCTAGAAGGATTGTTCACATAATTTGCCTGCTCCCATTCACATTCAGCTTCGGGTGCATCTTTTTCTTGAGGTGGTGCTTGAGCTTGGACAGCTGAGACTTGGCTTGCCTCTACCTTCTTTGTTAAGGCTACCAATTGTGCTGCGATTGCCATGTTTTGTGCTAACAAGGCGTCCATAGAGTCGAGTTCTAGCACTCCTCTCTTTTGAGCTCTTTCTGAAGCATAGAAGTACTCATTTTTGGCTATAGTCTCAATGACACCTATGGCTTCTTCGATGGTTTTCTTCTTATTGAGTGAACCCCGTGAAGAGTAGTCCATAACTTTCTTTGCTTCATATGATAGCCCTTCATAGAAGATGTGTAGTTAGACCCATTCGTTGAACATGTCCGGAGGGCACTTCCTTGTCAAGTCTTTGAACCTCTCCCAGGCATCATAAAGTGTTTCACCATCTTGCTGTCTGAAGGTTTGCACCTCAGTTCTTAATCTATTGACTCTCTATGGTGGGTAGAATCTTGCTAGAAACTTGTTCACTACTTCATCCCAAGTGGTCAAGCTCTCCTTGGAGAATGCTTTCTGGTGCACAAAATTGTGATCATCAACAATGGTGCCAAAGACTTGGAGCTCTCAAACGTGAATCACACTTTAGCATAACTTCGCACAACTAACCAGCAAGTGCACTGGGTCATCCAAGTAATACCTTACGTGAGTAAGGGTCGATCCCATGGAGATTGTTGGTATGAAGCAAGCTATGGTCTTCTTGTAAATCTCAGTCAGGCAGATTCTAATGGTTATGATGGTTTTCAAATATGAAGATAAATAAAGCATAAAATAGAGATAGAGATACTTATGTAAATCATTGGTGGGAATTTCAGATAAGTGTATGGAGATGCTTTATTCTTTCTGAATTTCTGCATTCCTACTGCTTTCATCCAATCATTCTTACTCCTTTTCATGGCAAGCTGTATGTAGGGTGTCACCGTTGTCAATGGCTACTTCCCATCTTCTCAGTGAAAATGGTCCAAATGCTCTATCATAGCACGACTAATCATCTGTTGGTTCTCGATCATGTCGGAATAGAATCCAGTGATTCTTTTGCGTCTGTCACTACGCCCAACACTTGTGAGTTTGAAGCTCGTCACAGTCATCCCATCTCATATCCTACTCAGAATACCACAGACAAGGTTTAGACTTTCCGGATCTTAGGAATGGCTGCCAATAATTCTAGCTTATACCACAAAGACTCCGATCTTTCGGAATGGAGGCTAATTGATACGCGCTTGATCTAAGGTAGAACGGGAGTGGTTGTCAAGCACACGTTCATAGGTGAGAATGATGATGAGTGTCACGGATCATCACATTCATCATGTTGAAGTGCAGCGAATATCTTAGAATAAGAATAAGCTGAATTGAATAGAAGAATAATAGTAATTGCATTAATACTCGAGGAACAGCAGAGCTCCACACCTTAATCTATGGTGTGTAGAAACTCCACCATTGAAAATACATAAGTGATGGTCCAGGCATGGCCGAATGGCCAGCCCCCAAACGTGATCAAAGGATCAAAAGATAATCCATAGACAAGACGGTCTAAGAGACACCTAATACAATAGTAAAAAGTTCTATTTATACTAAACTAGTTACTAGGGTTTACAGAAATAAGTCTTAGTGCAGAAATCTACTTCTGGGGCCCACTTTGGTGTGTGCTTGGGCTGAGCTTGAGCTTTACACGTGCAGAGGCTTCTCTTGGTGTTAAACGCCAAGTTGTAACGTGTTTTTGGCGTTTAACTCTGGTTTGTGACATGTTTCTAGCGTTTTACTCCAGAATGCAGCATGGAACTGGCGTTGAACGCCAGTTTGCGTCATCTAAACTCAAATAAAGTATGGACTATTATATATTTCTGGAAATTCCAAGATGTCTACTTTCTAACGCAATTGAAAGCGCGCCATTTGGAGTTCTGTAGCTCCAGAAAATCCATGTCGAGTGCAGGGAGGTCAAAATCCAACAGCATCAGCAGTCCTTTTTCAGCCTGAATCAGATTTTTGCTCAGGTCCCTCGATTTTAGCCAGAAAATACCTGAAATCACAGAAAAACACAAAAACTCATAGTAAAGTTCAGAAATGTGAATTTTTCATAAAAACTAATAAAAACATCCCTACAAGTAGCTAGATCCTACTAAAAACTACCTAAAAATAATGCCAAAAAGCGTATAAATTATCCGCTTATCAAAACACCAAACTTAAATTGTTGCTTGTTGGTGCACGAAATTAATATCTCAATATCAAAATCAAGATTTCTTATGATTTCGCACAACTAACCAGCAAGTGCACTGGGTCGTCCAAGTAATACCTTACGTGAGTAAGGGTCGATCCCACGGAGATTATTGGTTTGAAGTAAGCTATGTTTATTTTATTATTCTTAGTCAGGATATCAATCAAAATTATCAAGGGGAATTATTAGATTGGAAAAATAAAAGAGAATAAAATCGTTACTTGTTGTGCAGTAATGGAGAATATGTTGGAGTTTTGGAGATGCTTTGTCTTCTGAATTTCTGCAATGTAATATTCAACTCAATTGTTTGTAAATCCCGTCTACGGCAAGCTGTATGTAGGGTGTCACCATTGTCAGTGGCTACCTCCCATCCTCTCAGTGAAAACAGTCCAGATGCTCTGTCACAGCACGGCTAATCAGCTGTTGGTTCTCGATCATGTCGGAATAGGATCCATTGATCCTTTTGCGTTTGTCATCACGCCCAGCAATCGCGAGTTTGAAGCTCGTCACAACCATTCAATCCTTGAATCCTACTCGGAATACCACAGACAAGGTTTAGACCTTCCGGATTCTCAAGAGTGGCCGCCATCAATTCTAGCTTATACCACGGAGATTCTGATTAAGGAATCTAAGAGAAGCTCATTCAGTCTGATGTAGAACGGAGGTGTTTGTCAGGCACACGTTCATGGATTGAGGGAGGTGATGAGTGTCACGGATCATCACCTCCTTCATAATTAAGCGCGAATGAACATCTTAGATAGGAGCACACACACGTTTGAGTGAAATAGAAACAATTGCATTAATTCATCGAGACGCTGCAGAGCTCCTCACCCCCAACAATGGAGTTTAGAGACTCATGCCGTCAAAGTGTATAAAATTCAGATCTAAAAATGTCATGAGATACAAAATAAGTCTCTAAAAGTTGTTTAAATAGTAAACTAGTAACCTAGGTTTACAGAAAATGAGTAAACTATGATAGATGATGCAGAAATCTACTTCTGGGGCCCACTTGGTGTGTGCTGGGGCTGAGGCTTAAGCTTCTCACCTGCCTGGGGATGTTTTGGGCGTTCAACGCCAGGTTGTAACCTGTTTCTGGCGTTGAACTCCAACTTGTAACCTGTTTCTGGTGCTGGACGCCAGACAGCAGCATGATACTGGCGTTGAACGCCAGTTTACGTCAGCTATCTTCACGCAAAATATGAACTATTGTATATTTCTGGAAAGCCCTGGATGTCTACTTTCCAACGCCGTTGAGAGTGCGCCAATTGGACTCCTGTAGCTCCAGAAAATGCATTTCGAGTGCAGGAAGGTCAGGATCCAACAGCATCAGCATTCCTTTTTCAGCCTAACTCAGATTTTTGCTCAGCTCCCTCAATTTCAGCCAGAAAATACCTGAAATCACAGAAAAACACACAAACTCATAGTAAAGTCCAGAAATATGATTTTTGCCTAAAAACTAATAATATTCTACTAAAAACCAATTAAAACATACTAAAATCTACATGAAATTACCCCCAAAAAGCGTATAAAATATCCGCTCATCACAACACCAAACTTAAACTGTTGCTTGTCCTCAAGCAACTAGATAAATAAAATAGGATGAGAAGAAATTAAGAAGTAATAATATCTAAGAGTTTTAAATGGAGCTCAGATTCTTATTAGATGAGCGGGGCTTGTAGCTTTTTGTTTCTGAACAGTTTTGGCATCTCCCTTTATCCTTTGAAATTCAGAATGATTGGCATCCATAGGAACTCAGAATTCAGATAGTATTATTGATTATCCTAGTGTAGTATGTTGATTCTTGAACACAGTTACTTTATGAGTCTTGGCCGTGGCCCTAAGCACTTTGTTTTCCAGTATTACCACCGGATACATAAATGCCACAGACACATGACTGGGTGAACCTTTTCAGATTGTGACTCAGCTTTGCTAGAGTCCCCAGTTAGAGGTGTCCAGAGCTCTTAGGCACACTCTTTTGCTTTGGATCACGACTTTAACCACTCAGTCTCAAGCTTTTCACTTGGACCTGCATGCCACAAGCACATGGTTAGAGACAGCTTGATTTAGCCGCTTAGGCCTGGAACTACTTCCTTGGGCCCTCCTATCCACTGATGCTCAAAGCCTTGGATCCTTTTCTTAATCCAATGATTCCAAAAAAAAATTTTTTTTTTCACTGCTTTTTCTTGCTTCAAGAATCAAATTCATGATTTTTCAGATCATCAATAATATTTTTCGTGTTCCTTATTCTTTCAGGAGCCAATATTCATAAAATTCAAGATAAAAATTATGCCCTGTTTAAGCATTCATTCAGAGAACAAAAAGTATTGCCACCACATATAGTTAATTATAATTTTTATTATTAAGAACTCGAAAAATAAATTACTTCTTTATTCTAATTATCTACTATTTTATTGATGTCTGATGATGATGAGAAAAATAAATTATAACTTAATTGGGAATAAAACCAGAATAGATATACTAATTACTACTACTACTACTATATATATCTCCTAAGGTAAATTTCTATAATAACATTATCACAGAGTTAAAACTAAATTTAGAACTCAACAACCTGTGTTCTGAGAAGTAGATGTTCCTCTGATCTGTGGGGTGCTTGGTCCTTCAAGGATTAATTTCTGGCGCTTCAGCTCCCTTAAATCACGCCCTTGCTCTTCTTGTTCCTTAAGCAGTTTGCAAAGCATGCTACTTTGATTGTTCTGTTCTTCCTTTATTTGGTTCATAGCTTCTTGCAATTTGGAAATAGATGCCTCAAGATGTTCCCAATATTTGAATTGAGGGAGTTCTGGGAGGACTTCCTGTGCTCTCCTTTTGATTGGATCATCCTGCAGCTGTTGTCTATCCATTGATATTCTAGTGATTGGCCTCTCAACTGAGATATACTCTGTTATTCCCATCTTTACTCTGGCATCTTTGCAGAGCATAGAAATTAAGCTTGGATAGGCCAATCTGGCATCCTTGGAATTCCTGTTCGCTATTTTGTATAATTCACACGAGATCAGTTGATGGACTTCTACTTCTTTTCCCAACATGATGCAGTGAATCATCACTGCTCTTTTAATAGTAACTTCAGAACGGTTGCTGGTGGACAATATAGAACGCCCAATGAAATCCAGCCAGCCTCTGGCTACTGGTTTGAGATCTTCTCTTTTGAGTTGATTTGGGATGCCAGTCGTGCTGGTGGTCCACCTGGCTTCAGGGATGCATATATCCTCTAGAATCTTGTCCAAGCCTTTATTTACCCTCATCATTCTCCTATTAAAGGAGTCTGGGTCATCTTTCAGTTGAGGAAGCTTAAAGATCTCCCTGATTTTGTCAGGATGGGTATGAACAATCTTTCCTCTGACTAAGGTCCAATGGTCATAGAGGGTAGCTCTGATTATTCTTTGCCTGTCTGTCTGCCATAGATTAGCATAGAACTCCTGAACCATGTTCCTTCCCACTTTCGTTTCAGGATTAGCTAGGATTTCCCAGTTCCTGTTTCGAATTTGTTCTTGGATCTCCGGATATTCATCTTCTTTCAGATCGAACTTGACTTCCGGGATCACTGATCTTAGACTCATTATTCTGTAGTAATGGTCTGAATGTTCTTTAGTTAAGAACTTCCCTTGATTCCAAAGTGGCTTTGGAGTATTCTCTTTCTTGCCTCTTGGGTTGGGTTGTTTTCCTTTAGGGGCCATGATCAAAGTGAGTATGTTTTTGTGATCACGGATAAGCACACCAAACTTAGAGGTTTGAATGTCCTCAAGCAAACGAAGAGAGAGAAGAGGGATAGGAGGAGATCAAGTGTGGAATGGTGGATGAGGAGGGGGCTCCGAAAGTGAATATAAAGGGAGGGGGTGGGTATTCGAAAATAAGAAAAAGATATAAGATAAGAGATATGATTTATAAAAGATAAATATAATAATAAAAGGATATAATTTGAAAAGATGTGAATGATATTTAAAAATAAATTTGAAATTTATAATTTGAAAAAGATTTTAAAAGATAATTAAGTTTGAAAAGAGATTGGGAAAAGAGTTGGATTGGATTGAAAATCATCTGTCTTTATGGATTAAGATGCATGTAAAATCTTTGAAAAGGGGATTTCAAAAATTAGGGATTTTAGAAATTAGGATTAAAATTTTTGAAATTGAAGGATGATATTTGGAAACATGCTTATGCAGGAAATCATGTATTGAAACATAAAAATTAGAAAATTTTTGAAAAAAAAACGACTTTTACCTCCTCCCCACCATCCTGGCGTTAAATGCCCAACGGCTGCATGTTTTGGGCGTTTAACGCCCAATTGTTGCTTCTCCTGGGCGTTCAACGCCCAGCTGTTGCTTCTTTCTGGCGTTGAACGCCAGGAAGTCCTTTGTCACTGGGCATTTTTCCGAACGCCCAGGACGCTGTCAATCTGGCGTTAAACGCCCAGAAGGTGCTTCTTTCTGGCGTTCAACGCCCAGAAGATGCTCCTTTCTGGCGTTTAACGCCCAGATGGCTACCCTTATTGGCGTTGAATGCCCAGTGGGTGCTTCTTTTGGGCGTTCAACGCCCAAAACGTTTCTTACTGGCTTTTTTCATGCCAGTGAGCTTCCAAATTTCCCTGTAACTCTATGAATTCAATCAATTACTATTTTATCTTTTGAAGATACTCTGACATATATCTGTAAAAATCAATTAATTAGCAGAAACAAATAAAATTAAATTTTGTGAGTGGCTGTGTTGCCTCCCAGCAAGCGCTTCTTTAATGTCGTTAGCTGGACTATTACTGAGCTTTTAATCAAGTCTCAGTTTTGAGCATTCTTGCTCAAAATTGCTTTCAAGATAATGTTTAACTCTCTGTCCATTAACAATGAACTTTTTGTTAGATTCATTATCCTGAAGCTCTACGTATCTATATGGTGATACACTTGTAATCACATATGGACCCCTCCACCGGGATTTTAATTTCCCGGGGAATAATTTGAGCCTAGAATTAAATAGCAGAACTTTCTGCCCCGGCACAAAGACTCTGGATGACAATTTCTTATCATGCCATCTTTTTGCTTTCTCTTTGTAAATTTTTGCATTCTCGAAAGCATTGAGTCTAAATTCCTCTAGCTCATTTAACTGGAGCAATCGTTTTTCTCCAGCTAACTTGGCATCAAAGTTTAGGAATTTGGTTGCCCAGTAGGCCTTGTGTTCCAGTTCCACTGGCAAGTGACATGCCTTTCCATACACAACTGGTATGGAGAGGTCCCTATAGGGGTCTTGAATGCTGTTCTGTATGCCCACAGAGCATCATTCAAGCTTCTTGCCCAATCCCTTCTACGATTAATTACAGTCCATTCCAGGATTCTTTTGAGTTCTCTATTTGAGACTTCAGCTTGCCCATTAGTTTGTAGGTGATATGGAGTAGCTACCCTGTGGCTAACTCCATAACGAACCAAAGCAGAGTAAAGTTGTTTATTGCAGAAATGAGTGCCCCATCACTGATTAATACTCTAGGGGTACCAAATCTGCTGAAGATGTGTTTCTGGAGGAATTTTAACACTATTTTGGTGTCATTAGTGGGTGTTGCAATAGCCTCCACCCATTTGGATACATAATCCACTGCCACCAGAATATAAGTGTTTGAGTATGATGGTGGGAAAGGTCCCATGAAGTCAATACCCCATACATCAAACAACTCAATCTCCAAGATCCCTTGTTGAGGCATGGCATAACTGTGAGGCAGATTGCCAGATCTTTGGCAACTGTCACAATTAAGTACAAACACTCGGGAATCTTTATAGAGAGTAGGCCAGCAGAAGCCACTTTGGAGGACTCTTGTGGCTGTTCGCTCACTTCCAAAATGTCCTCCATACTGTGATCCATGGCAGTGCCATAGGATCTTCTGCGCTTCTTCCTTAGGCACACATCTACGGATTACTCCGTCTGCACATCTCTTGAAGAGATATGGTTCATCCCAAAGATAGTACTTTGCATCTGTGATCAATTTCTTTAATTGCTGCCTACTGTACTCTTTAGGTATGAACCTCACTGCCTTGTAGTTTGCAATATCTACGAACCATGGCACTTCCTGGATGGCAAAGAGTTGCTCATCCGGAAAGGTTTCAGAGATCTCAGTAAGAGGGAGGAACGCCCCTTCTACTGGTTCTATTCGGGACAGGTGATCTGCTACCTGATTCTCTGTCCCTTTTCTGTCTCTTATTTCTATATCAAACTCTTGCAGAAGCAAAACCCATCTTATAAGTCTGGGTTTTGAATCCTGCTTTGTGAGTAGATATTTAAGAGCAGCATGATCAGTGTACACAATCACTTTTGATCCTACTAAATAGGATCTGAATTTGTCAATGGCGTAAACCACTGCAAGTAGCTCCTTTTCTGTGGTTGTGTAATTCTTCTGTGCGTCATTTAGAACACGACTGGCATAGTAAATGACATGCAGAAGCTTGTCATGCCTTTGTCCCAATACTGCGCCAATGGCATGGTCACTGGCATCACAGATTAGTTCAAATGGCAATGTCCAGTTTGGTGTAGAGATGATTGGTGCTGTGACCAATTTAGCTTTCAGAGTCTCAAATGCTTGCAGACACTCCTTGTCAAAGATAAATGGCGTGTCAGCAGCTAGTAGGTTGCTCAGAGGTTTGGCAATTTTTGAAAAATCCTTTATAAACCTCTTATAGAATCCTGCATGCCCCAGAAAGCTTTTGATTGCCTTAACATTGGCAGGTGGTGGTAATTTTTCAATTACCTCTACCTTGGATTGATCCACCTCTATTCCCTTGTTTGAGATTTTGTGCCCAAGGACAATTCCTTCAGTCACTATAAAGTGACATTTTTCCCAGTTTAAAACCAGGTTAGTCTCTTGGCATCTCTTTAGAACAAGTGCCAGATGGTCAAGACAGGAGCTGAATGAGTCTCCAAATACTGAAAAGTCATCCATGAAGACTTCCAGAAATTTTTCCACCATATCAGAGAAAATTGAGAGCATGCACCTCTGAAAGGTTGCAGGTGCATTGCACAGGCCAAATGGCATCCTTCTGTATGCAAATACTCCGGATGGACATGTGAATGCCGTTTTCTCTTGATCTTTTGGATCTACTGCAATTTGATTATAACCTGAATATCCTTCCAGGAAGCAGTAGTATTCATGACCTGCTAGTCTTTCTAGCATCTAGTCTATGAATGGTAAAGGAAAATGATCCTTTCTGGTAGCTGTATTGAGCCTTCTATAATCAATACACATTCGCCACCCAGTAACTGTTCTTGTAGGAACCAGTTCATTTTTTTCATTATGAACCACTATCATGCCTTCTTTCTTAGGGACGATTTGGACAGGGCTTACCCATGGGCTATCAGAAATAGGATAAATAATCCCAGCCTCTAGTAACTTAGTGACCTCTTTCTGCACCACCTCTTTCATGGCTGGGTTCAGCCGCCTTTGTGGTTGAACCACTGGCTTGGCGTCACCCTCCACTAAGATCTTGTGCATGCATCTGGCTGGGCTAATGCCCTTGAGATCACTGATGGACCACCCAAGAGCTGTCTTGTGTGTCCTTAGCACTTGAATTAGCGCTTCCTCTTCCTGTGGCTCTAAGGTAGAGCTTATGATTACAGGAAAGGTATCACCTTCTCCCAGGAATGCATATTTTAGGGATGGTGGTAATGGTTTGAGCTCGGGTTTAGGAGGTTTCTCCTCTTCCTGAGGGATTTTCAGAGGTTCTACTATTCTCTCTGATTCCTCCAGATCAGGCTGAACATCCTTAAAGATGTCCTCTAGTTCTGATTCAAGACTCTCAGCCATATTGACTTCTCTTACTAGAGAGTCAATGATATCAACACTCATGCAGTCATTTGGGGTGTCTGGATGTTGCATGGCTTTGACAACATTCAACTTGAACTCCTCCTCATTGACTCTCAGGGTTACTTCCCTTTTTTGGACGTCAATGAGGGTTTGGCCAGTTGCTAGGAAAGGTCTTCCTAGAATGAGAGTTGCACTCTTGTGCTCCTCCATTTCCAGCACCACAAAGTCAGTAGGAAAGGCAAATGGCCCAACCTTGACAATCATGTCTTCAATCACACCTGATGGGTATTTAATGGAGCCATCAGCAAGTTGAAGACATATCCTGGTTGGTTTGATTTCTTCAGTTAAACCAAGCTCTCTGATAGTAGATGCAGGTATTAGGTTGATACTTGCCCCAAGATCACATAAAGCTTGCTTGGTATAAGTACCCTCTAATGTACATGGTATCATAAAGCTCCCAGGATCTTTAAGCTTCTCAGGTAAGCTTTTCAGAATGACTGCACTGCATTCTTTAGTGAGGTAAACTTTTTCATTCTCCCTCCAATCCTTCTTATGACTTAAGATTTCTTTCATGAACTTAGCATAAGAGGGTATTTGCTCAAGTGCTTCTGCAAACGGAATCTTTATTTCAAGAGTCCTGAGATAGTCTGCAAAGCGGGCAAATTGCTTATCCTGTTCCGCTTGGCGGAGTTTTTGAGGATAAGGCATTTTGGCTTTATATTCCTCAACCTTAGTTGCTGCAGGTTTATTACCTACAGAAGTGGGTTGGGAAGCCTTTTTATAAGGGTTGTTATCAGCACTTGTATGTGACTGATCCCCCATTAGCATTTGAATGCCAGGGGTGGAAGCTGGAGTGGCGTTAGACGCCACCTCCTTATTTGTTACTGGCGTCTGAACGCCAGAACTATGCTCCCTTTGGGCGTTCAACGCCGGATTCATGCTTGTTTCTGGCGTTGAACGCCATGAATGAGCATGGGCTGGGCATTCAGTGCCAGCCTTATTCCTCTCTGGGCTCTGATTATCCTCAGAGGGATTTTGAGTAGCCATCTGTTCGTTTCTTGGCTTCCTGCTGCTTTGAAGTGAGGTATTTAATGTTTTCCCACTTCTTAATTGAACTGCTTGGCATTCTTCTGTTATTTGTTTTGATAGTTGCTTTTCTGTTTGCTTTAACTGTACTTCCATATTCCTGTTAGCCATTCTTATTTCCTGGAGTATTTCCTTGAATTTGGCTAGCTGCTGGGTTAGAAAATCCAGCTGCTGATTGAATTCATTAGCTTGATCTACCGGATTGAGTTCAGCAGTTACTGTTTTAGCTTCTTCTTTTATGGAAGATTCACTGCTTAGGTACAGATGCTGATTTCTGGCAACTGTATCAATAAGCTGTTGAGCTTCTTCAATTGTTTTTCTCATATGTATAGATCCACCAGCTGAGTGGTCTAGAGAAATCTGAGCTTTTTCTGTAAGCCCATAGTAGAAAATGTCTAATTGCACCCATTCTGAAAATATTTCAGAGGGGCATTTTCTTAGCATCTCTCTGTATCTCTCCCAGGCATCATAAAGGGATTCATTATCTCCTTGTTTGAAGCCTTGGATGCTTAGCCTTAGCTGTGTCATCCGTTTTGGAGGGAAATAGTGATTTAGGAATTTTTCTGACAACTGTTTCCATGTTTTTATGTTGTTCTTAGGCTGGTTATTTAACCACCTCTTAGCTTGATCTTTTACAGCAAATGGGAACAGTAATAATCTGTAGACATCCTGATCTACTTCCTTATCATGTACTGTGTCAGCAATTTGTAAAAATTGTGCCAGAAACTTTGTAGGTTCTTCCTGTGGGAGACCGGAATACTGGCAGTTTTGCTGCACCATGATAATGAGCTGAGGATTCAACTCAAAGCTACTAACTCCAATGGAGGGTATACAGATACTACTCCCATATGAAGCAGTAGTGGGGTTAGCATATGACCCCAGAGTCCTCTTGGACTGTTCATTTCCACTTAATTCCATGATGGAACAAGGGAGATGATATGTATGTTGATATTATTTATTTTATAGAAATGGAATAAATAAAAACGGAATAAAAAAATTTGAAAATATTTTGTGAAGATTTTCGAAAAATTTTGAAATTGAAATCTGAAATTTTTATATAAAAATTTCGAAATTATTGTTTAAAATTAGTTAGAAAAGATATTTTTTTTATTTTTTTTTATTTTTTTTGAATTTTGAATTTTATGATGAAAGAGAAAAACACATAAAAGACACAAGATTTAAAATTTTTAGATCTAATGCTCCTTATTTTCGAAAATTTTGGAGGGAAAACACCAAGGAACACCAAAATTAAAAATTTTAAGATCAAAACACAAGAAAAACTCAAGAACGCCTTGAAGATTCACAAGAACACAAGAACAAAAGAAAGAACACCAAACTTAAAATTTTTAGAAAACTTTACTAAATTTTCGAAAATTGAAGAAAAATTAACAATAAAACACCAAACTTAAAGTTTGGCACAAGATTAAATCAAGAAAAATTATTTTTAAAAGAAGTTTTAAAGTAAAGACACCCAATTACCAAGAACATAGACCAACGCTCTAGCCAATTGGGCAGAAAAGGTAACAATTGTTCTGAATAGGTATATTTCTTTTGGAAGACTAATGCTTTGAATTAGCAAAAGAAAAACAAGAAAAGACACAAAACAAGAAAAACTCAAGATCAAACAAGAAAAATAAACAAGAACAACTTGAAGATCAATGAAGAACAAAGAACACAAGTTCGAAAATTTTAAAGAAAAATATCAAATATGCAATTGACACCCAACTTAGAACAAGACACTAAACTCACGAAAAAAATTAAAAATTGTTTCTAAGAAAAATAATATTTTTGAAAAAATTTTTAAAAAGAAATTATCCTATCAAAATTTAATGACTCTATAACAACAAAAATAAACTATTCCTAATCTAAGTAATAAAATAAACCTTTAGTTGTTCAAACTCGAACAATCCCCGGCAACGGCGCCAAAAACTTGGTGCACGAAATTAATATCTCAATATCAAAATCAAGATTTCTTATGATTTCACACAACTAACCAGCAAGTGCACTGGGTCGTCCAAGTAATACCTTACGTGAGTAAGGGTCGATCCCACGGAGATTATTGGTTTGAAGCAAGCTGTGTTTATTTTATTATTCTTAGTCAGGATATCAATCAAAATTATCAATGGGAATTATTAGATTGGAAAAATAAAAGAGAATAAAATCGTTACTTATTGTGCAGTAATGGGGAATATGTTGGAGTTTTGGAGATGCTTTGTCCTCTGAATTTCTGCAATGTAATATTCAACTCAATTGTTTGTAAAGCCCGTCTACGGCAAGTTGTATGTAGGGTGTCACCATTGTCAGTGGCTACCTCCCATCCTCTCAGTGAAAATGGTCCAGATGCTCTGTCACAGCCCGGCTAATCAGCTGTTGGTTCTCGATCATGTCAGAATAGGATCCATTGATCCTTTTGCGTTTGTCATCACGCCCAGCAATCGCGAGTTTGAAGCTCGTCACAGCCATTCAATCCTTGAATCCTACTCGGAATACCACAGACAAGGTTTAGACCTTCCGGATTCTCAAGAGTGGCCGCCATCAATTCTAGCTTATACCACGGAGATTCTGATTAAGGAATCTAAGAGAAGCTCATTCAGTCTGATGTAGAATGGAGGTGTTTGTCAGGCACACGTTCATGGATTGAGGGAGGTGATGAGTGTCACGGATCATCACCTCCTTCATAATTAAGCGCGAATGAACATCTTAGATAGGAGCACACACACGTTTGAGTGAAATAGAAACAATTGCATTAATTCATCGAGACGCTGCAGAGCTCCTCACCCCCAACAATGGAGTTTAGAGACTCATGCCGTCAAAGTGTATAAAATTCAGATCTGAAAATGTCATGAGATACAAAATAAGTCTCTAAAAGTTGTTTAAATAGTAAACTAGTAACCTAGGTTTACAGAAAATGAGTAAACTATGATAGATGATCCAGAAATCCACTTCTGGGGCCCACTTGGTGTGTGCTGGGGCTGAGGCTTAAGCTTCTCACGTGCCTGGGGATGTTTTGGGCGTTCAACGCCAGGTTGTAACCTGTTTCTGGCGTTGAACTCCAACTTGTAACCTGTTTCTGGCGCTGGACGCCAGACAGCAGCATAATACTGGCGTTGAACGCCAGTTTACGTCGTCTATCTTCGCGCAAAGTATGAACTATTATATATTGCTGGAAAGCCCTGGATGTCTACTTTCCAACGCGATTGAGAGCGCGCCAATTGGACTCCTGTAGCTCCAGAAAATCCATTTCGAGTGCAGGAAGGTCAGGATCCAACAGCATCAGCAGTCCTTTTTCAGCCTAACTCAGATTTTTGCTCAGCTCCCTCAATTTCAGCCAGAAAATACCTGAAATCACAGAAAAACACACAAACTCATAGTAAAGTCCAGAAATATGATTTTTACCTAAAAACTAATAATATTCTACTAAAAACCAATTAAAACATACTAAAATCTACATGAAATTACCCCCAAAAAGCGTATAAAATATCCGCTCATCACTTGTCCCCAAGCAACTGAAATTCAAATAGGATAAAAAGAAGAGAATATACTATAAATCTCAAAATATCAATGAATATTAGTTCTAATTAGATGAGCAGGACTTGTAGCTTTTTGCTTCTGAACAGTTTTGGCATCTCACTTTATCCTTTGAAGTTTAGAATGATTGGCATCTATAGGAACTCAGAGTTCAGATAGTGTTATTGATTCTCTTAGTTAAGTATGTTGATTCTTGAACACAGCTACTTTATGAGTCTTGGCCATGGCCCTAAGCACTTTGTTTTCCAGTATTACCACCGGATACATAAATGCCACAGACACATGACTGGGTGAACCTTTTCAGATTGTGACTCAGCTTTGCTAAAGTCCCCAGTTAGAGGTGTCCAGAGCTCTTAAGCACACTCTTTTTACTTTGGATCACGACTTTAACCACTCAGTCTCAAGCTTTTCACTTGGACTTGCATGCCACAAGCACATGGTTAGAGACAGCTTGATTTAGCCGCTTAGGCCTGGATTTATTTCCTTGGGCCCTCCTATCCATTAATGCTCAAAGCCTTGGATCCTTTTTACCCTTTGCTAAAGTCCCCAGTTAGAGGTGTCCAGAGCTCTTAAGCACACTCTTTTTACCCTTGCCTTTTGGTTTTAAGGGCTATTGGTTTTTTCTGCTTGCTTTTTCTTTTTTTTTTTTCGCAATATTTTTTTTCGCAAGCTTTGTTATTCATTGCTTTTTCTTGCTTCAAGAATCAATTTTATGATTTTTTAGATTATCAATAATATTTCTCTTTTTCATTATTCTTTCAAGAGCCAACAATTTTAACATTCATAAACAACAAGATAAAAAATATGCACTGTTTAAGCATTCATTCAGAAAACAAAAAGTATTGTCACCACATCAATATAATTAAACTAACTTCAAGGATGAATTCGAAACTCATGTACTTCTTGTTCTTTTGTATTAGAAACATTTTTCATTTAAGAAAGGTGAAGGATTCATGGAATTATTCATAGCCTTAAGACATAGACACTAGACACTAATGATCATGTAATAAAAACACAAACATAGACAAACATGGAGCTCATAAACCGAAAAACAGAGAGATACGAACAAGGAAGTTAAGGAATGAGTCCACCTTAGTGATGGTGGCGCCTTCTTCTTGAAGGACCAATGGTGTTCTTGAGCTCCTCTATGTCTCTTCCTTGCCTTTATTGCTCCTCCCTCATAGCTCTTTGATCTTCTCTAATCTCATTGAGAATGATGGAGTGCTCTTGGTGTTCCACCCTTAATTGGTTCATGTCATGACTCAATCCTTCTAGAGAAGTGTTGTGTTATTCCCAATAGTTGTTTGGAGGAAAGTGCATCCCTTGAGACATCTCAAGGATTTCTTGATGATGAGCTTCCTCATGCGTCTCTTGAGATACATGGATAGGCTCTCTTGTTTGCTCCATCCTCTTCTTAGTGATGGGCTTGTCCTCTTCAATGAGGATGTCTCATTCTATGACAACTCCAGCTAAGTAGCATAGATGGCAAATGAGATGAGAAAAAGCTAGCCTTGCCAAGGTGGAGGGCTTTTCGGCTACTTTGTAGAGTTCTAGAGAGATGACTTCATGAACTTCTACTTCCTCTCCAATCATGATGCTATGGATCATGATGGCCCGATCCACAGTTACTTCGGATCGGTTGCTAGTGGAGATGATGGAGCATTGGATGAACTCCAACCATCCTCTAGCCAAAGGCTTGAGGTCCAGTCTTCTCAATTGAACCGGCTTGCCTTTTGAGTCTCTTTTCCATTGAGCTTCTTCCACACATATGTCCATAAGGACTTGGTCTAACCTTTGATCAAAGTTGACCCTTCTAGTGTAGGGGTGTGCGTCTTCTTGCATCATACAAGTTGAATGCCAACCTTACATTTTTCGGACTAAAATCTAAGCATTTCCCCCGAACCATTGTAAGATAATTCTTTGGATTCGGGTTCATACTTTAATCATGGTTCCTAGTGATCCATGCATTGGCATAGAACTCTTGAACCATTAAGATTCTGACTTGTTGAATGGGGTTGGTAAGAACTTCCCAACCTCTTCTTTAGATCTCATGTCGGATCTCCGGATACTCATTTTTCTTGAGCATGAAAGGGACCTCGGGGATCATCTTCTTCTTGGCCACAACTTCATAGAAGTGGTCTTGATGGGCTTTTGAGATGAATCTCTCCATCTCCTATGACTCAGAGGTGGAAGCTTTTGTCTTCCCTTTCCTCTTTCTAGAGGTTTCTCCGGCCTTAGGTGCCATAAATGGTTATGAAAAAAAAGCTATGCTTTTATCACACCAAACATAGAATGTTGCTTGCCCTCGAGCAAAAGAAGAAAGAATAGAAGAAGAAGAAGAAGATATGGAGGAGAGAGAGAGGTGTGTGTTTCGGCCAAGGGGGAGAAGAGAGGATAGTGATGTGTGAAAATGAAGAAGGGTGGAGGGGTTTATATAGTGGAGGGAGAGGGGTTTGGGTTCGGTCATTTAGGGTGGTTTTGGGTGGGAAAGAGATTTTGAATTTGAAGGTAGGTGGGGTTTATGGAGAAGAGTGGATGGATGTGAGAGGTGAAGAGGTGATGGGGAAGAGTGATTGAGGTGATTGGTGAATGATGTTTGGGGAAGAGTGTTATGAAAAGGTGTGAGAGAGAGGAAGAAGGTAGGTGGGGATCCTGTGGGGTCCACAGATCCTGAGGTGATCCTGTGGGGTCCACAGATCCTGAAGTGTCAAGGATTTCTCATCCCTGCACCCGTTAGGCGTGTAAAATGCCCTCTGTATGCAATCATGGCGTTTAACGCCAGACTGATGCTTGTTTTTAGTGTTTAACGCCAGCTTTCCTCAGGGTGCAATTGATAAACCACTATTTTGTGATTCATATTGTATTTAATGTGTGGTTTTATCAAGTCTTCACCCACTTATTCATATGGTTTGCATGTATTTACAATTCCTTCCTAAAAATATTCTATGATTGATAACTTGCTTTATAAAGACCTTTTAGTTGTATATTTTTATCTTCCTTCGTACCATTCGATGCCGTGATCTGTGTGTTAAGTGTTTCAGGCTTCATAGGGCAAGGATGGCATAAGGAATGAATAGGAAGCGTGCAAAAATGGAAGGAACACAAGGAATTGAGGAGATGACCAGCGAGAAGTCACGCGGTCGCATGGCTCACGCAACCGCACAAAATGGAAGAAATCAGAGTGACGCGTTCGCGTGCCTGACGCAACTACGCGGATTGGAAGCTGCACGAACGATGCGAATGCGTGGACGACGCGCACGCGTGGTACGAGAAACGTTGAGTGACGCGATCGCATGGATGACGCGGCTGCGTGACGTGCGCGATCTGCAGAATTTTAGAAGTCGCTGGCACAGATTTTGGGCCGCATTTCAACCCAGTTTTCAGCCTAGAAACACAGATTAGAGCCACAGAACATGCAGAGACAGAGAGGAATTCATTCCACACAATTTCTAGTTTTTAGATCTGAATTTAATGCTCCCCTAGGTTTCTCACTTGAACATTCATAATTAGGATTTTGAAGAATTTTGGCTTTAGCTTTTGAGAAGAGTCTACCTCCGGTACTAGTCATTATAGCTTGTTATTTTACTTTTCATCTACTCTTCCATATTCTTAATTTATCCAGAGTTGACATTGGATTATTTTTCTTAGTTTCTTAATACAAGACTATTTTTACTTTTAATTAATCTCTTCTATTATTATTTATTATGTCTTCTTTCACTTCCCCTATTGATTTTGTGAAATCTACAATTATGATTATGGAGTAGTTCCCCCAACTTAATTGGGAGATGATTAAAAGGAGAACCTTGAGTTAGAATACTCAAAAGTTCAATTGTAATTGGTTCATTGTTGGTTGGCTTGTTAATCACTAACTCTAATCCTTCCCAAGGGAGAGGATTAGGACTTGTGAATAGAAGTTGACATTTAATTTGACTTTCCTTCATTCGTTGAGGGTTAACTAAATGTAAACAATGACTAATTATTAATTGCTCTTGATAAAATTCTAACAAGGATAGAACTTCCAATTAATCTTCTCCCGGTCAAGATTTTATTTAAATCTTATAAATTCTCTAATTTAATTTTCTGTTCATCACATTCAAAACCCCTTTTGAAAACCTCTGATTGATAAAATAGCACATCTTCCTGCAACTCGTTGGGAGACGACCTGGGACTCATACTCCCAGTATTTTATTTCTAAAATTTGTGACAACCCTTTTCTAAATTGATGAGTGGATTTTTGTTGGTTAAGAACTGTACTCACAACGCCATTTCTCTAATTCATTCTTAATCTGCCAATTTCCGCTCACGTCAATTTTTGGCGCCGTTGCCGGGGAGTTGCAATAGTGTGCTAATTTATTGATTGGAATTTATTTAATTGCATTTTTCTTTTTATTTCTGTTACTATGAGCTGTACGTTTCTTTCGTTAAATGACGCGTTCACTTCCTGATCCAAGCTTGCCAGTATTTGACCCTGAGATTGAAAGAACTATTTCACGTATAAGGCAAGCTCGGTGTCGGCTAGTCCTCTCCGAGGACGAATCTGAAACGTCATCTAAGGAAGAAACCAGCTCCCTTTCCACTAATCAGTTGCTTTACGTGCAGGTGACATGGCAGCACCTAGGAGAGTCACTATCCAGGAGGCTACAGCCCCTGATTTTACACTATAACCATTCCAGGCACGCCACCCAGCAGTGGCTGTGGATTTTGAAATAAAGACTGCACTACTCAACTTGATGCCCAAGTTTCATGGCTTACCTGCTCAAGAGCCTATCAAGCACCTTAGGGATTTCCGGACAGCCTATTCTACTGTTAAGCGTGATGGTACTGACGAAACTTCCATTCTGCTAAAGGCTTTCCCATTCTCTCTTGAGGGGAAGGCAAAAGAGTGGTACTACACTCAACCCGGAGCAACTGTTTCTAACTGGGATATGCTTATAAGAGAACTTTTAGAGAAATTCTTTCCAGCTGAGGTTGCCGATAAACTGTGGAAAGACATTTCCATGATCATTCAGGATGAATCTAAGACTCTCCACGAATATTGAGAGCGCTTCAATAATCTTCTGGAAGCATGTCCCCACCATATGATTGACAAGATAGTGTTGCTTGGCTACTTTACACAGGGCATGAAATCTCAAGATAAGACCACATTGGAAGGTGCTAGCAATGGGTCTATGAAGAAGTACAAGACTACAGAAGAGGCATGGCAATTAATCAACGACTTAGCTGAATCTACTAGGAATCACAGGCAAAAACAAAGTCGGTCAAGAGCTGTTGCAGAGGTATCCTCTAGCTAAGAAACTGCTGCTATAACTCAGAGCTTATGTGAAATGACCAACTTACTGAAGCAGATGCAACTAAGTCAACAACAAGCTCAGCAAGTTCAGCCTTCTCCACCACAGCACAGCTAGCAGTTGGTCCCAAAAAGAGTGTGCGGGATCTGTGCCAATTACAGTAATTATACTGACGAGTGTATGCAACTCCAACAGGAAGACCACACTGTGGCAGCCCCTCAAAACTTCTATGACCGACCCAATCAAGGGTACAAACAAGGTGGCAGATATAACCATGGATGGCAGGATTGCCCCAACCAAGGTAGGAGAGATAATTCCAACCAGGGTTGGAGAGACAATCATAATAGAGAAGGCAGAGATAATAATGGAAATCAGAGGTGGAATAACAATAACAACTTCAGGCAGCAGAATCAGAATCAGGCCTACAGAGCACCTCATCTAAGACAGCCTCAAGTATCTCAGTAGACCCCTCAGATCACTTACCCCTCTTCATCTCCTAACGATGAGTTGCAACAATCTATTGATCAAAGACAGCAAGCCATGGAAAACAACCATACTTCTACTCTAAATGGTCTGAACTCTACCTTACAAGCCCTTGTCTCACAGATTGGATCACTGAATAACTCTAACAACCAGTCCTCAAGCTCTGGTGGATTCCCCTCTCAACCATTACCCAACCCCAAGGGTGGCATCAATGCAATTACCCTGAGATCTGGAACCACACTGCAAGAGAGGAATCCAGAGGAGTCAAGGCCGCGGGTACACGCCCCAGCTGCAGACACGGTTGAAGTAGAGGATGCTGAAGAAGAAGATGAAGCACAAGGCGTGGCTGAAGCAGAAGCAGCCCAACCAAGGAGTGTGGAACCCCAGCAAGTTGAAGCTATAAAAGATGCCACTCCTATTCCATTTTCACACCTTGCTAAGAAGCCCAGAAAGTAGATGGAACTTGATCCAAAAATGGTAGATTTTCAAAAAGGTTGAGGTAGTTGTTCCCCTTTTTGATGTTATTCAGCAAGTTCCTAAATATGCAAAGTTTCTAAAAGAATTGTGCATACATAAAGATAAAATTAATGAATTAGAAACTATTCCTCTAGGTAGCTTTATATATGCTTTAATGGGAAATATACCTGAAAAATGTAGTGACCCAGGTCCATGCATGGTTAACTGTACCATTGGAGGTGTGGTATTTTCTGACTGTATGTGTGATTTAGGAGCATGCATGAGTATTATGCCCTTGTCTATATATAATGCTTTAAGGCTCCTTCCCTTAAAAAGGTCGGCAGCTCGTTTTGTGTTAGCAGATAAAAGCATTATCACAGTGGTTGGAATTGCTGAAGATGTATTAGTGAGTATTAAGGGGCTCACGTTTCCCATTGATTTTTATATCCTGGAGATGCCATAAAATGACTCAGGGAAACCTTCATCAATCCTGCTTGGTAGACCGTTTTTGAAGACTTCAAAATTCAAGCTAGATGCCCTTTCGGGTACTTATTCCTTTGAGGTAGATGGCAGAATAGTGAGCTTCAATCTAGATAAAGCTATGAAGCATCCCCCAGAAGATCACTCCATATTCCAATGTGACATCATTGATAAAATTATAGCTGCAACCCACTAGGAAGAAATGGAAGAGAGTCACTGATGTGCGGAAAACGATCTGACACAAAACTTACCGGCAAGTGTACTGATGTGTGGAAAACGATCCAACACAAAATTCACCGGCAAGTGTACCGGGTCGCATCAAGTAATAATAACTCACATGAGTGAGGTCGATCCCACAGGGATTGAAGGATTGAGCAATTTTAGTTTAGTGGTTGGTTTAGTCAAGCGAATCAAGTATTGGTTGAGAGATTTGTGTTTAACAGGAAGTAAATGACAGTAAATGAAAAGGGGGAAGGGCAAATTGTAGTAAATTAAAGAACAGGAAGGTAAAATGGACTGAATCTTAAAGAACAAGAAAGTAAATGACTGAAACTTAAAGTGCAAGAAATGTAAATTACAGTAACTTAAACGGCAAGAAAGATAAATGGCTTGAATATAAAAGGGGTTTGAGGACTGGGATTGCAGAATCTAAACAGAGAGAAAGTAAATTGCAATAATTAAGAGAGCAAAAATTTAATCAGAAGTAGTAAGCATTCAAACAGAAAGGAAATAAAGTGCAGAAGAGGTTCACAGAAGAACCAAAAGTAAAATTGGGTCTCAGGTCTCAAGAGACTAGGTAGCAGAGCCTAGATCTCTATTTGCCTTCCTAGATCCAAGTTAACAAAGCAATTGACAAGAATTAGAAGAAGAAGCAGTAGAGAAAATGAAATTCAACTTGATTATGCAGAAACAGAATTGAAGAGATTTTGAATGGAGGTTGAGACAGAATTTCCTCAACTCTTCACACCCAAAACTCAGAAACAGAAGATTAGAATTGCTAAGGCAAGAACGAGGGAGAAGAGAGATCAATTCCCTCCCCAATTCTCAGAAATCTCGGTTCAGTCACCAAGAAAGTATTCAAAAGCTCCCAAAATAAAAGTAAAAATTCAAAGCTCAAAGTAAAGGTGCTCATTACATCAAACTAACTCCTATTTATACACTTTCTATTCTTGGATTTTGGGATTTGGATGGGCTTTTGATTTGGTGAAATTGGGTTGAAAGAGGCCTTGGTTAATTGCTCTTGAAGTTTGAAGAGAAACCCAAGTGAACCATGTGAACCGGATTTGAATTTTTGCCAAGTTGGATTCAAAGTTTGAGTTGAAGTTTGGGGTCAAACTTTGAGGCCAACTTTTCATATCAGCAATTCAATTTTTCTGGTGCCAAAGTTGGCCTTCAAGTTTGGGGGCAAACTTCAGCGCAAACTTTGGCCTTTCCTTAAATACAATTGGCGCCAAAGTTGGCCTCCAAGTTTGGGGGCAAACTTGAGCGCAAACTTTGGTTACTCTGGGTGAGAAATTGACATGCCAAAGTTGGCCTCCAAGTTTGGGGGCAAACTTGAGCGCAAACTTTGGCTATCCTGGGAGGAATCAACATGCCAACGTTAGCCTCCAAGTTTGGGGGCTAACGTTGGCGCAAACTTTGAGTGCCCAGGGAAGAAATTTCAATTTCTCAAGTTAGCCTTCAAGTTTGGGGGCAAACTTTGAGGCTAACTTTGCACCAAAAGTTTGTGCCAAAGTTTGGGGGCTAACTTCAACTCCAACTTTATGTTTCTTGGTTCAATTTCACTTGTTTCATTGCTCCCTCTTTGCTTCTAGCCGTTCCTTCTTTCTTCCACTTTTCTCTAAGCTTTCTTCACCTATCATAAATCAACCAAACACATCAAAGCTATGCTCAAAATCATGAGATATTCAATCTATCATAATATGCAACAATTATAGCATAAAACCTCATGAATTTGCATTAATTCACATATGGTTGATTGATTTAGAGAAGTTATGCATTTTCACTCCAAATCACTTACTTAGGATACAAGAAAGTGCATAAATGCTATCAAAACAAGTGAAATTAGCTTGAAAAATGGGTATATGATGACTTGTCATCACAACACCAAACTTAAATCTTGCTTGTCCCCAAGCAAGCATCAAAACTAAGAATACATGAAATGAATTAATAAGAGGATATTATCCTTATTATGCAGATAGCAGAACTTGATCCATGGGGCATTTATGCAGACAATGACAACTCAAGTTATTGTTCCTGTTACATAATACATATCTTTCTTCAAAAGCTTGCTAAACTTGCTGTTATAAGACTCACTTTTTGACTCACTCCCTTGCTAACTCTTCTTGGCTTATAATGCTTTAACAAGCTTATTATTCTTTTAGAGGTTGGGTGTCAAATGCTGCAGCATAGCCTTTGGCTTTATTTTCTTTTCTTTTGCTCAACATCTTTCCACCACAGACACATGGCTCACTAATTCTTCTTAGGATCATTGATGCCCAGCATCTCTTTGGATAACTAAATGTTTTGTATCTAAGTTGCTCTTTATTGTGGATTTTCAATTGGCCATCCCAAATCAGTTGATCTAAGTGACCGGGTTTTAAAATACCCCTTAGAATTTACTCATCCAAGCAGATCTTAGTACAAGAACACCACAGGCATATGTCCTAAGGTCCAAGCTATTGGTGTCCAACCTTTATTCTTTGTTTTTCTTGCCATTTTGGCTTTTTCTTTCTCTTTCTTTCTGTTTTTATTACCAAGGGTTGTTTCATTCTTGATAAGAGCTTTTATAACAGCAAGCTAACTCACACTTGAATGAGAATGATAATATGCAACAATTATTTCATGAGTTATACATTTAATCAAACACATGTACCACCACCAACTTCCATTCATGCTTATGCAACATTGGATATTTCACTTTTCAATTCAAACCAAACTCTTTTATTCAAGCATATGGGAAACAAAACAATTTTCAAGCTAAGTGATGGATACAAGCATTATGCAGATTTAGCATTTTTAACAAGCTATTTCACTTACAGCTAGACGAACACTTTAGCAAGATATACAATGGTTCCCATGTTCAAAATAACACACAGCAGCAAAGATTAAGTTCAGATACAACCTTTGAAGTTGCAGCCCTTTGATTCTTCCTTCTGTTGTGTTCTTTGAGTTAAAATGCATAGTGTCTTCAAATGTTGGCTCATATCTTGCATAGTTCTCAAAGTTGCTTGCTTCTCAAGCCCTTAGTTATATGGTTAGTGTGCATAAACTGAGTGTGGTTTCAGGATTTGTTTTGGTGTGTGAACACCAAACTTAATTATTTTGCCACTGTCTCAGATGTAACAAGTTAACCATATTTGAAACCATGTATCCTTGCTAAAGTTTAATGGAATTAGAGCTAGAAAATAATTCAACAGTTGAATAATGTGGTTGATTGCTTGGAGCTAGAATCATGCAAGAGGTGAGAATGTGTTTTTAACTGATATTTTTGGTGGAACACCAAACTTAGAATTTTTCATTCTCCCTCAAATTGTTTTGGTGTGCAACACCAAACTTAGCTCCTTGCAATGCCTTTGCCGTGACCATCTTCTGAGGAATGGCAGATTCTCTTTTTGATGTGATGATATTTTGTCCTCATGCTATGCTTTCCTTTGTCTTGTCTCTTTCATTGAAGATTCTTTGACTACCTAATCATCACAACAAGACAACACTCATTAGCTTATCCAACCGTGGCTAGAGTTGCTCTTTTTATAACAAAACAATTATTTGAACCGTGACACTCTCTTAGGAGGACACCAAACTTAATGTTTGGTCATGTATAAAAAGGAAATAAGTCTCTTCCTCCAATTAGTGCAATTCAAATGTCACATGTTCATAAGAATTGTTTTTGTTACACTTTCTTTTTCTCTCTTTCTTTTTTTTTCATGAAGGATCAATTGTGTCTCCAAATTGGTGCATCAAAGCTTGATGAACACCAAACTTGTTTCTTGACAAAGGGTCCCTCACAATTGATGCCTTCATTACCGAAAAAGAATTTGTCTATTTATGAGATTTTGGAAAATAACAATTGTATGATTATTGATGCATGAATTCCTAACTTTCATGAAGTTATGTGAACACCAAACTTAGTGTTTGGCTATATGCTTTATCAAGGCATTTTAAGTATGTAGAACGGAATTTTTGTAATATGGCTTGAAAGCATACCGACTTTAGATAATGTATGCAGTTAATGGACCTGTTCATGAAAGGAAAAGGAGTTCATGCTCGAATGATCATAACTTATTGAATTTAAAATGACATGAATTTTAAATCATGGGTTGCCTCCCATGGAGCGCTCTTTTATTGTCATTAGCTTGACATTGAAGCTTTCTTTTATGGTGGTTGGTGCTTGTAGAGCCTCAATTTGTCTCCCCTGACTGTGATTCTCTTCTTTGTTTTCTGGTGTTCAATTTCAACATGCTCCAGTGAGAGTATGTTGCTGACAATGTAGTAATCCTCAGTTTGTTGATTTGACCCCAGCTGTTGATATACTAGTTGCACCTTATCACCTTTAGAAAATCCTTCAGTTGGGATTTTCTTGTTCTTCCACCCTTTGTGAGCCTTTTTTTTATTCTTCATCTTTTTCTTGCTTGTTGATCCTCCTTTCTTGACAGTTACTTGAGTTGTGATGCCTTCCTTTTTGCTGATCACCCCTGCTTCCTTGTGAATCCCTTTTTCTTCTTGCAGCTGTTTGTTTTTCTGTTCCACTTCCTTTTCAGTTGATTGCTTTGGAAGTAGATCATCACTCATTTTGCTTGTTTCTTCATCCCTTTGTAATTCTGGGAAGACTTTCAGGATGATGCTCTCCTCATGCATCCTGAGGGTTAACTTTCCTTGCTCTATGTCCACAATGGCTCTAGCAGTGGCCAAGAATGGTCGACCAAGTATTATGGAGTCATTTCCATGTTCTGAAGAATCCAGGATTACAAAATCTGCTGGATAGATAAACTTGTCAACCTTAACTAAGAGGTTCTCAATCAGCCCTTTAGGATATACTATTGATTGGTCCACCAATTCCAAAGACATCTCTGTTGGTTTCACCTCCTTTATGCCAAGCTTTTTCACTAGAGAATATGGGATTAGATTTATGCTTGCTCCTAGATCGCACATCCCCTTGTTAATGAACAGGTTTCCAATAGTGCATGGTAAGAAGAAACCTCCAGGGTCTTCAAGCTTGGGAGGGAGTCCCTTTTTAATGAGTGCACTGCATTCCTCACTAAGCATCACCGTTTCCTTCTCATTCCAGTCTCTTTTTTTGTTGATGAGCTCCTTTAGAAATTTGGCATACAGGGGCATTTGCTCCAAAGCCTCTGCCAAAGGTATGTTAATCTCTAGCTTCTTGAAAATCTCAAGAAATTTGTGGAAGTGCTGATCCTTTGTTTCCTTGTGAAATCTCTGTGGATAAGGCAATGGTGGTGTTGAGCTCTTCTCCACTTGATGTTGTTTTGGAACTGGTTCCTCCAAGATCTTATTTCCTTTCTTCAAATTCTGTGGTTTGTTGTCTTCCTCTGTGAGTTTTTCTGGAGCATTCTTGCTTATCATGTCTTTGTTGATGGCTTCATCATTCTTTATTGGCTCAGTGTCATTCTCCATAAGCTTCTTTGTTGCTCCTTGGTTACCATCTGTTAACACTTTTCCACTTCTTAGTTGCACGACCTTGCATTCTTCCTTTGGGTTAGGAATGGTGTCACTAGGTAGTGAACTTGATGGTTTTTCAACAGAAATCTTCTTGGAGATTTGTCCAATCTGCCTCTCTAGGTTCTTCATGGAGGCTTCTTGATTCTTGGTTGTCAATTCTTGGTTCTTCATTAGTTTCTCCATGAGCAGCTCTAGATTGGTGATCCTTTGTGAGTCTTGTGAGATTGGTTGATTTTGGGTTGTTGATAGATGATGATAAGTGTTTTGGTTAGTTGGTTGGTTATTGGGTGGGTATTGGTTAGAATTTGGGTAGTTGTTTTGTGGTTTTCTGTATGTATTTTGGTTAGTGTTTGGCTGGGGGTTATGGTTTGTGTTTTTCCAATTGTTCTGGCCTGTGTTTCTTTGCCATGGTTGTTGGTTTTGATTATGGTTGTCTCCCCATCTGAGGTTGGGATGGTTCTTCCAAGATGGATTGTAAGTATCACCATAGACTTCATTTGTTCCAGGATTTTGGTTGTGCATGTATTGAACTTGCTCTTGCTGTTGCTCTTCTTGTGTTTCTTCACTTTGCACCCAAGTAGTTGGAGATTGGCTTGTGGTGCTTACTGCTGCCACTTGCAAGCCATCAATCCTTTTGGCCATTTGCTCAAATTGTTGTTGAATCTGCTGCTGCATCATCTTGTTCTGAGCCAGAATAGAATCAACTCCTTCCAACTCCATTACTCCTCTTCTCTGTGATGGTTGGCGTTGTCTTTGGTGAGCAAAGAAATATTGGTTGTTGGCCACCATATCAATGAGGTTTCGAGCTTCCTCTGTGGTCTTCATGAGTTGCAAGGATCCTCCTGCAGAGTGATCAAGAGCTTCTTGAGCTTTAAAAGTGAGTCCTTCATAGAAGTTTTGCAACTTATCCCATTCAGTAAACATTTCTGGAGGACATTTCCTCAATAGAGCCTTATATCTTTCCCATGCTTCATATAAGCTCTCGGCCTCCAATTGAGTGAATGTTTGAACCTCTGTCTTCAACCTTAGAATTCTTTGAGGGGGGTAGAATTTGGCAAGAAACTTGCTCACCAAGTCATCCCAAGTGTTGATGCTTTCTTTTGGAAAGGTTTCTAGCCATTGAGTGGCTTTATCTCTGAGAGAGAATGGGAAGAGTAGCAACTTATAGCTATCAGGAGGTACACCATTTGTTTTCACTGTGTCACAGATTCTCAAGAAGGTAGACAAATGTTGATTCGGATCCTCCAAAGGACCTCCTCCAAAAGAACAATTGTTTTGAACCAGAGTGATGAGTTGTGGCTTGAGTTCAAAGTTGTTTGCATTGACATTGGGAGGAAGAATGCTACTCCCACAATGCCTAGCATTTGCAAATGTGTATGAAGCCAAGACTCTTCTCTGTTGGTCATTGTTGGCTCCTCCTCCTGGTTGATTGGTATCTCCTTCCATATCTTGGAATTCCTCCTCAGATTCTTCTTCTTCTCCAACAATGTTCTTCCCTCTTTCGGCTCTTCTTATCCTCCGAAGGGTTCTTTGATCAATTTCAGAGATGATAGGGGAAGATCTTCCTATACCTGACATACAAACACACAACAATAAACACACAGACCCAGAAAATTAATAAAACTCCAATCTATTGCTAGAATGAGGTTTTGGTTAGTTTAAGCAAAAATTCAAACAGTTACTGTGTTAGTAAGAATTAGAATAACAGAAAAGAAAAAGTGCTTAATCTAGACCTCCACTTCACTTAATCATTGTCAATCTATTTCAATCCCCGGCAACGGCGCCAAAAACATGATGTGTGGAAAACGATCCAACACAAAACTCACCGGCAAGTGTACCGGGTCGCATCAAGTAATAATAACTCACATGAGTGAGGTTGATCCCACAGGGATTGAAGGATTGAGCAATTTTAGTTTAGTGGTTGGTTTAGTCAAGCGAATCAAGTATTGGTTGAGAGATTTGTGTTTAACAGGAAGTAAATGACAGTAAATGAAAAGGGGGAAGGGCAAATTGTAGTAAATTAAAGAACAGGAAGGTAAAATGGACTGAATCTTAAAGAACAAGAAAGTAAATGACTGAAACTTAAAGTGCAAGAAATGTAAATTACAGTAACTTAAACGGCAAGAAAGATAAATGGCTTGAATATAAAAGGGGTTTGAGGACTGGGATTACAGAATCTAAACAGAGAGAAAGTAAATTGCAATAATTAAGAGAGCAAAAATTTAATCAGAAGTAGTAAGCATTCAAACAGAAAGGAAATAAAGTGCAGAAGAGGTTCACAGAAGAACCAAAAGTAAAATTGGGTCTCAGGTCTCAAGAGACTAGGTAGCAGAGCCTAGATCTCTATTTGCCTTCCTAGATCCAAGTTAACAAAGCAATTGACAAGAATTAGAAGAAGAAGCAGTAGAGAAAATGAAATTCAACTTGATTATGCAGAAACAGAATTGAAGAGATTTTGAATGGAGGTTGAGACAGAATTTCCTCAACTCTTCACACCCAAAACTCAGAAACAGAAGATTAGAATTGCTAAGGCAAGAACGAGGGAGAAGAGAGATCAATTCCCTCCCCAATTCTCAGAAATCTCGGTTCAGTCACCAAGAAAGTATTCAAAAGCTCCCAAAATAAAAGTAAAAATTCAAAGCTCAAAGTAAAGGTGCTCATTACATCAAACTAACTCCTATTTATACACTTTCTATTCTTGGATTTGGGATTTGGATGGGCTTTTGATTTGGTGAAATTGGGTTGAAAGAGGCCTTGGTTAATTGCTCTTGAAGTTTGAAGAGAAACCCAAGTGAACCATGTGAACCGGATTTGAATTTTTGCCAAGTTGGATTCAAAGTTTGAGTTGATGTTTGGGGTCAAACTTTGAGGCCAACTTTTCATATCAGCAATTCAATTTTTCTGGTGCCAAAGTTGGCCTTCAAGTTTGGGGGCAAACTTCAGCGCAAACTTTGGCCTTTCCTTAAATACAATTGGCGCCAAAGTTGGCCTCCAAGTTTGGGGGCAAACTTGAGCGCAAACTTTGGTTACTCTGGGTGAGAAATTGACATGCCAAAGTTGGCCTCCAAGTTTGGGGGCAAACTTGAGCGCAAACTTTGGCTATCCTGGGAGGAATCAACATGCCAACGTTAGCCTCCAAGTTTGGGGGCTAACGTTGGCGCAAACTTTGAGTGCCCAGGGAAGAAATTTCAATTTCTCAAGTTAGCCTTCAAGTTTGGGGGCAAACTTTGAGGCTAACTTTGCACCAAAAGTTTGTGCCAAAGTTTGGGGGCTAACTTCAACTCCAACTTTATGTTTCTTGGTTCAATTTCACTTGTTTCATTGCTCCCTCTTTGCTTCTAGCCGTTCCTTCTTTCTTCCACTTTTCTCTAAGCTTTCTTCACCTATCATAAATCAACCAAACACATCAAAGCTATGCTCAAAATCATGAGATATTCAATCTATCATAATATGCAACAATTATAGCATAAAACCTCATGAATTTGCATTAATTCACATACGGTTGATTGATTTAGAGAAGTTATGCATTTTCACTCCAAATCACTTACTTAGGATACAAGAAAGTGCATAAATGCTATCAAAACAAGTGAAATTAGCTTGAAAAATGGGTATATGATGACTTGTCATCATGTACCGGGTCGCATCAAGTAATAATAACTCACATGAGTGAGGTCGATCCCACAGGGATTGAAGGATTGAGCAATTTTAGTTTAGTGGTTGATTTAGTCAAGCGAATTAAGTTTTGGTTGAGTGGTTTGTATTTAACAGAAGCTAAATTGCTTGGAATGTAAAGGGAGAGGGGAGAATTGCAGTAAATTAAAGGACAGCAAAGTAAACGTGCTGAATCTTAAAGAACAAGAAAGTAAATGACTGAAACTTGAAATGCAAGAAATGTAAATTGCAGTAACTTAAATTGCAAGGAATATAAATTGCTTGAATGTAAAAGGGATTTGAGGACAGGGATTTCAGAATTTAAGCAAGAGAAAGTGAATTGCAACAATCAATAGAGCAGAAATTGAATTAGAAGCAATTAGAATTCAAACAGTAAGGAAATTAAGTGCAGCAAAGGTTCACAGAAGAACCAAAAGTAAATTGGGATCTCAGGACTCCAGAGACTAGGTAGCAAAGCCTAGATCTCAATTGCCTTCCCAGATCCAAGCTCACAAAGCAATTAACAAGAAATTGAAGAAGAAGCAGTAAAGGGAATGTAAATGGATTCAATTATGCAGAAGAGAAATTAAAGAGCTCTTGAGTGGAGATTGAGACAGAATTTCCTCAATTCTTCACACCCAAAACTCAAAACAAGAAAAGTAAAAGTTCCCAAGCAAGAACGAGGAAGAAGAGAGATCAATTCTCCTCCCCAATTCTCTGAAATCTCAGTGAAGTCACCAAGAGAAGTTGCAAAATTCAAAGCTCCAAAGAAAGTGCTCAATTCAAAAATCAAGTAAAAGGTAAATGTCAAAAGTCCTAATTACATCAAACTAACTCCTATTTATACACTTTCTATTCTTGGATCTTAGGATTTGGATGGGCTTTTGATTTGGTGAAGAAATGAATTAAATTGGATTTTTAATTCAATTTTTGGCCCAAGATCAATTGCTTCCAGGAGGCTACCCTGCCCTTGCGGAGGGCAGGGCAGGATTTGATGCATGCGGCCATGGTGCAGGTGTGGTGTGTGAGCTTGGTGCGCAGGATGCTGCCCTGCCCTCGCGGAGGGCAGGGCAGAAAAATTTGGTGCGCCAGATTGGTGCCTTGGTGCGCTGCTGGTGCTGCCGAATGATGCTTTGGTGCGCCAGATTGGTGCGCTGGCCGTGCCACAACAAAATGCTGCCCTGCCCTCGCGGAGGGCAGGGCAGTGTTTCCAAACTGAAGTCCCGTGTTCGAGACATGGCTCAAACACACGCTACTTATTTTCCTTGGCTTTCTTGGCACCATAATCAAGCCTAGTTCCTTGCTTCTTCATTGTCCCGTGTTCGACTCTTGTGGCATGCATGGGTGAACTTTTTCCTTTGATTTATTTTCCATGAAGGCCCGATACTGCCCTTGTGGAGAGCAGGGCAAGGTTTTTCCTTCCTTTAATCCAAGGCACCATTTTGTGCTCTGCCCTTGTCGTGGGCAGGGCAGAGTTGCCTAGCAAGCTTTGTTCCCTTATGTTGCCCTCCTAGAGGGCAGTGTGCCCTTGTGGAGGGCAATGCTTGCATTCCTCCTTTTATGGGCCACACTTCTTCTCTCTTGGGCCACGCTTTCTTCTCCTTGGGCCACACTTTCTTAGGCCACGCTTTTCTCTTTTCTTCTTTTCTTCACCTACAATAAACCAAAATAACCACTCCAAGTATCGCTAAATTCACAAGGCTTATAAATCAATTAAATTTAGATTAAACCTCATGAGTTAACATTAATTTCATGGTGGTTGTTTGATTTAAAGAAGTTATGCATTTTCACTCCAAATCAATTACTTAGGATGCAAGAAAGTGCATAAAGACTAACAAAACAAGTGAAATTAGCTTGAAAAATGGGTATATGATGACCTGTCATCAGTCACATGGAGCAAGATCCAAGTGTGGGGAAACCCTCTGAACATACTGAAGATTCATCACCATTTTCACCAGCCCCAGAGAATCCACAACCAAACCATGAGCGGAAAATGGAATTAAAGCCCCTTCCTCCACACCTCAAGTATGCATACCTTGAGGACAAGCAGAAGTTTCCAGTTATCATTGCAAGGGAGCTCACTTCCCAACAAGAAGAACAACTGCTTAGTGTATTGAGGACGCATAAGAAAGCAATTGGATGGAGCTTGGTGGATATAGTAGACATCAGCCCTCAAGTTTGTGAACATAGAATATTCTTAGAAGAAGGAGCAAAGCCTGTCCGTCAACCTCAGAGAAGATTGAATCCCACCATCTTAGAAGTTGTCAAGAAGGAAGTTACCAGACTACTTGAAGCAGATATCATTTACCCCATTTTAGATAGCGAATGGGTCAGCCCAGTACAAGTGGTGCCCAAGAAGTCTGGAGTCACAACAATAAGGAATGAGCAAAGAGAACTTCTGACAACCAAAGTGCATAACGCATGGAGAGTTTGCATTGACTACAGGCGTCTCAACCAAGCCACTCGCAAGGATCATTATCCCTTGCAATTCATTGATCAGATGCTTGATCGCCTGTCAGGTAAATCTCACTACTGCTTTCTAGATAGTTACACAGGTTATTTTCAAATCCATATAGCTCCTTAAGATCAGGAAAAGACTAATTTTACATGTCCTTTTGGGACTTATGCTTATAAAAGAATGCCCTTTGGCTTGTGCAATGCACCCGTTACTTTCCAAAGGTGTATGATGAGTTTTTTTTCTGATCTCATTGAGACTTGTATAGAAGTTTTTATGGATGACTTTAGCGTTTATGGAGATTCATTTAACCTTTGCTTAGATAGTTTGTCTAAAGTATTGGACAGGTGTGTTAGTTCAAACCTTGTTTTAAATTTTGAAAAGTGTCATTTTATGGTAAAACAAGGTATTGTTCTAGGACATGTAATTTATGATACTTGTATCTCTGTAGACCCAGCAAAGGTGGATGTTATTTCTAGTTTACCTTACCCCTCCTCTGTGAGGGAAGTCCGTTCATTCCTTGGCCATGCAGGTTTTTACAGGAGATTCATTAAGGACTTCAGTAAGGTAGCACTACCCTTATCCAGACTACTGCAGAAAGATATTGAGTTCGAGTTTAGTGAGGATTGCAAACAAGCGTTTGATAAGCTAAAGACCGCCTTGACTCAAACTCCGATTGTGGTGGGACCAGACTGGAGTCAACCATTTGAAATCATGTGTGATGCCTCCAATCATGCAGTAGGAGCAGCACTGGCTCAACATGAAGGTAACGACCCTTTTGTAATTGCTTATACATCTAAGACTTTAGATGCTGCTCAATCTAATTACACTACTACTGAAAAAGAGCTTCTAGCTATTGTTTTTGCTCTGGATAAATTCCGAGCCTATTTACTTGGTACTAAGGTAGTAGTGTACTCAGATCATGCAGCTCTAAAATATTTATTAGCTAAAAAGGAGTCTAAACCAAGGCTAATACGTTAGATGCTACTGCTGCAAGAATTTGATCTGGAAATTAAAGATAGGAGTGGTAACCAAAATTTAGTGGCTGACCACTTGAGTTACATTGAGCACATTAAAGATGACTCCATTCCTATTAATGATAATTTTCCATTTGATAGCTTACAGGCAGTATCTGATGTAGCCCCTTGGTATGCAGTTGTAGCTAATAATCTAGTTAGACATACTTTTCCTCCTGATTTCACTAAGCACCAGAGAGACAAGCTGAAAAGCGAGTCCAAATACTATGTATGGGAAGACCCATATCTATGGAGGTGTGGTGCTGACCAGGTAATTAGACGGTGTGTACCTCAATCAGAATTACAGTCCATTTTAGAGGCCTGCCACTCATCTGAGAGTGGAGGACATTTTGGCCTTCAACAAACTGCTAGAAAAGTTTTAGACTGTGGATTCTGGTGGCTTACTCTTTTTAAAGATGCTGCTGATCTTTGTAAATCTTGTCCTCCATGCCAAAGGTTTGGTAATATATCCTAGAGGGATAAAATGTCTCAACAAATTATGCTTTTTTGTGAAATTTTTTATGTTTGGGGTATTGACTTCATGGGTCCATTTCCAAATTCTAATGGCCACCTTTATATACTGTTAGCTGTAGATTATGTTTCTAAATGGGTGGAAGTAATTCCTACCCGTACTGATGATGCTAACACCGTTGTTTCCTTTGTTAGAAATCATATTATTTGTCGCTTTGGATCACCACGAGCAATCATGAGCGATCAAGGCACTCACTTTTGTAACAGGAGACTAACAGGTTTACTGAAGAGGCACGGGATCATTCATAAAGTATCAACCGCTTATCACCCCAGACTAATGGGCAAGCAGAGGTGTGTAACAGAGAGATAAAGCGCATACTGGAAAAGGTAGTCAAGCCTCATGGGAAGGACTGGAGCACCAGACTCCAAGACACGCTTTGGGCATATCGGACAGCATACAAGACACCGATTGGGATGAGTCCTTTCTGCTTGGTTTATGGAAAGGCCTGTCATCTTCCAGTTGAGTTAGAACACAAAGCCTTCTGGGCGGTAAAGGAATGCAACATGGACTATGAGAGAGCCGGAGCTGAACGGAAGTTGCAACTGTAAGAATTAGAGAGCCTTCGCCTTGAAGCTTATGAAAACTCTAGGCTGTATAAAGAGAAGGTGAAGGCTGTGCATGACAAGAGCATTAAGAGAAAAGAATTCCAACCAGGGGACTTAGTCCTACTTTACAACTCCAGAATGTAACTCATGCCAGGCAAGCTGAGATCCAGATGGGATGGTCCCTATCGAGTAGAGAAGGTAGAACCATATCTTTCACTTGAGCCATCCTTCAAGCTCTGAACTTATCAAGGTCAATGGACATCGCTTGAAGTTATTCTATGGTGAAAAGATGGCAAAAAGCTAGGAACTAGAGATCTTCCTCTTGGAAGATCCGTCCACAGCAGAAGACTGAGCTAGTGGAGTGTCTAACTTAAGGACGTTAAAGCAAAGTGCTGGGTGGGAGACAACCCACCATGGTATGATCGTTCTTTCCCCTCTCCTTATCCTCCCTTGTCAATAACTCTTCTCAGTACTAATGCCTATCTTTTGCATCTCATCTACACACTGCATATTGCATATTTCTACTTTAAAAAAAAAGAGCACACGACGCGACAGCGTCGATGACGCGTCTGCGTCATAGGTGCCTGGGACACGAGAAGAAAAGAAACAGAGAGTCACGCGAAATTGTGGCTGGAGGCATGCCTTTGGCACAAATTGTTCCATGCGACCACGTCGCTCATGCGTCCGCGTCATGTGGGAAAAAGGCCTCCCGCACGTCCGCGTCACCCACGCGAACGCGTGCCCTATAAATCGACGTAAAAAGGGTGTATGGCCGAAAGTTGAGCTAGACTCGGGATGCACTTGTGCTAGTCGCACAAACCCTGCCATGTGAACGCGTGCCCCACGCGTCCGCGTCGTTTTCTCAATTTGGCCATCAACGCGATCACGTCAAACACGCGATCGCGTCACCCTAAATTTTGGAAAAACATAATTTGAACAGAAAGTTGTGCGAGCGCGAAGCTGTCCTCGCACCACTAGCGCAAATCATGTCACACGTCTGCGTGACCGACGCGTCTGCGTCATTTCATTTAAGGGCTTTCTACGCGACCGCATGCCCCATGCGTCCGCGTTGCTTGTGCCGCCCAACTCATTCAAATCTGCCAGATTATGTTTTCTTTTCTCATCCCATTCCTATTTTATTTCCCCCTTTCCTTCTTCCTCCCTTCTTTCTCTCTTCTACCCCCTCTTTCCTACCACCATTATCAAGGTTTTTTCTTCTCCCTTCCCTACTTTTTCTTTCCTCTTCTTATTTTCATGTTTTCTTTTTCTTTCTCTTCTACTTTCTCTATCCATGTTTTCTTTTTCGTTTCTTCTTCCTTTTATTGTTGTTAGAAATTTATTTCGGTCATTATTCTTATATGTTGCTTGTAAATTATTTAGGACTTGTTTAACAATTATATATTATTTTTATAGGGTTACTTGCATGTTCAAAATTAATTTTTCCATACCTTATTTAACATGCATGCTATGTGTTTATGAAAACGCCCATATGGCATTTTGCACTATTTTAGATTTCTTTCAACCTACTACTGTAAGTGCTTGTTTTTCACAAAAACCCTTTTTATATTTTATTAATTAAATATAATTATTATTACAAGCATATTGTTAGTTGGAAAGACTTGGTAATCTAACTTGGACATTGAATGCTTGATCTATGCTATTCATGCCCTTGCCGGCATGCTAATAAACACCTTGCATTTAACTGTCATCACATGCACTTGCTTTATTTCCATTATTGATTTGCCACATGTAGTCATGACCATGTGTTCGCATCATTATCCTTTCCTGTGCATTGATTACCACCTTTCCCATTCTTTTCCTTGCTATAACCCTTGAAATATTCATTCTTTACTCGTTTCCTTTCAGGATGGCCACTAAGAAAGGCAAGGAGAAAGCTACCCCCAAATCCACAGCAAGAAAAGGAACAAAAAGAGCATTAGTGGAAGAGCCTTCTTCAACTGCAGTTAAGCCCTCAACAAAAAGAATTAGAAGGATTATCAAGGTCGATGAAAAGGAGAAAGCATTCCCAGCAAAGGACACTGCACGATTTCTCAATCGCTACTGTGAGCAGATGTTCCCCATTCTGGCAGCTCGGAATTACAACAATGAACACCTTCTTATCTTTTCACCTCGTATTGCCAACTTTGTTGAGCCACAAATTACACAAAGACATTGGGGATTCCTATAGAGACAGCCACAACAGGTTAACCTTTCTTGGGTAGTTGAGTTCTACTCCAATTTCCACCTGCCGACCCTGCAGTCTATTTATGTCCGTCAGAAGCAAGTCCCCATTACAGAAGAGACCATTCAGCGAGTCCTAGATTTTCCCCCTGCTCTAGAAGGATTGGACGCATTTCAAGAAGCCGCACTCAAGCGCCAGGCGTACAAATTTTACTGGGACGCTGTTCTCAGAGTTATCACACAACCTGGCAGCAAATGGATCTTCGGATACCATCGTTCCCGCCCTAAGGGAATCTCGGCTTCCGCACTCACCTTAGAGGCTCACGTATGGGCACAGATTATGTCCCATTACGTCTTTCCGAGCACTCATGAGTCCTCCTTCACCGCAGACATGGCCGTTTTACTATGGTGCATCCTCACAGACCAACCTCTAAATCTACCAAGACACATCCGGAATGCTATGGGACACGTGCAAATCACGGGCAACCTTTCTTTCCCTGCCTTGGTCTCAGATCTTGTCTCAGCAACCGGAGTCTCCTACAGAGCTGGGGACACCAAAGCGATACTTCCACGAGATTATCAGTACGTCCCTAACGGGAGATATCTCAGGCCACCACTTGCCACTACCAGCCAGTCCACAGAAGATGCTGCAGACATTCCACCATCTACTAGTCAGCTGCTGCATCAAATACTGAAGAGGTTGGACCAACAAGACCATAAAGCAAAGCTCCGAGAGTGCCGCAACCACTGCCAATTCAAATACCTCAAAGAGCTACTCACAGGCAACCACAGACCTGACAAGGACCCAGGCACTCCGGACTCCACTTCCTTTACCAGCACAGGGAGCCATAATGGTCCCGACTGTGGAGATACTGCCACCAGCCCACCTTTGTTCCTGACAGATGGCACCGAGGACGGTGCAAAGCCTTAAGTATGGGGAGGTCGGTCAGCACTTGACTTCCATAGGTAATTCTTCCCCCTAACACCAACTTCTTTTTCTTTAGAATAGGATAGACTGCATATTAGTAGGTTAATTGCATGCATGTTCTACCTGATTGAAAAGATAATAAGTTTCTTTTAAGACTATATATTTATTTAAAAATTTCACTAATTTAAATCAGAACATTTATGTTAAATTTGTTTGAAGTTGAAATCGGAACAGGATTTTTGAGCTAAAAGAACACACAACCCGTGAGACTTTGAGCCTAAATACATGGTTACACTATTTAACCATAAACATTTTTATTTCTTGTGTGTTTTCTTCTCTATGATTGTAATCTAAATTTTGTTTTATCATATATTTCAAATGTTAATGTGTTATGTGCATGCATATGATTGAGGCCATTGTTTGTTTAGTTCACATATCCCAAATAAGCCAACCCTTTTAATTACCTTTGTTAACCACTTTGAGCCGTTATTAATCCCATTTATTCTATATTTTACCACATTACTAGCCTTAAACGAAAAATAATTAAAAATCTCAATTGAATCTTTGGTTAGCTTAAGATAGAATTTGTGTGTTAACTGAGTATGGGAAAATTGTGGGAATAAAAGGTAATAGAAAATATGTCATAATAGAATAAAGGGAATTTAGGTACCTATTCATGTGAAACCATAAAAGAAAGATTAAAAATCTATGTGCATTGATAAGCTATAAAAAAAATAATTTTAAAACTTCTTTATTTTAGTGAATAAGGGGACAAAATCACCCCAATGATAAGTCAAAGTTTAATAATCAATGCACATGTGATAAAATTAAAATAAAGCTTGATGCATGAATATGGAATGTGAAAAGGAGATTTTGGGTAGCTAAGATGAATGTTGGAATTATATAGAATATATGTATGTTAGGTGGGAGCTTAGGTTAATTAAAGATTCAATGTATAAGCTCACTTAGCCATATTTGTACCCTTACCCTTACCTTAGCCCTATTACAACCATGAAAAGACCTCATGATGTTTGCATTAGCACTTTAAAATTGTTGATTGATTAGGTGAAAAACAAAATTTTTGAAAGCATGATTAGAGAAGGATAGAGTGATTACCCCAAATACTACAGATGATCAGAGTGCACACGCACCAACAGTAAGGGTTCAATGCTCAGTCCTGTATTCCCTGCTTTCACGAGCTATTTTCTCACAAATTTATCTGCTTTTACAATATAAATTGAATTGGTGAAATATGTCCCATATTTTGTCTTAGAGAACTTATCTATTTTTAATCATGTAGACAAAAAAATCATATAGTTGCATTCATATGTATATAGGTTGCATTGCATGAGTCTTACATGTTCCTATTCATTCATATTTATCTTCTTCCACTTAGCATGAGGACATGCTAATGTTTAAGTGTGGGAAGGTTGATAAACCACTATTTTGTGATTCATATTGTATTTAATTGTGTGGTTTTATCAAGTCTTCACCCACTTATTCATATGGTTTGCATGTATTTACAATTCCTTCCTAAAAATATTCTATGATTGATAACTTGCTTCCTAAAGACCTTTTAGTTGTATATTTTTATCTTCCTTCGTACCATTTGATGCCGTGATCTGTGTGTTAAGTGTTTCAGGCTTCATAGGGCAAGGATGGCGTAAGGAATGAAGAGGAAGCATGCAAAAATGGAAGGAATACAAGGAATTGAGGAGATGACCAGCGAGAAGTCACGCGGTCGCATGGCTAACGCAACCGCGCGAAATGGAAGAAATCAGAGTGACGCGACTACACAAACGACGCAAATGCGTGGACGACGCGCACGCGTGGTACGAGAAATGTTGAGTGACGCGACCACATGGATGACGCGGCCGCGTGATGTGCGCGATCTGCAGAATTTCAGAAGTCGCTGGCACAGAGTCTAGGCCGCATTTCAACCCAGTTTTTGGCCCAGAAACATAGATTAGAGCCAGGAAACATGCAGAGACAGAGAGGAATTCATTCCACACAATTTCTAGTTTTTAGATCTGAATTTACTCCTTCCCTAGGTTTCTCACTTAAACATTCATAATTAGGATTTTGAAGAATTTTGGCTTTAGCTTTTGAGAAGAGTCAACCTCCGGTACTAGTCATTATAGCTTGTTATTTTACTTTTCATCTACTCTTCCATATTCTTAATTTATCTAGAGTTGACATTGGATTATTTTTCTTAGTTTATTAATACAAGACTATTTTTACTTTTAATTAATCTCTTCTATTATTATTTAATATGTCTTCTTTCACTTCCCCTATTGATTTTGTGAAATCTACAATTATGATTATGGAGTAGTTCTCCCAACTTGATTGGGAGATGATTAAAAGGAGAACCTTGAGTTAGAATACTCAAAAGTTCAATTGTAATTGGTTCATTGTTGGTTGGCTTGTTAATCACTAACTCTAATCCTTCCCAAGGGAGAGGATTAGGACTTGTGAATAGAAGTTGACTTTTAATATGATTTTCCTTCATTCGTTGAGGGTTAAATAATGTAAACAATGACTAATTATTAATTGCCCTTGATAAAATTCTAACAAGGATAGAACTTCCAATTAATCTTCTCCCGATCAAGATTTTATTTAAATCTTATAAATCCTCTAATTTAATTTTCTGTTCATCACATTCAAAACCCCTTTTGAAAACCTCTGATTGATAAAATAGCACATCTTCCTGCAACTCGTTGGGAGACGACCTGGGATTCATACTCCCAGTATTTTATTTCTAAAATTTGTGACAACCCTTTTCTAAATTGACGAGTGGATTTTTGGCGGTTAAAAACTGTACTCACAACGCTATTTCTCTAATTAATTCTTAATCTGCCAATTTTCGCTCACGTCAGCAATCCTGGTGTTTAAACGCCAGACTGCTGCTTATTTCTGGCGTTCAACGCCAGCTTCATGCTCTATTCTGGCGTTAAATGCCAACCAGATGCTCCTTACTGGCATTTAAACGCCAGTAAGCTCTTCCTCCAAGGTGTGCTTTTTCTTCTGCTGTTTTTGATTCCGTTTTTAATTTTTGCAATTGTTTTGTAACTCCACATGATCATAAACCTAAGAAAACATAAAAGAACAGTAGAAATATAAATAAATAAAAATTGGGTTACCTCCCAATAAGCGCTTCTTTAATGTCAATAGCTTGACAGTGAGCTCTCATGGAGCTTCACAGATGTTCAGAGCATTGTTGGGACCTCCTAACACCAAACTTAGAGTTTGAATGTGGGGGTTCAACACCAAACTTAGAGTTTTGTTGTGGCCTTCCAACACCAACTTAGAGTTTGATTGTGGGGGCTTTATTTGACTCTGTATTGAGAGAAGCTTATCGTGCCTCTTTTCCATGGTTGCAGAGGAAGATCCTTGAGCTTTAAACACAAGGTAGTCCCCATTCAATTGAAGGACTAGCTCTCCTCTATCAACATCAATCACAGCTCCTGCTGTGGCTAGGAAGGGTCTTCCAAGAATGATGGATTCATTCTCATCCTTCCTAGTGTCTAAGATTATGAAATCAGCAGGGATGTAAAGGCCTTTAACCTTTACTAACACGTCCTCTACCAATCTATAAGCTTATTTTATTGATTTGTCTGCCATCTCTAATGAGATTCTTTCAGCTTGTAGCTCAAATATCCCCAGTTTTTCCATTACAGAGAGTGGTATAAGATTTATACCTGACCCCAAGTCACATAGAGCCTTTTCAAAGGTCATGGTGCCTAGGATTCTCTTATTGGATTCTCTTCTGTATTGCTTGGGAGAGTACTAGGAGGAGTTTCAGTGATTTTTTTACTCAACTGACCCACTTGTGCCTCCAAATTTCTAATGGAGGACCTTATTTCACTCAGTGGCCTTAGATAGATCAGAGACTATGTTTGCTAAGCTAGAGAGACTCTGCTTAGAATTCTCTATCTGTTGCTGAGAAGATGATGCAAAAGGCTTGCTATTGCTAAGCCTGTTTCTTCCACCATTATTAAAGCCTTGTTGAGGCTTTTGTTGATCCTTGATAAACCACTATTTTATGGTTTATCTTGTGCTTAATTGAGTGGATTTTATCAACTCTTTACCCACTTATTCATACTATTTGCATGTTTTACATTTCCCTTCCTAATTATGTGCTTTGATTGAAAACATGCTTCTTTGGACTTATATTTGCTTATTATTAATCCTCTCTTATTACCATTAGATGACTTGATATGTGTGTTAAGTGTTTTCAGAGATTACAAGGCAGGAATGACTCAGAGGATGGAAAGGAAGCATGCAAAAGTGGAAGGAATACAAGAAGTTGGAGAAACTGCTAAGCTGTCCAGCCTGACCTCTTCGCACTCAAATGGCTATAACCACTACAAGAAAATAAAACATTTGTAACAAAAATTTTGTATCAAATTTAAAATTGTTACAAAAAAATAATTTTTTGTAATAATAATTGGTAATTGTTACAAAAGAATAATATTTTGTAACAACATTACAAGTTGTTACAAAACATGATAATATTTTGTAACAACCTGATTTTTTTTGTTACAAATTACGTTAATTTTTGTAACGAGATAGTGTTTTGTTACAAAATATTATAATATTATGTAATAAAAAAAAAGAAATTGCAAAAATTTGAAATATTTTGTAACAAAATATCTTTTTGTTTCAAAAACTCCAATTGTTTTGTAACAAAAAATTAATTTGTCACAAAATTCAATATTGTTTATAACAAGTTAATTGTTTGTCACAAAATATAAGTATATTTTATAACAATTTTTTTTTAAAATATTAAACACTTTAAGAATAAAAAAAATTATGTATATATTTTTTTAAAATTATTTTATTTTGTTTCAAAAAATAAAATTTTTTACATACTGTTTGTATTCATTAATTTTTAAAAATGGTAAATATTATTTTATATTCTTTTAAAAATTAATATATAATTTTTTTAATAATCAAATTTTTAAGATTAACAAAATCAATTTGAATTTTATAAATTTTGAATTTTATTTTAGAAATTATTTATTTTATAGATAAAAATAAAAGAGAAAATATCTAAAAAGTTATTTAAAAATGAGAGATTACACTTTTATAAATACTTTAAGTTTAAGACAATTAATAGTTATGTATAATTTTTATTATAATTAATTATTTTATACAAAGAAATTAAAATTTTGGTAATAGAAAAATAATAAAATATCATATAATTTAATTTAGACAATAGATATTTCAAGTTTAACCCGTGTTTTATAAAATGACTAAAATATTCATTTTATGATTTAAATTAAAAATAATTATTTAAACTCATTAATAAATTAATAAAATTATGTGTTCTGAAATTAATTTTTACAATATTATATTTAAATCTTAAATTATCATTCTATTTCAAATATTTTATATAATTATTATATTATTTATATATATTTTACCTTAACTCTAGAATTACCAAATAAAATCTTAATTTTACTAAATTCCTAAATCTATTACCCTAAATCCCTAAACTTATATTCAGATAGGGGAAAGAAAGAAAACGGGAAACAGGGAGAAGACAGAAGGGGAAAGGGGGAAATCAGAGAAGAAGAGGAAGGAGAAGAGAGGGAAGGGATGGCGCCGGGAAGGGTGCCACTGTCGCCGCCGCTGCCGTCATATGGGTGAGAGGGAGAGCTCGCGAACGGGGTTGCTGCCCAAAGCTGTTGTCACCATTGGAGCTGCACGAAGCCATCTCCATCGTCGTCGCCGTTGTGCTTCATCGCTGCCGTCGCTCGCTAGGATTCGTCGCCATCGTCGTAGCCATCGCCGTCGCACACAGAGGGGAGAGAGAAGGGAAGATCCACGATTGGCCAAGAGAGAGGGGGGAGTCGAAGGACGCGTTGGTGGGTGTTCTCTTCATCGCCGCCGTGGGAGCTCGCCACCACTGTGAAGATGAACCGAGGCAAGAATTCTTACTCTTGATTTTTGTTCTGTTTTGCTTTTGGTTTTTGACCTGTTCTTGCTTCTAGTTTTCGTTCTGATTATTAGGGTTTGCGATTCCATCCCCTTTGAAGAAATGTGAAATGTGAAATGTGATTAGGGTTTGCATCACCAACTGTGTTATTTTTTCTTGTTCTTTTTACATGCTTTTGATTGCTTGCTGGTGTTGGTGTTGTAGTGGCAAACATATTATTCCTTGATTCTCCTGCTGGTGTCGGGTTTTCGTACTCGAATAAGATGACAGATTTGTACACATTTGGTGACCAGAGAACAGCTAATGAAGTTGTCACATCTGTTTATCATGTCGATTTTGCTTTGTTCATTATGATCTTGAGTTGGTTGTGTGCTTGTATTTGGGATCTTGGGGTCTCTGAATTTGCAGCTGAAGATGCATATACATTTCTTGTTAAGTGGTCTGAAAGATTTCTTTAGTATAAGCATAGAGAGTTCTACATTGTTGAAGAAAGCTATACAGGTAATTGATTGATATACTAGTTTTTTCTTAAATGTTTTAGAATACTAATTTTTAAAAATTTATTGCAATTGCTGGAGAAAGCTTTTGTTTTAGAAAATTTGTTGATTCAGTTACGATAGATAGATGAGATTCTTTACTAGAGTCGATATATGAATTCATCAATGTTTTGTTTTTAGTACATTTTAGTACAACTGATTCTTGCCAACTTTGGGTGATCAATTTTGTTGTTGTGGCAGATACATTATCAAACCACTGGCCCAGAGATATGAAAAGGTTCGGAAGGAAAAGTCGACATGCTTGTATGTGGGATAGGTAGTGGTGGTACCATCACTGGTGCAGGAAAATATCTGAAAGAGTAGAATTCTAACTTAAAAGTTAGCTGTTCTTTAGATACATTTGCAGAAGATCATTTCTGCTATAATCATAGTGTTATTTTCTTATGTTATCATTTTTCTTTTGACTTTTTGTAGTTGATTGGTGTGGAACCAGCTGAAAGTTCAGTGCTCTTAGGAGGAAAACCTGGTGAGTTACAACCTCTTCTGTGTGACAATGACTTTCTTGTATTTTTTTTTAAAAGAAGGTTATTTATTTATTTGATGTCCTCAAGGTTAAGGCCCACAACTTCATTTGTAGTACCCAGTGATTTGCAATTTGTCATTATTAATGTGTAGGTCCATACAAGATTCAGGGGATTGATGCAGGCTTTGTCCCCGGTGTATTAGAAGTCAATATTCTCGATGAAATCATTCAAGTAAGCTTTATTTAAGAGTTGATAAAATGTTGTGATTCATGAAGTCAAACTAATTTTATGTTTTGTTAACTCTTGAGATATGTTTAAATTGGTAGATATTAAGTGAAGAAGCTATAGAAACTGCAAAGCAACTTATGCTTAAAGAAGGCCTGTTTATAAGTTCTCCAATGTATGTGTATTAGTATTTTGGTGTGACACTTGTAATTTCTGGTAACATATTCAGTTAGTGATCAAAGAATATTTGATATTGTTAATAACCTTTTGTTTTGTTTTTTGTTTTTCTTTTGTTTGGTAATCAATCTTATTTCAGGTTTATTCTCATCAGTAACTTATTTTTTCTCAAGAAACAGATCTCACATGTTGGATTATTAGCTTGCTCTGTAGCGATGTGTTAGAAAAGATGCTTGTAAGTAGTTGCACTCCAAGCAATCAATAATAAGTTGAACTCCAAATCACAATGCTTTTATCTTCATATAACTTAATTTTTACTCGGATGAAGATAGTACTATGTGTTATTTTTTAATTTTGGTTTTCATTGTTTATATTTGCAGGTGTACAAAATTGATGCCAACATGCTAGACTTTATATTAACTGAAATATGTTAGAAGAGTCAATAATTATAAATTCGATATGATACAATTTTATGTTAGGAAAAAATTGTGTTTACTTAAATTTGTAGAATTTATTTTATTGTAAAAGAATCTTAATGACATGTAAGATGTTTTAATTATCTATATGATTATATATTATATAAATGTTGAGTTAGTAGAATTAGCAAATTAATTGATATATCAATTATTTAATTAAATATTTTAATATGAATTTTTTATTTTGTAACTAAAAGAATAAAAAATGTTACAAAAGCAAGTAGTATTTTGTAACAAAATATTATGACACAAAAATCTAAATTGTTACGAAAAGTATTTTAAAAGTAAAAAAGTGTTACCATTTTTGTAACAAATTTCGTTTTTTTGTATCAAAAAAATTTGTTACAAAACATTACTTTGAATTGTAACAGTTCCATTTTTTGTTACAAAAACTTTTTGTAACGGGACTTACTGCAATGGACCCTTTTTTTGTTACAAAAAATTTTTGTTTCAAAATTTCGACGTTTTGTAACAATATTTTTTGTTACAAATGCGCCTTTTTCTTGTAGTAAACTTTAGCTACAGAGGTCCAAACGACGCGGTTCCAGTTGCGTTGGAAAGCTAACGTCTGGGGCTTCGATTTGATATATAATATGCCATAGTGGCCCTGACGATAGGCGACGCGACTGCGTGATTCATGCGGCCGCATTGCAAGTGACGAAAATCAGCGAAGTTAAATTCGCAACCAGTGAATTCTGGGCTGTTTCTGACCCAGTTCTCAGCCCAGAGAACACAGATTAGAGGATATAAAGTGGGGGAATGCATCCATTCATTAGCAGGCACTCATAATTCACTTTCCATGATTTATATTTAGTTTTGAGAGAGGTTCTCTCCTCTCTCTCTTAGGATTAGGATTAGGATTAGAAATTAGGATTTTTAGAAACTAGGATTTAGGACTTCTCTTAGCTTTCTAGAGTGACTCTCGATCCAGGTTCAATATTCCTTTTTCTATTTAAATCTCTCTTTTATATTTTGATTACTCTGAAGCTTTTATTATGTTTGATTGATGTTGCCCAATTGGCTGTTGATATTTTCCGTGTTAGAATTGACATTTTTATTTAATGATATTTGAAGCATTTCAGTTTATGATTGTTCCTTTTTATTATTCCCAATCTGAGGATATTGTTATTCTAGTAGATTTAGTTTTTCCCCTTTTGGCTTTGGTTAAATAATTGGTAACTCTTGATTTATCAAACTCATTGTTGATTGAAAATTGGAATTAATTCATCCACTTAACTTACCTTCATAGTTAGAGGTTAACAAAGTGGGAGAAAAATCCAATTCTCATCACAATTGATAAGGATAACTGGGATAGGACCTCCAGTTCTTATACCTTGCCAAGAGATTTTATTAGTATTATTTTATTTTACTTATCATATAACATATTCGCACCTTACTTCCTAAACCCCAATTTACAAACCCATAACCAATAATAAGAACATACCTCCCTGCAATTCCTTGAGAAGACGACCCGAGGTTTGAATACTCGGTTAACAATTTTTAAAGGGGTTTGTTACTTGTGACAACCAAAACGTTTGTACGAAGGGATTTCTGTCGGTTTAGAGACTATATCTACAACACGACTGTTTTTATGAAATTCTTTACTGGCAAAAAACCTAACGTCAAAATGGCGCCGTTGCCGGGGAATTGCAAACGTGTGCCTTATTATTGGTTATTGTAAATATTTTTCAAAAAAAAAAATTTCAGATTTTTATTTTAAAATTTTTTTTATCTTATCTTATCTTTTTCAAAAATCATATCTGTTCCGAGGGTTACCTGAAACGTGCAGCTCGGTCTTCCGGCAAGGCCCGAGGTGGTGGGTCTGAGACCCGAGCTGGTTGTGCTGAACGGCGGGGGGTTGTACCTGCAATGACACTCCGATGCTTAAGTTAGCATGGGTCCAAGCAGATATCAAGTAGAATTAGAGTATGAGTTATACCTGGGTGCTCCAGTGTATTTATAGTAGTTGGCTGCGATCATCCCTGGATAAGATATTCTTATCTTATCTTATCTTTTGGGAGATTCATCTCTATCTTTGCGAAACCGCCTTTCCCAGGCCCTTTCGGCCTTTAGGTTTTGGGCTTAGTTCCTTCTGATGGGCCTTTCTTTGGCCTGTTTGTCCGAGGTCCGACCTCGAACGTGGGCCTTGGGTCGAGGTCGGGCCTTCTATCAGCTTTACCGAGTTTGGAGAGCTCGGTCAGGGTATGAACAGTGCCCCTGCCCGAGTTCGTCTTTTTTCGGAAGGTCGAGCTCGGGCATAGTAGTTTTTCAAAATTTGAAAACGGTCGTTTCAGCATTTATTGCTTGTTACCGTTTCTTCCTCGATTTCCGTGCGGCGCTCTGTGGAGGCTTTATTTATTTGCCCCTTTCTTCATTTTTCTTTGTTTATTCATCACTTCTTTTCGAGCATCTTCTCTTCTTTCTCTCTGTTCTTCGTCTTCCATTTTTTGTGCGTTTTTTTCAGAGTTCTTTTCTGCGCCGCCGTTTTTCCTTTCGTCGGAGCTCGTCGCTTTCTTCTTTTCCAGGTTTGCTTTTTTCGCTTTTATTCTTCGTACGCTTCTTTTTTCTGATATCTTCTATGCCCGGGTTGCCCCGAAAAGAGGCGCCGCTATTGCTTTGTATGTGTGTGTGGGGGGACTCTTTTCTCCGATCCATTTTTGTTATTCGAGTTGCTGCCTTCTTGTTTGTAAAAGAACTTTGCTTTCTTTTGTTTTTGTTGAATTTGGTTTTTCTGCCTTTGTGTGATTTTGTCTTGCTGTTGTATTCTTTCTTTGTAGGCAAGATTTTTTTATGTCTCGAAAGGTGTTTCAAGCAATGTCGACCAAGATTCCGAGTGGTCTAGGTTGGGTAGATCCTGCTCCTTTAAGGGTCCCGTCTGTTGTAGATTCTGAGTATCTGATTAGGTTCCGTAGGGAGTGTAGTATTTGTGAGAACAGGGAGTCTGAGCGGGATTACGAGTTAGCAGCCCCGGAGTCCGAGGAGAGGGTATGTTTTCCGCCGTTAGAGAGTTCCGAGAAACTTTTCTTCTATGCTTATGATTGTTTCTTCTCCAAGCTAGGTGTCCGTCTTCCTTTCACCGACCTGGAATCCGAGGTCCTTTGGTCTTGTAACCTTGCCCCTACACAACTCCATCCGAACTTTTGGGCGTTTTTAAAGCTTTTCCAACTTTTGTGTCAGATTTTAGGCGTCTCCCCTTCTGTTTCTCTTTTTTCTTATCTGTTTGTACTGACGAAGCCGGGGTCGGGTGCTGGGAAGGTGTCCTGGGTTTCGTTTAGGGCTAACCAGGGTAGGAAATTTTGCACTTTGTATGATGAGTCGTTTCACGATTTCAAAAACTATTACTTCAAAGTCCGGGCTGTTGGAGATGTCCGACCTTTTTTCTTAGATGAGAGTGGGGAGCCTTCGTTTCCTCTTTGTTGGCAAGAGAGTGTGGTGTCGGTTAAGTACACTTTCGAGAGTCTAGATGAGGTGGAACAGGCTTTCGTTGGTGTGTTGAGCAGTCTATGGGGTCGGGCACCTTACTTGGATACGAAGAAAATGTTGGGAGATCCAAGCCTTCTCCGTTCCGAGTTAGGTAGCTCCCGACCTCTTTTTGAGATTTCATTTTCATATTTTGACTTTGTTTTGATCTTTCTGTTTGATAACCTCTTTGTTTCATTTCTGCAGAGATGTCTTCTCAGGCTGATTCTATGAAGTTTCTCCGTCGAGCGAAGAAATCTGCGGCATCTCGGAATATCGAGGCTGAAGCTTCTCCCCGACCTTCTCCGCAGAAGACTACAATTGGTGTTCAGACTCGGTCGAAGACCATTCCGGTCCCTCAGTTCCGAGCTATAACTCAGGATCCTCCGACCTCCGGACCCGGTCAGCTTTCCCCGACCTCGACCTCGGGTCCTCCCCCCAAGAAACAGAAGACTTCCCGAGAGCCTGCTGGTTTCAATGACAAGGATTTCGATGCTCTCGGTTGGGTTGAGCAGCACATTCTTCCTCAGACTTTTATTTCTACTGATGATGCGTCCATGGAGCATCACTTTCAGTATATGGCGCGGAGTTGTGTTCGGATGGCTAGCCTTCATGCCGCCATTGCTCGGGAGTTTAAGAAAGCTCCCTTGGGGCGACCAGCTCCCGACTTGAGAAGGCCCGGTCCGAGCTTGATAAGGTTAGTCAGCTGAAGGATGCTAGGATTGCCGAGCTGGAGGAGTCTTTGGAGGAAGAGAAGACTAGGGCTACCGCGGCTGTGGCGGTGGCGAAGACGTCTGAGGAGATGGCGAGGGTGGCGACGGAGAACTATACCAAGCTGTATGCTGAGCTTGTGGAGACGAAGGAGAAGCTGCAATCTGCTCGGGATGACTTTTATGAGCTGGAAGATAATGTGGCCAAGGGTATGGATGCTATGTTTGTGAATTTGAGGGATCAGGTCCGGGTTCTTGCTCCCGAATTGGATCTCAGTTTGTTCAGTACGGATAACATGGTTGTGGAGGGGAAGATTGTTCCTGCCCCTGTTGAGGATGAGGTTCCGATGTCCGACCCCAAGGCTCCGGTGTCCGACCCCGAGGCTCCGGTCGTGAACCCGACTTCACCTTTGGCCGAGGATAGAGTTGGTATGGAGGTTCCAAGCGATGGTGCTGTTCCTGCAGTCCCGATATCCATGTTTCAGCCAGGTGTTGATGCGGAGTCTGGAAAGGGCCTTGATCCTCTGTAATTTTTTGTACTTTTTGTGCTTTTGCCCGACCTGTGGGCTTTTTGTTTTTTGGATGTTTTCTGCAAACATTTTGGACACCTGTTCTGCTATTTTAGCTACTCTTGTAGCTTTATTATGCCATGCTTTGTGTTTCGATTGTCTCGTTCCGCTTTTATGCTTTTAGTTGTTCTCGGGTAACAACTTTTTAGCTAGCGTTTTGACTTCTCGCTTTTTGCTTTTTTAGTTGTTTTTGGGTAACAACTTTTAGCTAGCGCTTTGACTTCTCGCTTTTTGCTTTTTAGTTGTTTTTGGGTAACAACTTTTTAGCTAGTGCCTTGACTTTCTCGCTTTTTGCTTTTTAGTTGTTTTTGGGTAACAACCTTTTAGCTAGCGCCTTGACTTTCTCGCTTTTTGCTTTTTAGTTGTTTTTGGGTAACAACTTTTTAGCTAGCGCCTTGACTTTCTCGCTTTTTGCTTTTTAGTTGTTTTTGGGTAACAACTTTTTAGCTAGCGCCTTGACTTTCTCGCTTTTTGCTTTTTAGTTGTTTTTGGGTAACAACTTTTTAGCTAGCGTTTCTCGAAGTCCTGGTTCTTTGCCAGCTTCTTTCTTGGGTCCGAGTTTACTCTCGGACATCGGGATCCTTGAGTACCCCTTTGGTCAGGTCCGACTTCGTTGTTTGGTCGGCCTTTTTTAAGTTATTTTTGTAACTTCTTTTCTATTTGGCTTTTTGAGCCATTTCAGAGTTACTTTTATAACTTCTCACATTAATTTGAACCTCGTCGCTTCATCTTTGCCGACCTCGTATGGCCTTTGGCAAATGATTTTTTGCGTTTTGCCGAGCATAAATTAATGCGCCTTGGTGGGGTACTTTTTAGGATATGCTTTATAACGAGAAAGAGAAAATAAAGAAATTTGATTAGTAAAAAAGAAGAATATGTACAAAGTGTTTACCCTTTTGACTAGGCCGGGTGTCCTACTTAACCGGGTGTCTCATTAAAAAACCCTCGTGGGGAAAAAGAGTACACCTCGGGTTAAGTTTTTCTAGCTGTAGTATCGTCTTAGGTTACAGGCGTGCCAGGTTCTGGGCAGCTCATTGCCTTCTAGGTCGGATATCTTGTAGTAGCCTGTCCCTAAGACTTCTGTTACTTTGTAGGGCCCCTTCCAATTTGCGGCTAGCTTTCCTTCTCCCGATTTTTGTGTTCCGATGTCGTTTCGGATTAAAATCAGGTCGTGAGTGGAGAAGCTTCGTTTTATCACCTTTCGGTTATATCTGAGGGCCGTTCGTCGTTTTAAGACTTCTTCTCTGATTCGGGCTCTTTCTCGGACCTCGGGTAGGAGGTCGAGTTCTTCCCTTTGTGCCTGAGGGTTGCCTCCTTCGTTGTAGAAGATGGTTCTGGGTGATCCTTCGTCTATTTCGACGGGAATCATTGCCTCCATTCCGTAGGCTAGTCGGAATGGGGATTCTCCTGTTGTAGAGTGCGGGGTTGTCCGATATGCCCATAATACCTGGGGGAGTTCATCGGCCCATGCCCCTTTGGCCTCTTGGAGTCTTCGTTTTAACCCGGCCAAGATGACTTTATTTGCGGCCTCTGCTTGTCCATTGGCTTGCGGGTGTTCGACCGATGTGAACTGCTGTTTGATTTTTAGCTCGGCCACCAAGTTCTGAAAACTTGTGTCTGTGAACTGTGTTCCATTGTCTGTTGTGATGGAGTAGGGGACTCCGAACCTCGTGACAATGTTTTTGTATAGGAATTTACGGCTTTTCTGAGCCGTAATAGTGGCTAAGGGTTCAGCCTCGATCCACTTTGTGAAGTAGTCGACCCCTACTATGAGGTACTTGACTTGCCCCGGTCCTTGTGGGAATGGGCCGAGTAGGTCGAGTCCCCACTTTGCGAAGGGCCATGGTGCGGTGATGCTTATGAGGTCTTCGGGCGGTGCTTTGTGAAAATTGGCGTGTTTTTGGCAGGGGGGCATATTTTCACAAACTCTGCCGCGTCTCTTTGCAAGGTCGGCCAGTAGAACCCGGCTCTGACTATTTTCTTGGACAGGGCCCGGGCTCCGAGATGGTTCCCACACATGCCTTTGTGGACTTCTTCGAGGACGCTCTTTGTTTCTGTGGTCGGGACGCACCTCAGGAGGGGGTTTGAGAATCCTCTTCTGTATAATACGTCGTGGATTAACGTGTAGTTCTGGGCGTCTTTTGTAAGCCTTTTAGCTTCTTTTCTTTCGGCGGGGAGAGTTCCCGATTTCAGATAGTTGAGTATGGGGGTTATCCATCCTTGTTGTTGCCCGGATATATTTAGTATTTCTTCCTCCCTTAACACGGAGGGGGATTGTAGAGTTTCTTGGAGGAGACTTCTGTTGTTCCCTCCGGGCTTGGTGCTAGCAAGTTTGAGAGGGCGTCTGCCCGGGCATTTTGCTCCCGGGGTATGTGCTGGATTTGTATTTCCGGGAAGTGTCGTAATTGCGCCTGTGTTTGGTCTAGGTATTTTTTCATAGTAGGGTCTTTGGCCTGGTAGCTTCCATTTACTTGTGATGCGACGACCTGGGAGTCGCTGAAGATCGTGATCCTCTTTGCTCTGACCTCTTCGGCTAGTTTTAGTCCCGCTAGTAGGGCTTCGTATTCGGCTTGGTTATTTGAGGCCTGGAACTCGAATTTTAGGGATAGCTCAATCCGTGTTCCTTGATCGCTTTCGAGTATAACACCGGCCCCGCTTCCTGTTTTGTTTGAGGATCCGTCGACATACAGATTCCATGAGAGTGGGGTTCCCGGGGTCTCAGTGTATTCTGCGACGAAGTCGGCTAGGTATTGAGATTTTATGGCAGTCCGAGCTTCATAGTGGAGGTCGAACTCGGACAATTCCACCGCCCATTGTAGGATTCGTCCTGCCATGTCTGTCTTTTGTAGGATGTGTCTCATGGGTTGGTTTGTCCGGACTTTGATGGTGTGGGCTTGAAAGTAGGGGCGGAGTCTCCGAGCTGTGAACACTAGTGCATAGGCGAATTTCTCTATTTTCTGATAGTTTAATTCGTCCCCTTGTAGTGCTTTGCTTACGAAGTATATGGGGTGTTGCCCCTCCTCATTTTCTCGTATTAGTGCCGAGGCGACTGCCCGATGTCCGACCGACAGGTATAGTACGAGCTCTTCCCCTTTTAGAGGTCGGGTTAAGATTGGTGGCTGCCCGAGGAATTCCTTGAATTCTTGGAAGGCCTTTTCGCATTCCGGGGTCCAAGAGAAGGGTTTCCCTTTCTTTAGGAGTGAGTAGAGAGGGAGTGATCTTATCGCTGATCCTGCCAAGAATCTTGATAGGGCGGCTAGTCTCCCATTTAGTTGTTGTACTTCTTTGACACACGTCGGGCTTTTCATATTGAGTATTGCTTGGCATTTGTCCGGGTTTGCTTCGATGCCTCTCTGAGTCAGCATGAAGCCTAAGAACTTCCCGGCTTCTGCGGCGAAGGTGCACTTTGTCGGGTTAAGTCTCATGTTGTGTTTCCGGAGGGTGTCGAAGATACTGCTGAGGTCGGCGACCAAGTTTCTGTCTTCTTGTGTCTTTACTAGCATGTCGTCGACGTACACCTCTAGCTGTAGCCCGATGTGTTCTGAGAACATTTTGTTCATTAGCCTCTGGTAGGTTGCCCCTGCGTTCTTTAGCCCGAAGGGCATTACTACGTAGCAGTAGTTTGCCCTTGGGGTTATGAACGAGGTCTTTTCTTGGTCGGGTCCATACATCGGGATTTGATTGTATCCCGAGTATGCATCCATGAAGGAGAGGTATCTGTAGCCCGAAGCGGCATCGACTAAGGCGTCGATGTTCGGTAGTGGATATGGATCTTTGGGGCAGGCTTTGTTGAGATCCGTGTAGTCGACGCACATCCTCCATTTTCCATTGGGCTTCTTCACTAGGACCACGTTTGCGAGCCATAGGGGGTACTTTACTTCCCTAATGAACCCTGCATCTAGTAGTGCTTGCACTTGTTCTTCTATTGCTTGCATGCGTTCGGGCCCGAGCTTCCTGCGTCTTTGTTGGACAGGTCGGGATCCCGGGTATACTGATAGCTTATGGCACATCAGGTCGGGGCTTATGCCTGGTATATCGGAGGCTTTCCAGGCGAAGAGGTCGGAATTCTCCCTTAAGAGGGTTGTGAGTTCCTCCTTTAGGCCTGCTTCGAGGTTTGCCCCTATGTTTGTTACTTTCTCGGGTGTGTTCCCGATCTGGATCTTTTCGGTCTCTCCTTCTGGTTGTGGCCGAAGATCTTCTCGGGCTTGGACTCGCCCGAGTTCTATTGTGTTGACCTCTTTCCCTTTTAGGCTCGGGCTTTCGTTGTAGCATCGTCGTGCTAGTTTTTGGTCGCCTTTTAGGGTAGCGATTCCCTTTGCGGTAGGGAACTTCATACAGAGGTGTGGGGTCGAGACTATAGCCGCTAGTCTGTTTAGGGTTGGTCGTCCGATGAGGGCATTGTATGCTGAAGTGACGTCGACTACAATGTAGTCGATGCTTAGTGTTTTGGTTTGCTCGCCTTTTCCAAAGGTAGTGTGTAATGAGATGTATCCCAAGGGGCGGATCGGGGTATCTCCTAGTCCAAACAGGTCAGTGGGATAGGCTTTTAGCTCTTTTTCTTCGAGTCCGAGCTTGTCGAAGGCTGCTTTGAACAGGATATCTGCTGAGCTTCCTTGGTCGATCAGGGTTCGATGTAAGTTGGCGTTGGCTAGGATGATGGTGATCACCATAGGGTCGTCGTGTCCGGGTATTATTCCAAGAGCATCTTCTCGGGTAAATGAGATAGTAGGTAACTCGGGTAAGGGGCTGTCTTCTCGGACATGGTAGACTTCTTTGAGGTGTCTCTTCCGTGAGGATTTGGATGTCCCTCCCCCTGCGAAACCTCCATTTATCATGTGTATGTGCCTTTCAGGAGTTCGCGGGGTTCGTGTTTGCTCGGCCCGATCTTCGTTATCTCCCCGTCTTCTCTTTCTGGTTTCTTCTCCTTTCTCAGCTATGTATCTGTCGAGTTTTCCCTCTCTGGCTAGCTTTTCTATAACATTCTTTAAGTCGTGGCAGTCGTTAGTAGAGTGGCCGTAGAGTCTGTGATATTCGCAGTACTCGGACCGATCTCTTCCTGCTCTCTTGTGCTTCAGAGGTTTGGGTGGTGGGATCTTCTCGGTGTGGCATACTTCTCTGTAGACGTCTACCAGGGAGACTCGGAGGGGAGTGTAGCTGTGGTATTTTCGTGGCTTGTCCGAGTTGGATTCTTCTTTCTTTTTCTGTTCCCGATCTCGATCTCGGGGCGGGTAGGTTGACTCCTTCCTGGAAGAGTCTCTCAGCTGGGAGGTTTCTTCCATGTTGATATACTTTCCTGCCCGTTCTTGTACTTCGTATAAGGAGGTCGGGTATCTTTTGGATAGGGATTGGCTAAACGGTCCTTCTTTTAGGCCGTTTGCTAGTCCCATGATGGCTGCTTCCGTGGGCAAGTGTTGTATGTCCAGGCAGGCCTTGTTGAATCGCTCTATGTACTCTCTGAGAGTTTCTTGGTTGCCTTGTTTGATCCCGAGTAGGCTGGGGGCATATTTTGCCTTGTCCTTTTGAATAGAGAACCTTGTTAAGAATTTTTTGGTCAGGTCTTCAAAGCTGGAGATTGATCCTGGTGGCAGGTTGTCGAACCACTTCATGGCTGACTTAGTGAGAGTGGTGGGGAAGGCTTTGCATCGAATCGCGTCGGAGGCGTCGACCAAGTACATTCTGCTTCTGAAATTGCTGAGGTGATGACTTGGATCGGTGGTGCCGTCGTAGAGGTCCATATCTGGTGGTTTGAAGTTTCGCGGTACCTTCTCTTTCATGATCTCTTGTGTGAAGGGATCATGGTTGCTTTCGGGAGTGGTGCCGTGTTCCGTCCGATCTTTTAGGTTGGCCTCTATCTTCCGCAGTTTTTCTTCCAATTCTCTGCGTTTGCGAGCTTCCCTTCTCAGATCCTGTTCAGTTTCCTTCTGCTTCTTTACGTCTTCTTCGAGTTGTCTCAGCCGGCTTTGTTGTGCCCGAACTGTTTCCAGAATCTCCGAACTTTTTTCTCTTTCGGGATTTTGTGGATCTTTGTTTGGGGGTGATGTCTTTGGGCGATTCTGTTTGTTTCCTCCTGGAGTGCGTGGTGATAGAGGGCTGTCCGGCCGTTCTCCGGTGTCAACTTCCTCTTCTTGTTCTGATGTAGCGTGGTTATTGTTGGGAGGGTCGTCCGCCATGGTAAAGGGATGACTTCCAGGTCCCCGGCAACGGCGCCAATGTTCCGAGGGTTACCTGAAACGTGCAGCTCGGTCTTCCGGCAAGGCCCGAGGTGGTGGGTCTGAGACCCGAGCTGGTTGTGCTGAACGGCGGGGGGTTGTACCTGCAATGACACTCCGATGCTTAAGTTAGCATGGGTCCAAGCAGATATCAAGTAGAATTAGAGTATGAGTTATACCTGGGTGCTCCAGTGTATTTATAGTAGTTGGCTGCGATCATCCCTGGATAAGATATTCTTATCTTATCTTATCTTTTGGGAGATTCATCTCTATCTTTGCGGAACCGCCTTTCCCAGGCCCTTTCGGCCTTTAGGTTTTGGGCTTAGTTCCTTCTGATGGGCCTTTCTTTGGCCTGTTTGTCCGAGGTCCGACCTCGAACGTGGGCCTTGGGTCGAGGTCGGGCCTTCTATCAGCTTTACCGAGTTTGGAGAGCTCGGTCAGGGTATGAACAATATCTTTTTCACAATTATTTTCCTATCTTTTTCAAAAATTATATCCTTTTCAAAATATTTTCTTTTTATTAATTTGTGTTTTTATTTTCCCCTAATACTATGAATTCTCATCCCTCTTGCTTTGAGTTTGGTTCTAACTTTGTTGAAGGAAATAGAAACCACAGCAGGAATATACATCAAGGTCAGACCAATCAAGGATGGATGGAACCAAGAGGATCTAATCAACCCTTTAGGCAACAACACCATCCTAGATATCATGGACAAAGACCAGGCTACAATGCATCCCAAGCTGATAGATATGGTGGACCACCTTGTAGCTACCAACAAGCCCCACCCTATGCTCAGAGATCATCCTTTCAACACAACCTCAACCCGCCACACTCACAAGCCCCTTTCCACCATTCACCCCCATATGACCCTAACCGTCAACCACCATACCAACCACCTTATGAGCCATATGAACCATATATAGAACCACCCCAATTCCAACCCAATTACTCACAAGAACCACCACTTCAATATTCACCATCTTCATATCCATCAATCCAAGAGCATTATGATCCTACTTATGAAAACCGAGTGTATCAAGAGGCAAAGGATCGTCTCAAGGAAACAATAGATCGATTTCAGGCAACCACTCAACAACAGGGGCAAGTATTAATTCAATGGGCTTCTAGACGCTTAAATACACAAGGATTAGCCACAGCCCCATGTGGACAGTCTAGTGAAGAGCATAGCATAAAGGAGATACCAGAAACTCCAGTGGACAAGACAGAGCATGAATTCATACTAGAACAAGTAGAAGAAGCTATCATTGTTCAAAAAGAAGAGTTGGTTGAAGACTTAGGAGATACAAAACCTCCATGGGAAAGTCCAGTCATAAAACCCCCTTCCAAGACGGTTGAAATTGATGCTGAAGAAGGTGTACAACCTCCAAAGCATATCATAGTTGAAGACTTGGAAGAGGTTGATCAAGAGATGGAGATTCAAGAAGAAGAAGCACAACCTCCCATGCCCTTGGAAAGCAATGAAAAGGAGATTGAATTGAAAGAGAGCTACCAAGAGGAAGAGGTTGAAATTGAAGAAGTTTGCAAAGAGGTGGTAATTATCAGAGAAGAGCACAAGGGAGTGGAGCTTGCAAATTCATTAAAGATACCTCCCCCTAAGTCGCCATCATCCTTCACAACATTCAAGTGGGTAAAATTCATATCCCATAGCTTTCTAATCCCACTTCAATATGGGCTACTGGAGACGGATGGTCAACTTAGAGCTCTTTGTGGCATTAAGAGTAAAAGGAAGATGGTCAGTGGTAAGAATTGTCCTGCAAGGTTCATCATGGTTGGAAGCTTTAAGCTTAAACGTAAAGGTTGGTATAGAGCTCAACTGAATGGGTCTAGGAAGCTGTTTGGTCGCTGCAGTGAGAATTCAGATCACCTTTCACCCGGCTGGAAAAATGCAGATCAAGACAAAAACGGGTGTAAAGGTAAAGTTTGGGATCCTGGAATCTGTTCTGACATTTGTCACCCCGGGAGCCTAAGAATCTGTTTGAAGCTTTGTAAGGGCTTTACGTGCTTAGTCTGGGACCCCGGAGATTACTGGAGATACAAACATTGGTGGGGATTCCTGGATCAGTACAAGCATAAGCCACCATAACAGGAAGCTCATCAAATGTCCAACTTAAGGAATTTAACTAAAAGTGCTAGGTGGGAGACAACCTACCATGGTATGATCGTTTCTTTTTCAATTTTATTTCGTTTTGTTTGTTTTTATTTTATTTTATTTTATTATATTGAACCTGGAGTTTTGCATCACATTCATATTAACGCTGCATTCGGCATCTTTTCAGATTAAAAAAAAAAAAAGCGAGCACGTGACGCGCCCGCATCAGCGACGCGTCCACGTCGCAAGGAGATGAGAGAATAATAAATTGAACAAAGAGTTACGCAGGAGCAGGGCTGGAGGCGCGCTATTAGCACAAATTGACTCCACGCGAACGCGTCGATAACGCGTCCGCGTCATTTGGAAAAATAGCCTCCCACGCGACCGCGTCACCCACGCGGCCGCGTGACCTGAAATCGGCGTAAAAAAGGGTGTATGGCCGAAAGTTGAGCTGGAATTGGGCTGGACCCGTGCTAGCAGCACAAGCCCTGCCACGCGAACGCGTCACCCACGCGTCCGCGTCATATTGGAAATAAGGCCACCTGCGCGATCGCGTCGACCACGCGACCGCGTCACCCTGGATTTTGGCAATACCAAGTTTCGAACAGAGAGTTGTGCGACCGCGAGGCTGCACTCGCGCCACTAGCACAAATCGAGTCACGCGATCGCGTGCCCCACGCGTCCGCGTCGCCCAACCTTATCGTGCACCACGCGACCGCGTCACCCACGCGACCGCGTCGCCAGCATCGCACAACCTATCCAGATTAGTGCCAATTTTCTTATCTTCTCTTTTCTAATCCTAATTTCTTCCTTCTCTCTCCTTTCTCACTTTCTTTTCTTCTTATCCTTTTTCCCTCTCATTTTATTTTACTTCATTTATTTGCATATTTCATTCATTGCATTATTCTCATTGGTGTTGGAGTTTTATTTGGATAAGTGCCTTATTTTATTTGAGCACGTGGCTACTCGGAGAAGAGATTTGACAATTGACATTTACTTATGGCTCTCATATACATTTGGATTACATTATTTTCATCCCTATTTTAACTTGCACACCCAATGTATTTGGGATTATCATTCACAATTGTCATCATTACACATGCTCTTTAATTTGGCACATTTATTACTTGATGCTTGAGCTACGCCTTTCATGCCTATTATTTGCATGTTTTTACCCTCTTGCATCTAATTATTTTGAATTGCTCTTTATTGTTGTCTTCCCTACATGTTGTAGCTACCATATAGATGGACTATCATCTTTCCTTTGGCATTCTTTATCAGTTGGAATTTCCTCCCTTCTGGTCTTAGTTTTCTATATTTCACACTCTTCCTTTTTCTTCTTCCTTAGGCATAGGTACCAAGAAAGGAAAAGAGAAGGCCACTAACAAGACATCAGCAAGGAAAGGAACCAAGAGATCTCCAACTAAGGCGCCTCCATCTACAAGCGTCAGTTGGAGCAACCCGTCCACTTGCACATCTCAGCATGCACCGAGGACGGTGCAATCTTTAAGTGTGAGGAGGTCGATACCGATCTCCATGGGTTAGTTACTTCTTGACTCAACACCAATATTTTATTTTATTTGTTTGTTCATTGTTGCATTTGCATGTTTAATTGTTTTTGTGTATATTTTACTACTTGGTTAAAGTAATATTCTTCTTTTTCAAGAAATTTTTATAGTATTTCACTAATTTGAATAAAACTTTTAGAAAAACTTGTTTGAAGAAATATTATTTTGGAACATAGTTTAGAGCTCGAACACAAAACCAGTGAGATTTTGAGCCTATTTGATTGGTTGCATTTTATCAACCAATATTTTATTTTTGGTGTGTGTTTCTCTCTCTAAAATTGTGATCTTTGTCTTGCTTAGTTCTATATTTCCATTGTTTAATGTATGCATACACTTATATGATTGAGGCCTTGTTTCACTGAGCTTACATACCCATATGGCCTTAACCTTTTCATTATCCTTTGCAAACCAATTTGAGCCTATTTTGCCCCTTTGTTCTTTACTTTAGCACATCATTAACTCTAAGCGGAAAACAATAGTGTCCTTAATTTGAATCCTTAGTTAGCTTAGACTAGTGAGAGTGCTCATAAATTAAGTGTGGGAAAAGTGGGTTTGGAAACAATTGGTTTGAGAATTGTGTATGTTAGAATTTTCTGAAAATGTGAAAGACTGTTGAGAATATGTTCATGCATTCAATACTTTAATCATATGCATTGAAAAAAAAAGAAAAATAAAAGAAAAATAAAGGAGAAAAAGAAAAGAAAAATAGCAAATAATAAAAGGGGACAAAATGCCCCAAAGTAAGTGGTGAAAGCAATCCATATGAGTTGTACTTGAAATTAGAATGTATGAATATGTGGAAAACATAGTTAATGGACAGTTAGGTTTGTATTGTGATTACATGGATTGTCTAAAGTTAGGTGGAAAGTTTAAGTTAATTAAGGATTCAGATTTTAGTCCACTTGACCAAATACAATCCTACCTTGACCCTAACCCCATTACAACCCTTAAAAGACCTCTTGATTTGTGTATTTGTGCATTAAATTTATGTTGATTTTTAGATGAAGAGCAAGCCTTAGAAAGCAAGGTCAGTAGAGAATTGAGAGATTGAACCTTAAACACCTGAGTGATTAGAGTGTATACACTACCAGTAAGGGTTCGATGCTCAATTCCTTGTTCCCTGCTTTCATAAGCTATTTTCTTCTTACAAGTCTATTTGTGCTTCATTTTTATGATTTGAATTAGTGAAATCCAATTCATATTTATTCTTGGGGATTTATTTGCTTTTAACCAAGTAAGTAGAAACATTTTTCATTTAGTTGCATTCATAGGTTGCATCTCATGCATTCTACCATTCCTCTTCATTCCTTTATAGTTTCTCTTGAGCTTAGCATGAGGACATGCTTTTGTTTAAGTGTGGGGAGGTTGATAAACCACTATTTTATGGTTTATCTTGTGCTCAATTGAGTGGATTTTATCAACTCTTTACCCACTTATTCATACTATTTGCATGTTTTACATTTCCCTTCCTAATTATGTGCTTTGATTGAAAACATGCTTCTTTGGACTTATATTTGCTTATTATTAATCCTCTCTTATTACCATTAGATGACTTGATATGTGTGTTAAGTGTTTTCAGAGATTACAAGGCAGGAATGACTCAGAGGATGGAAAGGAAGCATGCAAAAGTGGAAGGAATACAAGAAGTTGGAGAAACTGCTAAGCTGTCCAGCCTGACCTCTTTGCACTCAAACGGCTATAACTTTAGCTACAGAAGTCCAAATAACGCGGTTCCAGTTGCGTTGAAAAGCTAACGTCCGGGACTTTGATTTGGTATATGATATGCCATAGTGGCCCTGACGCTAGGCGACGTGACCGCGTGATCCATGCGGCCGCGTCGCAAGTGACAAAAATCAGCGAAGTTAAATTCGCAACCAGCGAATTCTGGGCTGTTTCTGACCCAGTTCTCAGCCCAGAGAACACAGATTAGAGGCTATAAAGTGGGAGAATGCATCCATTCATTAGCAGGCACTCATAATTCACTTTCCATGATTTATATTTAGTTTTGAAAGAGGTTCTCTCCTCTCTCTCTTAGGATTAGGATTAGGATTAGAAATTAGGATTTTTAGAAACTAGGATTTAGGACTTCTCTTAGCTTTCTAGAGTGACTCTTGATCCAGGTTCAATATTCCTTTTTCTATTTAAACCTCTCTTTTATATTTTGATTACTCTGAAGCTTTTATTATGTTTGATTGATGTTGCCCAATTGACTGTTGATATTTTCCGTGTTAGAATTGACATTTTTATTTAATGATATTTGAAGCATTTCAGTTTATGATTGTTCCTTTTTATTATTCCCAATCTGAGGATATTGTTATTCTAGTAGATTTAGTTTTTCCCCTTTTGGCTTTGGTTAAATAATTGGTAACTCTTGATTTATCAAACTCATTATTGATTGAAAATTAGAATTAATTCATCCACTTAACTTACCTTCATAGTTAGAGGTTAACAAAGTGGGAGAAAAATCCAATTCTCATCACAATTGATAAGGATAACTGGGATAGGACCTCCAGTTCTTATACCTTGCCAAGAGATTTTATTAGTATTATTTTATTTTACTTATCATATAACATATTCGCACCTTACTTCCTAAACCCCAATTTACAAACCCATAACCAATAATAAGAACATACCTCCCTGCAATTCCTTGAGAAGACGACCCGAGGTTTGAATACTCGGTTAACAACTTTTAAAGGGGTTTGTTACTTGTGACAACCAAAATGTTTGTACGAAGGGATTTCTGTCGGTTTAGAGACTATATCTACAACACGACTGTTTTTATGAAATTCTTTACTGGCAAAAAACCTAACGTCAATCCTTCCATGAGAAATTTGGATGATTTCTCCATGAGGAATTATAGGTGTTCCCATAGGGTTCACCCATGTAATTCACCTCTGCCATTGCAGGGTTCTCAGGATCATAAGCTTCTTCTTCAGAAGCTGCCTCTTTAGTACTGTTGGATGTATTTTGCCATCCATTCAGACTCTGAGAAATCATGTTGATTTGCTGAGTCAACATTTTGTTCTGAGCCAATATGGCATTCAGAGCATCAATTTCAAGAACTCCCCTCTTCTGAGGCGTCCCATTATTCATAGGATTCCTCTTAGAGGTGTACATGAATTGGTTATTTGCAACCATGTCAATGAGATCTTGAGCTTCTGCAGGCGTTTTCTTTAGGTGAATGGATCCACCTGCAGAATGGTCCAGTGACATCTTAGAAAGCTTAGATAGACCATCATAGAATATATCCAAAATGGTCCACTCTGAAAGCATGCCAGAAGGACACTTTTTGGTCAACTGTTTGTATCTTTCCCAAGCTTCATAGAGGGATTCACCATCTTTTTGCTTGAAGGTCTGAACATCCACTCTAAGCTTGCTCAGCTTTTGAGGAGGAAAGAAATTGGGCAAGAAGGCCGTGACCAGCTTATCCCAAGAGTCCAGGCTATCTTTAGGTTGTGAGTCCAACCATTTCTAGCTCTGTCTCTTACAGCAAAGGGAAAAAGCATGAGCCTGTAGACTTCAGGATCTACTCTATTAGTCTTAACAGTATCACAGATCTACAAGGATTCAGTTAAAAACTGATAGGGATCTTCTAATGGAAGTCCATGGAACTTGCAGTTCTGTTGCATTAGAGCAACTAGTTGAGGCTTTTGCTCAAAATTGTTTGCTCCAATAGCAGGGATTGAGATGCTTCTTCTATAAAAATTGGAAGTAGGTGTAGTATAATCACCAAGCATCCTCCTTGCGCTTCCACCATTGTTATTGGGTTCGGCCATGTCTTCTTTTTCGAGATTCTCTGTAAGGTTTTTTCTGGATTGTTATGCTTTAGCTTCTCTTAGCTTCTTCTTCAGAGTCCTTTTAGGTTCAGGATCTGCTTCAACAAGAATGTCCTTGTCCTTGCTCCTGCTCATATGAAAAAGAAGAGAACAGAAAAGGAAGAGGAATCTTCTATGTCACAGTATAGAGATTCCTTTATGTGAGTAGAAAAAAAAAAGAATAGAAGAAGGATGAGAAAAATTCGAACATAGAGGAGAAGAGAAAGTTCAAATTTTTAGATGAAGAGAAGTGTTAGTAATTAACTAAATAAATAGAAAGGGATGAGAGGGGGAGAATTTCTAGAACTGTTTTTGAAAAATAGTTAGTGATTTTCGAAAATTGAGAGAAGAAATACAATTAAAATTAAAATTTGAAACAATTAGTTAATTAAAAAGAATTTCGAAAAAGGGTAAGGTGATTTTTGAAAATTGGAAAGAGAAAAGTAGTTAGGTGGTTTTGAAAAAGATAATAAATAGTAAAACAAACAAAAAGTCAATTAGTTAGTTGAAAAAGATTTGAAAATCAATTTTGAAAAGATAAGGAGTTAGAAAAGATTTTGAAATTGATTTTGAAAAAGATATGATTTGAAAAGATATGGTTGAAAAAGATTTGATTTTTAAAATTAAAATCGATTACTTCACTAACAAGAAACTAAAGGATATGATTCTAGAATTTAAAGATTGAACCTTTCTTAACAAAAAAGTAACAAACTTCAACTTTTTGAATCAATCACATTAATTGTTAGTGAAGTTTTCGAAAATTATGAAATAAAATTAAGAAAAAGATTTTGAAAATCAAATTTTAAAATTTTTGAAAATAATAAAAAAATAAAAAAGATTTGATTTTTGAAAAGATAGGATTTTTAAAATTGAAATCTTGACTTGACTAACAAGAAACAACTTATTTTAAAAATTTTTGACTAAGTCAACCCAAAGATTTCGAAATTTATGAGAGAAATAAGGAAAATATAATTTTTTTGATTTTTGAATTTTTATTGATGAGAGAGAAAAACACAAATATGACCCAAAACATGAAAATTTTGGATCAAAACGAATGATGCATGCAAGAACACTATGAATGTCAAGATGAACACCAAGAACACTTTGAAGATCAAGATGAACATCAAGACTTATTTTTAAAAAATTTTCAAGAAAAGAAAAACATGCAAGACACCAAACTTAGAAATTTTTAATACTTAGACACTATGAATGCAAAAATGCATATGAAAAACAACAAAAAACATAAAACAAGAAAATATGAAGATCAAACAAGAAGACTTACCAAAAACAACTTAAAGATCATAAAGAACACCATGCATGAGTTTTTTCGAAAAATGCACAAATTTTAAAAACATGCATTTGACACCAAACTTAAAAATTGACACTAGACTCAAACAAGAAACACAAAAATATTTTTTTATTTTATAATTTTATAAAAAAAATTTTGGATTTTTCGAAAATAATTTTTTGGAAAAACGAAAACAAAGAAAAAATTTTTGAAAGATTTTTGAAAAGAAAATTACCTAATCTGAGCAACAAGATGAACCGTCAGTTGTCCAAACTCGAACAATCCCTGGCAACGGCGCCAAAAACTTGGTGCACGAATTTGTGATCATCAACAATGGCACCAAAGACTTGGAGCTCTCAAACGTGAATCACAATTTGTCACAACTTCGCACAACTAACCAGCAAGTGCACTGGGTTATCCAAGTAATACCTTACGTGAGTAAGGGTCGATCCCACGGAGATTGTTGGTATGAAACAAGCTATAGTCATCTTGTAAATCTCAGTCCGGCGGATTCTAATGGTTATGATGGTTTTCGAATATGAAGATAAATAAAGCATAAAATAGAGATAGAGATACTTATGTAAATCATTGGCAGGAATTTCAGATAAGTGTGTGGAGAAGCTTTGTTCCTTCTGAATCTCTGCGTTCCTACTGCTTTCATCCAATCATTCTTACTCCTTTCCATGGCAAGCTGTATGTAGGGTGTCACCCTTGTCAATGGCTACTTCCCATCCTCTCAGTGAAAATGGTCCAAATGCTCTGTCACAGCACGGCTAATCATCTATCGGATCTCGATCATGTCGGAATAGAATCCAGTGATTCTTTTGCGTCCGTCACTACGCCCAACACTCGCGAGTTTGAAGCTCGTCACAGTCATTCCATCTTAGATCCTACTCGGAATACCACATACAAGGTTTATAATTTCCCGATCTTAGGAATGGCCGCCAATAATTTTAGCTTATACCATGAAGACTCCGATCTTTCAGAATGGAGGCTAAGAGATACGCGCTCGATCTAAGGTAGAACGGGAGTGGTTGTCAGGCACGCGTTCATAGGTAAGAATGATGATGAGTGTCACGGATCATCACATTTATCATGTTGAAGTGCAGCGAATATCTTAGAATAAGAATAAGCTTAATTGAATTGAAGAATAATAGTAATTGCATTAATACTCGAGGAACAGCAGAGCTCCACACCTTAATCTTTGGTGTGTAGAAACTCCACCGTTGAAAATACATAAGTGATGGTCCAGGCATGGCCAAATGGCCAGCCCCCAAACATGATCAAAGGATCAAAAGATAATCCAAAGACAAGACGGTCTAAGAGACACCTAATACAATAGTAAAAAGTTCTATTTATACTAAACTAGTTACTAGGATTTATAGAAATAAGTCTTAGTGCAGAAATCCACTTCTGGGGCCCACTTTGGTGTGTGCTTGGGCTAAGCTTGAGCTTTACACGTGCAGAGGCTTCTCTTGGGGTTAAACACCAAGTTGTAACGTGTTTTTGGCGTTTAACTCTAGTTTGTGACGTGTTTTTGGCGTTTTACTCCAGAATGCAACATGGAATTGGCGTTGAACACCAGTTTGCATCGTCTAAACTCGAATAAAGTATGGACTATTATATATTGCTTGAAAGCCCTAGATGTCTACTTTCCAACACAATTAAGAGCGCGCCATTTGAAGATCTGTAGCTCCAGAAAATCCATTTTGAGTGCAGGGAGGTCAGAATCCAACAACATCAGTAGTCATTTTTCAACCTGAATCAGATTTTTGCTCAGGTCCGTCGATTTCAGCCAGAAAATACCTGAAATCACAAAAAAACACACAAAATCATAGTAAAGTCCAGAAATGTGAATTTTTCATAAAAACTAATAAAAATATCCCTAAAAGTAGCTAGATCCTAGTAAAAACTACCTAAAAACAATGCCAAAAAGCGTATAAATTATCTGCTCATCACTTTCAACCATTTTGCTACATTATCTCTGAGTGAGAAAGGAAATAAGAGTAGCTTGTAGGTGTCAGGGTGTACACCATTGGATTTTACAGTGTCGCATATCCTCAAGAATGTAGAGAGATATTGGTTTGGGTCTTGGGCAACCCCTCCATATGAATAATTATTCTGGACAAGTGTGATGAGTTGAGATTTCAACTCAAAGTTGTTAGCATGGATTGTTGGCTTCAGAATGCTGCTGCCACAGTTTCCTGGATTTGGGATGATGTAGGAGCCTAAGACTTTCCTCTCTTACCCAACATGATTGCCAGCTTCCTCTCCAACATGGTTATGCACCTCTTCCTTCATAGTAGCTCCCAAATCTTCCTCCACTACTTCCTCTCCAACTATGCATTTGCCTCTTGCTTCCCTTCTTAATCTAAGGAAGATCCTCTCAGGTTCACTATCGAAGGAGGATAAAGTTTCTCCCCTTCTTCCTGTCATACATTCAACAAATAGCCAGCAGAGGACAAGTGAAATGAAAATTCTTGTTGAGGTTAGTGGTTAGCTTGGTTGATGCAATTGATCAAATAGTTAATATGGCAGTAAGAGGACTGGAAAATGTGAACAGTGAGTAATTAAAATGATTAAAGCAAAAATAAAACAGAATAAGAAAGCAGAGAAAAGAAACTGAAAAGGAATCAACAAGGTAATTAAAATGCTTAATCTAGCTCTCCAATCAATTTGGTAATTGTCAAATTCAAACCAATCCCCGGCAACGGCGCCATAAAAATTGATGACCAGAATTCACACCCCTCTAAATTTTGATTATGAACCTGTTCTTTTGGCAAGCGCACCAAAATTATCGTCATGTAATAACCCACAGTAGAGTGGGATCGTATCCACAGAGATTGATAGATTTGAGCAATTTTAATCAATTGGTGAATTAGTTAAGCTGAGCAATATAGAGTAGGATTACGGAATTGTAAATGAACATGAAAGTAAAAAACTCAAAAGTAAAGAGAACCAATAAATTGCATATAAGGAAATGGCAATAACGTAAAGTGCAGAATCATAAATGACTTAATTGTAAATGGGAATGGGGATTTGACAGAATTATAAAGAAAGCTATAAAGAATGTGGAAGATAAGAATAGGGGAATTCATTGAGATTGGGAGATATTATTATCTTTGGATTAAATCTAGCTCATCTCATCTTCAATCATGCAACTCAATGACCTCTTAGCAATCATGATTGATTGAGCCCCAATCTCTTGGTGAATCAATCTCTCAAATCTTGATAATCAGCCAATTCCTTGGTCTAATTGCTCATGAAGAGAGATATGCTTGGTCCCTGATTATACCACACATTCTTGTAGATCCAGAATACTGGGTGGATTATATGTCACCATATCCAATCACCAAAACCCATATTCTACTCAAGTGTGAGAAGGAATTTCAAGCATGGTTCCATGTTTCCTTTTCCAAGGTTCCCATGAAACCCATTTTGCATTTAACCTCTTTCCCAAGATGATTGAACACTAGCATTAAAACGAAATTTTTTCTAGCAAATCAAAGAGAAGATGAAGAGAAGAAGAAATTCACCATCATTAATTCATCAAGTACAACAGAGCTCCCAATGAGAGGGAAGTTAGCTACTCATAGCTTAGAGAAAAGTGCAAGAGATGGATGAGATGATGTGAAAGTAAATCTAAAACTACTTTAACAAACTACTATCCAACCCAGTAACCCCCTTCTCAGTACTTCCAAGGCTTGTTTATACTAATCCAACAACTAGAATAAAAAAATACAAAAAGAAAAGAAAATTACAATTGGAGGGAAAAAGAAAACTCAATAAACGTGACCTCCAATGGCTGGCGTGTGATTGGCGCTTCATTGGCGTGCCACGCCCAGCTCCAATTTTGGCTTGGCACGCCACGCCCAACTCCTCAAGTGGCACGCCCCTAACATTGGCATCCCTGGCGTGCTGGTGCACGAAAATGTGATCACACTTTTCACAACTCCACACAACTAACCAGCAAGTGCACTGGGTCGTCCAAGTAATACCTTACGTGAGTATGGGTCGATCCCATGGAGATTGCCGGCTCGAAGCAAGCTATGGTCATCTTGTAAATCTCAATCAGGCAGATTCAAATGGTTATGAGGTATTGATAATTAAAAGGTAAATAAAACGGAAAATAACATAGAGATACTTATGTAATTCATCGGTGGGAATTTCAAATAAGCGTTTGGAGATGCTTTGTTGTTTCTAAACCTCTGCTTTCATATTGTCTTCATCCAATCATGTAACCTCCCTTCCATGGAAAGCTGTATGATCCTCTCAGTAAAAATGCTCCGGCTACGGTTTTTGTATGGTTAATCAACTGTCGGATTTCTCATCTCGGATGAAAAATACTAGGCACAGCTACCGCAGGGCTAATCATCTGTCAGTTCTCACTTGTGTCAGAATAGGATCCCTTGATCCTTTTACACACTGTTATTGTGCCCAACATTCGTGAGTTTGAAGCTCGTCACAGTCATCCCTTCCCAGATCCTACTCAGAATACCACAGACAAGGTTTAGACTTTCTGGATCTCAAGAATGCTGTCTATTGGTTCTAGCCAATACCACGAAGGTTCTAATCATGAATTCGGATGCTCTGTTGTCTGGAGAGGTGATGCAAATCCGTGGATCAGAGACCCAAGAGAATATACTCCGACTGTCGTCTAATGACTACGTTGAACATTATGTAGACCTCTTTGTGGTTGTCAGGGACGCAGATCTTGGTTAAGCGAGTAACGAAGATAGTAGGTGATTGTCACGGGTCACCCCCTTCATTCTGACTTAACTGAATTAAGTATGAGAGTATATCTTGGAGAAGAAGTAGGCGTGAATTGAAAGAAAAAACAATAGTACTTGCATTAATTCATGAGGAACAGTAGAGCTCCTCACCTTAATCTTTGAGGTGTAGAAACTCCACCATAAAAAATACATAAGAGAAGAAGGTCTAGGCATGGCCGAATGGCCAGCCTCCCAAAAGTGATCAAAAGATCAAAAGATGATCAAAAGAAATTCCAAAAGACCCTAAATACAATAGTCAAAAGTGCTATTTATACTAAACTAGTTACTAGGGTTTACAGAAAATGAGTAGATACTGCAGAAATCCACTTTCGGGGACCACTTGGTGTGTGTTTGGGCTGAGCTTTGAAGCTTTCACGTGCATAGGCCATCCTTGGAGTTAAACGCTAGCTTTGGTGCCAGTTTGGGCGTTTAACTCCAGTTTTGGTGCCAGTTCTGGCGTTTTACGCTAGAAAAGAGTTTCTAGCTAGAGTTTAACGCCAGTTTGGGCCATCAAATCACGGGCAAAGTATGGACTATTAAACATTGCTGGAAAGCCCAAGATGTCTACTTTCCAGCGCAATTAAAAGCGCGCCAATTGGGCTTCTGAAGCTCCAGAAAATCCATTTTGAGTGTAGGAGGGTTAGAATCCAACAGCATCTGTAGTCCTTTCTCAGCCTCTGAATCAGATTTTTGCTCAGGTCCCTCAATTTCAGTCAGAAAATACTTGAAATTATAGAAAAACACACAAACCCATAGTGAAGTCCAGAAATGTGATTTTTGAATAAAAATAAAAAAATACTAAAAAGTAACTAAAACATACTAGAAACTACCTAAAACCAATGGCAAAAAGTGTATAAATTATCCGCTCATCACAACACCAAACTTAAATTGTTGCTTGTCCCCAAGCAACCAAAAACAAAATAGGATAAAAAGAAGAGAATATACAATAAAATTGCAAAACATCACTGAAACTTAGTTTGAATTAGATGAGCGGGACTAGTAGCTTTTTGTTTCTGAACAGTTTTGGCATCTCACTTTATCCATTGAAGTTCAGAATTATTGGCATCCATTAGAACTCAGAATTCAGATAGCGTTATTGATTCTCCTAGTTCAGTATGTTGATTCTTGAACACAGCTACTTATGAGTCTTGGCCGTGACTCTAAGCATCTTGTTTTCCAGTATTACCACCGGATACATAAATGCCACAGACAGATAACTGGGTGAACCTTTTAAGATTGTGACTCAGCTTTGCTAGAGTCCCTAGTTAGAGGTGTCTAGAGTTCTTAAGCACACTCTTTTTCTTTGGATCATGACTTTAACCACTCAATCTCAAGCTTTTCACTTGGACCTTCATTACACAAGCACATGGTTAGGGACAGCTTGAATTAGCCGCTTAGGCCAGGATTTTATTCCTTTGGGCCCTCCTATCCACTGATGCTCAAAGCTTTGGGTCCTTTTTATCCTTGCCTTTTAGTTTAAAGGGTTATTGGCTTTTTGCTTTTGCCTTTTGGTTTAAAGAGCTATTGGCTTTTTCTGCTTGCTTTTTTCTTTTTCTTTCTTTTTCTTTTTTTTCACCATTTTTTCGCAAGCTTTGTGTTTTTCACTGCTTTTTCTTGCTTCAAGAATCAATTTTATGATTTTTCAGATTATCAATAACATTTCTCTTTTTCATTATTCTTTCAAGAGCCAACAATTTTAACATTCATAAACATCACTATAAAAAATATGCACTGTTCAAGGATTCATTCAAAAGACAAAAAGTATTGCCACCACATCAAAATAATTAAACTAATTTCAAGATAGAATTAGAAATTCATGTACTTCTTTTTCTTTTTCAGAAAACATTTTTCATTTAAGAAAGGTGAAGGATTCATGAAACATTTATAGCCTTAAGACATAGACACTAGACACTAACGATCATGTAATAAAGACACAAACATAGACATAAAGCACAAAAACCTAAAAATAGAAAAATAAGAACAAGGAAATTAAAGAATGGGTCCACCTTAGTAACGACGGCTAGTTCTTCCTCTTGAAGATCCTATGGAGTGCTTGAGCTCCTCAATATCTCTTCCTTGCCTTTGTTGTTCCTCCCTCATGGCTCTTTGGTCCTCTCTAATTTCATAGAGGATAATGGAGTGCTCTTGGTGCTCCATCCTTAGTTGCTCCATGTTGGAACTCAAATCTCCTAAAGAGGTGTTGAGTTGCTCCCTATAGTTGTGTGGAGGAAAATGCATCCCTTGAGGTATTTTTTATTCTATTTTTGATGCCAGTAAGCTTGTCCATCCATAGTGTTCTATTTTTTATGCTATTTTTGATTCCTACTTTAATGCTGCAGCTGTTTTTCTGACTGCACATGATCATCAACCTAAAGAACACATATAATAATAATGGAAAATAAAATGAAAAAGTAATTAATATAGATAAATAAAATTGGGTTGCCTCCCACTAAGCGCTTCCTTAATGTCAATAGCTTAATAGGAAGCTCTTACAGAGCTTCACAAATGCTCAGAGCATGGTTGTGGACTCCCAACACCAAACTTAGAAGTTGAGTGTGGGGGCTCTGTCTGACTCTGTATTGAGAGAAACTTTTCATGTTTCTTCTCCATGCTTACAAAAGAAAATCCTTGAGTCTTAAACACAAGGTAGTCCTCATTCAATTGAAGGATTAACTCTCATCTATCCACATAAATCACAGCCCTTACTGTGGCTAGGAAGGGTCTTCCAAGGATGATGTATTCATCCTCATCCTTCCCAGTGTCTAGGATTATGAAGTCAGCAGGGACGTAAAGGCCTTCAACCTTCACTAAGACATCCTCTACAAGTTCATAATCCTATTTCGTTGATTTGTCTGCCATCTCTAGTGAGATTCTTGCAGCTTGTACTTCAAAGATCCCTAGTTTCTCCATTACAGAGAATGGCATTGATGTGCGGAAAACGATCCGACACAAAACTCACCGGCAAGTGTACCGGGTCGCATCAAGTAATAATAACTCACATGAGTGAGGTCGATCCCACAGGGATTGAAAGATTGAGCAATTTTAGTTTAGTGGTTGATTTAGTCAAGCGAATCAAGTATTGGTTGAGTGTTTTGTATCCAACAGCAATTAAACAACAGGAAATGTAAAGGTGGAAGGGAAGAATTGCAGAAATTAAAAGGAACTGAAAGTAAAAGGACTGAATCTTAAAGAACAAGAAATTAAATGACTGAAACTTAAAGTGCAAGAAATGTAAATTGCAGTAACTTAAAGTGCAAGAAATATAAATAGCTTGAATGAACAAGGGATTTGAGGATTGGGATTTCAGAATTTAAGCAATGGAAATTAAAGTGCAGCAAGTAATAAAGCAGAAGATGAATTAGAAATACTTAAAATTCAAACAGAGAATGGAAAGGGATTACAGCAGAGGTTCACAGAAGAACCAAAAGGAAAATGTGATCTCAGGACTCCAGAGACTAGATAGCAAAGTCTAGATCTCAATTGCCTTCCCAGATCCAAATTCCCAAAGCAATTAACAAGAAATTGAAGAAGAAGCAGTAAAGGGAATGTAACTGAACTCAATTATGCAGAAGAGAAATTAAAGAGCTCTTGAGTGGAGATTGAGACAGAATTTCCTCAATTCTTAACACCCAAGACTCAAACAAGAAAAATAAAAATGCTCAGGCAAGAACCAGGAAGAAGAGAGATCAATTCTCCTCCCCAATTCTCTGAAATCTCAGTTCCTAACTCTCAATGAAATCTCCAAAATTCAAAAGAAGGTTCGAAATTCAAAAGTAAAGTAAAAGGTCCTAATTACATCAAACTAGCTCCTATTTATACACTTTCTATTCTTGGATCTTGAGATTTGGATGGGCTTTTGATTTGGTGAAGAAATGAATTAAATTGGATTTTTAATTCAATTTGTAGCCCAAAACAATTTGCTTCCAGGAGGCTGCCCTGCCATTGTGGAGGGCAGGGCAGAAAATGATGCATCTGGCCCATTGGTGCGTGTGTGTGATGCGTTGGTGCGTGCAGGACGCTGCCCTGCCCTTGCGGAGGGCAGGGCAGAACTTTTTGGCGCGCCAGAATGGTGCCTGTGCGTGCTGCTGGTGCTGCCGAGTGATGCCTTGGTGCGCCAGTTTGGTGTGCTGGCCGTGCCTCAACAAAATGCTGCCCTGCCCTTGCGGAGGGCATGGCAATGTCTCCAAATTGAAGTCCCGTGTTTGATCCCTGTGTGACGCGCACGCTACCTCTTTTCTTTGATTTTCTTGGCACCAAAGTAAGGCTTAGTTTCTTGTTTCCTCATGGTTCCGTGTTCGATCCTTGTGGCAAGCAATGGTGAACTTTTTCTTTGAATTTCTCCCCTTGGTGAGCCCGATACTGCCCTTGAGGAGGGCAGGGCAATGTTTTGTTCTTCTTGATTCATGGCACCAATTTGTGCTTTGCCCTTGTCGTGGGCAGGGTAGAGTTGCCTCTCAAGCCTTGTTTCCTTATGTTGCCCTCCTAGAGGGCAGTGTGCCCTTGTGGAGGGCAATGCTTGCACTCCTCCTTTATGCGCCACGCCTTTTTCTCCTTGGGCCACGCTTTCTTAAGCCACGCTTCCTCTTTTCTTCTTTTCTTCACCTACAATAAACCAAAACAACCACTCAAAGTATCACTAAATTCACAAGGCTTATAAATCAATTAAAAATCAATTAAATTCAGCTTAAACCTTATGAGTTAACATTAATTTCATGGTAGTTGTTTGATTTAAAGAAGTTATGCATTTTCATTCCAAATCACTTACTTAGGATGCAAGAAAGTGCATAAAGACTAATAAAACAAGTGAAATTAGCTTGAAAAATGGGTATATGATGACTTGTCATCACAACACCAAACTTAAATCTTGCTTGTCCCCAAGCAAGCATCAAAACTAAGAGAAAATGAAATGAACAAGAATAGCAAACATATCCTTATTAGGCATATAGCAGAACTTGATTTATAGAGTTTTTATGCAGACAATGATAACTCAATTATTGTTGCTGTTACATAATATACATTTTTCCTCAAAGGCTTACTAAACTTGCTGTTATAAGGTTTACTCTTTATTTGCTCCCTTGCTAACTTTTCTTTCTTATAATGCTTAACAAGCTTATTCTTTTGGAGGTTTGGTGTCTAATGTTGCAGTAGTAGCCTTTGGCTTTATTTTTCACTCAACATCTTCCACCACAGACACATGGCTCACTACTTCTTCCTAGGATCATTGATGCCCAGCATCTCTTTGGATAACTAAATGTTCTGTATCTAAATTGCTCTTTATTGTGGACTTTCAATTGGTCATCCCAAATCAGTTGATCTAAGTGACCGGGTTTTGAAATACCCCTCAGAATTTACTTATCCAAGCATATCCTAGTACAAGAACACCACAGGCATGTGTCCTAGGGTCCAAGCTATTGGTGTCCAGCCTTTATTCTTTGTTTTTCTTGCCACATTGGCTTTTTCTTCTTCCTTTTCTTTCTGTTTTAGTTTCTTTTGTTCTCAAGGGTTTTTCTTTATTGATAAGAACCTTTATAACAGCAAGCTAGCTCACACTTCAATGAAAATTAGATTATGCAGCAATTATTTCATGAGTTATGCATTTAATCAAACACATACACCACCATTAACTTCCATTCTAACTCATGCAACATTGGATATTTACTTTCCAATTCAAACAATTCTCTTTTATTCAAGCATGTGGGAAACAAAACAAAATTCAGCTCGGTGATGGATGACAAGCAATATGCAGATTTAGCATACATAATCAAACAATTTCACTTGCAACTAGATAAACACTTTAGCAGGATATATAATGGTTTCCATGTTCAAAACAATTCACAGCAGCAAGGATTAAGTTTAGATACAACCTTTGAAGTTGCAGCCCTTTGATTCTTCCTTCTGTTGTGTTTTCTTTGAGTTAAGATGCACAATATCTTCAATTGTTGACTCATGTCCTGCATATTTCTCAAAGTTGCTTGCTTCTCAAGCCCTTAATTGCATGGTTAGTATGCATAAATTGAGTGTGGATTTTGAATTTATTTAGGTGTTGGAGACACCAAACTTAATTGCTTGCCACTGCCTCTTATGCAACAAGTTAACCATATGTGAAACCTTGTATCCTTGCTAAAGGTTATGGAATTAAAGCTAGAAAGCAGTTAATTAGTTGGATAATTTGTTTGATTGCTTAGAGCTAGCACTATGCAAGAGGTGAGAATGTGTTTTTAAATGAGATTTTTGGTGGAACACCAAACTTAGAATCCTTCATTCTCCCTTAGATTGTTTTGGTGTGAAACACCAAACTTAGCTCCTTGCCTTACAGACCAATTATTCAACTTTCTTATTGAAATAAGCTAGAAAAAGGGAACTACCTCAGGTTGGGTTGCCTCCCAACAAGCGCTTCTTTATTGTCATTAGCTTGACATCCTCCATTCTTTGATCATGGAGGCTGAAAATCATAGTGCCTCAGCTTTTCACCTCTTATTGTGAACTTCCTTCCAGTCTCCTCTTTGATGATCTCTAGGTGTTCAAGTGAAAGGACCCGGTTCACAGTGTAGTATTCAGATAACTGTGGAGACACCTTCATTGGTTGGGTGTTTAACACCACTTTATCTCCTGGTGAAAAGCCTTCAGTAGGGATTTTCTTGTTTCTCCACCCTCTTGGCCTTTTTTCTTTTTTTTCTCAAAAGATACTCCCTGCCTTGGTTGTTCTTTGTCTGGGATGTTGAATTTCTCATCTGGGGGTTTTGGATCTAGTTCCTCCTTGACTTCTTTGGTTTGTTGCACCAACTCTACTGCTTTCAAGCATGGATTTAGAAGTCTTGGAGTTAACTCATTGACTGCCTCCTTCAAACTTTGATCTCTGGCCTTATCCTTCATAAAATCTTCTTCTTGAATGGGTTCATGCAAGGTTTTAAAAACATGGAATGCTAGATGCTCATCATGCACTCTCAGCAACAATTCCCCTTTTTCCACATCTATCAATGCTCTGCCCGTAGCTAGGAAAGGCCTTCCCAGGATGATGGGAGTGTCAGGGTCCTCTTCTATATCTGAGATAACAAAGTCAGTAGGGAGAAAGAATTTTCCCACTTTTACCAACACATTCTCCACAACTCCCAGTGCTTGCTTAGTGGATTTGTTAGCCATTCAGAGAACTATTTGTGTGGACTTCAGCTCAGAAATTTGAAGTTTCCTCATTAGAGACAAAGGCATCAAGTTTATGCTTGCACCGAGGTCACAGAATGACTTCTCAATTGTTATGTTTCCTATGGTGCAAGGTATGTAAAAAGTCCCAGGATCATCTTTCTTCTCTGGCAACTCTCTTTAGAGGATAGCACTACATTCCTTTGTCATCTCAACAATCTGTCCTTCCTTCAGGGATCTTTTCTTTGTCAGCACTTCCTTCATGAATTTGGCATATAGTGGCATCTGTTCAAGTGCTTCCAAGAAAGGAATATTGATGCTAAGTGTCTTGAATATGTCCAGGAATTTTGAGTATTGCTTATCCTCATTTTCTTTTTTAAACCTCTGAGGGTATGGAAGTTTGGGGACACAAGGATTCACTCCTTCCCTCTTCTCTTGTAGTTGTGATTCAAGGGTGTTCTTGTATCCCTTTGAAATTTTTGCATTTTTGGTTTCTAGATCCTCTTTACTTTTCTCTTCTGTCTCTTCTTGTGGAACTTCTCTGTTGTGTTTGTCCTGATTGATGGCTTCCTTCTTCATAGTCTTCTTACTTCCCACTGTGATTGCTTTGCACTCCACCCATTTTGTGGTTTTTCCTTTGTCCCTTGGGTGTTCTTCAGTGACATCGGAGAAGGCATTTGCTCTCTTCTCATCCATTTCTGAAATTTGCTTAGCCATTTGCCCCATGTGTCTCTCAAGGTTTCTGATTGAGGTTTCTTGGTTTTTGAATGCCAGGGTCTGATCTTTCCTTGCAGCTTCCTGATCTTGTCTTGCCATTTCTTGATTTTTCATGAGTTTCTCCATCATTTTCTCTAGACTTGAGATTCTTTGAGAGTCTGAATTTGGTTGCGGTTGTGTGAAATGAGATGGTTGTTGTTGGAAGTTGTCTGAATTAATTGTGGGGGTACTTTGTGGGTGGGATGTGGTTGTGGAAAAGTTATTCTGGTGGTTTTGTAAGTTATTATGGGGTTGGTGATATGTGTTTTGTGAATTTTTGAATTGGTTAGTATTATTGGATGAATGGTTATGGTTGCTTGTGTTGCTGAGGCTGCCAGAGTTGAAGTCCCTTTGTCCTTGATTCTGATGCTCACCCCACTTTGAATTAGAATGAGTCTTCCAGGGTGTCTTGTGTGCATTACCATGAAAATTGTGTTGAAATGAACTTGAAGTATTGTTCATACATTGCACCTGCTCAGGGCTTTGTTGCTCAAAATTGAATGTCCCAAAACTTTCTTCAGATTGATTCCACCCATGTGAGGTTTGAGATTGGCATTGTGTGTTTACTGCAACACCTTGCAGTCCATCAATTTTCTTGGCCATCATTTCTATTTGTTGCTGAAGCTGTTGATGCATCTGTTTGTTTTGTGCCAAGAGAACGTCAACACCTTCAAGCTCCAGCACATCCCTTCTCTGGGCTGGTTTGCGTTGTCTTTGATGAGCAAAGAAATATTGATTGTTTGCCACCATCTCTATGAGGTTTTGGGCTTCCTCTGCTGTCTTCATCAGCTGCAATGAGCCTCCTGCTGAATGATCTAATGCTTCTTGAGCTTTCTGAGTCAACCTGATGACAAGTCATCATATACCCATTTTTCAAGCTAATTTCACTTGTTTTGTTAGCATTTATGCACTTTCTTGCATCCTAAGTAAGTGATTTGGAGTGAAAATGCATAACTTCTCTAAATCAAGCAACCACCATGAAATTAATGTTAAATCATGAGGTTTAAGCTAATTTTAATTGCATTTTAATTGATTTATAAGCCTCTTGAATTTAGTGATACTTTGAGTGGTTGTTTTGGTTTATTGTAGGTGAAGAAAAGAAAAGAAAATGAAAAGCGTGGCCTAAAAAGTGTAGCAAAAGAAAGAAAAGCGTGGCCGAATCAAGATGAAGCGTGCCGTATTGCAATGGGGGAAGCAACATTGCCCTCCACAAGGGCAGACTGCCCTCTAGGAGAGCAACATAGAGAACCAAACAAGAATAGGCAACTCTGCCCTGCCCACTACAAGGGCAGAGCACAAAATGGTGCCTTGGGACCAAGAGAAAGCAAACTCTGCCCTGCCCTTGTGGAGGGCAGAATTGGGCACTTCAAGGAAAGAAAACAAGAAAAAAAGGTCACCCATGCATGCTACAAGGTTCGAACAAGGAACCATGAGGAAGCCAAGCACTAAGGTCCACTACCGTGCCAAGAAGCCAAGAAAAAAATAGCGTGTTTGCCTCCTCCCAGTTTCGAACACGGGCCATGAAGGAAAGGACCTTGCCCTGCCCTTGGCGCGGGCAGGGCAGCATTTGGACTTGCGCACCACACACAAAATTCTGGCGCACCAACTTTGAAAGCTGGCGCACCAAACTCTCGTCCTGGCAGCATCTGGCGCGCAACGCTCCTCCCCTGGCGCACCAAAGTTTTCCTGCCCTGCCCTTGGCGCGGGCAGGGCAGCGTTTTGCATTCCTGGCGCACCAAAAATCAATTCTGGCGCACCAATCTTCAACTCTGGCAGCACTAGCGCGGGCACTCCTCAAATCTGGCGCATCAACTTTTCTGCCCTGCCCTTGGCGCGGGCAGGGCAGCATCTGGCCGCACCAACTCGCGCCAGACTCGCACCAACACGCACCATGGCCGCACCAATTGCTAGCACCAAGCATCAATTTTCTGCCCTGCCCTCCACAAGGGCAGGGCAGCCTCTTGGGAGTGAATTTCATGGGCCGAAAATTTAAATTAAAATCCCATTTTAGTTCATTTCTTCACCAAATCAAAAGCCCATCCAAATCCCATTATCCAAGAATAGAAAGTGTATAAATAGGAGATAGTTTGATGTAATTAGGACCTTTTTAGCTACCTTGAGCTTTTACTTTTACTTTTTACCACCTAGACTTTTACCTTAGCTTTGGAATTTCATTTTTCTTTGAGCTTTCTTGAGAGACTTGTCCGAGAACTAAGAGGATCAAGGGAGAATTGACTGATCTCCTTCCTCATTTTCCCTTGGGCAATTCTACTCTCTTGTTTTCTGAGTTTTGGGTGTGTGAAATTGGGGGAATTCTGTCCCAATTCCCATTCAAACTCTTTGCACTTTGTTTTCTGCATAATTCAATTCCAATTCTGTTCTTCTATTACTTCTTCTTTAATTTTCTGTCAATTGCTTAGTAAATTCAGATCTGGGAAGGAAATTGGGTTTTAGGCTCTGCTACCTAAGCCCTTGGGTCCTGAGATCACAACTCATTTTGGGTTCTTCTGTGAACCTTTACTGCATTTTATTTTCTTTCTGTTTGAATGCTATTTGCTTCTGATTTAAATTCTGCTCAATCAATTGCTGCAATTTACTTCTTCTTTGTTTAGATCTTGCAATTCCATTCCTCAATTCCCTTTTATATTCAAGCCATTTATCTTTCTTGCCATTTAAGTTACTGCACTTTAAGTTTCTTGCACTTTAAGTTTCAGTCATTTACTTTCTTGCTCTTTAAGATTCTGCAAATTTACAATTCTGTTATTCAATTTACTGCACTTTTTCCTTCCCCCTTTACATTTACTGTCATTTACTTCCTGTTAAACACAAATCACTCAATCAAAACTTGATTCGCTTGACTAAATCACCCACTAAACTAAAATTGCTCAATCCTTCAATCCCTGTGGGATCGACCTCACTCATGTGAGTTATTATTACTTGATGCGACCCGGTACACTTGCCGGTGAGTTTTGTGTTGGATCGTTTTCCACACATCAAGTTTTTGGCGCCGTTGCCGGGGATTGAAATAGATTGACAATGATTAAGTGAAGTGGAGGTCTAGATTAAGCACTTTTTCTTTTCTGTTATTCTAATTCTTACTAACACACTAACTGTTTGAATTTTTGCTTAAACTAACTAAAACCTTGTTCTAGCACTAGATTGAAGTTTTGTTAATTTTCTGGGTCTGTGTGTTTATTGTTGTGTGTTTGTATGTCAGGTATAGGAAGATCTTCCCCTATTATCTCAGAAATTGATCAAAGGACTCTTCGGAGAATAAGAAGAGCTGAAAGAGGGAAGAACATTGTTGGAGAAGAAGAATCTGATGAGGAATTCCAAGACATGGAAGGAGACACCAATCAACCAGGAGAAGGAGCCAACAATAATCAACAACAGAGAAGAGTTTTGGCTTCATACACATTTGCAAATGCTAGGCATTGTGGGAGTAGCATTCTTCCCCCCAATGTCAATGCAAACAACTTTGAACTCAAGCCACAACTCATCACTCTGGTGCAAAACAATTGTTCTTTTGGAGGAGGTCTTTTGGAGGATCCAAATCAACATTTGTCTACTTTCTTGAGAATCTGTGACACAGTGAAGACAAATGGTGTACCTCCTGATAGCTATAAGTTATTACTCTTCCCATTTTCTCTCAGAGATAAAGCAACTCAATGGCTAGAGACATTCCCAAAAGAAAGCATCAACACTTGGGATGACTTGGTGAGCAAGTTCCTTGCCAAATTCTACCCCCCTCAAAGAGTCCTAAGGTTGAAGACAGAGGTTCAAACATTCACTCAATTAGAGGCCGAGAGCTTATATGAAGCATGGGAAAGATATAAGGCTCTATTGAGGAAATGTCCACCAGAGATGTTCACTGAGTGGGACAAGTTACAGAACTTCTATGAAGGACTCACTCTTAAAGCTCAAGAAGCTCTTGATCACTCTGCCGGAGGCTCTCTACAACTCATGAAGACCACAGAGGAAGCTCAAAATCTCATTGATATGGTGGCCAACAACCAATATTTCTTTGCTCATCAAAGACAACGCCAACCATCACAAAGAAGAGGAGTAATGGAGTTGGAAAGAGTTGATTCAATTCTAGCTCAGAACAAGATGATGCAGCAGCAGATTCAACAACAATTTGAGCAAATGGCTAAGAGAATTGATGGCTTGCAAGTGGTAGCAGTGAGCACCACAAGCCAACCTCCAACTACTTGGGTGCAAAGTGAAGAAACTCAAGAAGAGCAACAACAAGAGCAAGTCCAATACATGCACAACCAAAATCCTGGAACAAATGAAGTTTATGGGGATACTTACAATCCATCTTGGAAGAACCACCCCAACCTTAGATGGGGAGACAACCATAACCAAAACCAACAACCATGGCAAAGAAACACAAGCCAAAACAATTGGAAAAACACAAACCATAACCCCCAGCCAAACACTAACCAAAATACATACAGGAAACCACAAAACAACTACCCAAATTCTAACCAATACCCAACCAATAGCCAACCAACTAACCAAAACACTTATCATCATCCCTCAACACCCCAAAATCAACCCATCTCACAAGACTCACAGAGAATCACCAATCTAGAGCTACTTATGGAGAAACTAATGAAGAGCCAGGAATTGACAAACAAAAATCAAGAAGCCTCCATGAAGAACCTAGAGAGGCAGATTGGACAAATCTCTAAGAAGATCTCTATTGAAAAACCATCAAGTTCACTACCTAGTGACACCATTCCCAACCCAAAGGAAGAATGCAAGGTGGTGCAACTAAGAAGTGGAAGAGTGTTAACAGATGGTAGCCAAGGAGCAACAAAGAAGCTTATGGAGAATGACACTGAGCCAACAAAGAAGGATGAAACCATCAACAAGGACATAATAACCAAGAGTGCTTCAGAAAAGCTCACAGAGGAAGACAACAAGCCACAGAATTTGAAAAAAGGAAAGAAGATCTTGGAGGAACCAATTCCAAAACAGCATCAAGTGGAGAAGAGCTCAACACCACCATTGCCTTATCCACAGAGATTTCACAAGGAAACAAAGGATCAGCATTTCCACAAATTTCTTGAGACTTTCAAGAAGTTGGAAATCAACATACCTTTGGCAGAGGCTTTGGAGCAAATGCCTTTGTATGCCAAGTTTCTAAAGGAGCTCATTAACAAGAAGAGACAGTGGAATGAGAAGGAAACGGTGATGCTTAGTGAAGAATGTAGTGCACTCATTAAAAAGGGACTCCCTCCCAAGCTTGAAGACCCTGGAGGTTTCTTTTTACCATGCACCATTGGAAACCTGTTCATTAACAAAGGAATGTGCGATTTAGGAGCAAGCATAAATCTAATCCCATATTCTTTAGTGAAAAAGCTTGGCATAGAGGAGGTGAAACCAACAGAGATGTCTTTGGAATTGGTGGATCAATCAATAGTATATCCTAAGGGGCTGATTGAGAACCTTTTGGTTAAAGTTGACAGGTTCATCTACCCAGCAGATTTTGTGATCCTTGATTCTTCAGAACATGGAAATGACTCAATAATACTTGGTCGACCATTTTTGGCCACTGCTAGAGCCATTGTGGACATAGAGCAAGGTGAGTTAACCCTCAGGATGCATGAGGAGAGCATCATTCTGAAAGTCTTCCCAGAATTACAAAGGGATGAAGAAACAAGCAAAATGAGTGATGATCCCCTTCCAAAGCAATCAACTGAAAAGGAAGTGGAACAGAAAAACAAACAGATGCAAGAAGAAAAAGGGATTCACAAGGAAGCAGGGGTAATCAGCAAGAAGGAAGGCATCACAACTCAAGTAACTGTCAAGAAAAAAGGATCAACAAGCAAGAAAAGGGTGAAGAATAAGAAAAAGGCTCACAAAGGGTGGAAGAACAAGAAAATCCCAACTGAAGGATTTTCTAAGGGTGATAAGGTGCAACTAGTATATCAACAGCAAGGAGCAAAAGATTATTACACTGTCAACCAAATACTTTCTCTTGAGCACATGGAAATCGAACATCAAGGCACACAAAGAAAGCTGACAGTGAGAGGTGACAAGTTGAGACACCACCAACATCAACCACCTTAAAGGGAGGTCAATGTCAAGCTAATGACAATAAAAGAGCGCTTCATGGGAGGCAACCCATGGTTTAAGATTTCTGTCTTCTCTTTCATTTAATAAGCTATGATTCCTCTGAATATGATTTTGAACTTTCATGCCTAATGACTGCATACATTGTTTTAAAGCACATGTCAAACTTTTAAGTTTGGTGTCCCTTAAGGCACACTTAATTTTTGCTTTTCAAAAAGAAAAGAGAGTCATTCTTAGAACATATGCATAATTCTTCTAATGAAGCATATGACCAAACACTAAGTTTGGTGTCTGCATGTGCAACAATGTTCAGAGGATTATTTTCCAATCATGAACTCAAAACCGTACAGACAAGGGATCATACATCAATTTTTTTTTTTAAAAAAAAATGCATCAATTGTGAGATTGGTTTGCAATTGCTAAGCCATCCCCTAAATAAAAGATAAGTTTGGTGTTCACCAACCTTTAACATCTTTAATTAAGGGACATAATTGACCACAAAAATATTTTTTTTCATAATAATAAACAAAACACATTTTTTTATTAATTGCCAACGACCATATTAATGATCTAAGGCTAGCTATCTTGATTCTTGCAGGAGAAAAAGATTACGGCAAATGCAAGGAGGGGCCACGGCTAGGAGGAGTTATGTGAGGAAGGTCACATGTGCCTAGGAGAACGCGTTCATGGGGAACAAAATCTGCATGCATGCATCCTTGGACACTTAACTACATGCAGCCAATGGGAGGAGAATCCTCGTCAAGCCTCAACCATGCATGCAGGCCGTCCATTCCATGAGTCCTTGAGATGACCAACTCAATCTCAGCCCTTCATGAACACTAACGGTTCCTTCCTCATTCATTCATTGTGGTTTTGTTGGGAAGATTGAAGACATGGCCTATATATAGCCGTTGCACCAACACGGCATACACATTCCCATTCAAGCCACTTTCATATGAAACCCCACTCTATTCCACTTCCAAAGCCAACATAATTCCCTTACCTCACACATCAAAACCGAACCAAAGTTCACCCCAAACACAACACATATTTCTTCTACTCTTACTTCCTCTTTCTTTTCACTTTAATTTTCGATGGCATCCTCAAGCTCAACAAGAAGGCCGGGAAAAGAACCTATGGTAACCGAACCTCCATCATTTGATGCACACAAGTTTAGATCCCAATTCCATGAAGGGAGATATCATAGGTTCATGAAGGCAAAGAATGTCATCTATGAGAAAGGCCTTGATTTGAGGGAAGGAGAATACCCCATCATGAGGCAAATTACTAGAGAAAGAAGGTGGAACTCTTGTGTGCTCCTCTGACTGACATCAGTGCAGTAATGATTAGGGAGTTCTATGCAAATGCTGCCAAAGAAAACAAAAATAGTGCTCCTTACACAAGTTATGTCAGAGGGGTTGAAGTGAGTTTTAGCCCAGCTGCCATCACAAGAGCTCTCAAGTTGAGAACCATAACCTATCCAGAGCTTAGTTATGAGGATAGATTGCAGCGGGAAAATAATCCTGATGAGATTCTGCAGGGGTTATGCATGGAGAATACTGATTGGGAAAGAGATTCAAAGGGAGTTCCAAGTCACATAAGGAGAATAAATCTTACTCCTGTGGCTAAAGGATGGTTTGAAATAGTGAGGAGATCTATCCTTCCTACTAGAAATGCCTCTTGGGTCACAATCAAACGAGCACTCTTAACACACTGCATCTTGCATGGGGGTGAGATCAATGTTGCACAACTCATAGCCGACAGCATTCAAGAAATGGCCGATAGCACAAGCAAGACAAAAGGTCTTGGACATCCAAGCACCATCCAAAGGCTATGTAACAGAGCTAATGTAATTTTTGAAGATGAGGATACAACAAAAGTGAAAGTAGGAAAAGGAATTACCAAGAAGAGCATGGAGGGAATTAATGAAGAAGAAGATCAAGAAGGGGTAGTAGCTCCTAGACACAGGAGATCACAAAGAGAGGAAGGACGAAATCAAGCTTATGATGCCATTGATATGAGCCAATTGCAGAGATCAATTGAAGAATTATCTCAGCAACTAATGCAGGCTCAACAAGGTCAGAATCAACTCATGCAGATCCAACAAGGCCAAAATCAGGAGGGCCCAGCGCAATATCTAGAGCCCCATCCTGAATTTATGGGGCAATTTTTGAAAGAAAAAGAGGAACGAGAAGCTTGGCAGCGCCAAATGGAGGAGAAGCAAGAGAAATGGCAGCAATAAATGTTGACTCAGCAGCAAGAATTTCAAGCACAGATCCTTGAAGGACAAAAAGAACAATACAAAGAATTCAAGGAATCATATGATAAGCTGTATTTTAGTTAAGCTAAGGCAGAGGAGTATAGTCACAACCTATATCAATGGAAGAATGTTCATCATACCATGGGAGAAGCTAGATATGCACAAAGAATGGAAAATGATGAAAACATGCAAGCAAGGTTGGAGTACTTAACCCACAATCTGCCAACAATCAATCCTGAGATCAAGCCATTTGAGCAATGTCCTGAATTTTCAGCCAAGCAACAAGCAAGGTCTCATCAATATGTTGACTCAACCTTTAAAAGATTGGAAGATTTTGGGCTCAGAGGACTCTTAGATTCTGTATGGGGTAGAAGATGTCCTAGTGAAGAGATCCGAGATTACTCCAAGACAGGGAAGAGAAAGAAGAAGAAGGGAGAATCAAGCAGCAGCCATGACCATTAGAAGGTGGCAAAAATTCTTTCATACTTCCTCCTTCATGTCCCTAATAAGGAGATGCATGTCTGAAACATGATATGCCTCCATCATTTATTTCTTTTACTTCATGCAATTCCTGTTCTTTGTTTTTCATTTTAGTTAGTTAATAATTAGCTAGAAAAATGATAAGTCTGCATAATGCTTGTTATCCACCACTTAGCTTGAAATTTGTTTTGTTTCCCATATGCTTAAATAAAAGAGTTTGGTTTGAATTGAAAAGTGAAATATCCAATGTTGCACAAGTATGAATGGAAGTTGGTGGTGGTACATGTGTTTGACTAAATGCATAACTCATAAAATAATTGTTGCATAATATCATTCTCATTCAATTGTGAGTTAGCTTGCTGTTACAAAGACTCTTATCAAGAATGAAACAACCCTTGGTAACAAAAACAGAAAGAAAAAGGAAGGAAAAAGCCAAAATGGCAAGAAAAACAAAGAATAAAGGTTGGACACCAATGGCTTGAACCTTAGGACAAATGCATGTGGTGTTCTTGTACTGAGATCTGCTTGGATGAGTAAATTCTAAGGGGTATTTTGAAACCCGGTCACTTAGATCAACTGATTTGGGATGGCCAATTGAAAATCCACAATAAAGAGCAACTTAGATACAAAGCACTTAGTGATCCAAAGAGATGCTGGGCATCAATGATCCTAGGAAGAATTAGTGAGCCAAGTGTCTGTGGTGGAAAGATGTTGAGCAAAAGAAAAGAAAATAAAGCCAAAGGCTATGCTGCAGCATTTGACACCCAACCTCTAAAAGAATAATAAGCTTGATAAGCATTGTAAGCCAAGAAAAGTTAGCAAGGGTGGAATCAAAAAGTGAGTCATCTAACAGCAAGTTTAGCAAGCCTTTGAAGAAAGATATGCCTTATGTAACAGCAACAATAATTGAGTTGTCATTGTCTGCATAAATGCCCCATAGATTGAAGTTCTGCTATCTGCATAATAAGGATGTGTATTCTTTTCTTATTCATTTCATTTACTCTTAGTTTTGATGCTTGCTTGGGGACAAGCAAGGTTTAAGTTTGGTGTTGTGATGACAAGTCATCATATACCCATTTTTCAAGCTAATTTCACTTGTTTTGTTAGCATTTATGCACTTTCTTGCATCCTAAGTAAGTGATTTGGAGTGAAAATGCATAACTTCTCTAAATCAAGCAACCACCATGAAATTAATGTTAAATCATGAGGTTTAAGCTAATTTTAATTGCATTTTAATTGATTTATAAGCCTCTTGAATTTAGTGATACTTTGAGTGGTTGTTTTGGTTTATTGTAGGTGAAGAAAAGAAAAGAAAATGAAAAGCGTGGCCTAAAAAGTGTAGCAAAAGAAAGAAAAGCGTGGCCGAATCAAGATGAAGCATGCCGCATTGCAATGGGGGAAGCAACATTGCCCTCCACAAGGGCAGACTGCCCTCTAGGAGAGCAACATAGAGAACCAAACAAGAATAGGCAACTCTGCCCTTCCCACTACAAGGGCAGAGCACAAAATGGTGCCTTGGGACCAAGAGAAAGCAAACTCTGCCCTGCCCTTGTGGAGGGTAGAATCGGGCACTTCAAGGAAAGAAAACAAGAAAAAAAGGTCACCCATGCATGCTACAAGGTTCGAACAAGGAACCATGAGGAAGCCAAGCACTAAGGTCCACTACCGTGCCAAGAAGCCAAGAAAAAAATAGCGTGTTTGCCTCCTCCCAGTTTCGAACACGGGCCATGAAGGAAAGGACCTTGCCCTGCCCTTGGCGCGGGCAGGGCAGCATTTGGACTTGCGCACCACACACAAAATTCTGGCGCACCAACTTTGAAAGCTGGCGCACCAAACTCTCGTCCTGGCAGCATCTGGCGCGCAACGCTCCTCCCCTGGCGCACCAAAGTTTTCCTGCCCTGCCCTTGGCACGGGCAGGGCAGCGTTTTGCATTCCTGGCGCACCAAAAATCAATTCTGGCGCACCAATCTTCAACTCTGGCAGCACTAGCGCGCGCACTCCTCAAATCTGGCGCATCAACTTTTCTGCCCTGCCCTTGGCGCGGGCAGGGCAGCATCTGGCCGCACCAACTCGCGCCAGACTCGCACCAACACGCACCATGGCCGCACCAATTGCTAGCACCAAGCATCAATTTTCTGCCCTGCCCTCCACAAGGGCAGGGCAGCCTCTTGGGAGTGAATTTCATGGGCCAAAAATTTAAATTAAAATCCCATTTTAGTTCATTTCTTCACCAAATCAAAAGCCCATCCAAATCCCATTATCCAAGAATAGAAAGTGTATAAATAGGAGATAGTTTGATGTAATTAGGACCTTTTTAGCTACCTTGAGCTTTTACTTTTACTTTTTACCACCTAGACTTTTACCTTAGCTTTGGAATTTCATTTTTCTTTGAGCTTTCTTGAGAGACTTGTCCGAGAACTAAGAGGATCAAGGGAGAATTGACTGATCTCCTTCCTCATTTTCCCTTGGGCAATTCTACTCTCTTGTTTTCTGAGTTTTGGGTGTGTGAAATTGGGGGAATTCTGTCCCAATTCCCATTCAAACTATTTGCACTTTGTTTTCTGCATAATTCAATTCCAATTCTGTTCTTCTATTACTTCTTCTTTAATTTTCTGTCAATTGCTTAGTAAATTCAGATCTGGGAAGGAAATTGGGTTTTAGGCTCTGCTACCTAAGCCCTTGGGTCCTGAGATCACAACTCATTTTGGGTTCTTCTGTGAACCTTTACTGCATTTTATTTTCTTTCTGTTTGAATGCTATTTGCTTCTGATTTAAATTCTGCTCAATCAATTGCTGCAATTTACTTCTTCTTTGTTTAGATCTTGCAATCCCATTCCTCAATTCCCTTTTATATTCAAGCCATTTATCTTTCTTGCCATTTAAGTTACTGCACTTTAAGTTTCTTGCACTTTAAGTTTCAGTCATTTACTTTCTTGCTCTTTAAGATTCTGCAAATTTACAATTCTGTTCTTCAATTTACTGCACTTTTTCCTTCCCCCTTTACATTTACTGTCATTTACTTCCTGTTAAACACAAATCACTCAATCAAAACTTGATTCGCTTGACTAAATCACCCACTAAACTAAAATTGCTCAATCCTTCAATCCCTGTGGGATCGACCTCACTCATGTGAGTTATTATTACTTGATGCGACCCGGTACACTTGCCGGTGAGTTTTGTGTTGGATCGTTTTCCACACATCACATCCCTTCATAGAAGTTTTGGAGTCTATCCCACTCACTAAACATTTCTGGGGGACATTTCCTGATTAAGGCCTTGTATCTCTCCCAGGCATCATACAGCGACTCTCCATCCATTTGAATGAATGTTTGCACCTCTGTTTTCAGCTTGATAATCCTTTGGGGAGGATAGAACTTGGCTAGGAATTTGCTCACTAAGTCTTCCCAATTATTGATGCTTTCTTTGGGAAATGTCTCTAGCCATTGAGTGTCCTTATCCTTCAGAGAGAATGGAAACAGCAGTAGCTTGTAGATGTCTGGATGCATACCACTTGTTTTGGCAGTTTCACAAATCCTGAGGAAGATGGATAAGTGTTGGTTTGGATCTTCAAGCGGACTTCCTCCATAGAAGCAATTGTTTTTCACCAGAGTGATAAGTTGAGGCTTCAACTCAAAATTATTTGCATGAACATTGGGAGTGAGTATGCTACTCCCGCAGTTTCTTGCATTGGGGATAGTGTAAGAGGCCAACACCCTTCTTGCAGGCTGGGTATTGTTGCTCACTCCCTCTTCACGCACCTCAGCATCCATGACTTGCAAGAATCACAAACAAACCAAATGAAACATGGACATTCTAATGCTAGAATGTGGTTAGAGGGTTAGGTGACACAATGTGTCAAACAGTTAATGTGCTTAGTTAAAAAGAAAAAAATGCTTAATCTAGACCACCACCTTACTTAATCATTGTCAATCTAATTCAATCCCCGGCAACGGCGCCAAAAACTTGATGTGCGGAAAACGATCCGACACAACTCACCGGCAAGTGTACCGGGTCGCATCAAGTAATAATAACTCACATGAGTGAGGTCGATCCCACAGGGATTGAAGGATTGAGCAATTTTAGTTTAGTGGTTGATTTAGTCAAGCGAATCAAGTATTGGTTGAGTGTTTTGTATCCAACAGCAATTAAACAACAGGAAATGTAAAGGGGGAAGGGAAGAATTGCAGAAATTAAAAGGAACTGAAAGTAAAAGGACTGAATCTTAAAGAACACGAAATTAAATGACTGAAACTTAAAGTGCAAGAAATGTAAATTACAGTAACTTAAAGTGTAAGAAATATAAATTGCTTGAATGAACAAGGGATTTGAGGATTGGGATTTCAGAATTTAAGCAATGGAAATTAAAGTGCAGCAAGTAATAAAGCAGAAGATGAATTAGAAATACTTAAAATTCAAACAGAGAATGGAAAGGGATTGCAGCAGAGGTTCACAGAAGAACCAAAAGGAAAATGTGATCTCAAGACTCCAGAGACTAGATAGCAAAGTCTAGATCTCAATTGCCTTCCCAGATCCAAATTCCCAAAGCAATTAACAAGAAATTGAAGAAGAAGCAGTAAAGGGAATGTAATTGAACTCAATTATGCAGAAGAGAAATTAAAGAGCTCTTGAGTGGAGATTGAGACAGAATTTCCTCAATTCTTAACACCCAAGACTCAAACAAGAAAAATAAAAATGCTCAGGCAAGAACCAGGAAAAAGAGAGATCAATTCTCCTCCCCAATTCTCTGAAATCTCAGTTCCTAACTCTCAATGATATCTCCAAAATTCAAAAGAAGGTTCGAAATTCAAAAGTAAAGTAAAAGGTCCTAATTACATCAAACTAGCTCCGATTTATACACTTTCTATTCTTGGATCTTGAGATTTGGATGGGCTTTTGATTTGGTGAAGAAATGTATTAAATTGGATTTTTAATTCAATTTGTAGCCCAAAACAATTTGCTTCCAGGAGGCTGCCCTGCCATTGTGGAGGGCAGGGCAGAAAATGATGCATCTGGCCCATTGGTGCGTGCGTGTGATGCGTTGGTGCGTGCAGGACGCTGCCCTGTCCTTGCGGAGGGCAGGGCAGAACTTTTTGGTGCGCCAGAATGGTGCCTGTGCGGGCTGCTGGTGCTGCCGAGTGATGCCTTGGTGCGCCAGTTTGGTGCGCCAGTTTGGTGCGCTGGCCGTGCCTAAACAAAATGCTGCCCTGCCCTTGCGGAGGGCAGGGCAATGTCTCCAAATTGAAGTCCCGTGTTCGATCCCTGTGTGACGCGCACGCTACCTCTTTTCTTTGATTTTCTTGGCACCAAAGTAAGGCTTAGTTTCTTGTTTTCTCATGGTTCCGTGTTCGATCCTTGTGGCAAGCAATGGTGAACTTTTTCTTTGAATTTCTCCCCTTGGTGAGCCTGATATTGCCCTTGAGGAGGGCAGGGCAATGTTTTGTTCTTCTTGATTCATGGCACCAATTTGTGCTCTGCCCTTGTCATGGGCAGGGCAGAGTTGCCTCTCAAGCCTTGTTTCCTTATGTTGCCCTCCTAGAGGGCAGTGTGCCCTTGTGGAGGGCAATGCTTGCACTCCTCTTTTATGCGCCATGCCTTTTTCTCCTTGGGCCACGCTTTCTTAAGCCACGCTTCCTCTTTTCTTCTTTTCTTCACCTACAATAAACCAAAACAACCACTCAAAGTATCACTAAATTCACAAGGCTTATAAATCAATTAAAAATCAATTAAATTCAGCTTAAACCTTATGAGTTAACATTAATTTCATGGTGGTTGTTTGATTTAAAGAAGTTATGCATTTTCATTCCAAATCACTTACTTAGGATGCAAGAAAGTGCATAAAGACTAATAAAACAAGTGAAATTAGCTTGAAAAATGGGTATATGATGACTTGTCATCAGGCATGAGGTTGATACCTGACCCCAGGTCACACAAAGCCTTTTCAAAGTTCATGGTGCCTATGGTGCAAGGTATTAAAAACTTTCCGGGATCCAGTTTCTTTTGAGGCAATGTGTGCTGAATCCATGTATTCAGTTTATTGATGAGCAATAGAGGTTCATCTTCCCAAGTCTCATTACCAAAAAACTTGGCATTCAGCTTCATGATTGCTCCTAGATACTGAGCAACTTGCTCTTCAATAGTGTCTTCGTCCTCTTCAGAGGAAGAATATTCATCAGAGCTCATGAATGACAATAGTAAGTTCAATGGAATCTATATGGTCTCTGTATGAACCTCAGATTCCTCTGGTTCCTCAATAGGGAACTTATTATTGGTCAGTAGACGTCCCTTGAGGTCTTCTTCACTGGGAATCACTGTCTTTCCACTCTCTCCAGGTTCGGCCATTTTGGTTATAGTTATGGCCTTGCACTCTCTTTTGGGATTCTCTTCTGTATTGCTTGGGAGAGTACTAGGAGGAGTTCCAGTAACTCTTTTACTCAGCTAACCCACTTGTGTCTCCAAATTTCTGATGGAGGACCTTGTTTCATTCATGAAACTGAGAGTGGTCTTAGATAGATCAGAGACTATATTTGCTAAAACAGAGAAGCTCTACTCAGAATTCTCTGTCTGTTGCTGAGAAGATGATGGAAAAGGTTTGCTATTGCCAAACTTATTTCTCCCACCATTATTGTTGTTGAAGCCTTGTTGAGACTTCTGTTGATCCTTCCATGAGAAATTTGGATGATTCCTCCATGAAGGATTATAGGTGTTTCCATAGGATTCTCCCATGTAATTCACCTCTTCCATTGCAGGATTCTCAGGGTCATAAGCTTCTCCTTCAGAGGAGGCTTCTTTAGCACTGCTGGATGCATCTTACAATCCAGTCAGATTATGAGAAATCATGTTGACTTGCGTCAATATTTTGTTCTGAGCCAATATGGCATTCAGTGTATCATTCTCAAGAACTCCTTTCTTCTGAGTCATCCCATTATTCACAGGGTTTCTTTCAAAAGTGTACATGAACTGGTTATCTACAACCATCTCAATGAGTTCCTTGGCTTCTGTAGGAGTTTTCAGATGAAGAGATCCACCAGTAGAATGGTCCAATGACATCTTGGACAATTCAGACAGACCATCATAGAATATACATATGATGCTCCATTTGGGAAGCATGTTAGAATGACACCTTTTGGTTAATTTCTTGTATCTTTTCCAAGCTTCATAGAGGGATTCACCTTCCTTCTGTTTGAAGGTTTGGGCTTCCACTCTAAGCTTGCTCATCTTTTGAAGTGGAAAGAATTTGATCAAGAAAGCATTGACCAATTTGTCCCAAGATTTCTGGCTTTTTCTAGGTTGTGAGTCCAACCATATCCTAGCTTTGTCTCTTATAGCAAAAGGGAAAAGCATAAGTCTGTAGACCTCGGGATCAACCCCATTGGTCTTCACAGTATCACAGATCTGCAAGAATTCAGCTAAGAACTGATAAGGATCTTCCAATAGAAGTCCATGAAACTTGCAATTCTGCTGCATTAGAGAAACTAATTGAGGCTTAAGCTCAAAGTTGTTTGCTCCAATGGCAAGAATTGAGATGCTTCTTCCATAGAAGTTGGGAGTTGGTGCAGTATAGTCACCAAGCATCTTCCTTGCATCTCTAGCATTATTGTTGGGTTCGGCTGCCATGTCTGCTTCTTTTTTGAAATTCTCTGTAAGGTCCTCTCCGGAGTGTTGTGCTTTAGCTTCTCTTAGCTTCTTTTTCAGAGTCCTTTCAGGTTCAGGATCAGCTTCAACAAGAATGTTTTTATCCCTGTTTCTGCTCATATGAAAAAGAAAAGAACAAAGGGAGTAGTGAAATCTTCTATGTCACAGTATAGAGATTCCTTGATGTGTCAGAAGAAAAGAAGAATAGAGGAATGAGGTAGAAAGAGAATAAGAAGAATTCGAACACAGAGGGAGAGAGGGGGTTCGAATTATAAATAGAAGAGAAGTGTTAGCAAATAAAATAGAAAGAGATGAGAGAGAGAGTATTCAAAAATTAAAACTAAAAAGATTTTAAAACTAAAAAGATTTTTAATTAACTAATTGTTTTAGTTTTAATTAAAAAGATTTTTGAAAAAGTAGTTAGTAATTTTCAAAAATTGGAAGTGGAAAAGTGGTTAGGTGGTTTTGAAAAAGGATAAGACATAGGAATTAGTTGAAAAAGATTTGAAAATAGTTTTGAAAAGATAAGAAGTTAGAAAAAGATTTTGAAATTAAAATTTAAAAAGATATGATTGAAAAAGATTTGATTGAAAAAGATATGATTTGAAAAGATATGATTTGAAAAGAAATTAAAAAGAATTGATTTTTAAAATTGATGACTTGACTAACAAGAAACTAAAAGATATGATTCTAGAATTTAAAGATTGATCCTTTCTTAACAAGAAAGTAACAAACTTGAAATTTTTTGAATCAAAACATTAATTGTTAGTAAGGATTTTTGAAAATGTGGAAAGATAAGATTTTAAAATTATGAATTAAAACATGAAAATTTGAAAAAATTTGAATTGGGAATGAAATTACCTCCCTTGTGTCATCCTGGCGTTAAATGCCCAGAATGCTATCCATTCTGACGTTTAACGCCCATTTGGCTGCCTCTTTGGGCGTTTAACGCCCAGCCAGATACCCTGACTGGCGTTAAACGCTAGAAATGCTTCTTTACTGGGCGTTTTTCTAAACGCCCAGAATGTTGCCATTTCTAGCGTTAAACGCCTAGAATGTTGTCCATTCTGGCATTTAACGCCCAGAATGATAGTTTTACTGGCGTTAAACGCCCAGAATGGTAGCCATTTTGGCGTTTAACACCCAAAGTGCCTCTTTACTAGGATTTTAACGCCAGTGAGCTCTTTTTCTTGTGATTCATCTGCTTTATGTTCTGAATCTTTATTTTTCTGTATTATTGACTTGAAAATATATATATTTTTTATTTTTTGAATTTTTAATGAGGAGAGAGAAAAACACAAAATGACTCAAAACATATGAATTAAAGATCAAACCAATAATGCATGCAAGAACACTTTGAATGTCAAGATGAATACCAAGAACACTTTGAAGATCATGATGAACATCAAGAACATATTTTTTGAAAATTTTTAAGAAAAGAAAGACACGCAAGACACCAAACTTAGAAATTTTGAATGTTTAGACACTATGAATTCGAAAATGCATATTGAAAATAACATAAAACACAAAACAAGAAAATCATGAGATTGAACAAAGGAAATTGTTATGGCCCGGCCCAAGGTCCACACGGGTCGACCCGGCCCAAGTTCTACCCGACCCGGATGCCTGCACTCCAACCGACCCGGACACGCGTCCTGTACGGCTCACACCCGGCTGCATGGCAGCGTCCTTGGAGAATTGGGCCTGACCTCATGTGGGGCCCATTACTGACATGTATAAAAGGGGAAGATTGGCTCTTCCCCCGAGGTACGTCACTTTCTACATCACTCCCCCTGCTTGTACGATTTCTGACTTGAGCGTCGGAGTGTCTTTGCAGGTGGCACCCCCCCCTCGTCCGTTCACCAACTCAAGTGCTCGCCAACTCGGCAGACCCTCGATCAGCGCACCCAGGACTAAGACACCCTCATCTATCCACCTTTGCATCTTCTGTCCACCCGACCTGTTCAGGAGCCGACCAACGAACATTGGCGCCGTCTGTGGGGACGTCTAAATGGAAGCTGTACTGGGTCTTGGCGACCAAGGCCGGGCTGCCGGAGCGGAGGGGGCAGCCTCCGTCGCCTCGCAAGGGGGGCGGCGAAGGTCCCCCCATCGACGCACGGGGACACGACCATTCGGAGGAACAGGCGGCGATAGCGCCATAATAATGCAAGAGCTGCGCCACCGAGTCCAGAACCTGGAGCGGCAGCTTGCCGACAGGGAGCGGGACGGACGCTCTACCGATCCGAGCTATACCCCGTCTCCCGGAAGCGAGGAGGAAGACTCTTACCGAAGCCGCCCGCGGACGGAGGCAGAGAGTTCGCGGGAGGAGTCACCCATAATGAGGAGACGAAATGACACGATCATCTACTCCCGAGGCAGACCGACCCATCGAGCGACAAGAGGTCGCGAAGACGGAAGAACACGACAACCTGTGATAATGGGCGCCACCCCGTTCCACCGATCTATCCTCGAGGTCCGGCTGCCGAAACACTTCGACAAGCCAACGGACATGAGGTACGACGGAACTCAAGACCCTCTAGAACACCTGACGGCCTTCGAGGCCAGGATGAATCTAGAGGGAGTAGGCGACGAAGTGAGATGCCGTGCCTTCCCGGTGACCTTAGCAGGACCAGCGATCAAATGGTTTAACGGCCTCCCTCAAGGTTCTATCTACAATTTCTCAGACATCAGCCGCGCATTCCTGGCTCAATTCACAACGCGAATAGCAAAGGCCAAGCATCCTATCAACCTTCTCGGGGTAACCCAAAGACAGGGAGAGCCGACCAGGAGGTACTTAGATCGGTTCAACGACGAATGCTTGGAAATCGACGGCTTAACCGATTCGGTGGCCAGTCTCTGCCTGACGAACGGCCTCCTTAACGAGAACTTCCGAAAGCACCTTACAACGAAATCGGTTTGGACGATGCATGAAATCCAAACAGTGGCCAAAGAATACATAAACGATGAAGAAGTCAGCCGAGTCGTGGCTGCCAATAAGCGGCAGTCTGGTTACGGCCAGGCTCGTCAGTTCGGTGGCGACGGGGAGAGGGCGAAAGAAAAGGCCAGGGAGGAGGCGCCAAACAAAGCACCTAGACCGTTCCCTCGAGTGGGGAAATTTACTAACTACACTCCACTCACCCTCCCCATCATGGAAGTCTACCAACAAATTGCGGAGAAAGGAATTCTCCCGAAGCCCCGACCACTCAAGGACCGCACAGGCGGAAACAAGAACCTTTATTGTGATTACCATAAGGGATATGGCCACCAAACGCAGGACTGTTTCGACTTGAAGGATGCATTAGAGCAAGCGATAAGGGAAGGAAAGCTGGCAGCGTTCTCCCATCTCATCAGGGAGCCGAGAAGGCGTTATCGCGACCAGGACGAGGAAGGCAAGACACGCCCGGTCAAGCGGCGACAAGAGCCTGAAGACAGAGACCACGGCCTCACGGTGATAAACGTGGTAACGGCAAAGAACACTGCACCAAAATCCCGGTCGGCACACAAGAAAGACGCCAAGGTTCTGGCGATCTCATCTTCACCAGTGCAGAGTACCAAAAAACCCCCGTCCATTTCTTTCGGCCCAGAAGATCAATGGTTCAGCGACGCCCCGAAAAACCCTCCCATGGTCATCACGGCCAGAGTAGGAACCGGCCTCGTCAAACGGATCCTTGTCGACACTGGGGCCGACTCAAACATCATGTTCCGAAACGTGTTCGACGCACTGGGGCTGAAGGATGCCGACCTGACGACCCACCAGCACGGGGTTATCGGGTTAGGCGACCACTTCATCAAACCAGACGGAGTCATTTCCCTACCGATCTCGGTAGGACAGATGCAAGGCCGAAGGTCGGCGATGGCCGAATTCGTGATCCTCCGAGACTCCACAGCCTACAATATCATCTTGGGAAGGAAGACAATCAATGATTTTGAGGCCATAATCAACACCAAGCTACTAGTTATGAAGTTCGTCACCGATGATGGATCCATAGGGACCATAAGAGGAGACCTCGAGACGGCGGTCGCCTGCGACAACGCCAGCCTTTCCCTCAGAAAGAAGTCCAAGGAAGCATCCGGCGTATTCCTAGCCGACCTCGATGCCAGAGTAGAGGACAACCCGAGTCCGGAACCAGAAGGGGACCTGGAGAAATTTAGCATCGGTGACGAAGGGGAAAGATTCACATTCGTTAACAAGAACCTCCCGCATGAGTTGAAGGAGCCTTTGATTGAAATGATAAGGGCCAACAAGGACCTGTTCGCATGGACGCCAGCCGACATTCCGGGCATTGATCCACAAATCATTTCACACCACCTAGCCGTCAAGCCGGAAGCACGCCCAGTGGCTCAACGAAGAAGAAAGATGTCGGCGGAGAGAGCAGAGGAGGTAGCCAAGCAAACGGCCGGCCTCCTAGAAGCAGGCTTCATACGAGAAGTGGACTACTCGACGTGGCTCTCAAATGTGGTATTGGTGAAAAAACACAATGGCAGATGGAGAATGTGCGTGGACTACTCTGACCTTAACAAAGCATGCCCCAAAGATTGCTTCCCTCTCCCCAACATAGATGCACTCGTCGACGCTACGGCGGGGTACCGGTATCTGAGTTTCATGGACGCCTACTCCGGTTACAATCAGATACCGATGCACCGACCAGACGAAGACAAAACGGCGTTCATAACGCCAGGAGGAACTTTCTGCTACAAGGTAATGCCGTTTGGCTTGAAAAATGCAGGGGCGACATATCAAAGGCTGATGAACAGGATATTCCACGACCTCATAGGGAAAACGGTCGAAGTTTACGTGGACGACATCCTGGCAAAAACGACACGACCTGACGACCTCCTAAACGACCTGGCAAGTGTGTTTGCGTCCCTCCGTCAACATGGTATGAGGCTGAACCCCCTCAAGTGCGCCTTCGCCATGGAAGCCGGCAAGTTCCTAGGATTTATGATAACTCAGAGAGGGGTAGAAGCCAACCCGGAGAAATGCCAGGCAATACTGCAGATGAAGAGCCCGGGCTGCATCAAGGACGTTCAGAGGTTGGCAGGACGATTGACATCACTTTCCCGGTTTCTCGGGGCTTCGGCGACAAAGGCCCTGCCATTTTTCAACCTCATGAAGAAAGGGATGGCGTTTGAGTGGACACCCGCATGTGAAGAAGCCTTTCTGCACTTCAAGGAAATCCTGGCGGCACCTCCCGTTCTCGGGAAGCCAAAGGACGGGGAACCACTATACCTATACCTCGCTATAACAAGCGAAGCCCTGGCCGCAGTTCTGGTACGGGAGGACGGAAAAGCTCAACAGCCAGTCTATTTCATAAGCAGGGCCCTGCAAGGGGCAGAATTAAGATATAGCAAGTTGGAAAAGCTAGCCTTGGCACTCCTAACTTCCTCGAGAAGGTTAAAACAATACTTCCAAAGTCACCAAGTGGTCGTCAGAACGGACCAGGGGATCAGGCAAGTTCTCCAAAAACCTGACCTAGCGGGAAGAATGATGACTTGGTCCGTCGAACTCTCTCAATATGACATACGGTACGAGCCCCGGCAAGCCATCAAGGCGCAGGCCATGGCGGATTTCTTGGTTGAAGTAACGGGAGATCCAGGCGAAGACATGGGCACACGGTGGAAGCTCCATGTGGACGGAGCCTCCAACCAGACCTTCGGAGGTGCCGGGATCATCCTGGAAAGCCCGATTGGGGTTGTATACGAACAGTCGGTTAGATTCGAATTTCCCATCTCAAACAACCAAGCAGAATACGAAGCCCTCATAGGAGGCTTGACCCTAGCAGCGGAAGTCGGCGCAAGAAGACTGGAAGTGTGCAGCGATTCCCAAGTCGTCACTTCCCAAGTAAACGGCAGCTACCAAGCCAAGGACCCCCTGTTGCAAAAGTACTTGGAAAAGGTTAAAAGCTTGAGCCAAAAGTTCGAAGAAGTCACGGTCCAGCATGTACCCAGAGAAAGGAACACACGGGCAGACCTCCTATCAAAATTGGCCAGCACGAAGCCAGGGGAGGGGAACCGGTCTCTAATCCAAGGCATGACAAGGGAACCAGCAATTGCACTACACATAACAACCCTAAGGTCTTCATGGCTAGATCCCATCACCAACTTCCTAGAACACGGCCAAGTCCCTGGTGATGAAAAAAATGCGGCAAAACTAAGAAGAGAAGCGGCAAAGTACGCCGTCATCCAAGGACAGCTGTTCAGAAAAGGGCTCAGCCAACCCCTCCTGAAGTGCCTACACCCCGACCAGACGGACTATGTCCTCAAGGAAGTCCATGAGGGCTGCTGCGGACACCACATCGGAGGCAAAGCCCTAGCAAGGAAGTTAATCCGAGCTGGGTACTACTGGCCGTCGATGATGGCAGATTCCAAAGAATTTTTCAAAAAATGCATAAAGTGCCAACGGAATGCCAACTTTGCCAAAGCGCCGGCCTCCGAGTTAAGCCTGCTAACGACCTCCCGGCCGTTCTCTCAGTGGGGAGTCGACCTCTTAGGGCCCTTCCCAGTCGGCCCTGGGCAGGTCAAATATCTCATAGTAGCGATTGATTACTATACCAAATGGATAGAAGCCGAACCACTGGCTAGCATATCCTCGGCCAATTGCAGAAAATTCATGTGGAGGCAGGTGATAACAAGATTCGGGATACCAGAAGTCGTCATCTCGGACAATGGCACGCAGTTTACCGACAAGAAATTCACAGAGTTTCTCAGTGGCCTGGGTATAAGGCAAAGGTTCTCTTCGGTAGAACACCCTCAGACGAACGGACAAGTGGAGTCCGCCAACAAGGTTATCCTCTCAGGGTTGAAAAAGAGGTTGGACAATAAGAAGGGTGCTTGGGCTGACGAGCTAGCGTCGGTCCTCTGGTCTTACCGAACAACCGAGCAGTCCTCCACCAAGGAAACTCCTTTCCGGTTAACGTACGGGGTGGACGCGGTAATACCCGTAGAAATCGGAGAACCAAGCCCACGACTTCTTTTGAAAGGGGTGGAGGAAGCCGTAGAAAAGGACCTGATAGAGGAAGCCCGAGAAATGGCCCACTTGACAGAAACGGCGCTAAAACAAAGAGTGGCGCTCCGCTACAACACCAAAGTACTCAAGAGGGAATTTGAGCCAAACGACCTCGTCCTGAGGCGAAATGATATCGGCCTGCCGACCCCCGGAAAAGGCAAGCTGGCGGCCAACTGGGAAGGCCCATATAGAGTCAAGAAAGTGATGGGAAAAGGAGCATTCAAACTAGAAAGACTCGACGGCAAGGAAGTCCCGAGAACTTGGAATGCGGACAACCTAAGAAGATTCTACTCCTAGAGGAAGGGCCGGCGCGCCGACCAGGCTAGCTAAGTAGTCGTTTTGCTCATTTATCTCTTGAAATTCTCATAGCGATTTACGTGTCCTTTATACGACTGCTGAATAAGACATACTTGTGCAAATTCTCCATTCTTTTATCTCCGTTTTTCAGATAAATCGTCTTGTCATGACTAACGACAACGCCTAACCCGGGACTGATCACCCCGGGAGGTCATCAACTACCATTGTAACAAACAACTACACGAGAGCCCACGGGCCGCCGATATAAACAACTATAAACCAAAAACGGTTACTAGAAGCGATAACGCAATCGGACAAGTAAGAAAAACTTTATCGCGACAACACGAGCAAGCAACTAAAAAGTCATTGTTCACGAGCCAAAATTAAAACGGCTAAGACTAAATTGTTCATAGGCCAAAACGGCTAAAATCAAGTGTTTACAAGCCAAAACAAAACGGCTAAACAAGAAACGACGAAACAAAGAGTTCATTTCTTGGGAGCATCGACAACTTGGCCATCCTTAATAATCTTGAAAACACCAATAGCCGACGTGTCGAACTCAGGGGCAACAATTTTAATTTGAGCCTTCAAGGCTTCCTCGGTACCCAAAATCGCGCCTTTACCCTGTTTGACGACGTCTTTGTACTTAGCCTTCCACGTTGCCAGTTCGGCCTCTACGGCCTGCTTCTCCTTCTCGACCTCGGCAGCACGCTTCTGCGCCTCACCGACCTGTTTCTCCAATGCCATCTCACGCTCAACCAACCGTTCAACCGTCGCGTCCGATTCTTTCTGCTTTTTCTCAGCGGTTGTGGCCTTCTGTTCGGCGGCAGTGGCTTTCTGCTCGGCAGCAGTGACCTTCTTCTCGGCGGCATCTAATTTCTCTGAAGACTGAGTCAGCTGCTCCCGAAGAGTTTCAACTTCACTCTTCAACTCATTATTGGCCTTCCCACTGGCCTCCAACCTCCTGCGGAGGGACTCCATCCCGGACAGCTCAAACTCGGCCTTCCGGGCTATCACGGCGCCCCGCAGGAGTGTTCGGTACATCCACCTCGCCTGCCCGGCAAGGGATGACTCGTGGAAGTACTCCTCAGTGCCAGGGATCAATTGGGTATCTATGAAGTTGCTCGCATCAAAGTTCCTCTCCATGACGGTGAGGACCCCTTCAGGGCTTGACGACGCCGTAGAGACTTTCTTTCTCTTTCTCTTCAGGCCGGAGACTTCTACCACCTCCTCCTCATCATCCGGAGTGGGCACCGAACCCCCAATCCCGGTCACCTCACGGATAGGGGAAACGTGGACCGCCTTGCCACCTTCTACCGTGGCGCCCTGAGCCGAGGTTCCGATCCCGTCGGTTGCGGCCCTCTGCTCGGGAGCATCCTGGCCCTCCGGAGGAGCATCAGGTCCCTCAGGGGTAGGCTGCTCGTCACCCTCCTCGTCATCACCACCGGCAAGAAAGGTTTGAAACAAGTCGGCAAGGCCCGTCACCGACGCAGACATATCCACTGCAGGAAAACAAAGAAGGTCGGTTAGTCGCCACACAATATCAATAAAAGGAAAAAAGACAAAGGGCAAAGTGAAAAGCTCCTCACAAATATAATTACGGCCGGACTCCCTGTCACCCATGAGGAGATGGGGATTTACCGGGTTCTTCCCAAAAACTGCGTTTAGCACCTCGGCAATCTGCTTATCTACTGCCGACATGCTTTTATAATTTACCTTAATAAAACTATTGGACCCTGCCCCGAAGCTCCAATAAGTCGGGATGAGCCGTACCCCCTCCAAAGACAACCAAAAGGGGTGACGACCTTTGGCAGGGCGGACCTTAAAATACTTGTCCTTAAACCCATGGTAGGAATCTTCAAACAAACCGAAGATCTTCCGACCCTGGGCAGCACAGAAGGACATGAACCCTTTTCTATGTTTTCCCTCCTTGGAAGGGTTTGTGAGGGTAAAGAAGAAGAGGAAGACATCCACGGACACCGGCAGTTCGAGATATTCACAGACCATCTCGAAACAGCGGATCGAAGCCCAACTGTTCGGATGCAACTGCGACGGTGACACGGAAATTCGGTTTAAGAGCGCCATTTGAAAGGCTGAGAAAGGAATGCGAACTCCGACTTGAGTGAACATGGCTTTGTAGAACCAAATCCAGTCGGCGACCTGGCGGGGTTGGAAGTTGATTTCGTACAAACGCTCGTGAGGAGCCGGGACGAAAACGTCGTAATTGGCCTCCTCGTCGGTCCCGCCGCACAAATACCCGGCTTGTCGGAACTCGGTGAGCTCCTCCTCGCCCATTTGATTGGGTGAATCCCTTACATCAGAGACGACCCAAGCATACTGGTCGTACGCCGCAGGGTTGACGGATGCCCGGGAGACCGTGTGAGCCATACCTACATGGGGGTACCATCCAGATAGTCTAAGAGATCGGTTGCTCAGGCCGAACGCAAACATCACCCTCACGACTTCTCGACTAAGGCTAAACAACACTGAATGGCTAAGAGAACGAGAAAAAAGCCTACCCTGGAATGGTACTTTCCCCCTAACACATCTACTCGCAACTAAAAGGCTACAACGTCAAAAAACCGAATAACAAGCATACAAAAATAATGCATAAAAGGGAGGTTGATCAGAAAATTACCTGAATTGAGGAAAAGGAGATGGAGTTGCAAAACTGGGAAAATGCAGGATAGATGAACGAAGGCACCACAATAATGCTCTGAAATCTCGCCACGGGGAAGAAAAAGAAGAGAAATGGGAAGTGTGATAAAACACAGAAGCACAAAACCAACTGTTTAAAAAACTGCTCCCCCAAAGCGCGAAAACACCTGGGGGCAGAATAGTCTTTTCAAACGGGGTTTTTCCACCCCATTATGAGCATTCAATGCTCGGCACGAGAAACGGAGCGACGAAACGGTTGCCTACGCAAACCAAAGGACACGCGCGTTGAGAGCGCCTCCTCCCCACGAGCGGCCGACCAGACGACATGCGAAACTACACGCCATTGGTAGCTCCCATGACCACCATTGGCGCGTGGGGGCACTGTTATGGCCTGGCCCAAGGTCCACACGGGTCGACCCGGCCCAAGTTCTACCCGACCCGGATGCCTGCACTCCAACCGACCCGGACACGCGTCCTGTACGGCTCACACCCGGCTGCATGGCAGCGTCCTTGGAGAATTGGGCCTGACCTCACGTGGGGCCCATTACTGACATGTATAAAAGGGGAAGATTGGCTCTTCCCCCGAGGTACGTCACTTTCTACATCACTCCCCCTGCTTGTACGATTTCTGACTTGAGCGTCGGAGTGTCTTTGCAGGTGGCACCCCCCCTCGTCCGTTCACCAACTCAAGTGCTCGCCAACTCGGCAGACCCTCGATCAGCGCACCCAGGACTAAGACACCCTCATCTATCCACCTTTGCATCTTCTGTCCACCTGACCTGTTCAGGAGCCGACCAACGAACAGAAATCATCAAGAACAAGTTGAGGATCACAGAAGAACACAATGCATATTTTTTTTCAAAAACTTAAGAAAATAAAAAAACATGCAATTGACATCAAACTTAGGATTTGACACTAGACTCAAACAAGAAACACAAAATATTATTTTTTTATTTTATTAATTTTTTTTGTAAATTTTTTCGAAATCTTTTTGAAAAGAAAATAAAAGTTGAAACAAGAAAGAAGGTTACCTAATCTAAGTAACAAGATGAACCGTCAGTTGTCCAAACTCGAACAATCCCCGGTAACGGCGCCAAAAATTTGGTGCATGAAATTGTGATCACACTTTTCACAACTCTGCACAACTAACCAGCAAGTGCACTGGGTCATCCAAGTAATACCTTACGTGAGTAAGGGTCAATCCCACGGAGATTGCAGGCTTGAAGCAAGCTATGGTCATCTTGTAAATCTCAGTCAGATGGATTCAAATGGTTATGAGGTATTGATAATTAAAAGGTAAATAAAACGGAAAATAACATAGAGATATTTATGTAATTCATCGGTGGGAATTTTAGATAAGCATTTGGAGATGCTTTGTTGCTTCTGAACCTCTGTTTTCCTATTGTCTTCATCCAATCATGCGTCCTCCCTTCCATGGTAAGCTGTATGATCCTCTCAGTGAAAATGGTCCGGCTACGGTTTTTGTATGGCTAATCAACTGTCGAATTTCTTGTCTCGGATGAAAAATACCAAGCACAGCTACCGCAGAGCTAATCATCTGTCGGTTCTCACTTGTTTTAGAATAGGATCCCTTGATCCTTTTGCACACTATCACTGCACCCAACAGTCATGAGTTTGAAGCTCGTCACAGTCATCCCTTCCCAGATCCTACTCGGAATACCACAGACAATGTTTAGACTTTCCTTATCTCAAGAATGCTGTCTATTGGTTCTAGCCTATACCATGAAGGTTTTAATCACGAATTCGGATGCTCTATTGTCAGCAAAGGCGATGCAAATCCGTGGATCAGAGACCCAAGCGAATATACTCCGGCTGTCGTCCAATGACTACGCTGAACATCATGTAGATTGCTTTGTGGTTGTCAGGCACGCGGATCTTGGTTAAGCGAGTAACGAAGATAGTGGGTGATTGTCACGGGTCACCCCCTTCATTCTAACTTAACTGAATTAAGTACAAGAGTATATCTTAGAGAAGAAGTAGGCGTGAATTGAAAGAAAAAATAATAGTACTTGCATTAATTCATGAGGAACAGCAGAGCTCCTCACCCTAATCTATGAGGTGTAGAAACTCCACCATAGAAAATATATGAGAAGAAGGTCTACGCATGGCCGAATGGACAGCCTCCCAAAAGTGATCAAAAGATCAAAAGATGATCAAAAGATATTCCAAAATACCCTAAATACAATAGTCAAAAGTGCTATTTATACTAAACTAGTTACTAGGGTTTACAGAAAATGAGTAGATAGTGCAGAAATCCACTTCCGGGCCCACTTGGTGTGTGTTTGGGCTGAGCTTTGAAGATTTCACGTGCATAGGCCATCCTTGGAGTTAAACACCAGCTTTGGTGCCAGTTTGGGCGTTTAACTCCAGTTTTGGTGCCAGTTCTAGCGTTTTACGCCAGAAAAGGGTTTCTGGCTGGCGTTTAACGCCAGTTTGGGCAATCAAATCATGGGCAAAGTATGAACTATTACACATTTCTAGAAAGCCCAAGATATCTACTTTCCAACGCAATTGAGACCGTGCCAATTCGGTATTTGTAGCTCTAGAAAATCCATTTTGAGTGCAGGAGGGTCAGAATCCAACAGCATTTGCAGTCCTTTCTCAGCCTCTGAATCAGATTTTTGCTCAGGTCCCTCAATTTCAGCCAGAAAATACTTGAAATTACAAAAAAATACACAAACCCATAGTGAAGTCCAGAAATGTGATTTTTGAAAAAAAATTAATAAAAATATACTAAATGTAACTAAAACATACTAGAAACTACCTAAAAATAATGGCAAAAGCGTAAAAATTATCTGCTCATCACGTGCCACGCCTTCAAGCTCAATTGGCATGCCCAGGCACTTTTAAAACCTTAATTAGTCTGGTGTGCCATGCCTTCAAGCCCAAGTGGCACGCCTAGGCCTTCTCCTTGTTTCTGGAAAGTTGAACCAGCGTGGCACTCCCAAGGTCTGGCGTGCCACACCCATTTGTGTGCTTTGTTCCTTCGTTGGCGTGGCACGCCCAAAAATCAAGTGGCACGCCTAGGTCTTCTTCTTGTTGATTGGTGATGCTGGCGTGCCACGCCTGAGACTTAAGTGGCACACCCAAGTAAGAAATGATAGCTGGCGTGCCACGCTTTCGACACAAAATAGAACGCCCATATGGTTGGCCTCCCATCTCCCTCTCTGGAAAATATAACTGGCGTGCCATGCCCAGGGTTTGGCGTGTCACGCCCATTGTGCCTCTACATCCCAGTAGCTGGCGTGCCACGTCTAGCATTCAAGTGGCACGCCCAGATAAACAATGCGAGTTGGCGTGCCATGCCTTGATACTCAAGTGGCACGCCTTAGTGAAGATGAGAGCTTGGCGTGCCACGCCTTCGATCTCAAGTGTCACGCCCAGCTTTACTTTTCCTTCTCTAGTCATTGGCGTGCCATGCCTGGGTCCTCAAGTGGCGCGCCCAAGTGATGGTTGGGAGCTGGCGTGCTGATGAGCGGATAATTTATATACTTTTTGGCATTGTTTTTAGTATGTTTTAGTTAGTTTTTATTATATTTTTATTAGTTTTTAGTTAAAATTTACTTTTTTGGACTTTACTATGAGTTTGTGTATTTTTCTGTGATTTCAGGTATTTTCTGGCTGAAATTGAGGGACTTGAGCAAAAATCTGATTCAGAGGCTGAAAAGGACTGCAGATGCTGTTGGATTCTGACCTCCCTGCACTCGAAGTGGATTTTCTAGAGCTACAGAAGCCCAATTGGCGCGCTCTCAACTGCTTTAGAAAGTAGAAATCTTGGGCTTTCCAGCAATGTATAATAGTCCATACTTTGCCCGAGATTTGATGGCCCAAACCGGCGTTCCAAATCAGCTTAAAACTGCCCGGCGTTAAACGCCAGAACTGGCACAAGAATGGGAGTTAAACGCCCAAACTGGCACAAAAGCTGGCGTTTAACTCCAAGAAAAGTCTCTACACATGAAAGCTTCAATGCTCAGCCCAAGCACACACCAAGTGGGCCCGGAAGTGGATTTTTATGTCATTTACTCATTTCTGTAAACCCTAGGCTACTAGTCCTCTACAAATAGAACATTTTGCTATTGTATTTGGGAGTCTTTCGATCTTTAGATCTTTTGATCATGTTTTTATCATTGAACTCTCTTTGGGAGGCTGGCCATTCGGCCATGCCTAGACCTTGTTCTTATGTATTTTCAACGGTGGAGTTTCTACACACCATAGATTAAGGTGTGGAGCTCTGCTGTACCTCGAGTATTAAAGCAATTACTATTGTTCTTCTATTCAATTCAGCTTATTCTTGTTCTAAGATATCACTTGTTCCTCAACTTGATGAATGTGATGATCCGTGACACTCATCATCATTCTCACCTATGAACGTGTGCCTGACAACCGCCTCCGTTCTACCTTAGATTGAGTGGATATCTCTTGGATCCCTTAATCGGAATCTTCGTGGTATAAGCTAGAATTGACGGCGGCATTCAAGAGAATCCGGAAGGTCTAAACCTTGTCTGTGGTATTCTGAGTAGGATTCAATGATTGAATGACTGTGACGAGCTTCAAACTCCTGAAGGCTGGGCGTTAGTGACAGACGCAAAAGAATCAATGGATTCTATTCCAACCTGATTGAGAACCGATAGATGATTAGCCGTGCTGTGACAGAGCGCGTTGAACATTTTCACTGAGAGGACGGGACTGTAGCCACTGACAACGGTGATGCCCAACATACAGCTTGCCATGGAAAGGAGTAAGAAGGATTGGATGAAGACAGTAGGAAAGCAGAGAGACGGAAGGGGCAAAGCATCTCCATACGCTTATCTAAAATTCTCGCCAATGTATTACATAAGTATCTCTATCTTTATTCTATGTGTTATTCATAAATCATCTATAACCATTTGAATCTGCCTGACTGAGATTTACAAGATGACCATAGCTTGCTTCATACCAACAATCTCTGTGGGATCGACCCTTACTCGTGTAAGGTTTATTACTTGGACGACCCAGTGCACTTGCTGGTTAGTTGTGCGAAGTTGTGAAATTATGTTTAGACCATGGTATTGAGCACCAAGTTTTTGGAGCCATTACCGAGGATTGTTTGAGTTGTGAAAAGTAGAGATCACAATTTCGTGCACCAAGTTTTTGGCGCCGTTGCCGGGGATTGTTGAGTTTGGACCACTGACGGTTCATCTTGTTGCTTAGATTAGGTATTTTTCAGAGTTCTTAAAAATGAATTCTAGTGTTTCAAGGTGATGTTCTTATCATCACCAAAGCTGATTGATTCTCATCAATTTAGCTCTTGAATGTAATGTCCTACTGAAGCTTGGCTAGCCATGTCTAATTCCTTTAGACTAAAGCTTTAGACTAACATTGCATGATTCCTGGAATTCTCATTAAGAATTTTGATATCCTTATTTTCTTTCAATTTTCGAAAAAAATCCAAAAAAAATTACAAAATCATAAAAACCAAAAATATTTTCTGTTTCTTCTTGAGTCTAGTGTCTCATTTTAAGTTTGGTGTCAATTGCATGTTTTATTCTTCTTGCATTCATTCATGTGTCTTAATTGATCTTCAAGTTGTTCTTGATGATTTCCTTGCTCTGATCTTTAAATTCTCTTGACTTGAGTGTTTTGTTGTTTTTCATATGCATTCTCAATTTGTTAGTGTCAGTAGTATTCAAACTTCTAAGTTTGGTGTCTTGCATGCATTGTTTATTTGATTTTAGTTGCATTTTGATTATTCCTCATTATTAAAAATCCAAAAAATATTTTACTTTGTGTCTTTTCAAGTCAATAATACAGAGAATTGATGATTCAGAACATTCAGCAGAGGAATTACACAGAAAAAGCTGGGCGTTCAAAACGCCCAGTGAATAAGGAAAACTGGCGTTTAAACGCCAGCCAGGGTGCCTGGCTGGGCGTTTAACGCCCAAAAGGGTAGAGCTTTGGGCGTTAAACGCCAGAATGGTGGGCGTTTAACGCCAGGATGGCACAAGAGGGAAGATTTTGTTTTTAATGCAAATTTTTTTCAAGTTTTCAAAATTTTTCAAAATCAAATCTTTTTCAAATCATATCTTTTCAATCATATTTTTTCAAAATCAATTTCTTTCCATTTTCAAAAATACTTGCTAACAATTAATGATTTGATTCAACATTTTAAGCATGTTGCCTTTTCTATTGATAATGGTTTAATGTCCGAATCATATCTTTCTTGTTAGGCAGGTTATTAATTTTAAAATTAAATCTTTTTAAATTGTTTTTCAAATCATATCTTCTCAATCATATCTTTTAATCACATCTTTTTCAAAATAGTTTTCAATCATATCTTTCTGATTTCTAATTTCAAAATCTTTTTCAAAAATCACTTGATTTCTTTTCCACTCTTAGTTTTCGAAAATCAATTAGTATTTTTCAAAATGTTTTTAAAATCTTTTTACTTAATTTTCGAAAATTTCTTCCCCTCTTCTCACATCCTTCTATTTATGGACTAACACTCCTCCTCAATGCACAATTCGAACTCCATCTTTCTTGATAAGTTCAAATTCTTCTACCTCTTCCTTCTATTTTTTTCCTCTGACACCTCAAAGAATCTCTATACTGTGACATAGAGGATTCCATATTTTCTTGTTCTCTTCTCTTTCATATGAGCAGGAGCAAAGACAAAAGCATTCTTGTTGAGGCTGACCTTGAACCTGAAAGGACCCTGAACCTGAAAGGACCCTGAAGCGAAAGCTAAGAGAAGCTAAAGCACAACTCTATGTAGAGGACCTAACAGAAATCTTCAAACAAGAAGAAGACATGGCAGCCGAAAACAACAACAATGCCAACAATGCAAGGAAGGTGCTGGGTGACTTTACTGCACCTACTCCCGACTTCAATGGGAGAAGCATCTCTATCCCTGCCATTGGAGCAAACAACTTTGAGCTTAAGCCTCAATTAGTTTCTCTAATGCAACAGAATTGCAAGTTCCATGGACTTCCATTGGAAGATCCTCATCAGTTTTTAGCTGAATTCTTGCAAATCTGTGACATTGTCAAGACCAATGGGGTTAACCCTGAAGTCTACAGACTTATGCTATTCCCTTTTGCTGTAAGAGACAGAGCTAGGATATGGTTGGACTCACAACCTAAAGAAAGCCTGAACTCTTGGGAAAAGCTAATCAATGCCTTCTTGGCAAAGTTCTTTCCACCTCAAAAATTGAGTAAGCTTAGAGTGGAAGTCCAAACCTTCAAACAGAAGGAAGGTGAATCCCTCTATGAAGCTTGGGAAAGATACAAACAATTGATCAGAAAGAGTCCCTCTGACATGCTTTCTGAATGGAGCATCATAGGTATCTTCTATGATGGTCTGTCTGAACTGTCCAAGATGTCATTGGATAGCTCTACTGGAGGATCTCTTCATCTGAAGAAGACACCTGCAGAAGCTCAAGAACTCATTGAAATGGTTGCAAATAACCAATTCATGTACACTTCTGAAAGGAATCCTGTGAATAATGGGACGAATCAGAAGAAAGGAGTTCTTGAGATTGATACTCTGAATGCCATATTGGCTCAGAACAAAATATTGACTCAGCAAGTCAATATGATTTCTCAAAGTCTGTCTGGAATGCAAGGTGCACGGCAGTACTAAGGATGCTTCATCTGAAGAAGAAGCTTATGATCCTGAGAACCCTTCAATGGAAGAGGTGAATTACATGGGAGAACCCTATGGAAACACCTATAATCCTTCATGGAGAAATCATCCAAATCTCTCATGGAAGGATCAACAGAGACCTCAACAAAGTTTCAACAATAATAATGGTGGAAGAAACAGGTTTAGCAATGGCAAGCCTTTTCCATCATCTTCTCAGCAACAGACAGATAATTCTAAGTAGAACCACTCTGACTTAGCAACCATGGTCTTTGATCTAATCAAAACCACTCAAAGTTTCATGACTGAAACAAGGTCCTCCATTAGGAATTTGGAGGCACAAGTGGGTCAGCTGAGTAAGAAAGTTACTGAACTCCCTCCTAGTACTTTTCCAAGCAATACTGAAGAGAATCCAAAAGGAGAATGCAAAGCCATTAACATGACCCACATGGCCGAACTTGGAGAGGAGGAAGAGGCAGTGATCGCCACTGAGAAAGACCTCAATGGACGTCTACTGGCCCCCAATGAGTTCCCTAATGAGGAACCATGGGAATCTGAGGCTCACAATGAAACCATAGAGATTTCATTGAATTTACTTCTGCCATTCATGAGCTCAGATGAGTATTCTTCCTCTGAAGAGGATGAAGATGTCACTGAAGAACAAGTTGCCAAGTACCTTGGAGCAATCATGAAGCTAAATGACAAGTTATTTGGTAATGAGACTTGGGAGAACGAACCTCCTTTGCTCACCAAAGAACTGGATGACTTGACTAGGCAGAGATTACCTCAAAAGAGACAGGATCCTGGGAAGTTTTCAATACCTTGTACCATAGGCACCATGACCTTTGAGAAGGCTCTGTGTGACCTAGGGTCAAGCATAAACCTCATGCCTCTCTCTGTAATGGAGAAGCTAAGGATCTTTGAGGTATAAGCTGCAAGAATCTCACTAGAGATGGCATATAATTCAAGAAAATAAGCTTATGGACTTGTAGAGGATGTTTTGGTGAAGGTTGAAGACCATTACATCCCTGCTGATTTTATAGTCCTAGAGACTGGGAAGTACATGGATGAATCCATCATCCTTGGCAGACCCTTCTTAGCCACAGCAAAGGCTGTGATTGATGTTGACAGAGGAGAATTGATCATTCAAGTGAATGAAGAATCCTTTGTGTTTAAGGCTCAAGGATATCCCTCTGTTACCATGGAGAGGAAGCATGAAGAGCTTCTCTCAAAACAGAGTCAAACAGAGCCCCCACAGTCAAACTCTAAGTTTGGTGTTGGGAGGCCACAACCAACTTCTAAGTTTGGTGTTGAACCCCCACATTCAAACTCTAAGTTTGGTGTTGGGAGGTTCCAACATTGCTCTGAGTATCTGTGAGGCTCCATGAGAGCCCACTGTCAAGCTACTGACATTAAAGAAGCGCTTGTTGGGAGGCAACCCAATGTTATATTTATCTAATTTCCTTTGTTATTCTATGTTTTCTGTAGGTTGATGATCATGGAAAGTCACAAAATCATTTGAAAAAGTAAAAACAGAATGAAAAACAGAAAGAAAAACAGCATACCCTTGAGGAAAACCTTGTTGGCGTTTAAACGCCAGTAAGGGCAGCAAATGGGCGTTTAACGCCCAGTCTGGTACCATTCTGGGCGTTTAACGCCAGAAAGGGGTACCAGACTGGCGTTAAACGCCAGGAAAGGGCAAGAAGCTGGTGTTAAACGTCAGAAATGGGCACTTGCCCGGCGTTTAATGCTAGAATTAGCATAAAGAGCATTTTTGCTCGCCACTTGGTGCAGGGATGAACTATCCTTGACACCTCAGGATCTGTGGACCCCACAGGATCCCCACCTACCCCACCACTCTCTCTCTTCTTCACCCATTCACCAATCACCTCAACACCTCTTCCCCAAAAACCTCTCACCTATCAAATCCTACCATTCTCTTCACCACTCACATCCATCCTATATAAACCCTTCCTCACTCCTTCATTTTCACACAACCTAAATACTACTTCTCCCCCTTGGCCGAACCACAAAGTCCCCTCCATCTCCTCTATTTCTTCTTCTTCTACTCTCTTCTTTCTTCTTTTGCTCGAGGACGAGCAAACCTTCTAAGTTTGGTGTGGTAAAAGCATTGCTTTTTGTTTTTCATACCATTTATGGCACCTAAGGCCGGAGAAACCTCTAGAAAGAGGAAAGGGAAGGCAAAAGCTTCCACCTCCGAGTCATGGGAGATGGAGAGATTCATCTCAAGGGTGCATCAAGACCACTTCTATGAAGTTGTGGCCAAGAAGAAGGTGATCCCCGAGGTCTCTTTCAAACTCAAAAAGGGTCAACTTTTATCAAAGGTTGGACCAAGTCCTCATGGATACCACTAAGAAAAGGATGGAGCAAACAAGAGATCCCACTCATCATGAAATCTCTGAGAAGCCTCAAGGGAGGCACTTTCCTCCACAAAACTATTGGGAGCAAATCAACACCTCCCTAGGAGAATTGAGTTCCAACATGGGACAACTAAGGGTGGAGCACCAAGAACATTCCATTCTCCTCCATGAAATTAGAGAAGATCAAAGAATCATGAGAGAGGAGCAACAAAGGCAAGGAAGAGACATTGAGGAGCTCAAGCACCCCATAAGATCTTCAAGAGGAAGAACAAGCCGCCATCACTAAGGTGGACCCGTTCTTTAATTTCCTTGTTCTTTATTTTCCTGTCTTTCGAATTTTCATGCTTATGTTTATCTATGTTTGTGTCTTATGATCATTAGTGTCTTAGTGTCTATGCCTTAAAGTTATGAATGTCCTATGAATCCATCACCTTTCTTAAATGAAAAATGTTCTTAATTGAAAAAGAGAAGAATTGCATGAATTTTAAATTTTATAACAGATTAATTATTTTGATGTGGTGGCAATGCCTTTGATTTCTGAATATATGCTTGAACAGTACATATGTCTTTTGAATTTGTTGTTCATGAATGTTGGCTCTTGAAAGAATGATGAAAAAAGGAGACATGTTACTGAGGATCTGAAAAATCATAAAAATGATTCTTGAAGCAAGAAAAAGCAGTGAATACAAAAAAAAACGAAAAAAAAGGGGAGGAAAAAGAAAAAAAGAAAAAAAATATATAATAATGAAGTTGTGATCCAAGGCAAAAAGAGTGTGGTTAAGAACCCTGGACACCTCTAATTGGGGACTCTAGCAAAGCTGAGTCACAATCTGAAAAGGTTCACCCAATTATGTGTCTGTGGCATGTATGTATCTGGTGGTAATACTGGAAGACAGAGTGCTTTGGGCCACGGCCAAGACTCATAAAGTAGTTGTGTTCAAGTATCATCATACTTAACTAGGAGAATCAATAACACTATCTGGATTCTGAGTTCCTAGATAAGTCAATCATTCTGAATTTCAAAGGATAGAGTGAGATGCCTAAACTATTCAGAGGCAAAAAGCTAAAAGCCCCGCTCATCTAATTAATACTGATCTTTATAGATGTTTTTGGAATTCATTGCATATCTCTTCTTTTTATCTTACTTGATTTTCAGTTGCTTGGGGACAAGCAACAATTTAAGTTTGGTGTTGTGATGAGCGGATAATTTATACGCTTTTTGGCATTATTTTTAGTATGTTTTTAGTATGTTTTAGTTAGTTTTTATTATATTTTTATTAGTTTTTAGTTAAAATTTACTTTTCTGGACTTTACTATGAGTTTATGTGTTTTTCTGTGATTTCAGGTATTTTCTGGCTGAAATTGAGGGACTTGAGCAAAAATCTGATTCAGAGGCTGAAAAGGACTGCAGATGCTGTTGGATTCTGACCTCCCTGCACTCGAAGTGAATTTTCTAGAGCTACAGAAGCCCAATTGGTGCGCTCTTAACTGCGTTGGAAAGTAGACATCCTGGACTTTCCAGCAATGTATAATAGTCCATACTTTGTTCGAGATTTGATGGCCCAAATCGGCGTTCCAAATCAGCTCAAAACTGCTCGGTGTTAAACGCCGGAACTGGCACAAGAATGGGAGTTAAACGCCCAAACTGGCACAAAAGCTGGCGTTTAACTCCAAGAAAAGTCTCTACACATGAAAGCTTCAATGATCAGCCCAAGCACACACCAAGTGGGCCCGGAAGTGGATTTTTATGTCATTTACTCATTTCTGTAAACCCTAGGCTACTAGTTCTCTACAAATAGAACCTTTTGCTATTGTATTTGAGAGTCTTTCGATCTTTAGATCTTTTGATCATGTTTTTATGATTGAACCCTCTTTGGGAGGCTGGCCATTCGGCCATGCCTAGATCTTGTTCTTATGTATTTTCAATGGTGGAGTTTTTACACACCATAGATTAAGGTGTGGAGCTCTGCTGTACCTTGAGTATTAATGCAATTACTATTGTTCTTCTATTCAATTCATCTTGTTCTTGTTCTAAGATATCACTTGTTCCTCAACTTGATGAATGTGATGATCCGTGACACTCATCATCATTCTCACCTATGAACGTGTGCCTGACAACCACCTCCGTTCTACCTTAGATTGAGTGGATATCTCTTGGATCCCTTAATCGGAAACTTCGTGGTATAAGCTAGAATTGATGGCGGCATTCAAGAGAATCCGGAAGGTCTAAACCTTGTCTGTGGTATTTTGAGTAGGATTCAATGATTGAATGACTGTGATGAGCTTCAAACTCCTGAAGGCTGGGCGTTAGTGACAGACGCAAAAGAATCAATGGATTCTATTCCAACCTGATTGAGAACCGACAGATGATTAGCCGTGCTGTGATAGAGCTCGTTGAACATTTTCACTGAGAGGACGGGACTGTAGCCACTGACAACGGTGATGCCCAACATACAGCTTGCCATGGAAATGAGTAAGAAGGATTGGATGAAGACAGTAGGAAAGCAGAGAGATGGAAGGTGCAAAGCATCTCCATACGCTTATCTGAAATTCTCGCCAATGAATTACATAAGTATCTCTATCTTTATTCTATGCGTTATTCATAAATCATCTATAACCATTTGAATCTGCCTGATTGAGATTTACAAGATGACCATAGCTTGCTTCATACCAACAATCTCCGTGGGATCGACCCTTACTCGCGTAAGGTTTATTACTTGGACGACCCAGTGCACTTGCTGGTTAGTTGTGCGAAGTTGTGAAATTATGTTTAGACCATGGTATTGAGCACCAAGTTTTTGGAGCCATTATCGGGGATTGTTTGAGTTGTGAAAAGTAGATATTACAATTTCGTGCACCACGTGCCACGTCTTCGACATCAAGTGGCATGTGCAACTTTACTTGCCCTTTTCTAGCCATTGGCGTGCCACGCCTGGGTCTTCAAGTGGCACGCCCAAGTGATAGTTGATGGTCCTGGCGTGCCACGCCCATCTTGGCGTGCCACGCCCCTCTTGTGGCTTCTAGCATTGCTCTTTGGGAAATTGTACCAGCGTGCCACGCCCAGCACCTGGCGTGCCACGCCTATGTACTTTCTTGGCATTTGCCCCTAGTAGAACGCCAGTTTCACACGCCCAGCTCTGTTTTGTTGTTTTCTTCCTTTTTTTGTTGCACTTTTCACCTGAAATTCACCACAAACCCATTTCAAAGCAACGTACCATAATACTTATCATTTAGCTCATGAAATTGCATTAAAACAATGAATATGTGCCCTTTTTATGGTCTTTTTACATAGGTAAAAAGGGTAAAAGATGCAAGTCATCAAAGATACAAGCAACTGATCAGGAGATGTCCTTCTGACATGCTCTCAGAATGGTCTATCTTAGGCATCTTCTATGATGGTCTCTCTGAGATGTCCAAAATATCATTGGACAGCTCTGCAGGTGGATCATTCCACTTGAAGAAAATACCTGTAGAAGCAAAAGAACTCATTGAGATGGTAGTAAACAACTAATTCATGTACACTTCTGAGAGAAACCCTATGAATAATGGGGTAACTTAGAAGAAAGGAGTTCTTAAAATAGACATTCTGAATGCCATATTGGCTCAGAACAATATCTTGACCCAACAGGTCAATATGATCTCTCAGCATTTGACTAGAATGCAAGCTACAACTGGCAGCACTCAAGAAGCTTCCTCTGAAGGAAAAGCTTATGATCCTGAATAACCCATGATGGAGGAGGTGAATTACATGGGAAAACCCTATGGAAACACCTACAATCCATCATGGAGGAATCATCCTAACCTTTCATGGAAGGATCAACAAAAGCCTCAGCAAGGCTTCAATAATAATCAAGGTGGAAGAAACCAGAACAGGTTCAACAACAGGTCACCATTCCCATCTTTTCACGAACATATGGAGACTTCTAGGTAGAGCCTTTCTGACTTAGTCACTATAGTCTCCAACCTCTCTAAGACCACTCATAGTTTCATAACTAAAACAAGATCCTCCATCATAAATTTAGAGGCACAAGTTGGTCAACTGAGTAAGAGAATCCCTGAGACTCCTCCTAACACTCTTCCTAGTAACACTGAAGTAAACCCGAGAGAAGAGTTCAAGGCCATCACTACTGCAGCTGAGGCTGAATCTGAAAGGAGTAATCTGGCATTGAACGCCAATGATGAGATCCCTAATGGGCGTTCAACGCCTAATGCTACACCTTTAATGGCGTTGAACGCCAAGAAGGAGGTCCCTCCTAGGCGTTCAACGCCCAAATTGGCACAAGAGCTGGCGTTGAACGCCAGTAAGGAGGATCCTACTAGGTGTTCAATGCCTAAATTGGAAGAGAAGCTGGCATTGAATGCCACTGAAGATGTCTCCACTGAGCGTTTAACGCCCCAAAAGCCACAAGAGATGGAGTTGAACGCCAATAAAGGTGTTCCCGGACGCTTCCTAATTCCTTGCACTATAGACACCATGACCTTTGAAAAGCTTTGTGTGACCTAGGGTCAAGTATAAACCTCATGCCACTCTCTATGATGGAGAAGTTAGGAATCTTTGAGGTACAAGCTACAAATATTTCACTGGAGATGGTAGACAAGTCAATGAAAAAAGCATATGGCTTAGTAGAGGATGTCTTGGTGAAGGTTGAAGACCTTTACATCCTTGCAAACTTCACAACCTTAGATACTGGGGAAGATAAGGATAAATCCATCATCCTTAGATGACCTTTCCTAGCCACTACCAATGCTATCTTTGATGTAGCAAAGGGAGAATTGATTTTACAACCAGGGGAGGAGCACATCTTGTTCAAGATGCCTCACCCCAACTCTCCCTCTTAGAAAAAAGAGATAATTGTGCAACATTTAGTGTTCCAACCATCTCTCTCAGTGCAGAGCTTTACTAAGCCCCCAAGCACCAATTCTAAGTTTGGTGTTGGGTAGCAATCAACAAGCACTGAGATTAAAGGTACTAAGAAGAAAGTACTTAAAGGCTGGAGGGACAAAAAGATCCCCACAGAAGGCCTCTCACTTGACATAAGAGTTGTCATCACCAAGAAACTAATCATACCACATACAATGAGTCGTGTCTTATCTCTAGAGCATGTGGAGCTCATCCATGACAATACAGGAAGAAAGTTCACTGTCAGGGGCAAAATTCTGAGCCCATATTGTTCTCTGTAAGGAGCTAACCATCAAGCTAGTGACGTTAAAGAAGCGCTTGTTGGGAGGCAACCCAACTATAGTTATTATTTATGTTTTTCTTTGAATTTTTTTCTTAATTATTTTCTTTAAGTTCATGATCATTTGTATTAGTCAGAACAGAGACAGAAACGTTCAGAAGTGGAAACAGAATACCCTGGAGAACATGTCTTGCTGGTGTTGAATGCCAGACAAGAAGGCAAGAGTGGGCATTGATGAGTCTGGATTCACTCCCCTCCCAATAAAATTGATGAATCTACTCCTTGGCAAGCGCACCAAAATTATCGTCAAGTAATAACCCACAATGGAGTGGGATCGTATCCACAGAGATTAATTGGATTAAGCAAGCAATAGTTGATTAGTTATTCTAGTTAGACGATTCAAGTTTGAGTGATAATCAACAAGAAAAGTAAATGACATGAAAGTAAAAGAAAGCAATAAAGTACAAGAAAGTAAATGGCAAGGGAAGTAAAGTACAAGGAAGTAAAGTACTGGAAATATAAAGTGCAAAAAATGTAAATAACCACAAAGTAAATAAAAGATAGAAAGATAAAATAAACATTGGGATAAAGAGATATTGCATTCTCCGGATTAATTGATTTCATCTCATCTTCAATCATGCAACTTATTGACCTCTTGGCAATCATGATTGATTGAGTTCCAATTCCTTGGTGACTCAATCTCTCAAATCTTGATCAATAGCCAATTCCTTGGTCTAATTGCTCATGAGAAGAGATGAAGCTTGTTCTCTGATTATACCACACATCCTCATAGGCCCAAGTAGAGGGAGGATTATATGTCACCATATCTAAACACCAAAACCCAGATCCTACTCAAGTGTGAGAGATTTCAAGCATGGTTTTATGATTCCTCTTCCAAGGTTCCCATAAAACCCAAATACATTCAATCTCTTTTCCAAGATAATTGAATGCTAGCATGAAGAACGAAATCCTTTCTAGTAAATCAAAGATAGATGAAGAGAAGAAGAAGAATAAAAACAACTTAATCTATTGAAAAACAATAGAGCTCTCTTTCCCAATGGAAAGAGTTAGTAATTCATAACTAAAATATTTACAAGTAAGAAAATGGAAGAGGAGAAGAGAATGGTGGGAAGGAGGGTTCGAAGACTCACTCCTCCAAATGTGTCCAGCTTAATAGAATAGCTCCCTAATTCTATGAAACTAAGGCCTTTATATAGGCTCTCCTAAATTACAAATTTAAATGAAATTAAAAGCAAATTACAATAAAATGAAAATAAATTATTCTAGATGCTTCTTGTGGCCTTGATTGGTTGACAATTATGGCTTGAATGAGAGTTAGAGTGGGCTTGGTTGAAGGTTAGGGGCTGCAGGAAGAAGTTGGCGTGTGGTTCCAAGTGCCACTCCCACTTGATTTTGCCCTTTGGAGTATGACCACTTTGCAACATTGAAAGTATGGAGTTTCTTGGGCCTCAAAATGAATGTCCACTATGAATTATTTTATATGGTTAGAAAGTCCTGGATGTCAGCTTTCCAATGCTTTTGGAATCAACTAATTTGGACCCTTGTAGCTCATGTTATGCCCATTTGAAGGTGACTAGGTCAGTCTGTCAAGTAGCCCGGCGTGCCACGCCCACTTCTGGCGTGCCACGCCCAATATGTTGTGAAACTGGCGTGCCACGCCCAAAACTGGTGTGTCACGCCTTCAATGATGCACCAAAATCTTATCTCTGGCCATTTGAACTGGCGTGCCACGTCCAAGACTCCAAGTGGCACGCCCATTTTGAAAATAAAGCTGGCGTGCCACGCCTTCGATATCAAGTGGCACGCCCAGGTTTTGCACCGCTGAAATAATGGCTTTTTCACCTTCAGTTTTAATGTTCACCATAGAGTGTTATATATCGTTGGAAAGCTCTGAATGTCAGATTTCCAACGCCACTAAGATCACTTTATTTGGACCTTGACAACTCAAGTTATGCTCCATTGAAGATGAAGAGATCAGGCTTGGTAACTCTGCAGTGACATGTTTTTCTTCTTGTATTTTTGGAGTCAATATCTTCCTAAATTCTAGTGTTCATTATAAAGTGTTATATATGGCTGGAAAGCTCTAGATCTCTAATTTCTAATGGCACTAAAATCACTTCATTTGGAGTTGTGTAGCTCAAGATATCGTCATTTGAATGAGAGGAGGTCAGGCTGGCATATGCCCTGGCGTGCCACGCCCACTTCTTGGCGTGCCACGCCCATAGTGGGGCTCAAAATAACTCCTCGAGAACTTAAGCCTGGCGTGCCATGCCTAAGAAACCAAGTGGCACGCCCTCTTTGAGACTTGGCTTCACAAACATGGCATGCCACGCCCAGAGCACCAAGTGGCACGCCCATGTTGGAACTGCATTCTTTCAAGCTTGGCGTGCCACGCCTAGAACCCAAGTGGCACGCCCAAGTCACAATTAATGTTAGCGTGCTACGCCTTCGACATCAAGTGGCATGCCTATGTTGAACTCTTCAATCTCTCTTGCTGGAATGTTTGCCTGGCGTGCCATGCCCAGATCACCAAGTGGCACGCCCAGCTTTATTTGCTTGTTTTGTGCACTTTTTGCTTCTTTTTCCACCTGAAGTTTAACACAAACCATTTCAAAGCAATGTACTACAATATATATCATTTTTTCCATGAAATTGCATTGATTTAATGGGATTGTGTTCTTTTTATGGCCCTTTTAGATAAGAAAAAGGGTACATGATGCGTAGTTATCAGGCATTCAAAACCCACAAAGGGTAACATTACTGGCGTTGAATGCCAGCTCTGGAGTAGAGACTGGGCGTTCAACGCCCAACAGAGATAGAAGGCCTGGCATTCAACGCCAAGAAGGAGGTCTCTCCTGGGCATTCAAACGCACCGAGTGGAACAGCTAGCTGGCATTGAACGCCAGCTATGGAGTATAAGCTGGGCGTTCAACGCCCATAAAGGGTCAGGAAATTTGAATTCCCTAGGCTCTCAAGACCAGTGGGTCCCACAACATCTCCACCTTGTTCTCTCTTTTTTTCACACTTCTCCACACACTCTTCCCTATAAACCATCAACCAATCACATCTATACCTCTTCCCCAAAACCATTATAACTCCCACCAACCCCTACCCACTAAAATTCAAATTTTCCCACCTATATTTCCCCTCCCCCCATTAATTTGAAACCCTAACCATACCCTCCCTATAAATACTTCCATCATTCCACTTCTCCCACACACTACTGATACACCTTTAGCCCTCACTTGGCCGAATTGCTCTTCACCTTCCATCTCTATCTATTTTCTTCTTCTTCTACTCCATTATTCTCTTTTGTTTATTTTTGATTGAGGGTGAGCAAAGTTTTAAGTTTGGTATTGGAAAAGCCTTGATTTTTGCTATCCATTCCCACTTATGGCACCCAAAGTCGGAGAACCCTCTAGAAAGAGGAAAGGAAAGGCCATAGCCGTCACCTCCGAATCTTGGGAGATGGAGAGATTCATCACCAAAGCCCACCAAAACCACTTCTATGAAGTAATGGCAAAGAAAAAAGTGATCCCTGATGTCCCTTTTAAGCTTAAGAAGAATGAGTATCCAGAGAACCGACATGAAATCCGGAGAAGAGGTTAGGAAGTCCTAACAAATCCCATCCAAGAGATTGGGATCTTAATGGTGCAAGAGTTATATGCTAATGCATGGGTCATGAAAAACCATGACATTAGTGTGAACCCACATCCTGAAAATTAGAGCACCATGGTCCGAGGGAAAATCTTAGAGTTTAGCCCAAAATGTGTAAGGTTGGCGTTCAACTTGCCTTCGATGCAAGGAGACCCACATCCTTATACTAGAAGAGTCAATTTTGATTAAAGGCTAGATCAAATGCTCCCAGACATCTGTGTGGAAGGAGCATAGTGGAAAAGGGATTCCCAAGGCAAGCCTATCCAACTAAGAAGGTCTGACCTCAAGCCCATAGGTAGAGGATGGATGGAATTTATCCAACGATCTATCATCCCTACTAGCAACCGGTTTGAAGTGACCATAGAGCCATCATGATCCATTGCATCATGCTTGGAGAGGAGGTGGAAGTACATGAGGTGATACCTCAAGAGTTATACAAAGTGACAGACAAGCCCTCCACCCAAGCAAGGTTAGCTTTTCCTCATCTTATCTGTCACCTATGCAATTCAGCCGGAATTGTTATAGAAGGCGACACTCCAATTAAGGAGGACAAGCCCATCACTAAAAGAAGGATGGAGCATACTAGAGAGCCGACACATGAACCACAATATGAGCATGTGGAACCTCCTCAACATGAGATCCCTGAGATGCCTCAAAGGATGTATTTTACTCCTCAAAGCTATTGGGAGAATTAAGCTCTAACATGAATCAGTTGAGGATGGAGCATCAAGAGCATTCCACCATCCTCAATGAAATTAGAGAAGATCAAAGAGCTATGAGCGAAAAATAATAGAGATAAGGGCGTGATATTGAAGATATCAAGCGCTCTATTGGATTCTCTAGAGGAAGTGGTAACCACCATCAATAAGGTGGTCCCGTTCCATCACCCCTTGCTTTTATGTCACTTTTCTGTTTTCCATTATGTTTTATTATCTGTTCTTGTGTTCTTATTGCAGGATCATTTCTATCTGTCATAAAGTCATAAAATGTTCTATATATCTCTCATCGTACTTAAAAGAAAATTTTATTTGAAAAAGAAAATTAAGTTGCATGAATTTCAAGTTTTACCTTAAGAATAGTTCAATTATTTTGATGTGGTGGTATTGCTTTTATTTTCTGAATGTATGAATGAACAATGCATATTTGAAATTGCAATTAAGAATGTTGGCTCTTGAAAGAATGATGAAAAAGGAGAAGTATGGTTGGTAATCTGAAAAATCCAAAAAATTGATTCTTGAAGCAAAAAAAAGGAGCAAAAAAGCAAGATGCAATAAAAAGAAAAAAAAACAATTGCATGCGAAAAAAAAGCAAGCTGAAAAAGAAACAAAAAGCAAAAAAAAAAACTAATAGCTCTTTAAACCAAAAGGCAAGAGCAAAAAGCCAATAACACTTTAAACTAAAAAACAAGGGTAAAAGGATCCAAGGCTTTGAGCATCAATGGTTAGGAGGGCCTAAAAGAAACAAAATCTTGGCCTAAGCACTCCAAATGAATAGTGTCCTTAACTATATGCTTGTGGTACGAAGGTGTCAAGTAAAAAGCTTGAGACTGAGCAGTTAAAGCCGTGATCCAAAGCAAAAAAAGTGTGCTTAAGAACTCTGGATACCTCTATCTGGGGATTCTAGCAAAGCTAAATCATAATCCAAAAGGGTTCACCCAGTTAAGTGTCTGTCGCATTTATATATCCGGTGGTAATACTTGAAAACAAAGTGCTTAGGGCAACAGTCAAGACTCTAAAAAGCTGTGTTCAAGAATTAAAAAAAAAAAAGAACTAAACCAGGAGAGTCAATAATATTATCTGAATTCTAAATTCCTAAAGATGCCAACACGTCTGAGTTTCAATGGATAGTGAAATGCCAAAAATATTTAGAAGCAAAAAGCTACTAAGTCCCACTCATCTAATTGATACTGGGCTTCATTGAAAACTATGAAATTTATTGCATCTTACTCTTCTTTTAATCCTACTTTGTTTTTAGTTGCTTGGGGACAAGCAATAGTTTTTAGCATGTTTTGTTTAAGATTTATTATATTTTCATAGGTTTTAGTGTAAAATTCACATTATTGGATTCTACAATGGGTGGTTGTATTTTATGGTGATTTTAGGTATTTTTTGGCTGAAATATGAGAGTTTTGACGAAGTCTGATTCAGAGGCAAGGAAAGCGTAGCAGATGCTGTCAGTATCTAACCTCCGTGCACTCAAGCAAGTAGTTTTAGAGCTACAGATATCCAAATAGAGCATTCTCAACGGCTATAGAAAGCTAACATCTAGGGATTTCCAGCAATATATAATAGTCCATACTTGTTTTTGGAGATGAAGGCCCAAAAGCGGCGTTCAACGCCAGCCATCCACCCCATTCCTGGTGTCCAATGCCCAGAGAGAGATGGACAGCGTCTAACAACCAAAATGGGGCCCCTAGCCAACGTTCAACACCCCTAGGGAGTCCTAGCACGTGGAGACATCCTTAGCTCAGCCCAAACACTCACCAAGTGGGCCCTAGAAGTGGAGTTTTACACTATAAGTCTAAGCCTATCATATTTCTGTAATCCTTAGTTATTAGTTTAGTATTTAAAGGAGAAGATCACCCTTTGTTAGACACACTTGAGCTCTCTTCAGCATATCGTATTTTTGAACACCATTATGTACAGTATGAGCCACTAAACCTCCTAGGTTAAGGTTAGGAGCTCTGTTGAGTTTTATGGATTAATAAAAGCATTATTGTTCTATTTCAATTCGTGTTTGATTCTCTCATAAGATGTATCTTCGTTCTTCAACCTTATGAATGAGTTGAACCGTCAAAAGTTATCTCTATTCTACATGGGTTCAGCGAGCGTCTTTCATCAGATATCAATGAACCACTAGCTTGAGGATAGGTCTCTTAGACGGGGACTTCTCGAGACATCAGTTCAGCTGAGGTATGGGGAGATTATGGTCTTTGTGGTAAAGGCTAGAATCAAGGCGCAACATTCTCTGATCCGGAAGATTCAACCTTGTTTGTGGCGTTGTGAGTAGGATCACCAAGGGAATGGACTACAGGAGCTTCACCCTCATTCAGACTGGATGCGCACTAAACCTAGTGTTCAGCCTAGAGGAAGATTGGCGGCCGCTCAAACCGACGTTGATCACATACAGCCTGCTATAGAAGAAATCATTCACAGTTGGAGTAGACAGTAAGAAAAGATTGCTCCAGAAAAACAAAGAATGTCTGAAGCCTTAACCATCTTCTTATCATTAGATTCATAACCACTGAGTAACGTTATCTTTATTTTACTCTTATGTGTTTAAACAACTACAAACCTTTTCTTTTCGCCTGACTAAGATTTATAAGATAACCACTGTTTGATCCTAGCCAACAATCCTCGTGGGATCGACGCTGACTTACCTCAGGTATTAATTGGACGACTCAGTGCACTTTCTGGTTTAGTTGTACGGAGTGTGGGAATCTGTGCACCACGCCTCCTCCTCCTCCTGTCTCAGGGAGGAACTTATGATCATTAGATAAGTGTCTTTATCACCTAGGAATGCTTACTTCAAGGATGAAGGTAACGGCTTCAACTCGAGCTTAGGAGGTCTTTCCTCAGTGCTAGGCATGCAAACCTTCTCCCTTTAAGGTGTTGACTCATCAATTTCAAGCAAAGTATCTTCAGGAGAAGAGTCGAGAGCATCTTCAAGCTTTTTAGCTTCAAGCACTTCTTCAACCATAGGTTCAATGATATCAATTCTCATGCATCCTTCAGAATCACCAGGTTGTTACAGAGCCTCTAAAACATTTAGCCGAATCTCCTCTTCATTGACCCTCAGGGTTACCGCACCCTTTTGAACATCTATAAAGGATCTTCCTGTGGCTAAGAAGGGTCTTCCAAGAATAATGGATGCATTCTTGTCACCTTCCATATCCAATATCACAAAATCAGCAGGGAAAATAAAAGACCCTACTTTCACAAGTAGATCATCCACCATTCCAAAGGGGAACTTGATAGAACGGTCAGCAAGTTGGAGACAAATATGGGTAGGCTTCACTTTATCAATTTGGAGCTTCCTCATTAATAATAGTGGCATGAAGTTGATGCTTGCTCCAAGATCACACAAGGACTTCAGAATAAGGGTGTTTCCAATGGTACAAAGAATCACAAAGCTCCCGGGATCCTGCAGTTTCTCAGAGTGATTCCTCTGGATGACTGCACTGTATTCCTTAGTGAGTACCACTATTTCTACTTCTTTTCAATCCCTTTTTTTGCTCAAAAACTCCTTCATGAACTTTTCATAAAAAAGAATTTGTTTAAGGGCCTCTGTAAAGGGGATGTTGATCTCAAGTTTCCGAAATACTTCTAAAAATTTGGAGAATTGCTTGTCTTTTTCTACTTTCTGAAGTTTCTGAGGGTATGGTAGTTTGGCCTTGTACTCTGGGGCCTTGGGTAGTACAGGATGTGTGTCAAGAATGACTGGGAAGGGATTGTCAGGGTGCCTTGAGGGGGCCTTCTTTGAGTCTTTTTGGGCGTTCAGCGCCCTTCCTGACTCCCTTGATGGGCGTTCAACGCCCTTCCTAGCTCCCTTGATGGGCGTTCAGCGCCAACATTGGTACTTCCTGCCTCTGTAATGCCCTACTCTGGTGATTCTTTTTCACCCGGTTCCTAACTCTTCTTATGTTGAGTGGTTAACGCCTTGCCGCTCCTTAATCAAACTGCTTGACATTCCTCTTTACAGTCGGGGGCCATATTGCTAGGTGAGGTTTGTTCAGGTGTTCACTAGTCTTTCTGATTCATTTGCATCTCTAGGTTCCTGAAGGAGGCTCAGGTTTCCTATATAAAACTTTGTTGGCTCTTTGCAAGTTCTGCAACTATGGATGCCAGGTCAGGGATACTCTGATATTGTGGAGGTTGAGAAGGAAAGTTGTTGACTAGATTTTGATTAAGACCTTCCTGAGAGCTGCTGGCATAATTCAGTTGCTGAATACTTCTTCCTTAGTTAAAGTTCTGAGAATAAGGAACATTATCGGGACATGTGGAGAAACTTCTCATGTAATTGACCTCCTCAGGTGCATAGTGGTCATGGTTGCAAGTTTCACCTTGAGGGGAGCTACCACGCATATCATAAGGAACATCTGGAGAGGTGCTCTGGATTTTAGCAACTAAGCTCTATGCACTACTCAATTGTTGAGTGAGAAGACTCATCTATTGAAATATAAGCTTGTTCTGAGCAAGAAGTGCATCTACAGTCTCCACTTCCATAACTCATTTCCTTACTTAAGTTCTCTCAAATGAGTATAAGTACTGGTTATTGGCAACCATCTCAATGAGCTCATTGACCTCCTCAGATGTCTTCTTCATGTACAAGAAGCCGCCTACAGAATTATCCAGAGACATCTTGGCCATATCAGAGAGTTCTTCGTAGAAAATATGCACTCTGATCCACTTTGAGAACATATCGGGAGGACACTTCTTGAACATCAGTTTGTATCTCTCCCAAGCACCATAGAGGGACTCACTTTCTCCCTACCTAAAGGTCTGAATATCTGTCCTCAGCTTAGTCAATCTCTGAGGGGGAAGAACTTGTTCAAGAACTTGTTTACCACTTTATTCCAGGTGTTCAAGGTTGAATATTAAGCCATTCCCTTTCACGATCCCTCACAGCAAATGGGAAGAGCATTAGCTTATAAAACCCAGGGGCCACTCCATTGGTTTTGCCAGTATCACAGATCCATAGGAAGTTAGAGATGAATGATGAGCGGATATTTTATACGCTTTTTGGCATTGTTTTCATATAGTTTTTAGCATGTTTTATTTAATTTTTATTAAGTTTTCATAAGTTTTAGTGTTAAATTCACATTTTGGATTTTACTTTAAGTTTGTGTGTTTTTATGCAATTTCAGGTATTTTCTGACTGAAATTAAGGAGCTGGAGCAAAAGTTTGATTCAGAGACAGAAAAAAGCACTGCAGATGCTGTCCAGATCTGACCTCCTTGAACTCGAAATAGATTTTATAGAGCTACAAAAGTCAAAATAGAGCATTCTCAATAGTTATGGAAAGATGACTTCTAGATCTTTCCAAAAATGTATAACAGTCTATATCTTGCTTCAGATTAGAAGGCCCAAAACTGGTGTCCAACGCCAGCCTTCTGCCCTTTTTTAGGCATCTAGCGCCCAAGGAGAAGAGATCAGTGTCCAAACGCCCAAAGAGAACCCCCTAGCCAGTGTTTAACACTCTAGAGGCCTCCTAGCATGTGGATATCATCAAAACTCAGCCCAAATACTCACCAAGTGGGCCCCAGAAGTAGATTTTAGCACTAAAAGACTGTTTTACCCTCTCTTATGTAATCCTTAGTAATTAGTTTAGTATTTAAGGGATAATTTACATAATCATAAAAAACTCTATGCTATATTTTCGTTTATCATTATGTTTTCTATCAGTATGAGTTTCTAAACCTTCTAAGTTGAGGGGAGGAGCCCTGCTGAGTTTTATGGATTAAGAAAAGTATTACTGTTTCTTTTCAATCCGTGTTTGATTTAATTTTAAGATGTATTTTCGTTCTTCATCATGATGAACGGGATGACCCGTGACAATCATCTTCGTTCTTCGTACTAAGATCGCGTGCCTGACAACCACCCATGTTCTTCTTGGGTTCGTAAGAATACTTAAGTGGAAAGCATTGAACCGCCAGCATGACTATACATCTCTTAGACGGCTAATCCGCGACTTCATTAGGGACTTCTCAAGATAATGGTTCAGCCAAGGTATGGGAAGATTAGGGTCCCTGTGGTAGAGGCTAGAATCAAGGCGCAGTATCCTCTGATCCGAAAGATTCGACCTTGTCTGTAGCATTTTGAGTAGGATCACCAAAGAGAATGGACTGTAGGAGCTTCACCCTCAATCAGAATGGATTCGCACTAACCCTGGGGTTCAGATCTGGAGAAGTATTGGCGGCTTCTCAAACTAGCGTCAATCTCATAGAGTCTGCTAGAGAAGAAATCATTCACAATTAAAGAAGATAGTAATACCAGAGTTAATCTAGAAAGACAAAGCATCTCCAAGCCTTAACCACCTTCCTATCATAGTTTACACTACTTCTGAGTTCTGATTATCCTTTTTCTTTATTCCTTTTATGTTTTTCACCAAATCCAATAACAAATTCCTACTCACCTGACTAAGATCTGTAAGATAACCATAGCTTACTTCAAACCACAATCTTTGTGGGATCGACCCTGACTCGCTCATTTATTACTTGGACGACCCAGTGCACTTGCTGGTTCAGCTGTACGAAGCGTGGGGATTTGTGCACCAAGTTTTTGGCACTGTTGCCAGGAATTGTTCGAATTTGGATAACTGATGGATTATCTTGTTCCCTATATCATGTACTGTTTTTAATTTTGTTAGAGTCTTTTATTTTATTTTATTTTTCTTTTTTCGAAAAAATCAAAAACTTTTTCAAAAAAAATTTCTTTTCTTTGTTTAATCTTTGTTTTTTGTTTAAGTCTTTGGTTTGTGTTCTTGGTTGAAATTTTCGAAATTTTTGAGTCTTTCTTTCTAATAATTTTCAAAAATAATTTCTTTGTTTGATTCTTGTGTCAATCTTTAAGTTTGGTGTCTTCTTGTGTTTTTTCTTTAATTTTTTGAAAATTTTATGTTTGGTTTTCAAAATTTTTAAGTTTGGTGTCTTTTGCATGCTCTTGTGTTCTTCGAATTTTGAGTTTTGTTCTTGGTGTTCTTCTTAATCTTCAAAGTGTTCTTGTTTTTATTTTTATTTTGGTCTCAAAGTTTGGTGTTTCTTGGTGTTTGTCTTCAAATTTTCGAAAATTGAGTGCTTTAGATCTAAAAATTTTTAAGTTTGGTGTCTTTTGTATGTTTTTCTCTTTCCTCATTAAATTCAAAAATAAAAAATATCTTCTCTATCTTTATTTTAAATTAATTTTTGAAAATTTCTTTAACAAAAGTTGAGATTTTAATTTTGAATTTTTATCTTATCTTATCTTAGTTTTCGAATTTCAAAATTCAAATCTTTTCAAAAATCAAATCTTTTCAAAAATCTTATCTTTTTTCTAAATCTTATTTTATCTTTTTATCTTTCTTAAAAATTCAAAAATCTTATCTTATCTTAATTCAAATTTCAAATTTCAAAATTCAATTTTCCAAATTCAAATTTCAAATTCAAAATTCAAATTTTAAAATAATTTTTTTCAAATATTTTTAGTTTCTAATCTTATCTTTTCTAAATTTCAAATTTTAAATTCAAATCTTTTCTAATCTTATATCTTATCTTGTTTTCAAATCTTTCTTAATTAGTTACTTATCTTCTCTCTTCTTTTTCAAAACTTTATAACTACTTCTTCTCTCCTAATTTTCGAAAATTTCTTTCTATTTCTCTCTATTCTTTTTCGAAAATTCATTAACGAATTTTCAATTCTTTTTAATTAATTAACCTTAATTTTTGAATTGCATTAATAAACAAAATAAAATAAAAAATATTTTAATTCTTGTTTATCTTTTCTACTACTATTTATTCGAACTCTTCTTCTACTTCTTCTATCTTCATTCTTCTTCCTCTTCTTTCTTCACATCTCACTGGGAGCTCTCTATAGTAAAATCAGAAATAGAAGCTTCCTTCCTTTCTTTCTTTCTATTCTTCTTTTCTTGTTTATAACTAGAAATAGTGATAAAGAGCCTCTCTTTAATCTTGATCCTGAACCTGAAAGGACTTTAAGGAGGAGCTTACAACAAATTAAAGCACAACACTCCGGAAGAGACCTTTCAGAAAATAGTGAACAAGAAGCTGAAGACATGGCCGAACTTAAAGGAGAGGCAAGAAAGGTTCTTGGTGACTTCACCATGCCTATGGTGCACGAAATTATAATCACACTTTTGCAATCCCGCACAACTAACCAGCAAGTGCATTGGGTCGTCCAAGTAATACCTTACGTGAGTAAGGGTCGATCCCAAGGAGATTGTCGGCTTGAAGCAAGCTATGGTTATCATGTAACTCTTAGTCAGGATATCAATAATTATCAGGTTTAATTGTGAAAAGTAAAAAAACATGAAATAAGTACTTGTTTTGCAGTAATGGAGAACAGGTTGAGGTTTTGGAGATGCTCTATCTTCTGAATTTCTGCTTTCCTACTGTCTTCTTCTTCAAACACGCAAGGCTCCTTCCATGGCAAGCTGTATGTAGGGTTTCACCATTGTCAATGGCTACCTCCCATCCTCTCAGTGAAAATGTTCAACGCGCTCTGTCACAGCACGACTATTCATCTGTCGGTTCTCAATCAGGTTGGAATAGAATCCAGTGATTCTTTTACGTCTATCACTAACGACCAGCCTTCAGGAGTTTGAAGCTCGTCACAGTCATTCAATCCTTGAATCCTACTCAGAATACCACAGACAAGGTTTAGACCTTCCGGATTCTCTTGAATGCCACCATCAATTCTAGCTTATACCACGAAGATTCTGATTAAAGAATCCAAGAGATACACACTCAATTGAAAGTAGAACGGAGGTGGTTGTCAGGCACACGTTCATAGGTGAGAATGATGATGAGTGTCACGGATCATCACATTCATCAGGTTGAAGAACAAGTGGTATCTTAGAATGAAAGCAAGCGTGATTGAATGAAAAATAGTAGTAATTGCATTAATCCATCAAGACACAGCAGAGCTCCTCACCCCCAACCATGGGGTTTAGAGACTCATGCCGTAGAGGATACAATAAGAAACGTGTAATGTGTCATGAGGTACAGATACAATATCAAAAGATCCTATTAATAGTGAACTAGTAACCTAGGGTATACAGAAATGAGTAAATGACGTAAAAATCCACTTCCGGGCTCCACTTGGTGTGTGCTTGGGCTGAGCATTGAAGCTTTCATGTGTAGAGACTTTTTCTGGAGTTAAACGCTAGCTTTTATGCCAGTTTGGGCGTTTAACTCCAATTTTTGTGCCAGTTCCGGCGTTAAACGCCGGGAATTCTGAAGCTGATTTGCAATGCCGGTTTGGGCCATCTAATCTCAGGCAAAGTATGAACTATTATACATTGATGAAAAGCCCAGGATGTCTACGTTCCAACGCAATTGATAGCGTGCCAATTGGGCTTCTATAGCTCCAGCAAATCCACTTCGAGTGCAGGGAGGTCAGAATCCAACAGCATCTGCAGTCTTTTTCAGCCTCTGAATCAGATTTTTGCTCAGGTCCCTCAATTTCAGCCAGAAAATACCTGAAATCACAGAAAAACACACAAACTCATAGTAAAGCCCAGAAAAGTGAATTTTAACTAAAAACTAATAAAAATATAATAAAAACTAACTAAAATATACTAAAAACATACTAAAAACAATGCCAAAAAGCGTATAAATTATCCGCTCATCACAACACCAAACTTAAATTGTTGCTTGTCCCCAAGCAACTGAAAATCAAAATAGAATAAAAAGAAGAGAATATACTATAGACTCCAAAATATCAAAGAAACTTAGCTCCAATTAGATGAGCGGGACTAGTAGCTTTTTGCTTCTGAACAGTTTTGGCATCTCACTTTATCCTTTGAAGTTTAGAATGATTGGCATCTGTAGGAACTCAAAACTCAGATAGTGTTATTGATTCTCCTAGTTAAGTATGATGATTCTTGAACATAGCTACTTTATGAGTCTTGGCTGTGGCCCAAAGCACTCTATCTTCCAGTATTACCACCGGATACATTCATGCCACAGACACATGACTGGGTGAACCTTTTCAGATTGTGACTCAGCTTTGCTAGAGTCCCCAATCAGAGGTGTCCAGGGTTCTTAAGCACACTCTTTTTGCCTTGGATTACTTTAAAATTTTTTTAACTGCTTTTTCTTGCTTCAAGAATCAATTTGATGATTTTTCAGATCCTCAATAACATTTCTCCTTTTCCATCATTCTTTCAAGAGCCAACAAGTTTAACATTCTTTAATCAACAAATTCAAAAGACATATGCACTGTTCAAGCATTCATTCAGAAAATAAAGATTATTGTCACCACATCAAACTAATTCAACTAGTTTCATAGATGAATTTGAAATCCTGTACTTCTTGTTCTTTTGTGATCAGAGCATTTTTCATTTAAGAAAGGTGATGGATTCATAGGACATTTATAGCTTTAAGACATGAAACTTAAATTTTATTAATCATGAATTAAGAACAAGACTCAAAAATAGATATAAGATAAGACTAATAGTAATAGAAAACAAAATTTTAAATGACTCTAAAATAGACTCCTAATAATAGAGATTATCACAGAGTTAGGACTCAACAACCTTGATCTTGAGAAGTGGATGCTCCCTCAACTTGTGGGGTATTTGACCCTTCAAGGGAGAGCTTATGGCGCTTCAGCTCTTGTAGCTCACGCCCCTGCTTCTCTTGTTCCTTCAGCAATTTGCAGAGCATGCAGTTTTGATTCTGCTCTTCTTCCTTAATTTGTCCATAGCTTCTTGCAGCTTGGCAACAGATGCTTCTAGACGAGTCTAGTAGTCAATTTCAAAAAGTTCAAGGAGGAACTCCTGCGCCCTCCTTTTGATAGAGTTATCTTGCATTTGTCCTTCCATTGACCTCTTGGTGATTGGGTGCTCAATTGGGATGAATTCATCTACTCCCATCCTCACCCCAGCATCTTTACATAGCAAAGAGATTAAGCTTGGGTAAGCCAGTTTGGCTTTAGTGGAGTTCTTGTTTGCAATTGTGTAAATCTCACAAGCAATCAGATGATGAATCTCCACTTCTTTTCCCAGCATAATGCAATGAATCATCACTGCTCTCTTGATAGTAACCTCAGAACGGTTACTAGTGGGCAAGATAGAACGCCCAATGAAATCCAACCAGCCTCTTGCAACTGGTTTGAGATCTCCCCTCTTGAGTTGGTTTGGGACACCTTTTGAATTGGTCATCCACTTGGTTCCAGGGAGGCATATGTCCTCTAGAACTTGATCCAACCCCTTATCTACTCTCACCATTCTCCTATTAAAGGATTCAGGATCATCTTGTAGTTGAGGCAATTTGAAGACCTCTCTTATTTTTGTCCAGATGGAAGTAAATGATTCTCCCTCTGACCATGGTTCTATAGGTATCAAAAGTGGTTCCAGTCATTCTCTGCTTATCTGTCAGCCACAAATTTGAGTAGAATTCCTGAACCATGTTTCTTCCAACCTTTGTCTCAGGGTTGGTTAGAACTTCCCATCCTCTGTTTCGAATTTGCTCTTGGATCTCCGGATATTCATCTTCTTTCAGATCAAATTTAACTTCCGGAATCACTGACCTTAGACCCATTATTTTATGGTAATAGTCTGCATGTTCTTTGGTTAAGAACCTCTCTTGGCTCCAAAGGTCCTTTGGAGCATTCTCTTTCTTGCCTCTTGAATTGGTTTGTTTTCCTTTGGGAGCCATGATCTTGATGAGCCTTAGCTTAGTGATCACAGAAAAACACACCAAACTTAGTGGTTTGCTTGTCCTCAAGCAAAAAAAAAAAGAAAGGAAATAGGAGAGAGAGGAGGGGAGTGGTGCACGAATTTGCAATCCGTACAACTAACCAGCAAGTGCACTGGGTCGTCCAAGTAATACCTTACGCGAGTAAGGGTCGATCCCACGGAGATTATTGGTTTGAAGCAAGCTATGTTTATTTTATTAATCTTAGTCAGGATATTAATTAAAATTATCAGTTGGAATTATTAGATTGGAAAAATAAAAGAGAATAAAATCGTTACTTGTTGTGCAGTAATGAGAAATATGTTGGAGTTTTGGAGATGCTTTGTCCTCTGAATTTCTGCAATGTAGCATTCAACTCAATTGTTTGTAAAGCACGTCTACAGCAAGCTGTATGTAGGGTGTCACCATTGTCAGTGGCTACCTCCCATCCTCTCAGTGAAAATGTTCCTATGCTCTGTCACAGCACGGCTAATCAGCTGTTGGTTCTCGATCATGTTGGAATAGGATCCATTGATCCTTTTGCGTTTGTCATCAAGCCCAGCAATCGCGAGTTTGAAGCACGTCACAGCCATTCAATCCTTGAATCCTACTAGGAATACCACAGACAAGGTTTAGACCTTCCGGATTCTCAAGAGTGGCCGCCATCATTTCTAGCTTATACCGCGGAGATTCCGATTAAGGAATCTAAGAGAAGCTCATTCAGTCTGATGTAGAACGGAGGTGTTTGTCAGGCACACGTTCATAGATTGAGGGAGGTGATGAGTGTCACGGATCATCACCTCCTTCATAATTAAGCGCGAATAAACATCTTAGATCGGACCATACACACGTTTGAGTGAAATAGAAACAATTGCATTAATTCATCGAGACGCTGCAGAGCTCCTCACCCCCAACAATGGAGTTTAGAGACTCATGCCGTCAAAAAGTATGTAATTCAGATCTGAAAATGTCATGAGGTACAAAATAATTCTCTAAAAGTTGTTTAAATAGTAAACTAGTAACCTAGGTTTACAGAATATAAGTAAACTAAGATAATTGGTGCAGAAATCCACTTCTGGGGCCCACTTGGTGTGTGCTGGGGCTGAGACTAAAGCTATCCACGAGTTGAGGCTTTTCTTGGAGTTGAACTCCAAGTTATGACGTGTTTTGGGCGTTCAACTCCGGATCATGACGTGTTTCTGGCGTTTAACTCCAGACAGCAGCATGTACTTGGCGTTCAACGCCAAGTTACGTCGTCTATCCTCGCGCAAAGTATGGACTATTATATATTGCTGGAAAGCCCTGGATGTCTACTTTCCAACACCGTTGAGAGCGCGCCAATTGGACTCCTGTAGCTCCAGAAAATCTATTTCGAGTGCAGGGAGGTCAGGATCCAACAGCATCAGCAGTCCTTTTTCAGCCTAAGTCAGATTTTTGCTCAGCTCCCTCAATTTCAGCCAGAAAATACCTGAAATCACAGAAAAATACACAAACTCATAGTAAAGTCCAGAAATATGATTTTTGCCTAAAAACTAATAATATTTAACTAAAAACCAATTAAAACATACTAAAATCTACATGAAATTACCCCCAAAAAGCGTATAAAATATCCGCTCATCACAACACCAAACTTAAACTGTTGCTTGTCCTCAAGCAACTAGATTAATAAAATAGGATGCAAGAAATTAAGAAGTAATAATATCTAAGAGTTTTAAATGGAGCTCAGATTCTTATTAGATGAGCGGGGCTTGTAGCTTTTTGTTTCTAAACAGTTTTGGCATCTCCTTTTATCCTTTGAAATTCAGAATGATTGGCATCCTTAGGAACTCAGAATTTAGATAGTACTATTGATTCTCCTAGTGTAGTGTGCTGATTCTTGAACACAGTTATTTTATGAGTCTTGGCCGTGGCCCTAAGCACTTTGTTTTCCAGTATTACCACCGGATACATAAATGCCACAGACACATGACTGGGTGAACCTTTTCAGATTGTGACTCAGCTTTGCTAAAGTCCCCAGTTAGAGGTGTCCAGAGCTCTTAAGCACACTCTTTTGCTTTGGATCATGACTTTAACCACTCAGTCTCAAGCTTTTCACTTGGACCTTCATGCCACAAGCACATGGTTAGGGACAGCTTGATTTAGCCGCTTAGGCCTGGATTTTATTTCCTTGGGCCCTCCTATCCATTGATTCTCAAAGCCTTGGATCCCCCTTTTTTTTTGACTGCTTTTTCTTGCTTCAAGAATCCAATTTATGATTTTTCAGATCATCAATAGTATTTTTCGTGATCCTCATTCTTTCAGGAGCCAATATTCATCAAATTCAAAATACAAATTATGTACTGTTCAAGCATTCATTCAGAAAACAAAAAGTATTGCCACCACACATAGTTAATTATAATTTTTATTATTAAGAACTCGAAAAAGAAAATTACTTCTTTATTCTAATTATCTACTATTTTATTCATGCTTGATGATGATGAGAAAAATAAATTATAACTTAATTGGGAATAAAACCAGAATAGATATACTAATTACTACTACTGCTACTACTACTACTACTATATATATTTCCTAAGGTAATTTTCTATAAAAACACTATCACAGCTAAAAATTGGAACCCAACAACCTATTGTTTTGAGAAGTAGATGTTCCTCTAATCTGTGGGGTGCTTTTCAAGGATTAATTTTTGGCGCTTCAGCTCCCTTAGATCACGCCCTTGCTCTTCCTGTTCCTTAAGCAATTTGCAAAGCATGCTACTTTGATTGTTCTGTTCTTCCTTTATTTGGTCCATAGCTTCTTGCAATTTGGAAATAGAAGCCTCATGATGTTCCCAATATTCGAATTGAGGAAGTTCTGGGAGGACTTCCTGTGCTCTCTTCTTGATTGGATCATCCTGCAGCTGTTGTCTGTCCATTGATATTCTAGTGATTGGCCTCTCAACTGAAATATACTCTGTTATTCCCATCTTCACTCCGGCATCTTTGCAGAGCATAGAAATTAAGCTTGGATAGGCCAATCTGGCGTCCTTGGAATTCCTGTTTGCTATTTTGTATAATTCACATGAGATTAGTTGATGGACCTCTACTTCTTTTCCCAACATGATGCAGTGAATTATTACTGCTCTTTTAATGGTAACTTCAGAACAGTTGCTGGTGGGCAATATGGAACGCCCAATAAAATCCAGCCAGCCTCTGGCTACTGGTTTTAGATCTTCTCTTTTGAGTTGAATTGGGGTGCCAGTCGTGCTGGTTGTCCACCTGACTTCAGGGATGCATATATCCTCTAGAATATTGTCTAGACCTTTATTTACCCTCATCATTCTCCTATTAAAGGAGTCTGGGTCATCTTTCAGTTGAGGAAGCTTAAATATCTCCCTGATCTTGTCAGGATGGGTATGAACAACCTTTCCTCTGACTAAGGTCCGATGGTCATAGAGAGCAGCTCCAATTATTCTTTGCCTGTCTGTCTGCCATAGATTAGCATAGAACTCCTGAACCATGTTCCTTCCCACTTTCGTTTCAGGATTGGCTAGAATTTCCCAGTTCCTGTTTCGAATTTGCTCTTGGATCTCCGGATATTCATCTTCTTTCAGATCAAATTTGACTTCCGGGATCACTGATCTGTGACTCATTATTTTGTAGTAATGGTCTGAATGTTCTTTAGTTAAGAACTTCCCTTGATTCCAAAGTGGCTTTGGAGTATTCACTTTCTTGCCTCTTAGAATGGGTTGTTTTCCTTTAGGAGCCATGATCTTAATGAGTATGTTTTTGTGATCACGGATAACCACACCAAACTTAGAGCTTTGCATGTCCTCAAGCAAAAGAGAAGAAAGGAGAGGGATAGGAGGAGAGCAAGTGTGGCATGGTGATGATGAGAGGGGCGCCGAATTCAATATATAGGGAGGGGGTGGGAAATTTCGAAAATAAGAAAAAGATAAGATAGAAGATATGATTTATAAAAGATAGATATGATAAGAAAAAGATATAGGTTAAAAAGAGAAAGATATGAAGAATATTTAAAAAGATAAATCTGAATTTTTTTTTTAAAAAATTTTAAAAAAATAATTGAGTTTTGAAAACAAACTTAAAAGAGTTGGATTGGATTGGAAAACAATTTGTCTTTATGGATTAAGATATATTTGATATTTTTGAAAAAGGGATTTTAGAAATTAGGGTTCTTAGAAAACTAATTTGATTTTGAAGGATGACATTTTGAAACATGTTTATGCAAGAAATCATGGATTGAAACATAAAAATTTAGAAAAATTGTAAAGAAAAACGAATTTTACCTCCTCCCCACCATCCTGGCGTTAAACGCCCAAACGATGCATGTTTTGGGCGTTTAACGCCCAAATGCTGCTTCTCTTGGGCGTTCAACGCCCAGCTGATGCTTCTTTCTGGCGTTGAACGCCAGGAAGTCCTTTGTCACTGGGCGTTTTTCTGAACGCCCAGGATGCTGACAATCTGGCGTTAAACGCCCAGAAGGTGCTTCTTTCTGGCGTTCAACGCCCAGAAGATGCTCCTTTCTGGCGTTTAACGCCCAGATGGCTACCCTTACTGGCGTTGAACGCCCATTGGGTGCTTCTTTTGGGCGTTCAACGCCCAAAATGTTTCTTACTAGCTTTTTCGCGCCAGTGAGCTTCCAAATTTCCCTGTAACTCTGTGAATTCAATCAATTGCTATTTTTACCCTTTGAAGATACTTGGACACATACCTGTAAAAAAAGGAAATTTATTTAATTAGTAAATAAACTTTGTAAATGGCTGGGTTGCCTCCCAGCAAGCGCTTCTTTATTGTCTTTAGCTGGACTACCACTGAGTTCTAACTAAGTCTCAGTTTCGAGCATTCTTGCTCGAAGTTACTTTCAAGATAATGTTTAATTCTCTGTCCATTAACAATGAACTTTTTGTTAGAGTCATTATCCTGAAGCTCTACGTATCCATATGGTGATACACTTGTAATTACATATGGACCTCTCCACCGGGATTTTAATTTCCCGGGGAATAATTTGAGCCTAGAATTAAATAGCAGAACTTTCTGCCCCGGCTCAAAGACTATGGATGACAATTTCTTATCATGCCATCTTTTCGCTTTCTCCTTGTAAATTTTTGCATTCTCGAAAGCATTGAGTCTAAATTCCTCTAGCTCATTTAACTGGAGCAATCGTTTTTCTCCAGCTAACTTGGCATCAAGGTTTAGGAATCTGGTTGCCTAGTAGGCCTTGTGTTCCAGTTCCACTGGCAAGTGGCATGCCTTTCCATACACAAGCTGATATGGAGAGGTCTCTATAGGGGTCTTGAATGCTGTTCTGTATGCCCATAGAGCATCATCCAAGTTTCTTGCCCAATCCCTTCTACGGTTAATTACAGTCCATTCCAGGATTCTTTTGAGTTCTCTATTTGAGACTTCAGCTTGCCCATTAGTCTGTGGGTGATATGGAGTAGCTACCCTGTGGCTAACTCCATAACGAACCAAAGCAGAGTAAAGCTGTTTATTGCAGAAATGAGTGCCCCCATCACTGATTAATACTCTAGGGGTACCAAATCTGCTGAAGATGTGTTTCTGGAGGAATTTTAACAATGTTTTAGTGTTATTAGTGGGTGTTGCAATAGCCTCCACCCATTTGGATACATAATCCACTGCCACCAGAATATAAGTGTTTGAGTATGATGGTGGGAAAGGTCCCATGAAGTCAATACCCCATACATCAAACAACTCAATCTCCAGGATCCCTTGTTGAGGCATGGCATAACTGTGAGGTAGATTGCCAGATCTTTGGCAACTGTCACAATTAAGTACAAACACTCGGGAATCTTTATAGAGAGTCAGCCAGTAGAAGCCACTTTGGAGGACTCTTGTGGCTGTTTGCTCACTTCCAAAATGTCCTCCATACTGTGATCCATGGCAATGCCAAAGGATCTTCTGCGCTTCTTCTTTAGGCACACATCTACGGATTACTCCGTCTGCACATCTCTTAAAGAGATACGGCTCATCCCAAAGATAATACTTTGCATCTGTGATCAGCTTCTTTGATTGCTGTCTACTGTACTCTTTGGGTATGAATCTCACTGCCTTGTAGTTTGCAATGTCTGCAAACCATGGCACTTCCTGGATGGCAAAGAGTTGCTCATCCGGAAAGGTTTCAGAGATCTCAGTGAGAGGGAGGGACGCCCCTTCTACTGGTTCTATTCGGGACAGGTGATCTGCTACTTGATTCTCTGTCCCTTTTCTGTCTCTTATTTCTATATCAAACTCTTGCAGAAGCAACACCCATCTTATAAGTCTGGGCTTTGAATCCTGCTTTGTGAGTAGATATTTAAGAGCAGCATGATCAGTATACACAATCACTTTTGATCCTACTAAATAGGATCTGAATTTGTCAATGGCGTAAACTACTGCAAGTAGCTCTTTTTCTGTGGTTGTGTAATTCTTCTGTGCGTCATTTAAAACACGGCTGGCATAGTAAATGACGTGCAGAAGCTTGTCATGCCTTTGTCCCAACACTGCACCAATGGCATGGTCACTGGCATCACACATCAATTTAAATGGTAATGTTCAGTCTGGTGCAGAGATGATTGGTGCTGTAACCAATTTAGCTTTCAGAGTCTCAAATGCCTGCAGACACTCTTTATCAAAGATAAATGGCGTGTCAGCAGCTAGCAGGTTGCTCAGAGGTTTGGCGATTTTTGAAAAATCCTTTATAAACCTCCTATAGAATCCTGCATGCCCCAGAAAGCTTCTGATTGCCTTAACATTGGCAGGTGGTGGTAATTTTTCAATTACCTCTACCTTAGCTTGATCCACCTCTATCCCCTTGTTCGAGATTTTGTGCCCAAGGACAATTCCTTCAGTCACCATAAAGTGACACTTCTCCCAGTTTAAAACCAGGTTAGTCTCTTGGCATCTCTTTAGAACAAGTGCTAAATGGTTAAAGCAGGAGCTGAATGAGTCTCCAAATACTGAAAAGTCATCCATGAATACTTCCAGGAATTTTTCCACCATATCAGAGAAAATTGAGAGCATGCACCTCTGAAAGGTTGCAGGTGCATTGCACAGGCCAAATGGCATCCTTCTGTATGCAAATACTCCAGATGGGTAGGTGAATGCCGTTTTCTCCTAATCCTGGGGATCTACTGCAATTTGATTATAACCTGAATATCCATCCAGGAAGTAGTAATATTCATGACCTGCTAGTCTTTCTAGCATTTGGTCTATGAATGGTAAAGGAAAATGATCCTTTCTGGTGGCTGTATTAAGCCTTCTATAATCAATACACATACGCCACCCTGTAACTGTTCTGGTAGGAACCAGTTCATTTTTTTCATTGTGAACCACTGTCATGCCTCCCTTTTTAGGGACGACTTGGATAGGGCTTACCCAGGGGCTGTCAGAAATAGGATAAATAATCCCAGCCTCTAGTAATTTAGTGACCTCCTTTTGCACTACTTCCTTCATGGCTGGGTTCAGCCGCCTTTGTGGTTGGACCACAGGCTTGGCGTCACCCTCCAATAGGATCTTGTGCATGCATCTGGCTGGGCTAATGCCCTTAAGATCACTGATGGACCACCCAAGAGCTGTCTTGTGTGTCCTTAGCACTTGAATTAGTGCTTCCTCTTCATGTGACTCTAAGGTAGAACTTATAATTACAGGAAAGGTATCACCTTCTCCCAGAAATGCATATTTCAGGGATGGTAATAATGGTTTGAGCTCGGGTTTAGGAGGTTTCTCCTCTTCCTGAGGGATTTTCAGAGGTTCTACTATTCTCTCTGATTCCTCCAGGTCAGGCTAAACATCTTTAAATATGTCCTCTAGCTCTGATTCGAGACTCTGAGCCATATTGAACTCTCTTACCAGAGAGTCAATAATATCAACACTCATGCAGTCATTTGGGGTGTCTGGATGTTGCATGGCTTTGACAACATTCAACTTGAACTCCTCCTCATTGACTCTCAAGGTTACTTCCCCTTTTTGGACATCAATGAGGGTTCGGCCAGTTGCTAGGAAAGGTCTTCCTAGAATGAGAGTTGCACTCTTGTGCTCCTCCATTTCCAGCACCACAAAGTCAGTAGGAAAGGCGAATGGCCCAACCTTGACAATCATGTCTTCAATCACGCCTGATGGGTATTTAATGGAGCCATCAGCAAGTTGAAGACATATCCTGGTTGGTTTGATTTCTTCAGTTAAACCAAGCTTTCTGATAGTAGATGCAGGTATTAGGTTGATACTTGCCCCAAGATCACATAAAGCTTGCTTGGTACAAATGCCCTCTAACGTGCATGGTATCATAAAGCTCCCAGGATCTTTAAGCTTCTCAGGTAAGCTTTTTAGAATGACTGCACTGCATTCTTCAGTGAGGTAAACTTTTTCAGTTTCCCTCCAATCCTTCTTATGACTTAAGATCTCTTTCATGAACTTAGCATAAGAGGGTATCTGCTCAAGTGCTTCTGCAAACGGAATCTTTATTTCAAGAGTCCTGAGATAGTCTGCAAAGCGGGCAAATTGCTTATCCTGTTCCGCTTGGCGGAGTTTTTGAGGATAAGGCATTTTGGCTTTGTATTCCTCAACCTTAGTTGCTGCAGGTTTATTACCTACAAAAGTGGGTTGGGAAACCTTTTTAGAAGGGTTGTTATCAGCACTTGTATGTGACTGATCCCCCACTGGCATTTGAATGCCAGGGGTGGAAGCTGGAGTGGCACTAGACGCCACCTCCTTATTTGTTACTGGCGTTTGAACGCCAGAACCATGCTTCCTTTGGGCGTTCAATGCTGGATTCATGCTTGTTTCTGGCGTTGAACGCCAGGAATGAGCATGGTCTGGGCGTTCAGCACCAGCATTATTCCTCTCTGGGCTCTGACTGTCCTCAGAGGGATTTTGAGTAGCCATTTGTTCATTTCTTGGTTTCCTACTGCTTTGAAGTGAGGTATTTAATGTTTTTCCACTTCTTAATTGAACTGCTTGGCATTCTTCTACTATTTGTTTTGACAGTTGCTTTTCTGTCTGCTTTAATTGTACTTCCATATTCCTGTTAGCCATTCTTGTTTCCTGTAATATTTCCTTGAATTCGGCTAGCTGCTGAGTTAGAAAGTCTAATTGCTGATTAAATTCATTAGCATGATCCACCGGACTGAGTTCAGCAGTTACTGTTTTAGCTTCTTCCTTCATGGAATATTCACTGCTTAGGTACAGATGCTGATTTCTGGCAACTGTATCAATAAGCTCTTGAGCTTCTTCAATTGTTTTTCTCATATGTATAGATCCACCAGCTGAGTGGTCTAGAGAAATCTGAGCTTTTTTTGTAAGCCCATAGTAGAAGATGTCTAATTGCACCTATTTTAAAAACATTTCAGAGGGGCATTTTCTTAGCATCTCTCTGTATCTCTCCCAGGCATCATAAATGGATTCATTATCTCCTTGTTTGAAGCCTTGGATGCTTAGCCTTAGCTGTGTCATCCATTTTGGAGGGAAATAGTGATTCAGGAATTTTTCTGACAGCTGTTTCCATGTTTTTATGCTGTTCTTAGGTTGGTTATTTAGCCACCTCTTAGCTTGATCTTTTACAGCAAATGGAAACAGTAATAATCTGTAGACATCCTGATCTACTTCCTTATCATGTACAGTGTCAGCAATTTGTAAAAATTGTGCCAGAAACTCTGTAGGTTCTTCATGTGGAAGACCAGAATACTGGCAGTTTTGCTGCACCATGATAATGAGCTGAGGATTCAACTCAAAGCTACTAACTCCAATGGAGGGTATACAGATACTACTCCCATATGAAGCAGTAGTGGGGTTAGCATATGACCCCAGAGTCCTCCTGGACTGTTCATTCCCACTTAATTCCATGATGGAATAAAAGAGATGATATGTATGTTGATATTATTTATTTTATAAAAATTAATTTTTATAAAATAAAATAAAAACGAAATAAATAAAAGAAATTGGAAATATTTTGAAATTGAAAATTGAATTTTTATATAAAATTTTCGAAAAATGTAGTTCAAAATTAGTTAGAAAGTATATATATTTTTTTTGAATTTTGAATTTTATGATGAAAGAGAAAAATATGCAAAAGACACAAGATTTAAAATTTTTAGATCCAATGTTCCTTATTTTCAAAAATTTTGGAGGGAAAACACCGAGGAACACCAAACTTAAAAATTTTAAGATCAAAACACAAGAAAGACTCAAGAACACCTTGAAGATTCACAAGAACACCAAGAACAAAAGAAAGAACACCAAACTTAAAATTTTTAGAAAACCAAGACAAATTTTTGAAAATTAAAGAAAAATTAACAAGGAAACACCAAACTTAGAGTTTGGCACAAAATTCAATTAAAGAAAAGTTATTTTTGAAAAAGATTCCAAAGAGGATACCCAATTATCAAGAACAACTACTAAAGCTCCAGCCAATTGGCAGCAACTTCAGAGTTGATTTTAAAAATGTATTATATTTATAGATAAAAGTACAAAATTTTTGAAAGCTAATGTTTTGAAAAAGCACCAGAAAAACAAGAAAAGACACAACACAAGAAAAACTCAAGATCAAACAAGAAAATAAACAAGAACAACTTGGAGATCAATGAAGAACAAAGAACACAAGTTCGAAAATTTAAAGAAAAAAAAGATAAAAAATGCAATTGACACCAAACTTAGAACAAGACACTAGACTCACGAAAAATTAACAATTAATAAAGAAAAATAATATATTTTTTTTAAAAGAAATTTTTGAAAGGAAACTATCCTACCAGAATTTGATGACTCTATAACGATAACAATAAAATAAAAAAAAATAAATTATTCCTAATCTAAGAAATAAAATAACCCTTTAGTTGTTCAAACTCGAATAATCCCCGGCAACGGCGCCAAAAACTTGGTGCACGAATTTGCAATCCGTACAACTAACCAGCAAGTGCACTGGGTCGTCCAAGTAATACCTTACGTGAGTAAGGGTCGATCCCACGGAGATTATTGGTTTGAAGCAAGCTATGTTTATTTTATTAATCTTAGTCAGGATATTAATTAAAATTATCAGTTGGAATTATTAGATTGAAAAAATAAAAGAGAATAAAATCATTACTTGTTGTGCAGTAATGAGAAATATGTTGGAGTTTTGGAGATGCTTTGTCCTATGAATTTCTGCAATGTAGCATTCAACTCAATTGTTTGTAAAGCACGTCTATGGCAAGCTGTATGTAGGGTGTCACCATTGTCAGTGGCTACCTCCCATCCTCTCAGTGAAAACGTTCCTATGCTCTGTCACAGCACAGCTAATCAGCTGTTGGTTCTCGATCATGTTGGAATAGGATCCATTGATCTTTTTGCGTTTGTCATCACGCCCAGCAATCGCGAGTTTGAAGCACGTCACAGCCATTCAATCCTTGAATCCTACTCGAAATACCACAGACAAGGTTTAGACCTTCCGGATTCTCAAGAGTGGCCGCCATCAATTCTAGCTTATACCGCGGAGATTCCGATTAAGGAATCTAAGAGAAGCTCATTCAGTCTGATGTAGAACGAAGGTGTTTGTCAGGCACACGTTCATAGATTGAGGGAGGTGATGAGTGTCACGGATCATCACCTCCTTCATAATTAAGCGTGAATAAACATCTTAGATCGGACCATACACAAGTTTGAGTGAAATAGAAACAATTGCATTAATTCATCGAGACGCTGCAGAGCTCCTCACCCCCAACAATGAAGTTTAGAGACTCATGCCGTCAAAAAGTATGTAATTCAGATCTGAAAATGTCATGAGGTACAAAATAATTCTCTAAAAGTTGTTTAAATAGTAAACTAGTAACCTAGGTTTACAGAATATGAGTAAACTAAGATAATTGGTGCAGAAATCCACTTCTGGGGCCCACTTGGTGTGTGCTGGGGCTGAGACTAAAGCTATCCACGAGTTGAGGCTTTTCTTGGAGTTGAACTCCAAGTTATGACGTGTTTTGGACGTTCAATTCCGGATCATGACGTGTTTCTGGCGTTTAACTCCAGACAGCAGCATGTACTTGGCGTTCAACGCCAAGTTACGTCGTCTATCCTCGCGCAAAGTATGGACTATTATATATTGCTGGAAAGCCCTGGATGTCTACTTTCCAACACCGTTGAGAGCGCGCCAATTGGACTCCTGTAGCTTCAGAAAATTTATTTCGAGTGCAGGGAGGTCAGGATCCAACAACATCAGCAGTCCTTTTTCAGCCTAAGTCAGATTTTTGCTCAGCTCCCTCAATTTCAGCCAGAAAATACCTGAAATCACAGAAAAATACACAAACTCATAGTAAAGTCCAGAAATATGATTTTTGCCTAAAAACTAATAATATTTAACTAAAAACCAATTAAAACATACTAAAATCTACATGAAATTACCCCCAAAAAGCGTATAAAATATCCGCTCATCAGGGAGCGAATTTGAGTGGTGGGGAAAGGGGAATGGCCAAACATGTATTTATAAGGGAGGGGGAGAGATTTCAAAAATTTTGAAGGAGATTTGAGAAGATATGGAAAGAATTTGAGAGATATTTGAGTTTTTGAAGAAGATTTGGAAAGGATTTGAAAGAGATTTGATGAATGATTTTAATTTTTGAAAATTTGAAGGTGAATGGTGAAAGTTTGAAATGTGTTTATGTAGAAAATTATGGATCAAAACAGGAAAGTTTGAAAAAATTTGAAGTGAAAAGCAAAATCTCTGTCCCCCACCTATCTGGCGTTAAACGCCCAGAATGGTATCCATTCTGGCGTTTAACGCCCAAATGTTGGCCAATTTGGGCGTTTAACGCCCAGCCAGGTACCCTGGCTGGCGTTAAACACCAGAAACCCCTTCATCATTGGGCGTTTTGCTAAACGCCCAGGATGCTGCACCATTCTGGCGTTTAACGCCCAAAATGGTACCTTTACTGGCGTTAAACGCCCAGAATGGTGCCCATTCTAGCGTTTAACGCCCAGAGTACCCCTTACTAGCGTTTTTTTGCCAGCAAGCTCCTTTTCTCTGCTTTTTGCACTGAATCCTTCTGTAACTCTATGAATTCTTTCATTTTTGATGATCACCCTTTGAGAATATGTATCAAACTTTTATTAAACAAAATAGATAACCTGCTAATGACTGGGTTGCCTCCCAGCAAGCGCTTCTTTATTGTCTTTAGCTGGACCTTTACTGAGATTTATTCAAGCCTCAGTTTTGAGCATTCTTGCTCAAAATTGCTTTCAAGATAATGCTTGATCCTCTGTCCATTAACAGTAAACTTTTTGTCAGAATTAATATCCTGAAGCTCAACATATCCATATGGTGACACTCCTGTAATCACATACGGACCCCTCCATCGGGATTTAAGTTTTCCTGGGAAATGTTTGAGCCTAGAGTTGAAGAGCATAACTTTTTGTCCTGGCTCAAAGATTTTGGATGACAACTTCTTGTCATGCCACTTCTTTGCCTTTTCCTTATAAATTTTTGCATTTACAAAGGCACTGAGTCTAAATTCATCAAGCTCATTTAGCTGGAGTAATCTTTTTTTACCAGCTAACTTAGCATCCAGGTTTAGGAATCTGATCGCCCAGTAGGCTTTATGTTCCAGTTCCACGGGCAGATGACAGGCCTTGCCATACACAAGTTGGTATGGAGAGGTTCCTATAGGAGTCTTGAATGCTGTTCTGTATGCCTACAGAGCATCATCCAAGCTCTTTGCCCAATCCTTTCTACGGGCAATTACAGTCTGTTCTAGGATTCTTTTTAGCTCTCTGTTAGAGACTTCAGCTTGCCCATTTGTGTGTGGATGATACAGAGTTGCTACTTTGTGGCTAATTCCATATCGGACCATAGCAGAGTACAGTTGTTTGTTGCAGAAATGAGTGCCTCCATCACTGATTAAGACTCTGGGAACACCAAATCTGCTGAAGATGTGTTTCAGGAGGAATTTCAGCACGGTCTTAGTATCATTAGTGGGTGTAGCAATTGCTTCTACCCATTTAGATACATAGTCCACTGCCACCAGAATGTAAGTGTTTGAGTATGATGGTGGGAACGGACCCATGAAGTCAATACCCCATACATCAAAGAATTCAATCTCTAAGATCCCTTGTTGAGGCATGGCGTATCCATGAGGCAAGTTACCAGCTCTTTGGCAACTGTCACAGTTACACACAAACTCTCGGGTATCTCTATAGAGAGTAGGCCAGTAGAAGCCACATTAGAGGACTTTAGTCGCTGTTCACTCACTTTCAAAATGTCCCCCATACTGTGATCCATGGCAATGCCATAGGATCCTTTGTGCTTCCTCTCTGGGTACACATCTGCGAATCATTCCGTCTGCACATCTCTTAAAGAGATATGGCTCATCCCATAGGTAGTACTTGGAATCTGAAATTAATTTCTTTCTTTGCACCCTACTGTACTCTTGGGCTATGAACCTCACAGCTTTATAATTTGCAATATCTGCAAACCATGGAGCTTCCTGAATGGCAAAGAGTTGCTCATCTGGGAAAGTCTCAGAGATCTCAGTAGAAGGGAGGGACGCCCCAGCTACTGGTTCTATTCGGGACAGATGATCAGCTACTTGGTTTTCTGTCCCTTTTCTGTCTCTTATTTCTATATCAAACTCTTGCAGAAGCAACACCCACCTTATGAGCCTGGGTTTTTGATGAGCGGATAATTTATACGCTTTTTGGCATTGTTTTTAGGTAGTTTTTAGTAAGTTCAAGCTACTTTTAGGGATGTTTTCATTAGTTTTTATGTTAAATTCACATTTCTGGACTTTACTATGAGTTTGTATGTTTTTCTGTAATTTCAGGTAATTTCTGGCTGAAATTGAGGGACTTGAGCAAAACTCTGAAAAAGGCTGACAAAAGGACTGCTGATGCTGTTGGAATCTGACCTCCCTGCACTCGAAATGGATTTTCTGGAGCTACAGAACTTCAAATGGCGCGCTCTCAATGGCGTTGGAAAGTAGACATCCAGAGCTTTCCAGCAATATATAATAGTCCATACTTTATTTGGAAATTGATGACGTAAATTGGCGTTGAACGCCAAGTACATGCTGCTGTCTGGAGTTAAACGCCAGAAACACGTCATGATCCGGAGTTGAACGCCCAAAACACGTTATAACTTGGAGTTCAACTCCAAGAGAAGCCTCAACTCGTGGATAGATCAAGATCAGCCCAAGCATACACCAAGTGGGCCCCGGAAGTGGATTTATGCATCAATTACTTACTCATGTAAACCCTAGTAGCTAGTCTAGTATAAATAGGATAATTTACTATTGTATTAGACATCTTTTGACAGTTTAATCTTTTGACTGTTTAGTCTTTGATCATTCGGTCTTTTGATCATTCAGGGGGCTGGCCATTCGGCCATGCCTGAACCTTTCACTTATGTATTTTCAACAGTGGAGTTTCTGCACACCATAGATTAAGGGTGTGGAGCTCTGCTGTACCTTAAGTTTCAATACAATTACTATTACTTTCTATTCAATTCTCTTTTATTCTTATTTCAAGATATACGTTGCACAAAACTTTGATGAATGTGATGATCTGTGACACTCATCATCATTCTCACCTATGAACGCGCGTGACTGACAACCACTTCCGTTCTACCTTAGGCCGGGCGCATATCTCTTAGATTCCCCAACAGAATCTTCGTGGTATAAGCTAGATAGATGGCGGCATTCATGGGGATCCAGAAAGTCTAACCATGTCTGTGGTATTCCGAGTAGGATCCCGGGAATCCGGAAAGTCTAACCTTGTCTGTGGTATTCCGAGTAGGATTCCGGTATTGAATGACTGTGACGAGCTTCAAACTCCTGAAGGCTGGGCGTGATGACAAATGCAAAAGAATCAAAGGATTCTACTCCAACCTGATTGAGAATCGACAGATGATTAGCCGTGCTGTGATAGAGCATTTGGACCATTTTCACTGAGAGGATGGGATGTAGCTATCAACAAGGGTGATGCCTCCAGACGATTGGCCGTGCAGTGACAGCGCATAGGACCATTTTCCCGAGAGGATTAAAAGTAGCCATTGATGATGGTGATGCCCTACATACAGCTTGCCATGGAAAGGAGTAAGAAGGATTGGATGAAAGCAATAAGAAAGTAGAGATTCGAAAGGATTCTAGCATCTCCACACGCCTATCTGAAATTCCCCCTATTGATTTACATAAGTATTTCTATCCCTTTTTATTTTCTATTTATTATTAATTTTCGAAACCCATAACCATTTAATCTGCCTAACTGAGATTTACAAGGTGACCATAGCTTGCTTCATACCAACAATCTCTGTGGGATCGACCCTTACTCACGTAAGGTATTACTTGGATGACCCAGTACACTTGCTGGTTAAGTTGAACGGAGTTGTGTCCACACATAGCCAAGAGCCATAATAATGATTCCATACAATAACAAAGAGTACTACATTGATGTGATCACAATTTCGTCCACCAGTTTTGAATCCTGGTTTGTGAGTAAGTATTTAAGAGCAGCATAGTCAGTGTACACAATCACTTTTGACCCTACTAAATAGGATCTAAACTTGTCAATGGCATAGACCACTGCAAGTAACTCTTTTTCTGTGGTTGTGTAATTCTTCTGTGCGTCATTTAAAACACGGCTAGCATAATAAATGACGTGCAGAAGCTTGTTATGCCTCTGTCCCAACACTGCACCAATGGCATGGTCACTGGCATCACACATTAGTTCGAATGGCAATGTCTAGTCTGGTGCAGAGATGACTGGTGCTGTGACCAGCTTGGCTTTCAGGGTCTCAAATGCCTGCAGACACTGAGTGTCAAACACAAATGGTGTGTCAGCAGCTAGCAGGTTGCTAAGAGGTTTTGCAATTTTTGAAAAATCCTTTATAAACCTTCTGTAGAATCCTGCATGCCCCAGAAAGCTTCTGATCGCCTTAACATTGGCAGGTGGTGGTAATTTTTCAATTACCTCAACCTTTGCTTTATCCACCTCTATTCCCTTGCTTGAAATTTTGTGCCCAAGGACAATTCCTTCAGTCACCATAAAGTGACATTTCTCCCAGTTTAAGACCAGGTTAGTCTCTTGGCACCTTTTCAGGACAAATGCTAGATGGTTATGACAGGAGCTGAATGAGTCTCCATATACTGAGAAGTCATCCATGAAGACTTCCAGGAATTTCTCCACCATATCAGAGAAGATGGATAGCATGCATCTCAGAAAAGTTGCAGGAGCATTACACAGACCAAAAGGCATTCTTCTGTAGGCAAACATGCCAGAAGGGCAAGTGAATGCTATTTTCTCTTGGTCCTGAGGATCTACTGCAATTTGGTTGTAACCTGAATAGCCATCCAAAAAGCAATAATAATCATGACCAGCTAGTCTTTCTAGCATTTGGTCTATGAATGGTAAAGGAAAATGATCCTTTCTGGTGGCTGTATTGAGCCTTCTGTAGTCAATACACATACGCCATCCTGTAACTGTTCTTGTAGGAACCAGTTCATTCTTTTCATTATGAACCACTATCATGCCTCCCTTCTTGGGGACAACTTGGACAGGGCTCACCCAAGGGCTATCAGAAATAGGATAAATAATCCCAGCCTCTAGTAATTTAGTGACCTCTTTCTGCACCACCTCCTTCATGGCTGGATTTAGCCTCCTTTGTGGTTGAACCACTGGTTTGGCATTATCCTCCAATAGGATCTTGTGCATGCATCTTGCTGGGCTAATGCCCTTAAGATCACTTATGGACCACCCAAGAGCTGTCTTGTGTGTCCTTAGCACTTGAATCAGTGCTTCTTCTTCCTGTGAATTTAAAGCAGAGTTTATGATCACTGGAAAAGTGTCACCCTCTCCCAGAAAGGCATACTTCAGGGATGGTGGTAGTGGTTTGAGATCAGGTTTGGAAGGCTTATCCTCTTCTTGAGGAATTTTCAAAAATTCTTTTATTTCCTCTGGTTCCTCCTGATCAGGCTGAACATCCTTGAAGATGTCCTCTAGCTTTGATTCTAGACTTTCAGTCATATTGATCTCTTCCACCACGGAGTCAATAATATCAGTGCTCATGCAGTCATTTGATGTGTCTCGATGCTGCATAGCTTTGACAGCATTCAACTTGAACTCATCCTCATTGACTCTCAGGGTTACTTCCCCTTTTTGTACATCAATAAGAGTTCGTCCAGTTGCTAGGAAAGGTCTTCCTAGAATAAGAGTTGCACTTTTGTGCTCCTCCATTTCCAGCACTACAAAGTCAGTTGGAAAGGCGAATGGCCCAACCTTGACAATCATGTCTTCAATTATGTCTGATGGATATTTAATGGAGCCATCAGCAAGTTGGAGACATATCCGGGTTGGTTTGACCTCTTCAGTCAACCCAAGCCTTCTGATAGTGGATGCAGGTATTAGATTGATACTTGCTCCAAGGTCACATAGGGCTGTCTTGGTGCAAGCACCTTCTAATGTGCATGGTATCATAAAGCTTCTTGGATCTTGAAGCTTTTCTGGTAAGCTTTTCAGAATGACTGCACTGCATTCTTCAGTGAGAAACACTTTTTCAGTTTCTCTCCAATCCTTCTTATGACTTAAGATGTCTTTCATGAACTTAGCATAAGAGGGTATTTGCTCAAGTGCCTCTGCAAATGGAATCTTTATTTCAAGAGTCCTTAGATAGTCTGCAAAGCGGGAAAATTGCTTATCCTATTCCGCTTGGCGGAGTTTCTGAGGATAAGGCATCTTGGCTTTATATTCTTCAACCTTAGTTGCTGCAGGTTTATTCCTTACAGAGGTGGTTGGAGAAGCCTTTTTAGAGGGGCTGCTATCAGCACTCTCAGGTGTCTGATTCCTCACTGGCGTTTAAACGCCAGGATTAGGTGAGGAATGGGCGTTTAACGCCAACTTTTCCCCCTTTTCTGGCGTTTGAACGCCAGAACTGGGCAAGGAATGGGCGTTTAACGCCAGCTTTTCCCCCCTTTCTGGCGTTTGAATGCCAGGAGTATTCCTCTTTGGGCTCTTACTGTCCTCAGAGGGATTTTGGGCAGTGGTTTGGTTATCCTCTGTCAATTGTTCCTTTCGGCTTTTTGCTACTTTGAGCAGTATTATTCAATGTCTTCCCACTCCTCAGTTGAACTGCTTGGCATTCTTCTGTTATCTGTTTAGATAACTGCTGTTTTGTCTGATTCAACTGTGATTCTATGTTCTTGTTGGCAATTTTAGTTTCTTGGAGCATCTCTTTAAATTCTGCCAACTGTTTTCTCATCAGGAGTAATTGCTGATTAAGCTCAACAGTCTGTTCTTGAGGATTAGGATCAGTAGCTACTGCCATAGCTTCTTCTTTTGTAGAGGGCTCACTGCTAGAGTACAAATGTTGATTTCTAGCAACAGTATCTATGAGTTCTTGAGCCTCTTCAATCGTCTTCCTCATATGAATAGATCCACCAGCTGAGTGGTCTAGAGACATCTGAGCTTTTTCTATAAGCCCATAGTAGAAGATGTCTAACTGTACTCACTCTGAAAACATTTCAGAGGGGCATTTTCTTAGCATACCTCTATACCTCTCTCAGGCATTATAAAGGGATTCATTATCCTCTTGTTTAAAGCCTTGGATGTCCAGCCTTAGCTGTGTCATCCTTTTTGGAGGGTAAAATTGATTCAGGAATTTGTCTGATAACTGTCTCCATGTTTTTATGCTTGCTGTGGGTTGGTTATTCAACCACCTCTTAGCTTGATTTTTTACAGCAAATGAAAATAGTAATAATCTATAGACATCCTGATCCACCTCTTTATCACGTACTGTGTCAGCAATTTGTAAGAATTGTGCCAGAAACTCAGTAGGTTCTTCCTGTGGAAGACCGGAATACTGGCAATTTTGCTGCACCATGATAATGAGTTGAGGATTTAGCTCAAAGCTGTTTGCTTTAATGGGAGGTAAAGAGATGCTACTCCCATATGCAGCTGTAATGGGGTTAGCATATGACCCCAGAGTCCTTCTGGACTGCTCAATTCCACTTAGGTCCATGATGGAGAAAGGGAATATGATATGGATTCACAAGTAAAGTAAATTTTTTTTAAAAGTGACCGAAAAAAATAAAATAAAATAAATGGAAAATAAAATAAAATTTCGAAAACTAAAAGAAAATAAGATCAAAGCAAATTGAAAACTAAATCAATTAGTTAATTAAAAAGATTTTGGAATTAGCAATTGAAAAGATATGATTGAAAATTATTTTGAAAAAGATTTGATTTTTTTGAAATGAGGAAAGAGAAAAACAACAAAATGACACCAAACTTAAAATTTTTAGAAAATCAAACACAAATTTTCGAAAATTTTAAAGTAAAACACAAAGAGGACACCAAACTTAGAATTTTTAAAAATCAAGAAAGAGCTAAGGACATGAAAATTCGAAAAATTAAAAGAAAACAAAGGCATGCAATTGACACCAAACTTAAAATATGAAACTAGACTCAAATAAAAGACTCTAAACCAACAAAAATAAAACAGTCCTAATCTAAGCAACAAGATAAACCGTCAGTTGTCCAAACTCGAACAATCCCCGGCAACGGCGCCAAAAACTTGGTGCACGAAATTACAATCACACTTTTGCAATCCCGCACAACTAACCAGCAAGTGCACTGGGTCGTCCAAGTAATACCTTACGTGAGTAAGGGTCGATCCCACGGAGATTGTCGGCTTGAAGCAAGCTATGGTTATCTTTTAACTCTTAGTCAGGATATCAATAATTATCAGGTTTAATTGTGAAAAGTAAAAAAACATGAAATAAGTACTTGTTTTGCAGTAATGGAGAACAGGTTGAGGTTTTGGAGATGCTCAATCTTCTGAATTTCTGCTTTCCTACTGTCTTCTTCTTCAAACACGCAAGGCTCCTTCCATGGCAAGCTGTATGTAGGGTTTCACCGTTGTCAATGGCTACCTCCCATCCTCTCAGTGAAAATGTTCAACACGCCCTGTCACAGCACGGCTATTCATCTGTCGGTTCTCAATCAGGTTGGAATAGAATCCAGAGATTCTTTTGCGTCTATCACTAACGCCCAGCCTTCAGGAGTTTGAAGCTCGTCACAGTCATTCAATCATTGAATCCTACTCAGAATACCACAGACAAGGTTTAGACCTTCCGGATTCTCTTGAATGCTGCCATCAATTCTAGCTTATACCACGAAGATTCTGATTAAAGAATCCAAGAGATACACACTCAATCAAAAGTAGAACGGAGGTGGTTGTCAGGCACACGTTCATAGGTGAGAATGATGATGAGTGTCATGGATCATCACATTCATCAGGTTGAAGAACAAGTGGTATCTTAGAATGAAAGCAAGCGTGATTGAATGAAAAACAGTAGTAATTGCATTAATCCATCAAGACATAGCAGAGCTCCTCACCCCCAACCATGGGGTTTAGAGACTCATGCCGTAGAGGATACAATAAGAAACGTGTAATGTGTCATGAGGTATAGATACAATATCAAAAGATCCTATTAATAGTGAACTAGTAACCTAGGGTATACAGAAATGAGTAAATGACGTAAAAATCCACTACCGGGGTCCACTTGGTGTGTGCTTGGGCTGAGCATTGAAGCTTTCACGTGTAGAGACTTTTTCTGGAGTTAAACTCCAACTTTTATGCCAGTTTGGGCGTTTAACTCCAATTTTTGTGCCAATTCCGGCGTTAAACGCCGGGAATTCTGAAGCTGATTTGCAACGCCGGTTTGGGCCATCAAATCTCGATCAAAGTATGGACTATTATACATTGCTGGAAAGCCCAGGATGTCTACTTTCCAACGCAATTGAGAGCGCGCCAATTGGGCTTCTGTAGCTCTAGAAAATCCACTTCGAGTGCAGGGAGGTCAGAATCCAACAGCATCTGCAGTCCTTTTCAGCCTCTGAATCAGATTTTTGCTCAGGTCCCTCAATTTCAGCCAGAAAATACCTGAAATCACAGAAAAACACACAAACTCATAGTAAAGCCCAGAAAAGTGAATTTTAACTAAAAACTAATAAAAATGTAATAAAAACTAACTAAAATATACTAAAAACATATTAAAAACAATGCCAAAAAGCGTATAAATTATCCGCTCATCAGCCTACCTCTGACTTTTAAGGCAAAAGTATCTCTATACCTGCCATTGAAGCTAACAACTTTGAGCTTAAGCCTCAGTTAATCTCTCTTCTACAACAGAATTGCATGTTCCATGGACTTCCAATGGAAGATCCACATCAGTTCTTAGCTGAATTCTTCCAAATCTGTGATACTGTTAAGACCAATAAAGTGAATCCTGAAGTCTACAAGCTTATACTCTTTCCCTTTGCTGTAAGGGATAGAGCTGAGATATGGTTGGATTCTGATGCACAAAAACTTGTCTCTCAACAAATTTCCCTTCGGCAAGTATACCGAATTGTCGTCAAGTAAAAACTCACAATAAAGTGAGGTCGAATCCCACAGGGATTGATTGGTCAAGCAACTTTAGTTAGAAAGATGTGCTAGTTGAGCTAACAGAAATTGAGTTGAGAATTGCAAAAAATTTAAATAGCGGGAAAGTAAAGTGCAGAAAGTAAATTGTAGAATCTTAAATGGGGATTTGGGGAAATGAGCATGAAGATAAATGGCAGAAAGTAAATAGAATGGGTAAGATCAGAAATGGGGAATTCATTGGGCTTAGGAGATGTTGCATCCTCCAGATCAAATTCATTCTTATCTCTTCCTCAATCAATGCATTCATTGATCTCCTTGGAAATCTTAGGTGATTGGGTCCCAATTCCTTGGCAACCCAATCTCTCTAAACTTGAACAATTGCCCAATTCCTTGGTTTAATTGCTCATGGGAAGAGATGAAGTATGGTCACTGATTATACCACATGTATTTCCAAATCAAAGTGTTGGGAGGATTACATGTCACTATATCTGTCCAAACCCCAATTTGGTCTAACATGAGAAAGTATTTCTAGTATGATCTCCTCATCCTTTTTCCAAGGCTCAGAGGAGATCCAATTATGGAGAGTTTCTTTTCCAAGACAACTAACCAATTGAATTAAGATTGAAAGCTTTCTAGTAAATTAAAAGAAAAGAAAGAGGAAGAAGAATGTAAACTATAATTGATCCATCAAATTACAACAGAGCTCCCTAACCCAATGAAAGGGAGTTTAGTTATTCATAGATCTGAAAATAGAAAATGGTAGAAAAGAATACATTCCCCCGTAACTAGAAAAGTGCAGAAAAGTAAATATACAAGGTGTAGTTCTCCAAATTGCCAAGCTTCTTTCTAGTTCAAAACTACTCCTATATATACTATTCTTCTTGATCTTCTAGTTAGTTTTTCAAGTCTTGGATATGGGCCTTTGATCTTGAGTTGAAGCAGTTACAACCTTCAGTGGGCTCAGCTTTGCTTGTAGAAAAGTGTGAGTTAGGCATGGATGTTAGTTAGGACGTTAGTGGTGTTGACGTTAAGTGAGAATGTGGGTTCGAGAACATTAGTGATGATCACCTTTTCCACTAACGTTCCAACCCACTAGTGATCCACGTTAACTTCAACGTTAGTGGCACTAACGTGACCACTAACGTTGCCATCTTGGTCCTTTGCAAACGTTATTGGCGTTCACCTTTTTCAATAACGTTGGCTCTTGGGTTTTCTCCCCACGTTAGAGTTCACGTTAGTGTAACTAACGTGACCCTTAACGTGGGCATGCCTAAGCTTCGAGAGCATTAGTGACACTTACCTTTTTCACTAACGCTCCAAATGCCCCTCCATCCCACGTTAAAGTTCACGTTAATTGGATTAACGTGACCTCTAACGTGGTGGTGCTTGCCATCTCCAACGTTAGTAACAAAGGTGAGTGTCACTAACGTTGGCCCATCATGCTTAGCTCCACGTTACTCTTCACGTTAGTGGTCATAACGTGACCACTAACGTGGGCACTCTTGGCTTAGTCCAACATTAGTGACAAAGGTGAGTGTCACTAACGTTGGCGATTGCTTCCTCCCCCACGTTAGAGTTCATGTTAATTAGATTAACGTGGCTCTTAACATGGCTAAATGTGCCTTGTGGAACGTTAGTGGCATTCACTTTTACCACTAACGTTGGAGCTTCTCTTTTCCTCCACGTTAGCTACCACGTTAATGTACTTAACGTGGCAACTAACGTGGGCTATGATGGCATCGAAGGCATTATTGGCGATCTTTTTCCATTAACGTTACAAGCTTGTCCCCATTCCATGTTAGTGGTTACGTTAATTAGCTTAACGTGACAACTAATGTGGCTCCTTCTTGCTTCCTTTGTCCTGAAATCAAGCAATTAAAGTGCATCAAATCTCTGTTCCAAGTCATAAGATTATGCATCATCAATCATATCATTCAATTCTTGCCTAATTCTCATGAAATCATGTAAAGTTCACAATGTTTGCTTGAATCAAGGTGTAAGTGTATTTTCATCCAAAACTTGCTTATTTACTAAGAAATTGCATGAAGCTACCCTAAAATAGTAAAGAAAAGGTCAGTGAAACTGGCCAAGATGCTCTAGCATCACAACACCAAACTTAAAGCTTGCTTGTCCCTAAGCAAGTACTGAAACATAGAAAAAATGAATGAAAGAACAAGATGAAGAATCCATTGTTTCAGAAGTCAAGTTCTTGGTTTATGGGGTTTCATGCATAGCAACTTGGGTTCATTCCTTCACTGGTCTTCAGGTCCTTATAATGCCCTTGAATACTTGCTTGATTTTATCCTTTGAGACTTTTTATTTATTGATTTTCCCCTCTTTTCCAGGGGTTATTTCATTCTTTTTAGGCTAAGTGCTCTGTGAGAGGGCGACTCTTTAATATAAGCTTTCAGCCAACACTCCCGAACCAGTTGGTTCAAGGTGCTAGGTGTTGAGACACCCCTAAGAACTTACTCCCTCAAGTCTCTTTCCCCCATACATGCACACCACAGGCACATGGTTTGTTATTTTTTTCTTTCTTGAGACCTTGGTGTCCAGCACCTCTTTGGGTTACTAAGTGCTCTGTAGCAAAGGTTGCTCTTGATAGTGGACTTTCAGCTGATAATCCCAGGTTAGTTAACCCAAGTTACCAAGTGATAAGGCACCCCTGAGAGCTTATTCATCCAAGCAAATCCCTTGCACAGGAACACCACAAACATATGCCTCAATATTCAAACCCTTGGTGCCTAGCCTTTTTTCTTATTGTTTTCCTTTCCTTTTCAAACTCTTGTTGTTCTTTCTCTTTTCTTATTAGGATCTTGCTATTTGGTTAGTCTCAAAAGGATGTGTTCCAAGCATGTGATTTAGAGCATATAATTGCCTAATTACCTTGTTGGTGAACCAACTTAGCTATTAAATTACCATACCACAAACTTAAGAACTCACTTCACAAGATAAACTCCCTCTTGTTTTTTCATAACATTTTCTTTTTAATTGATTTAAAAGCACAAGCATACATATAAGCAAGATGAAGATGAAAGCTCGGGACTTAGACCAAAACACTTAGACTTAAACACTGAAATCTTAAAGCAGAATTGAAGGTTCCTAAGCTACCATGGAAGCATGTTCTATTTCATACATGATTTTTCTTATTTAAGACTTGAAAAAGATAAACGAAGAGGGAACTCCACCACCTTTTACTTATTGGAATGCTCATGCTCTCTTCCTTGTTTGTCCTCTTTATGTCCGCTTGCATTTCCTTGCATCCGATTCATTCTGGCTATTTTCCACTCCTCCAGTGCCTTCTTTACTAATTCATGACTCTTTTCGGCTCTCTCTCGCTCCATTCGTGCTAATTCATCCTTTACGTCCTCATACCTTGTGATCCCAGGGTGCAATACAGGTAGTTGTCCGACTAAATATCCGAGCCTAGCTTGAGTGTTTACATGGAAACCGGTTTCACTCATATAGACTCCTTCCGAGAACGCTTTGTATTCATCGAAGAGATCTGCCTGTTCTCTTTGTTTCTGATGCATCTCATGAATGTGTGCACCTTGATGTGCTTGGATGTTGATTAGCTTTTGGATGGCTTCTTGTTGTTGGTCTTGCTTTTGGTTCAACTTGTGGAAGGATTCACCCCATTGTTTCCCTTGTTCCAGTTGCTGCTCCATCAATTGCTTTTGCCAATCCCCTTGTTGGTTCATCCATCTAGAGAGTGATTCTTCTTGGAGATCCATCATTTGCAGTTGAAGCTCCTTATGTGCCCCTTGATTCTCCATGTATTGCCTAGACAAGCCATCAATAGATTCTTGTAATTGATGTATTTCTAAAGTGGCTGGGGCTTGTTCCTCTGGATTTCGTCCTTCTTCCACTTGATGGGCTGGCCTCTTTCTTAGTCTTTGTTGAGGTAGGGGAGGTGCAACGGCATGCATCCGTCGAAGGGTAATTGGGATGCCAACTTTTATCCACTCGGGGTTTCCATCTTCGAACACCACCCCAGCCTTTGCACACAGATGGAAAATGGTGCTGGGGTAGCCTAATCTTCCTCCAGAATCACTTTTCTCAGCAAACTTCCGAATGCCCTGAGCTATGAGCTCGTGAACCTTGATCTCTCCCCCCTTGAGTATACATTGTACCATTGTAGCTCTCTTAAGGTTTACCTCTGAGTTGTTGCCGGCAGGGAGGATGTATCTCCTTACAATTTCGAACCACCCTTTTGCTTCAGGGGTGAGATCCCCTCTCTTAATGAATTTTGGTTTCTTATCTCTTACCCAATCTGCTCCTGGTATGCAGATATCTTTTACAATCTAGTCATAGTCGGGATTGCTATCTATTCTGGATTGATAGCTTTCTTCTTCGAATGGTATGATTCGTAGTTTTAACACCTTTATGATGCTCATGGGACTAAAATCCACTGTCATCCCTCTTACAAAGCTGATATAGGATTCATCTGCCTTATCATATCTGACCGCGTTTGCATAGAACTCTCTTACAAGAGTTGTGTTTACTCTTGTGACCGGATCAGTGAGGAGCTCCCATCTTCTCTTTACCACCTTCTCTGTGATTTTAGGGCATTCAGTTTTTGTGATTTGGAGGCCTAACTCATATATGATTTCTTTCTCAACCATCCACCCAAATTATAATGCATGGTAAAAGGTTCTAAATTTCTTCTCATCAAAAGGGGGTTGCTCCATAGGCTCCTTCCCTTTTCTTCTTTTAGAGCTCGATGATGCCATGAGTGGGGATTGGTGCTGTGAAGGTGTAAAGTTTCGGAAGAAAGAAGAACAAGAGATGGAATAGATGGATGTTTAAATATGAAGAGGTATGGAGTGGGGGTCATTTATATAGGAGGATGATTGGTAATTGAAGGGTGTGGATTGATGATACGGCTCAATAATGGATGGTTGGGGTTTGGCATTGGATGGGCACAAGGATCACTTCTTTTATGAGGTTCTTGGTTTAGTCTCCAAGGCTATCCTGCTCCCAATGTTGCATGGCAACACTTCCCAAGGTATTCCCCTTGAAGACAAGTGTGTAGTTCCTTTGGTGAAGTGGCCGAACCTCCCTTCAATTTCTTCCAACATTCCCTTCAATATCCTTGCAAGACAAAAGAAAAGAGAGATTAGTTTGAATTGTGGTGGGAAGAAAAATAAATTTTGGAGGCTAGCCACCCCCTTTTTTTATTTGCTTTTGGCTAACTAAGAGCCATTCATGAATGCAAACCAACCGACCACTCAAGTGCTCATGCATACAACGTTGGTGACACCAAACTTAGTTTGTGATCATGTGGTAAAAATTAATTTGATTTAGGCTCTAAGGTTGACATAATATGAATTGTGTTCAAGCTCTCTTAGTGTGCCTTGAACACCAAACTTGTCATTCACTATATGCTGCATGTAGAGGTTCTTATAAGTGCTTATCAAAGTTGGTTTAGAATTCATGAACCTTGCTTTATTAACTACTATTAAAGATTAAAAAGGCATGAATATAAGACATGGGTTACCTCCCATGAAGCGCTTCTTTAACATCATTAGCTTGACGTCTGGCCTTTGTCAAGATGGTTGGTGGTGCTTCAGATCCTCCCCTCTTGCAGTGAATCTATCTCCATTGGCTTTGTTAAGGAGCTCCACATGTTCTAAGGACAGAATTTTGCTGATGGTGTACACTTGAGGCAGCTGAAATGGGATGGTGGGGAGATAAGGTGGTATAGGTGGAAGATAAGTAGAGATCACCTTATCCCCTGGAGAGAAACCCTCTGTAGGAATCTTCTTGTTCCTCCATCCTCTTGGTTCCTTCTTTTAGGATGGTTTTGTTGCTTGTCTCATGTGACTCTGGTGGGTCTAGCTTCTCTTGGGTTACACTTGGCTATTGTTTCTTCTGACCACATTGTTTGTCAACCATAGGGGTTCTCAGGTGTGGTGCTTATGCTCTCGTGTTTGTCCCTTCCATCAGTTCCTTATTGTGCTCTTCCCTTGACTCTTTGTTATCATGATTTGCTTCTTGTGAGGGTTTGAAGACATTGAAGGTGAGTTGTTCATCATGTATCCTCAATATTAGTTCTCCTCTCTCCACATCTATAAGTGCCCTGGCTGTGGCTAAGAATGGTCTCCCAAAGATGATGGGATGGATGTGATTCTCTTCCATCTCCAAGATAACAAAGTCTGTGGGAAGGAAGTAGTTCCCAACCTTTACTAACACGTTTTCAACCACTCCTATTGCTTGTTTTTTAGTTTTGTCGGCCAGTTTGATGATTACGTCCGTGGGTGTTATCTCATTGATTTGGAGCTTTTTCATGAGGGATAGAGGCATTAAGTTGATGCTTGCTCCCAGATCACAGAGTCCCTTATCAATCATTGCTTCTCCTATAGCACATGGGATGTGAAAACTCCCTGGGTCATTCTTCTGGTTTAGAGAGCCCCCTGATGAATGGTCCACGACCTTCTTTGACTCATAGGAAAGACCTTCATAGAAGATGTGTAGTTGAACCCATTCATTGAACATGTCTGGTGGGCACCTTCTTGTTAAGTCCTTAAACCTCTCTCAAGCCTCATTGAGAATTTCACCATCTTGTTGCCTGAAGGTTTGTACCTCAGCTCTCAGCCTGTTGATTCTTTGAGGGGGGTAGAATCTTGCCAAAAATTTGTTCACCACATCTTTACAATTTGTTAAACTCTCCTTCGGGAAAGATTCCAGCCATTTAGATACTTTGTCTCTGAGTGAAAAAGGGAACAAAAGTAATCTATAGACATCTGGATGAACACCATTAGACTTCACAGTGTCACATATTCTTAGGAAGGTGGTTAGATGTTGATTGGGGTCTTCTTGGGCACTTCCTCCGAATGAACAATTGTTATGAACAAGGGTGATGAGCTGGGGTTTTAATTCAAAGTTATTGGCATGTATGGTTGGCTTCTGGATGCTACTTCCACAATTTCCTGGGTTTGGATTGATGTAAGAGCCTAGAACTCTTCTCTCTTGCCCAGCATGATTCACAGGACCCTCTCTGGCATGGTTGTGAGCTTCTCCTTCATGGTTGTTTTCCATGTTCTCCTCCATGTTTGTTTCAAAGTATTCTTCCTCTTCCTCAGCACCAAAAGCTCTTTTCCCTTTTGCTTCCCTCCTTAATCTAAGGAAGGTCCTCTCTGGTTCCGAATCAAAGAAAGTTGAAGCTCCACTTCTTCTCCCTGTCATACAACTAACAGAGCACACAGCAAGCAATAAAAATGAAGAGATTATTCTCGTTAGAGTGGATGTTAGTATGAGTGGTGCAATTTATCAAACAGTTAGTGGGTTAGCAGCAGAATTGTAAATACTAACAAAGAAAAAAAAATAAAGAGGGGAGATAGGATGAGGAATAAAGTAACTGAAACTAAAGGTAATTGATCAAGTAAGATAAACAATAAAAAAATGCTCAATCTAGTGAACTTCCAACTTAATCATTATCGATACAAAATCAATCCTCGGCAACGGCGCCATAAACTTGATGCACAAAAACTTGTCTCTCAACAAATTTTCCTTCGGCAAGTATACCGAATTGTCGTCAAGTAAAAACTCACAATAGAGTGAGGTTGAATCCCACAGGGATTTATTGGTCAAGCAACTTTAGTTGGAATGATGTGCTAGTTGAGCTAACAAAAATTGAGTTGAGAATTGCAAAAAATTTAAATAGCGGGAAAGTAAAGTGCAGAAAGTAAATTACAGAATCTTAAATGAGGATTTGGGGAAATGAGCATGAAGATAAATGGCAGAAAGTAAAGAGAATGGGTAAGATCAGAAATAGGGAATTCATTGGGCTTAGGTGATGTTGCATCCTACGGATCAAATTCATTCTCATCTCTTCCTCAATCAATGCATTCATTGATCTCCTTGGCAATCTTAGGTGATTGGGTCCCAATTCCTTGGCAACCCAATCTCTCTAAGCTTGAACAATTGCCCAATTATTTGATTTAATTGCTCATGGGAAGAGATAAAGTATGGTCACTAATTATACCACATGTATTTCCAAATCAAAGTGTTGGGAGGATTACATGTCACTATATCTGTCCAAACCCCAATTTGGTCTAACATGAGAAAGCATTTCTAGCATGATCTCCTTATCCTTTTTCCAAGGCTCAGAGGAGATCCAATTATGGAGAGTTTCTTTTCCAAGATGACTAACCAATTGAATTAAGATCGAAAGCTTTCTAGTAAATCAAGGGAAAAGAAAGAAGAAGAAGAATGTAAACTATAATTGATCCATCAAATTATAACAGAGCTCCCTAACCCAATGAAAGGGGGTTTAGTTGTTCATAGATTTGGAAATGGAAAATGGTAGAAAAGAATACATTTCCCCATAACTAGAATAGTGCAGAAAAGTAAATATACAAGGTGTAGTTCTCTAAATTGCCAAGCTTCTTTCTAGTTCAAAACAACTCTTATATATACTACTCTTCTTGATCTTCTAGTTAGTTTTTCAAGTCTTGGATATGGGCCTTTGATCTTGAGTTGAAGCAGTTACAACCTTCAGTGGGCTCAGCTTTGCTTGTAGAAAAGTGTGAGTTAGGCATGGACGTTAGTTAGGACGTTAGTGGTGTTAACGTTAAGTGAGAATGTGGGTTCGAGAACGTTAGTGAGAATCACCTTTTCCACTAACGTTCCAACCCACTAGTGATCCACGTTAACTCGACCACTAACATTGCCATCTTGGTCCTTTACAAATGTTATTGGCGTTCACCTTTTTCAATATTGTTGGCTCTTAGGTTTTCTCCCCACGTTAGAGTTCACGTTAGTGTAACTAACGTGACCCTTAACGTGGGCATGCCTAAGCTTCGAGAGCGTTAGTGACACTTACCTTTGTCACTAACGCTCCAAACGCCCCTCCTTCCCACGTTAGAGTTCACGTTAATTGGATTAACGTGACCCCTAACGTGGTGGTGCTTGCCATCTCCAACGTTAGTGACAAAGGTGAGTGTCACTAACGTTGGCCCATCATGCTTAGCTCCACGTTACTCTTCACGTTAGTGGTCTTAACGTGACCACTAACGTGGGCACTCTTGGCTTAGTCCAACGTTAGTGACAAAGGTGAGTGTCACTAACGTTGGCGATTGCTTCCTCCCCCACGTTAGAGTTCATGTTAATTAGATTAACGTGGCTCTTAACGTGGCTAAATGTGCCTTGTGGAACGTTAGTGGCATTCACTTTTACCACTAACGTTGGAGCTTCTCTTTTCCTCTACGTTAGCTACCACGTTAATGTACTTAACGTGGCAACTAACGTGGGCTATGATGGCGTCGAAGGCGTTATTGGCGATCACTTTTTCCATTAACGTTACAAGCTTGGTCCCATTCCACGTTAGTGGTTACATTAATTAGCTTAACGTGACAACTAACGTGGCTCCTTCTTGCTTCCTTTGTCCTGAAATCAAGCAATTAAAGTGCATCAAAGCTCTATTCCAAGTCATAAGATTATGCATCATCAATCATATCATTCAATTCTTGTCTAATTCTCATGAAATCATGTAAAGTTCACAATGTTTACTTGAATCAAGGTGTAAGTGTATTTTCATCCAAAACTTGCTTATTTACTAAGAAAATGCATGAAGCTACCCTAAAATAGTAAAGAAAAGGTCAGTGAAACTGGCCAAGATGCCCTGGCATCAGATTCTCAACCTAAAGAGAGCCTAGACTCTTGGGAAAAGTTGGTCAATACTTTCCTAGCTAAATTCTTTCTCCCTCAAAAGATAAGCAAAATCAAAGTGGAAGTTCAAACCTTCAGACAAGGAGAAGGTGAATCCCTCTATGAAGCTTGGGAAGGATACAAGCAATTGATCAGGAGGTGTCCTCCTGATGTTCTCTCAGAAATGTCTATCATAGGAGTGTTCTATGATGGTCTGTCTGAGATGTCCAAAATATCATTGGACAGCTCTGCAAGTGGATCACTGGTGGACGAAATTGTGATCATCAACAATGGCTCCAAAGACTTGGTGCTCTCAAACATAAATCACACTTTGTCACAACTCCGCACAACTAACCAGCAAGTGTACTGGGTCGTCTAAGTAATACCTTACGTGAGTAAGGGTCGATCCCACAGAGATTGTTGGTATGAAGCAAACTATGGTCATCTTGTAAATCCCAGTCAGGCGGATTCAACTATATTAAGAGATTATTGGATATTTGAATAATAATAATAAATTTAAACAGAAAATAAAGATAGAGTTACTCATGTAATTCAATGATGGGAATTTCAGATAAGTGTATGGAGGTGATGTGTTACTTCCGAATCTCTGCTTTTCCTACTGCTTCTATCCAATCTTTGTCACTCCTTTCTATGGCAAGCTGTATGTAGGGCATCACCATTGTCAATGGCTACATCCCATTCTCTCAGTGAAAATAGTCCAAATGCTCTGTCACAGCACGGCTAATCATCTGTCGATTCTCGATCATGTTGGAATAGAATCCCTTGATTCTTTTGCGTTTGTCATCACGCCCAGCAATCGCGAGTTTGAAGCTCATCACAATCATTCAATTCCGAAATCCTACTCGAAATACCACAGACAAGGTTAGACTTTCCGGATTCCCATGAATGCCGCCATCAATTCTAGCTTATACCACGATGATTCTGATTAAGGAATCCAAGAGATATGCGCCCGGTCTAAGGTAGAACGGAAGTGGTTGTCAGTCACGCGTTCATAGGTGAGAATGATGATGAGTGTCACGGATCATCACATTCATCATGTTGAAGTGCAACGAATATCTTAGAATAAGAATAAGTCAAATTGAATAGAAAATAGTAGTACTTGCATTGAAACTTGAGGTACAGCAAAGCTCCACACCCTTAATCTATGGTGTGTAGAGACTCCACCGTTGAAAATACATAAGTGATGAAGGTCCAGGCATGGCCGAATGGCCAGCCCCCATGAAAGACCGAATGGTCAAAAGACTAGATAGTCAAAGACTGATCAAAGATGTTTAATACAATAGTAAACTATCCTATTTATACTAGACTAGCTACTAGGGTTTACAGAAGTAAGTAATTGATGAATAAATCCATTTCCGGGGCCCACTTGGTGTGTGTTTGGACTGAGCTTGATCTTTACACGAGCTGAGGCCTCTTTTGGAGTTGAACGCCAACTTGTAACGTGTTTTTGGCGTTCAACTCTGGTTCATGACGTGTTTCTGGCGTTTGACTCCAGAATGCAGCATGGAACTGGCGTTGAGCGCCAGTTTACGTCGTCAAACCTCGAATAAAGTATGGACTATTATATATTGCTGGAAAGCTCTGGATGTCTACTTTCCAAAGCCGTTGAGAACGCGTCATTTGAAGTTCTGTAGCTCCAGAAAATCTATTTTGAGTGCAGGGAGGTCAGATTCCAACAGCATTAGCAGTCCTTTGTCAGCCTCCTATCAGAGTTTTGCTCAGGTCCCTCAATTTCAGCCAGAAAATACCTGAAATCACAGAAAAATACACAAACTCATAGTAAAGTCCAGAAATGTGAATTTAGCATAAAAACTAATGAAAACATCCCTAAAAGTAACTAGATCATACTAAAAACTACCTAAAAACAATGCCAAAAAGCGTATAAATTATCCGCTCATCACAACATCAAAATTAAATTGTTGCTTGTCCCCAAGCAACTGAAAATCAATTAGGATAAAAAGAAGAGAATATACTATAAATATCAAAATATCAATGAATATTAATTCTAATTAGATGAGCGGGACTTGTAGATTTTTGCTTCTGAACAATTTTGGCATCTCACTTTTTCCTTTGAAGTTCAGAATGATTGGCTTCTCTAAGAACTTAGAATTTCGGATAGTGTTATTGATTCTCCTAGTTAAGTATGTTGATTCTTGAACACAGCTACTTTTATGAGTCTTGGCCGTGGCCCTAAGCACTTTGTTTTCCAGTATTACCACCGGATACATAAATGCCACAGACACATGACTGAGTGAACCTTTTCAGATTGTGACTCAGCTTTGCTAGAGTCCCTAGTTAGAGGTGTCCAGAGCTCTTAAGCACACTCTTTTTGCTTTGGATCACGACTTTAACCACTCAGTCTCAAGCTTTTCACCTGGACCTGCATGCCACAAGCACATGGTTAGGGACAGCTTGATTTAGCCGCTTAGGCCTGGATTTTATTTCCATGGGCCCTCCTATCCATTGATGCTCAAAGCCTTGGATCCTTTTTACCCTTGCCTTTTGGTTTTAAGGGCTATTGGCTTTTTCTGCTTGCTTTTTTTTCTTTCTAAATATTTTTTTCGCAAGCTTTTGCTATTCACTGCCTTTCTTGCTTCAAGAATCAATTTTATGATTTTTTAGATCATCAATAACATTTTTCTTTTCCATCATTCTTTCAAGAGCCAACAATTTTAACATTCATAAACAACAAGATCAAAAATATGCACTGTTTAAGCATTCATTCAGAAAACAAAAAGTATTGTCACCACATCAATATAATTAAACTAAATTCAAGGACAATTTTTGAAATTTATGTACTTCTTGTTCTTTTGAATTAAAAACAATTTTCATTTAAGAGAGGTGAAGGATTTATGGAATTTATTCATAGCTTTAAGACATAGTTACTACATACTAATGATCATGAAGTAGAGATACAAAACATAGACGAAAAACAGAAAAATAAGAACAAGGAATGAATCCACCTTAGTGGCATCTTCTTCTTGAAGGACCAATGATGTCCTTAAGCTCTTCTATGTCCCTTCCTTGCCTTTGTTGCTCCTCCCTCATTGCTCTTTGATTTTCTCTAATTTCATGGAGAATGATGGAGTGCTCTTGATGTTCCACCCTTAATTGATCCATATTGTAACTCAAATCTTCTAAGGAAGTGTTGAGTTGTTCCCAATAGTTGTTGGGAGGAAAGTGCATCCCTTGAGGCATCTCCGGGATTTCTTGGTGATGAGCTTCCTCATGCGTCTCTTGGGTTCCATGAGTGGGCTCTCTTGTTTGCTCCATCCTTTTCTTAGTGATGGGCTTGTCCTCCTCAATGAGGATGTCTCCTTCTATGATAACTCCAGCTGTGTAACATAGATGGCAAATAAGATGAGGAAAAGCTCGCCTTGCCAAAGTAGAAGGCTTATCGGCTATTTTATAGAATTCATGGGAGATGACTTCATGAACTTCTACTTCCTCTCCAATCATGATGCTATGAATCATGATGGCCCGATTCACAGTAACTTCAGATCGGTTGCTAGTGGGGACGAGGGAGCGTTGGATGAACTCCAACCATCCTCTAGCCACAGGCTTGAGGTCCAGTCTTCTTAGTTGAACCGGCTTGCCTTTGGAATCTCTTTTCCATTGAGCTCCTTCCACACATATGTCCATAAGGACTTGGTCCAACCTTTGATTAAAGTTGACCCTTCTAGTTTAGGGGCGTGCATCTCCTTGCATCATGGGCAAGTTGAACGCCAACCTCACATTTTTCGGACTAAAATCTAAGTATTTCCCCCGAACCATTGTAAGATAATTCTTTAGGTTCGGGTTCTTACTTTGATCATGGTTCCTAGTGATCCATGCATTAGCATAGAACTCTTGAACCATTAAGTTTCCTACTTGTTGGATGGGGTTGGTTAGAACTTTCCAACCTCTTCTTTGGATCTCATGTCGGATCTCCGGATACTCATTTTTCTTGAGCATGAAAGGGACCTCGGGGATCACCTTCTTCTTGGCCACAACATCATAGAAGTGGTCTTGATGGGATTTGGAGACGAATTTTTCCATCTCCCAAGACTCAGAGGTGGAAGCTTTTGTCTTCCCTTTCCCTTTTCTAGAGGATTCTCCAGCCTTAGGTGCCATTAATGGTTATGGAAAAACAAAAAAAGCTATGCTTTTACCACACCAAACTTAGAATATTGCTCGCCCTCGAGCAAGAGATGAAAGAAGAGAAGAAGAAGAAGAAAATATGGAGGAGAGGGAGTAGGTTCGGCCATTTAGGGTGGGTTTGGGTGGGAAAGAAATTTTGAATTTTGAAGGTAGGTGGGGTTTATGGGGAAAAGTGGATGGATGTGAGTGGTAAAGGGGGTATTTGGGAAGAGAGATTGAGGTGATTGGTGAAGGGTTTTGGGGAAGAGTGTTTATTGGAAAGAGAGGATGAATGTTGAGAAGAGGGGAGAATAGGGTAGGTGGGGATCCTGTGGGGTCCACAGATCCTGAGATGATCCTGTGGGATCCACAGATCCTGAGGTGTCAATGATTCACATCCCTGCACCAATTAGGCATGTAAAATGACTTTCCATGCAATTCTGACATTTAAACACCGAAGTGATGCATGTTCTGGGCGTTCAACGCCCATGTGCAGCATGTTTCTGGCGTTGAACGCCAGTTCCATGCTTGTTAACGTGGACTCTAACGTGAGACCTAGGGGCACACTTGAACGTTAGTGACAATGTTGAGTGTAACTAACGTTCTCGAAGGTTGGCAAAAGCCACGTTAGAATCCACGTTAACCTAGTTAACGTGAGCTTTAACGTGAAGCAAGAAGGGGCACACTTGAACGTTAGTGACAATGTTGAGTGTCACTAACGTTCTCGAAGGCTAACAAGGCAATGTTAAAAGCCACGTTAACCCAGTTAATGTGGGCTTCAACGTGAGGCAAAGGGGTGCATGGCAACGTTAGTGACAATGTTAAGTGTCACTAACGTTCTCGAACTTGTATTTTCACTAAATGATAAAAACCCCTAACGTCTTGAGCTAAAGTCTATGCCCACTTCACACTATCTCTCTACAAGTAAGCCAAGCCCAAATTAAAGAAAGGAACTGCTTTAAGCAAAAAGAATCAAAGGCCCAAGACTAGAAGAGTAGTATATATAGGAGCTAGGACAGAGAACTACTCTTTGTATTTACTTTCTTTGTACTTCTAGCTTTATCATGTATTCTCCATCTTTGATTTTGATTTCTAGAGCTATGAACAACTAAAACCCTTTCATTGGGTTAGGGAGCTCTGTTGTAATTTGATGGATCAATACTAATTTTCTTATTCTTCTTCTATCTTTCCTTTTGATTTTACTTGAAAGCTTTCGATCTTCATCCAATTGGATAGTTATCTTGGAAAAGAAGCTATTCAAACATGGATCTCTTCGGATCCTTGAAAAAGGAATGAAGAGATTAGCTAGAAATGCTTTCTCATGCTGGACCAAATTGAGTGTGGATGGGTATGTGGCTATAACCCTCTAAGCATTTGATTTGGGAAGTGCATGTGGTATAATCAGTGACCACACTTCATCTCTTCTCATGAGCAATTGACCAAGGAATTGGCTATTGATCAAGATTTGAGAGATTGAATTGCAAGAAATTGTGATTCAATCACTTAAGATTGCCAAGGAGATCAATGAGTGCATTGATTGAGGAAGAGATGAAAATGAAATTGATCCGGAGAATGCAACATCTCCTAAGCCCAATGAACTCCCCATTTCTGATCTTACCCATTCTCTTTATTTTCTACAATTTACTTTTATGAGCAATTCCCCCATTCCCATTTACAATTCTGCTATTTACTTTCAGTCATTTACTTTCTCGCCATTTTAATTTCTGCAATTATCAACTCTATTCATGGATTCGCTCAACTAGATCATTCCTCTAATTAAAGTTGCTTGATCAATCAATCCCTGTGGGATTCGACCTCACTCTATTGTGAGTTTTTACTTGACGACAAATTCGATACACTTGCCGAATGGGAATTTATTGAGAGACAAGTTTTACCCCGATCAAGTTTATGGCGCCGTTGCCGGGGATTGATTGTGCATCGACAATGATTACATTAGAGGATCACTAGATTGAGCATTTGTATTTTGTTTGATTTAATTTTCTGTTTGGTTAATTTGCTTTCCGTCTTAGTTTAATTCTTCCCCTCCCCTGTTTCTGAGTTTTTCTTTGCTATTTACAATTCAGTTCACTAACCCACTAACTGTTTGATATATTGCATCACTGACACTAACAAGCTATTCTAACAAGATACTTTCTGCATTGCTTTTCTTGCTTGTAATCTGTTGGTTGTATGACAGGGAGAAGAAGCGGAGCTTCAACTTTCTTTGATTCTGAACCTGAGAGAACCTTCTTAAGATTAAGAAGGGAGGCAAAAGAAAAACGTGTAGTGGGTGCTGAAGAAGAGGAAGAACACTGTGAAGAATACTTTGAAACAACCATGGAAGACCATCGTAAGGAAGAGGTGAACAACCATGGTGGAGGAGGTAGAGCAAATCCTGGTGGGGAAGATAGAAGAGTCTTGGGCTCTTACATCAACCCAAACCCAGGGAATTGCGGAAGTAGCATCCAAAAACCAACCATCCATGCCAACAACTTTAAACTAAAGCCACAGCTTATCACCCTTGTTCAGAACAATTACTCGTTCGGAGGAGGTGTCCAAGAAGACCCCAACCAACACTTAAACACCTTTCTGAGAATATGTGACACAGTGAAGTCCAATGGCGTTCAACCAGACGTCTATAGACTGTTGTTGTTCCCATTTTCTCTCAGAGACAAGGCAACCAAGTGGTTGGAGTCTTTTCCAAAAGAGAGCTTGACAACTTGGGATGATGTTATGAACAAGTTCTTAGCAAGATTTTACCCCCCTCAACGAGTCAATCGGCTGAGAGCTGAGGTCCAAACTTTCAGGCAACAAGATGGTGAGACTCTATATGAAGCATGGGAGAGGTTTAAAGACCTAACAAGGAGATGTCCATCTGATATGTTCAATGAATGGGTGCAGCTGCACATCTTCTATGAAGGATTGTTGATGACAAGTCATCATATACCCATTTTTCAAGCTAATTTCATTTGTTTTATTAGTCTTTATGCACTTTCTTGCATCTTAAGTAAGTGATTTGGAGTGAAAATGCATAACTTCTTTAAATCAAGCAACCACCATGAAATTAATGTTAAATCATAAGGTTTAAGCTAATTTTAATTGAATTTTAATTGATTTATAAGCCTTGTGAATTTAGTGATACTTGGAGTGGTTGTTTTGGTTTATTTCAGGTGAAGAAAAGAATAAAAGAGAAAAGCGTGGCCTAAGAAAGCGTGACCCAAGGAGAAGGAAGCGTGGTCAAAAGAAGGAAAAATGTGTCGCATGCAATGGGGTAGGCAAGCATTGCCCTCCACAAGGGCACACTGCCCTCTAGGAGGGCAACATAAGGGAACTAAGCAAAGAAGGCAACTCTGCCCTGCCCACTACAAGGGCAGAGCACAAATTTGTGCCTTGGAATCAAGAAGAAGAAAATGTTGCCCTGCCCTCCACAAGGGAAGTATCGGGCTCACCAAGGAAGAAAATCAAAGGAAAATGTCTCCAAATGCTTGCCACAAGAGTTGAACACAGGACCATGAGGAAGCTAGGAACTAAGGTCTATTACCGTGCCAAGAAACCAAGGAAAATGATGTAGCGTGTGTTTCTGCCCGGATTCGAACACGGGACTTCATTTTGGAAACACTGCCCTGCCCTCCGCGAGGGCAGGGCAGCATTTTGTTGGTGCACAACTCTGGCGCACCAAGAAGTGAGTCTGGCGCACCAAATCACTACCCTGGCAGCACCAAGCACGCACCGTGGCACATTTCTGGCGCACCAATTTTTCCTGCCCTGCCCTCCGCGAGGGCAGGGCAGCGTTTTGCGCACCAAAACCGCACCTAGACCGCACCAGCCCGCACCAAGCCGCACCAAGGCCACACCAGCAAGCACCAACACGCACCAAATCCTGCCCTGCCCTCCACAAGGGCAGGGCAGCCTCCTGGGAGCTATTATTTTGGGCCAAAAATTCAATTAAAATTCGAATTTAATTCATTTCTTCACAAAATCAAAAGCCCATCCAAATCCCAAAATTCAAGAATAGAAAGTGTATAAATAGGAGCTAGTTTGATGTAATTAGGACTTTTTACTTTCACCTTTACTTTGAACTTTTTAGCTTTGCTTTTGAATTTGGCACTTTCTTGGAGCTTTGAGCTTTTGCACTTTCCTTGAGAAACTTGACCGAGAGTTCAGAGAATTGGGGAGGAGAATTGATCTCTCTTCTTCCTCATTCTTGCCTGAGCACTTTTCCTTTTCTTGTTTTGAGTTTTGGGTGAGAAGAGTTGAGGAACTTCTGTCTCAACCTCCATTCCAAAATCTCTTTAATTCTTTTCTGCATAATTGAATTGAATTTCAATTTCTTCACTGCTTCTTCTTAAATTTCTTGTCAATTGCTTTGAGTACTTAGATCTAGGAAGGTAATTGAGATCTAGGCTCTGCTACCTAGTCTCTTGAGCCCTGAGATCCCAATTTACTTTTGGTTCTTCTGTGAACCTCTGCTGCATTTTAATTTCCATCTCTGTTTGAATTTTAGTTTATTCCAATTCATCTTCTACTTAATTAATTGTTGCAATTTACTTTCTCTTTGTTTAGATTCTGCAATCCCAGTCCTCAAAACCCTTTTACATTCCAAGAAATTTATCTTCTGTTAAATATAACCCACTCAACCAAAACTTGATTCGCTTGACTAAATCAACCACTAAACTAAAATTGCTCAATCCTTCAATCCCTGTGGGATCGACCTCACTCATGTGAGTTATTATTACTTGATGCGACCCGGTACACTTGCCGGTGAGTTTTGTGTCGGATCGTTTTCCGCACATCAAGTTTTTGGCGCCGTTGCCGGGGATTGAAATAGATTGACAATGATTAAGTGAAGTGGAGGTCTAGATTAAGCACTTTTTGTTTTCTATTTCTCTAACACACTAACTGTTTGAATTTTTGCTTAAACTAACTAAAACCTCATTCTAGCAATAGATTGAAGTTTTATTGATTTTCTGGATCTGTGTGTTTATTGCTGTGTTTTTGTATGTCAGGTACAGGAAGATCTACCCCTGTCTTCTCTGAAATTGACCAACGAACTCTTCGAAGAATAAGAAGAGCTGAAAGAGGAAAGAACGTTATTGGAGAGGAAGAATCTGAGGAGGAATTCCAAGAAATGGAAGGAGATACCTCAAATCCCAATCAACCAGAAGGAGGAGCCAATAATAATCAACATCAAAGAAGAGTCCTGGCTTCATATACATTTGCAAATGCTAGACACTGTGGAAGCAGCATTCTCCCTCCTAATGTCAATGCAAACAATTTCGAACTAAAGCCACAACTCATCACTTTGGTTCAAAACAACTGCTCTTTTGGAGGAGGACCTTTGGAGGACCCAAACCAACATTTATCCACCTTTTTGAGAATCTGTAATACTGTGAAAACTAATGGTGTGCCTCCTGATAGTTACAAGTTGTTGCTCTTTCCATTCTCTCTCAGAGATAAAGCCACTCAATGGCTAGAGACCTTTCCAAAAGAAAGCATCAACACATGGGATGACTTGGTAAGCAAGTTCCTTGCCAAATTTTATCCCCCACAAAGAATCCTAAGATTGAAGACTGAGGTGCAGACATTCACTCAAATGGAGGCTGAAAACTTATATGAAGCATGGGAAAGATATAAGGCTCTATTGAGGAAATGTCCACCAGAGATGTTCACTGAGTGGGACAAGTTACAGAACTTTTATGAGGGACTCACTCTTAAGGCTCAAGAAGCACTTGATCATTCAGCTGGAGGCTCATTACAACTCATGAAAACCACAGAGGAAGCTCAAAACCTCATTGATATGCTGGCCAACAACCAATATTTCTTTGCTCATCAAAGACAACGCCAACCATCACAGAGAAGAGGAGTAATGGAGTTAGAAGGAGTGGACTCAATTTTAGCTCAAAACAAGATGATGCAACAGCAGATTCAACAACAGTTTGAGCAAATGGCCAAAAGAATCGATGGCTTGCAAGTGGCAGCAGTGAGCACCACAAGCCAACCACCAACTACTTGAGTGCAAGGTGAAGAAACTCAAGAGGAGCAACAGCAAGAGCAAGTCCAGTACATGCACAACCAAAATCCTGTAACAAATGAAGTCTATGGTGATACCTACAATCCATCTTGGAAGAACCATCCCAACCTCAGATGGGGAGACAACCATAATCAAAACCAACAACCATGGCAAAGAAACACAAGTCAGAACAATTGGAAAAACACAAACCACAACCCCCAGCCAAACACTAACCAGAATACATACAGAAAACCACAAAATAATTACCCCAACTCTAACCACTATCCACCTAATAACCACCCAACAAATCAAAACACTTATCATCATCCATCAATACCCCAAAACCAACCAATCTCACAAGACTCTCAGAGGATCACTAACCTAGAGTTGCTCATGGAGAAAATGATGAAGAACCAAGAATTGACAACAAAGAACCAAGAAGCTTCCATGAAGAACTTAAAGAGGCAGATTGGACAAATCTCCAAACAGATTTCTGTTGAGAAGCCATCAAGTTCACTACCTAGTGACACCATTCCCAACCCAAAGGAAGAATGCAAGGTCGTGCAACTAAGAAGTGGAAAAGTGTTATTGGATGGTAACCAAGGGGCAACCAAGCATAGTGACAATTAGTCAACAAAGAATGATGAAGCCACCAACAAGGACATGATAAGCAAGGATGTCCCAGAAAAACTCATAGAAGAAGACAACAAACCACAGAATTTGAAGAAAGGAAAGCAAATCATGGAAGAACCAATTCCAAAACAGCATCAAGTGGAGAAGAGCTCAACACCACCACTGCCTTATCCACAGAGATTTCACAAAGAGACAAAGGATCAGCACTTCCACAAATTTCTTGAGACTTTCAAGAAGCTGGAAATCAACATACCTTTGGCTGAGGCATTAGAGCAAATGCCTCTGTATGCCAAGTTTTTAAAGGAGCTCATCAACAAGAAGAGAAGTTGGAATGAGAAGGAGACTGTAATGCTTAGTGAGGAATGCAGTGCACTCATTAAGAAGGGACTCCCTCCCAAGCTTGAAGATCCTGGAGGTTTCTTCCTGCCCTGCACTATTGGGAACCTATTCATCAACAAGGGGATGTGTGACTTAGGAGCAAGCATAAATCTAATCCCATCTTCTTTAGTGAAAAAGCTTGGCATAGAGGAGGTGAAATCAATACAAATATCCTTGGAGTTGGTAGATCAATCATTAGTATATCCTAAGGGGCTGATCGAGAACCTTTTAGTTAAGGTTGACAAGTTCATCTATCCAGCAGATTTTGTGATATTGGATTCTTCAGAAAATGGAAATGACTCCATAATACTTGGTCGACCATTTTTGGCCACTGCTAGAGCCATTGTGGATATAGAACAGGGAGAGCTAACCCTTAGGATGCATGAGGAAAGCATCACCTTGAAAGTCTTTCCAGAATCACAAAGGAATGAAGAACCAAGCAAGACAAGTGGTGACCTCCTTCCAAAGCAAACAACTGACAAGGCAGTAGAACAGGAAAACAAGCATCTACAAGAAGAAAAAGAAATTCTAAAAGAAGCTGGGATAATAAACAAAAAGGAAGGTATCACAACTCAAGTCACTGTCAAAGGAAGCATACCAACAAGGAGGAAAAAGAAGAAAAACAAGAAAAGGGCCTACAAAGGGTGGAAGAACAAGAAAATCCCAACAGAAGGATTTGCCAAAGGTGATAAGGTGCAACTAGTGTATCAACAGCTGGGAACAAAAGATTATTACACTGTCAACCAAGTACTCTCTCTTGAGCACATTAAAATTGAGCATCAAGGCACACAGAGAAAGCTTACAGTGAGAGGTGACAAGTTGAGACATCACCAACATCAACCACCCTAAAGGGAGTTCAATGTCAAGCTAGTGACAATAAAAGAGCGCTTCATGGGAGGCAACCCATGATTTAAGATTTCTGTCTTCTCTTTCATTTAATAAGCCATGATTCCCCTGAGTATGATTTTGAACTTTTATACCTGATAAATGCATACATTGTTTTGAAGCACATGTCAAACTTCTAAGTTTGGTGTACCTTAAGGCACACCCAAGTTCATTTTTCAAAAAAAAAAAAGAAGATTATTCTTGGAACATATGCATAAATTCTTTTGATGAAGCATATGACCAAACACTAAGTTTGGTGTCTGCATGTGTAACAATGTTCAGAAGATCATTTCCCAATCATGGACTCAAAACCATACACAAAGGGATCATGCATCAATCTTTTAAAATGCATCAATTGTGAAGATTGGTTTGCATTGTTAAGCCATTCCCTCAATAAGAGATAAGTTTGGTGTTCACCAACTTTTAGCATCTTTAATTAAGGGATACAATTGACCATGAAAGAAAAAAAATATATAAATAATAATAAACAAAACAAAACAAATCTTTTATTTCAAATCAATTGCCAACGATTATGTTAATGATTTAAGGCTAGCTGTCTTGATTCTTGCAGGAGAAAAGGATTGAGACAAAAGCAAGGAGGAGCCACGGCTAGGAGAAGCTATGTGAGGATGGTCACATGCGCCTAGAAGAACGCGCTCATGGGGAACAGAATCTGCATGCATGCATCCTTGAACACCTAAATGCATGCAACCAATGGAAGAAGGATCCTCGTCAAAGCCTCAACGATACATGCAAGCCGTCCATTTCATGCATTCCTTGGATGAACAACTCAATCTTAACCCTTCATGAGCACCAATGAGTTCCTCTCTCTCTCATTATGGTTTTGTTGGAAGGCTTGAAGAATTCACTTATAAGTAGCCGTTGGCACCAACACGGTATACACACTCTCATTCAAGCCACTTTCATATGAAAACCATATTCTCTTCCACTTCCAAAACCAACATAGTTCCCTTACCTCACACAACAAAACCGAACCAAAACTCATCCCAAATACAACACACACTTCTTCTATTCTCACTCTTTCTTTCTTCTTATCTCAAATCCGATGGCCTCCTCAAGTTCAAAAAGAAGGCCGGGAAAGGAACCTATGGTAGCCGAACCTCCATCCTTTGATGCAACCAAATTTAGATCCCAATTCCATGAAGGGAGATATCATAGGTTCATGGAGACAAAGAATGTCATTTATGAGAAAGGCCTTGAGTTGAGAGATGGGGAATATCCCATTATGAGGCAAATCACTAAAGAAAGAAGGTGGGAACTTTTATGTGCTCCTCTTGTTGACATCAGTGCAGTTATGATTAGGGAGTTCTATGCAAATGCTGCAAAAGAAAACAAAAATAGTGCTCCTTACACAAGTTATGTCAGAGGAGTTGAAGTGAGTTTTAGCCCAGCTGCCATCACAAGAGCCCTCAAGTTGAGAACCATAACCTATGCAGAGTCCAGTTATGAAACCAGATTGCAGATAGAAAACAATCCTGATGAGATTTTGCAGGGGTTATATGTGGAGAATACAGATTGGGAAAGAGATTCAAAGGGAGTTCCAAGTCACATAAGGAGGATGAATCTCACCCCTGTGGCTAAGGGATGGTATGAAATAGTGAGGAGATCTATCCTTCCTACTGGAAACGCCTCTTGGGTCACAATCAAACGAGCACTCTTGACATACTGCATCTTGCATGGAGGTGAGATCAACCTCGCACAACTCATAGCTAACAGTATTCAAGAAATGGCCGATAGCACAAGCAAATCAAAGGGTCTTGGACATCCAAGTACCATCCTCAGGCTATGTGACAAAGCTAGAGTAATCTTTGAAGATGAGGATACAAAAAAAGTGAAAAAGGGAAAAGGGATCACTAAGAAGAGTATGGAAGGAATAAATGAAGAAGATGATCCCGAGGGGGTGGTAGCTCCCAAGCAAAGGAGATCACAAAGAGAGGAAGGACGAAATCAAGCTCATGATGCCATAGACATGAGCCAGTTACACAGGGCGATAGAAGAGCTATCTCAACAACTCATGCAAACTCAACAAGAACAAAATCAGGGATGCCCAGCGCAATATCTAGAGCCCCATCCAGAGTTTAGGGAGCAATATCTGAAAGATAAAGAGGAAAGAGAAGCTTGGCAGCATCAAATGGAGGAGAAACAAGAAAGATGGCAACAACAAATGATGACTCAGCAGCAAGAATTTCAAGCACAGATCCTTGAAGGACAAAAAGAGCAATACAAAGAATTCAAGGAATCATATGATAAGCTGTATTTTAGTCAAGCTAAAGCAGGGGAATATAGTCACAACCTGTATCAATGGAAGAATGTTCATCACACCATGGGAGAAGTTAGATATGCACAAAGAATGGAGAATGATGAAAACATGCAAGCAAGGTTGGAGTACTTGACCCACAATTTGCCAACACTCAATCCTGAGATCAAGCCATTTGAGCAATGCCCTGAATTTTTAGCCAAGCAACAGGCAAGATCTCATCAATATACTGAGGCAACCTTTAAAAGATTGGAAGATGTTGGGCTCTCAGGACTCTTAGATTCTGTTTGGGGCAGAAGATGTCCTGGTGAAGAGATCCGAGATTATTCCAAGACAGGGAAGAGAAAGAAGAAAAAGGGAGAATCAAGTAGCAGCCACAACCATTAGAAGGTGGCAAAGTTCTTTCATGTTCCCTTTTTCATGTCTTTAACAAGGAGATGCATGTCTGAAACATGATATGCCTCCATCATCTATTTTCTTTTTACTTCATGCAATTTTTGTTCTTTGCTTTCATTTTAGTTAGTTAATAAATAGCTAGAAAATTGCTAAATCTGCATAATGCTTGTTATCCATCACTTAGCTTGAAATTTGTTCTGTTTCCCATATGCTTAAATAAAAGAGATTTATTTGAATTGAAAAGTAAAATATCCAATGTTGCATAAGTAAGAACGAAAGTTAGTGGTGGTACATGTGTTTGATTAAATGTATAACTCATGAAATAATTGCTGCATAATATCATTCTCATTCAAGTGTGAGTTAGCTTGCTGTTATAAAGACCCTTATCAATAAACCCTTGAGAACAAAAACAGAAAGAAAAGGGAGATGAAAAAGCCAAAATGGCAAGAAAAGCAAAAAAAATAAAGGTTGGACACCAATAGCTTGGACCCTAGGACACATGCCTGTGGTGTTCTTATACTAAGATATGTTTGGATGAGTAAATTCTAAGGGGTATTTTAAAACCCGGTCACTTAGATCAACTGATTTGGGATGGCCAATTGAAAGTCCACAATAAAGAGCAATTTAGATACAGAACATTTAGTTATCCAAAGAGATGCTGGGCATCAATGATCCTAGGAAGAATTAGTGAGCCATGTGTCTGTGGTGGAGAGATGTTGAGTAAAAGAAAAAAACAAATAAAGCCAAAGGCTACTACTGCAACATTTGACACCAAACCTCCAAAAGAATAATAAGCTCGTTAAGCATTATAAGCCAAGAAAAGTTAGCAAGGGAGTAATCAAAAAGTGAGTCTTCTAACAGCAAGTTTAGCAAGCCTTTGAAGAAAGATGTATATTATGTAACAGCAACAATAATTGAGTTATCATTGTCTGCATAAAGACCCCATAGATCAAGTTCTGCTATATGCCTAATAAGGATATGTGTTCTTTTCTTATTCATATCATTTACTCTTAGTTTTGATGCTTGCTTGGGGACAAGCAAGATTTAAGTTTGGTGTTGTGATGACAAGTCATCATATACCCATTTTTCAAGCTAATTTCATTTGTTTTATTAGTCTTTATGCACTTTCTTGCATCTTAAGTAAGTGATTTGGAGTGAAAATGCATAACTTCTTTAAATCAAGCAACCACCATGAAATTAATGTTAAATCATAAGGTTTAAGCTAATTTTAATTGAATTTTAATTGATTTATAAGCCTTGTGAATTTAGTGATACTTGGAGTGATTGTTTTGGTTTATTTCAGGTGAAGAAAAGAATAAAAGAGAAAAGCGTGGCCTAAGAAAGCGTGACCCAAGGAGAAGGAAGCGTGGTCAAAAGAAGGAAAAATATGTCGCATGCAATGGGGTAGGCAAGCATTGCCCTCCACAAGGGCACACTGCCCTCTAGGAGGGCAACATAAGGGAACTAAGCAAAGAAGGCAACTCTGCCCTGCCCACTACAAGGGCAGAGCACAAATTTGTGCCTTGGAATCAAGAAGAAGAAAATGTTGCCCTGCCCTCCACAAGGGCAGTATCGGGCTCACTAAGGAAGAAAATCAAAGGAAAATGTCTCCAAATGCTTGCCACAAGAGTTGAACACAGGACCATGAGGAAGCTAGGAACTAAGGTCCATTACCGTGCCAAGAAACCAAGGAAAATGATGTAGCGTGTGTTTCTGCCCGGATTCGAACACGGGACTTCATTTTGGAAACACTGCCCTGCCCTCCGCGAGGGCAGGGCAGCATTTTGTTGGTGCACAACTCTGGCGCACCAAGAAGTGAGTCTGGCGCACCAAATCACTACCCTGGCAACACCAAGCACGCACCGTGGCACATTTCTGGCGCACCAATTTTTCCTGTCCTGCCCTCCGCGAGGGCAGGGCAGCGTTTTGCGCACCAAGACCGCACCTAGACCGCACCAGCCCGCACCAAGCCGCACCAAGGCCGCACCAGCAAGCACCAACACGCACCAAATCCTGCCCTGCCCTCCACAAGGGCAGGGCAGCCTCCTGGGAACTATTATTTTAGGCCAAAAATTCAATTAAAATTCGAATTTAATTCATTTCTTCACAAAATCAAAAGCCCATCCAAATCCCAAAATTCAAGAATAGAAAGTGTATAAATAGGAGCTAGTTTGATGTAATTAGGACTTTTTACTTTCACCTTTACTTTGAACTTTTTAGCTTTGCTTTTGAATTTGGCACTTTCTTGGAGCTTTGAGCTTTTGCACTTTCCTTGAGAAACTTGACCGAGAGTTCAGAGAATTGGGGAGGAGAATTGATCTCTCTTCTTCCTCATTCTTGCCTGAGCACTTTTCCTTTTCTTGTTTTGAGTTTTGGGTGAGAAGAGTTGAGGAACTTCTGTCTCAACCTCCATTCCAAAATCTCTTTAATTCTTTTCTGCATAATTAAATTGAATTTCAATTTCTTCACTGCTTCTTCTTAAATTTCTTGTCAATTGCTTTGAGTACTTGGATCTAGGAAGGTAATTGAGATCTAGGCTCTGCTACCTAGTCTCTTGAGCCCTGAGATCCCAATTTACTTTTGGTTCTTCTGTGAACCTCTGCTGTATTTTAATTTCCATCTCTATTTGAATTTTAGTTTATTCCAATTCATCTTCTACTTAATTAATTGTTGCAATTTACTTTCTCTTTGTTTAGATTCTGCAATCCCAGTCCTCAAAACCCTTTTACATTCCAAGCAATTTGTTCATACCCTGACCGGGCTCCCCCAGCTCGGTAAATCCATGAAAGGTCCGACCTCGTCCTAAGGCCCACGCCTAGAGGTCGGACCTCGGACAGCAAAGCAAAGGAAGGCCCATCAAAAGGAACGAAGCCCAAAACCTAAAGGCCGAAAGGGCCTAGCAAAGGCGGTTCCACAAAGATAGGGATAAAACTCCCGAAAGATAAGATAAGATAAGAATATCTTATCCAGGGAAGATCACAGCCAACTACTATAAATACACTGGAGCACCCAGGTATGAGACACATTCCATATTCTACACATATCTGCTTGGACCCATGCTAACTTAAGCATCGGAGTGTCATTGCAGGTACAACCACCCGCCGCTCAAACATCAAGCTCGGGTCACGGAACCCCCACCTCGGGTCTTGCCAGACGACCGAGCTCCACGTTTCAGGTAACCCTCGGAACATTGGCGCCGTTGCCGGGGACCTGGAAGTCATCCCTTTACCATGGCGGACGACCCTCTCAACAATGACCACGCCGCACCAGAACAAGAGGAGGAAGTGGACACCGGAGAACGACCGGACAGCCCTCTGTCACCACGCACTCCAGGAGGAAACAAACAGAATCGCCCAAAGACACCACTCCCAAACAAAGATCCACAAAATCCCGAAAAAGAAAAGAGCTCAGAAATTCTAGAAGCAGTCCGGGCACAACAAAACCGACTGAAACAACTCGAAGAGGACATAAAGAAGCAAAAAGAAACCGAACAAGATCTGAGAAGGGAGACTCGCAAGCGCAGAGAATTAGAAGAGAAACTGCGGAAAATAGAGGCCAACCTGAAAAATCGGACAGAACGCGACACCACCCCCGAAGGCAATCATGATCCCTTCACAAAAGAGATCATGAAGGAGAAGGTACCGCGAAACTTCAAGCCACCCGATATGGATCTCTACGACGGCACCACCGATCCAAGTCACCACCTTAGCAACTTCAGAAGCAGAATGTACCTAGTCGACGCCTCCGACGCGATTCGGTGCAAAGCCTTCCCCACCACTCTCACCAAGTCAGCTATGAAGTGGTTTGACAAACTGCCACCAAGATCGATCACCAGCTTCGAAGACCTAACCAAAAAATTCCTAACAAGGTTCTCCATTCAAAAGGACAAGGCAAAACATGCCCCCAGTCTACTCGGGATCAAACAAGGTAACCAAGAAACTCTCCGAGAATACATGGAGCGATTCAACAAAGCCTGCCTGGACATACAACACTTGCCCACTGAAGCAGCCATCATGGGACTAGCAAACGGCCTAAAAGAAGGACCGTTTAGCCAATCCCTATCCAAACGGTACCCGACCTCCCTATACGAGGTGCAGGAGCGGGCAGAAAAATATATCAACATGGAGGAAACCTCCCAGCTAAGAGACTCTTCTAGGAAGGAATCAACCTACCCACTCCGAGATCGAGATCGGGAACAGAAGAAGAAAGAAGAACCCAGCTCGGACAAGCCACGGAAGTACCACAACTACACCCCCCTCCGAGTCTCCCTGGTAGACGTCTACCGAGAAGTGTGCCACACCGAAAAAATTCCACCGCCCCGACCTCTAAAACACAAGAGAGCGGGGAGAGATCGGTCCGAATACTGTGAATATCACAAGCTCTACGGTCATTCTACCAACGACTGCCACGACCTAAAGAATGTTATAGAAAAGCTAGCCAGAGAAGGAAAACTCGACAGGTACATAGCAGAGAAAGGAGAAGAGACCAGGAAAAGAAGACGGGAGACAATGAAGGTCGGGCCGAACAAGTCCCGCGAACCCCTGAAAGACACGTTCACATGATAAATGGAGGTTTTGCAGGCGGAGGAACATCCAGATCCTCGCGAAAAAGACACCTCAAAGAAGTCTATCATGTCCGAGAAAACAGTCCCCTGCCCGAGTTACCCACTATCTCATTTACCCGAGAAGATGCTCAAGGGATAATACCCGGGCACGACGATCCAATGGTGATCACCGTTATTCTAGCAAACGCCAACTTACATCGAACCCTGATTGACCAGGGAAGCTCAGCAGATATCCTGTTCAAAGCGGCCTTCGACAAGCTCGGACTTGAAGAAAAAGAGCTAAAAGCCTATCCCACCGACCTATTTGGGCTAGGGGACACCCCGATCCATCCCTTAGGATACATCTCGCTACACACTACCTTTGGAAGAGGCGAGCAATCTAAAACGTTAAGCATCGACTACATTGTAGTCGACGTCACTTCAGCATACAATGCCCTCATTGGGCGACCAACCTTAAACAGACTGGCAGCTATAGTCTCGACCCCACACCTCTGTATGAAGTTCCCTACCACAAAAGGAATCGCTACCCTAAAGGGCGACCAAAAACTAGCACGGCGATGCTACAACGAAAGCCTAAGCCTAAAAGGGAAAGAGATCAACACGATAGAACTCGGACGAGTTCAAACCCGAGAAGATCTTCGGCCACAACCAGAGGGAGAAACCGAAAAAATCCAGATTGGGAGCACACCTGAAAAAATAACAAACATAGGGGCAAATCTCGAGGCAGGCCTAAAAGAGGAACTCATAAACCTCTTAAAGGAGAATTCCGACCTCTTCGCCTGGAAAGCCTCCGACATGCTAGGCATAAGCCCCGATCCGATGTGCCATAAGCTATCAGTGTACCCGGGATCCCGACGTGTCCAACAAAGACGCAGGAAGCTCGGGCCCGAACGCATGCAAGCAATAGAAGAACAAATACAAGCACTACTAGATGCAGGGTTCATTAGGGAAGTAAAATACCCCTTATGGCTCGCAAACGTGGTCCTGGTAAAAAAGCCCAATGGAAAATGGAGGATGTGCGTCGACTACACGGATCTCAACAAAGCCTGCCCCAAAGATCCATATCCGCTACCAAACATCGACGCCTTAGTAGACGCGGCCTCAGGCTATAGATATCTCTCCTTCATGGACGCATACTCGGGATACAACCAAATCCCGATGTATGGACCTGACCAAGAAAAGACCTCGTTCATAACCCCAAGGGCAAACTACTGCTACGTAGTAATGCCCTTCGGGCTGAAGAACGCAGGGGCAACCTACCAGAGGCTAATGAACAAAGTGTTCTCAGAGCACATCGGACTACACCTGGAGGTGTACGTCGACGACATGCTGGTAAAGACACAAGAAGACGGAAACTTGCTGACCGACCTCACCAGTGTCTTCGGCACCCTCAGAGAACACAACATGAGACTTAACCCGACGAAATGCACCTTCGCCGCAGAAGCCGGAAAGTTCTTAGGCTTCATGCTGACTCAAAGGGGCATCGAAGCAAACCCGGACAAATGCCAAGCAATACTCAATATGAAGAGCCCGACGTGTGTCAAAGAAGTACAACAACTAAATGGAAGGCTGGCCGCCCTATCAAGATTCTTGGCAGGATCAACGATAAAGTCACTACCTCTCTACTCACTCCTAAAGAAAGGGAAACCCTTCTCATGGACCCCGGAGTGCGAAAAAGCCTTTCAAGAATTCAAGGAGTTCCTCGGGCAGCCACCAATCCTAACCCGACCTGTAAAAGGGGAAGAGCTCGTACTATACCTCTCGGTCGGACATCGAGCAGTCGCTTCAGCATTAATACGAGAAAATGACCAAGGACAACACCCCGTATACTTTGTAAGCAAGGCACTACAAGGGGCCGAATTAAACTATCAGAAAATAGAAAAATTCGCCTACGCCCTAGTGTTCACAGCTCGGAGGCTCCGTCCCTACTTTCAAGCCCACACCATCAAAGTCCGGACAAACCAACCCATGAGACACATCCTCCAAAAAACAGACCTGGCAGGACGAATACTGCAATGGGCGGTGGAACTGTCCGAGTTCGACCTCCACTATGAAACCCGGACTGCCATAAAGTCTCAGTATCTAGCCGACTTCATCGCAGAATACACTGAGACCCCTGGAACCCCACTCTCATGGAACCTATATGTCGACGGATCCTCAAACAAAACTGGAAGTGGAGCCGGGGTTATACTCGAAAGCGACCAAGGAACGCGGATAGAACTATCCCTAAAATTCGAGTTCCAAGCTTCAAACAACCAAGCCGAATACGAAGCCCTACTAGCAGGTCTAAAACTAGCCGAAGAGGTCGGAGCCCAGAAAATTACAATCTTCAGCGACTCCCAGGTCATCACATCGCAAGTAAATGGAAGCTACCAGGCCAAAAGACCCAACTATGAGGAAATACCTGGACCAAACACAGGCACAATTACGCCACTTTCCAGAAATACAGATCCAGCACATACCTCGGGAACAAAATGCCCGGGCAGACGCCCTCTCAAAGCTTGCCAGCACCAAGCCCGGAGGCAACAACAGAAGTCTCCTCCAGGAAATCTTACGATCTCCCTCCGTGCTAAGAGAGGAAGAAACGTTAAATATATCCGACCAACAGCAAGGATGGATGACCCCCATACTCAGCTACCTGAAGTCGGGAACTCTCCCCGCCGAAAGAAAGGAAGCCAAAAGACTCACAAAAGACGCCCAGAATTATACACTAATTCACGACGTATTATACAGAAGAGGATTCGCAAACCCCCTCCTTAGGTGCGTCCCGACCTCAGAAACAAAGAGCGTCCTCGAAGAAGTCCACGGAGGCATGTGTGGGAACCACCTCGGAGCTCGGGCATTATCCAAAAAAGTAGTCCGAGCCGGGTTCTACTGGCCAACTTTGCAAAGAGACGCAATGGAGTTTGTGAAAATATGCCCCCCTGCCAAAAACACGCCAATTTCCACAAGGCACCACCCGAAGACCTCATCAGCATCACCGCACCATGGCCCTTCGCAAAATGGGGACTTGACCTACTCGGCCCGTTTCCCCAAGGACCGGGGCAAGTCAAATACCTCATAGTAGGGATCGACTACTTCACAAAGTGGATCGAAGCTGAACCTTTAGCCACCATTACGGCTCAGAAAAGCCGGAAATTCTTATACAAAAACATTGTCACAAGGTTCATTACAACAGACAATGGAACACAGTTCACGGACACAAGTTTTCAGAACTTGGTGGCCGAACTAAAAATTAAACAGCAATTCACCTCAGTCGAGCACCCACAAGCCAACGGACAAGCAGAGGCTGCAAACAAAGTCATCCTAGCAGGGTTAAAACGAAGGCTCCAAGAGGCCAAAGGGGCATGGGCCGAGGAGCTCCCCCAGGTACTATGGGCATATCGGACAACTCCACACTCTACAACGGGAGAATCGCCATTCCGACTAGCTTATGGGATGGAGGCAATGATTCCTATCGAAATAAATGAAGGGTCACCCAGAGTCATCTTCTACAACGAAGAAGGTAACCCACAGGCACAAAAGGAAGAACTCGACCTCCTCCCCAAGGTCCGAGAAAGAGCCCGAATCCGAGAAGAAGCCCTAAAGCGACGAACGGCCCTCAGATACAATCAGAAGGTAATAAAACGAAGCTTCTCCATTCACGACCTGATTCTAATCCGAAATGACATCGGAACACAAAAGTCGGGAGAAGGAAAGCTAGCTGCAAATTGGAAAGGACCCTACAAGGTAACAGAAGGGACAGGCTACTACAAAATATCCGACCTAGAAGGCAATGAGCTGCCCAGATCCTGGCACGCCTGTAATCTAAGGCGGTACTACAGCTAGAAAAACTTAACCCGAGGTGTACTCTTTTTCCCTACAAGGGTTTTTTAATGAGACACCCGGTTAAGTAAGATACCCGACCTAATCAAAGGGTAAACACTCTGTAAATTTTCTTTCTTTTTTAATACTAATCAAATTTCTCTATTTTCTTTTCTTCTTCCTCATGATGAAACAAATCCTAGAAAGTACCCCACCAAGGCGCATTAATTTATGCTCGGCAAAACGCAAAAAATCATTTGCCAAGAGACCATACAAGGTCGGCAAAGATAAAGCGACGAGGTTCAAATTAATGTGAGAAGTTATAAAGTAACTCTGAAAGGGCTCAAAAGGCCAAATAAAAAGAGATTACAAAAATAACTTAAAAAGGCCGACCAACGATAAAGTCGGACCCAACAAAAAGGAGGTACTCGAGCACCCGAGGTCCAAGAAAAAGCTCGGACCCAAGAAAGAAGCCTTAAAATGGCGGAAACCAAGATTTCGAAAAACGCTTACTAAAAAGTTGCTTTACAAAAAACAACTAAAAAGTACAAGCGAAAGAACGAAATCGAAGGAAGTTTCGAAAACGCTTACTAAAAAGTTGCTTTACAAAAAAACAACTAAAAAGTACAAGCGAAAGAACGAAATCAAAGGAAGTTTCGAAAACGCTTACTAAAAAGTTGCTTTGCAAAAAACAACTAAAAGTACAAAGCGAAAGAACAAAATCGAAGGAAGTTTCAAAAACGCTAGCTAAAAAGTTGTTATCCAAAAACAACTAAAAAGCACAAAAGCGGAAACAAAAAGTCAAACGCGAACAAAAAACACCGCATAATAAAGTTACTACAAGTAGCTAAATAAAGCAAAAGGTGTCCAAAGCGTTCACAGAAACCATCCAAAAACAAAAGAGCCCACAGGTCGGGCAAAACACCAAAAATACAAAGCTACAGAGGACCAAGGCCCTTTCCGGACTCCACATCAACAGCAGGCTGAAACATAGATATCGGGACTGCATCGACGGCAACGTCATCCCGGTTTGACACCTCCACGCCAGATCCATTCCCGACCAAAGGAGAAGTCGGGTTCTCAACTGGAACACTGGGATCGGACGTCGGAACCTCATCCTCGGTAGGAGCAGGAACAATCTTTCCCTCCACAACGACGTTATCCGTACTGAATAAGCTCAGATCTAGGTCGGGAGCAAGTACTCGGACCTGAGCCTTCAAATTCTCAAACATAGCATCCATACCCTTGGCCACATGACCTTCTAGCTCGTAAAAATCATCCCGGGCAGATTGCAGTTTCTCTTTTGTCTCCACAAGCTCGGCATATAACCGAGTATAATTCTCCGTCGCAACCTTCGCCATCTCCTCAGACGTCTTCGCTGCCGCCACAGCCGCGGTGGCTTTAGTCTTCTCTTTCTCCAAGGAGGCCTCCAACTCAGTGATCCTGGCAGCCTTCAGTTGACTAATCTTATCAAGCTCAGACTGAGCCTTCTCAAGTCGGGAGCTGGTCGCACCAATGGGGGATTTCTTGAACTCCCGGGCAATAGCGGCATGAAGACTAGCCATCCGAACACAGCTCCGCGCCATATACTGAAAATGATGCTCCATAGACACATCATCAGTAGAAATAAAGGTCTGAGGGAGGATATGCTGCTCAATCCAACCAAGAGCATCAAAGTCCTTATCATTGAAACCGGCAAGCTCTTGAGAGGTCTTCTGCTTCTTGGGAGGAGGACCCGAGAACGGAGGAGGAGAAGAAGTAGCAGGCCCAGAGGTCGGAGGATCCTGACTTACAGCCCAGAACTGAGGGGTCGAAATAGTCTTCGACCGAGTCTGAACACCCACAGTAGTCTTCTGTGGAGAAGATCGGGCAGAAGCCTCCCCGGCCTCGATATTCCGAGCAGCCACCGACTTCTTCGTCCGACGAAGGAATTTCATGGAATCCGCCTGAGAAGACATCTCTGCAAGAAACAAAGAAAAGGATTACCACAACGGATATTCCACCAAAAACAAGCAAAATACGAAAAAAGACAAATTTCGGAAGAGGTCGGGAACTACCTAACTCGGAACGGAGAAGGCTTGGATCTCCCAACATTTTCTTCGTGTCCAAGTGAGGTGCCCGACCCCATAAACTGCTCACCACACCCACAAAAGCCTGCTCCACCTCATCTAGACTCTCAAAGGTATACTTAACAGACACTACATTCTCCTGCCAACAAAGAGGAAAAGAAGGCTCCCCACTCTCATCTAGAAAGAAAGGTCGGACGTCTCCAGTAGCCCGGACCTTGAAATAAAAGTTCTTAAAATCGTGAAAGGACTCATCATACAGGGTACAAAACTTTCTTCCCTGGTTAGCCCTAAAAGAGACCCAGGATACCTTCCCTCCACCCGACCCCGGCTTCGTCAACACAAACAAATAGGAAAAAAGGGAAATAGAGGGAGAGACACCCATAAACTGACACAAAAGTTGGAACAGCTTTAAAAATGCCCAAGAATTTGGATGGAGCTGCGTAGGGGCAAGGTTACAAGACCACAACACCTCGGACTCCAGGTCGGTAAAAGGAAGTCGGACACTCAGCTTAGAGAAAAAACAATCATAAGCGTAAAAGAAGAGCTTCTCGGAACTATCTAAAGGCGGGAAGCAAACTCTCTCCTCGGAATCCGGGGCTACTAATTCATAATCCCTCTCAGACTCTCTATCTTCACATATGCTACATTGCCTACGAAACCTAGCTAAATACTCAGAATCTACCACAGAAGGGACTTTTAGAGGAACAGGATCTACCCAACCAAGACCACTCGGAATCTTGGTCGACATCGCTTGAAGAACCTTTCGAGACATAAAAATCTTACCTACAAAGAAAAATACAAACAGCAAGCAAAAATCATAAAGCAGACGGCGAAAACCCATTCATCAAAACAAAAAACAAAGATCTTTTAGAAAGAAAATGCAGCAACCCGAAATGAAATACCAGAGAAAAGAGCCCCCCCCATACAATCAAACAAAGTGATGGCGGCACCTCTTTTCGGGGCAACCCAGGCATAGAGAAAAAGAAACAAACAGAGAGCCACACAAAAGAAACAGAAGCATATGTGCACAAAAGAGACGGGAACAAACCTGGGAGAAGGAAGCGAGGACGACGAGCTCCAAAAACAAGGAGAACGGAACGGCGGCGCAGAGGAAACCCCGGAGAAATGCACGGAAAGGTTCGGGGAAGAAGAACAAAGAAAAAGAGGAAAGCGGCGCTCGAAAAAGAGATGGCGAAAAACAAAGAAAGGAACAGAATAAGCGAAGAAAAAGGAAAGGGGGCGAATAAATAAAGCCTTCACGAAGGCTGGAACGAAAATCGAGGAAAAACGGTAAAGCGCAATAAATGCAAGAAAACGGCCATTTTTTGAAAATTTGAAAAACTACTATGCCCGAGCTCGACCTCCCAAAAAGGACGAACTCGGGCAGGGGCACTGTTCATACCCTGACCGGGCTCCCCCAACTCGGTAAATCCATGAAAGGTCCGACCTCGTCCTAAGGCCCACGCCTAGAGGTCGGACCTCGGACAGCAAAGCAAAGGAAGGCCCATCAAAAGGAACGAAGCCCAAAACCTAAAGGCCGAAAGGGCCTAGCAAAGGCGGTTCCACAAAGATAGGGATAAAACTCCCGAAAGATAAGATAAGATAAGAATATCTTATCCAGGGAAGATCACAGCCAACTACTATAAATACACTGGAGCACCCAGGTATGAGACACATTCCATATTCTACACATATCTGCTTGGACCCATGCTAACTTAAGCATCGGAGTGTCATTGCAGGTACAACCACCCGCCGCTCAAACATCAAGCTCGGGTCACGGAACCCCCACCTCGGGTCTTGCCAGACGACCGAGCTCCACGTTTCAGGTAACCCTCGGAACACAATTTATCTTCTGTTAAATATAACCCACTCAACCAAAACTTGATTCGCTTGACTAAATCAACCACTAAACTAAAATTGCTCAATCCTTCAATCCCTGTGGGATCGACCTCACTCATGTGAGTTATTATTACTTGATGCGACCCGGTACACTTGCCGGTGAGTTTTGTGTCGGATCGTTTTCCGCACATCAATTGTCATATGAATCTAAGAAGGCCGTAGACCATTCATCCGGAGGTTCTTTGAACAAGAAGAAGACCATTGAGGAAGCCATAGATGTCATTGAAACTGTAGCTGAGAATGACTACTTCTATGCTTCCGAAAGAGGGAACACTAGAGGGGTAATGGAGCTGAACAATGTAGATGCTCTGCTTGCTCAAAACAAGCTCATCACCAAGCAGCTAGCTGACCTCACCAAGAAGATGGAGAGAAGTCAAGTGGCAGCAATCACCACTTCAACTCAAGAGGAAGCAAGTGAAGAGGAAGAAGGCACTCAGGAGCAAGCCAACTACATTGGGAATTCACCTAGATACAACCATGATCCATACTCCAAGACCTACAACCCTGGATGGAGGAATCACCCAAACTTTGGGTGGGGGAATCAACAAGACCAAGGCCAAGATCAGAGACGTCACAACCCCAACAACACAGCTCCCCAACAATTCACACAAAGGACATACCAACAAAACCACAGCAATACATCTCACTCTTCTACCTCTACCCCCAACATACCATCATTTGATGACAGAATCTCAAAGATTGAAACCTTACTTGAAAGCATATGCAAAGACATTCAAGACAATAAGGTGTTCAAAGAGGAGGTGAGAGCCAGTATGAAGAATCGGGGGGAAGCAATCAAGAAGCTGGAATCCCAAGTGGGATATTTGTCTGAGAAGATGCCCAGACCCACTGATAGCTTCCCAAGTGACACGGAGAAGAATCCGAGAGGTGAAGCGAAGAAAGTAAGATGGGAAGACTGCAATATGGTCACTACAAATGACAAGGAGACTGAAGACAAGCCAAGCAAGCTGTCAGAACAACCTGAAAATACCTTAGTAGAGAAGGAGAAGAAAGACCAACAAGAACCAAAAATCTCACAACAGGAGCTGCTGAGACTATATGCACCATTTCCTCAACTGCTAAAGGGTGCTGTGGGAAAGAGAATGTACTCAAGGTTCTTAGACTCATTTGCATCTTTGAATGTGAACATACCATTCATCAAGGTCATTCAGCAAATGCCAGCATTCATCAAGTATATGAAAGAACTACTTCCCAGGAAGAGCTCACTCAAGGGGGGCCAGACTATAGTGATGAACAAGGATTGCAACACCCTCATTCAAACACAATTGCCTGCGCAAAGAAAAGACCCAAGGAGCTTTCATGTCCCTTGTGCTATAGGGGAAACAAATTTTGATAGAGCACTTTGCGATTTGGGAGCAAGCATCAACTTAATACCCCTATCCCTGGTAAAAAGGCTGCAGATCAATGAGATACTACCTACAGATGTAGTCATAAGGCTGGCTGACAAGACTCAAAAGCAAGCAGTAGGAATGGTGGAAAACGTGTTGCTCAAAGTTGGAAAATACTTTCTCCCAACAGACTTTGTCATCCTGGACATGGAAGAGAGTCACCTGCACCCAATCATATTGGGGAGACCATTTCTAGCTACTACTAGAGCACTCATAGATGTGGAGAAAGGAGAGCTAATATTAAGGATCCATGATGAACAACTGAGCTTCAGTGTTTTCGAACTCTCACTGGAAAAAGATGAAGAGGATAAAGAACCGAGCAAAGGGCATCATGAGATACTAAAGGAAGAAGCAAGCACTGAAGCACAACCAGCTCATCCTGAGATTCACTGGGTTGATGGACAAGGCCAGCAGCAAGTGCCACAGGTCAAGGAAAAACTGGAGGAACCTAAGCCACCAGAAGTTTGTGAGGACATTAACAAAAGCTCATCAAAGAAGGTGGCCACCAGGAGTAAGAAAACAGCACCAGGGGCAAAGAAGAAGGTACCAAGGGGGTGGCGGAACAAGAAGATTCCTACGGAAGATTTCTCTCCAGGAGATAAAGTAATCTCAGCCTACTTCACAGATATCCCCCCTAATCTCCCCACTGTACCATCTCAGCTACCTAAGGTCTTCACCATCAACAGAGTTCTCTCCTTGGAGCATGTAGAGATCATTGATACAACCAATGGATACAAGTCCACTGCCAAAGGAGAAGACTTCAAGCATTACCAACCACCATAATAAGGGGGTAACATCAAGCTAGTGACGCTAAAGAAGCGCTTCATGGGAGGCAACCCATGTTTACATGCTTTCAGAAGTAGTGAATAAATCAATATTCATGAATTCCAACCAAAAATTGACAAACACGTGTGAAATTTTTATATGCAGAATATAGTAAAGAACAAGTTTGGTGTTCAAAGCATTATTCTTAAAGTTTTGAACACAACTTTTCATCACAGTGCTCCAAACTAAGTTTGGTGTCACCCTATGGTGCCACCAATTTGCATATGAAGATACACAGTTAGTCAGTTAGTGGAATTCAGGAATAAACAAATTCTTTTATTATTCAAGCTGTAGATGTTAAAGAATTTTTGTTTCCTTTATAAAAGTAGTTCTTACTCTTCTTATTTCATCTTTATAGGGAAAAGAAAGGAGCATTGAGGAGATTGATAGGATAAGTGAAAAGAAATGGTTCAGCACTTTATGAAGAGATACACACACACGTGACTCAAGGAAGAATGCATTGGAAAATGTTGCCATGCAACATGGAAGAAAGAGGAAACTTGATGACCGAACCAATAACCACAATAAAGTGGTGATCCTTGTCCATGAGCATGCATAACCCTAACCGTCCATCGAGCGACAAATCCATCAATCCACACCATCAATTCACTTACAACTTCCCTATATAAGTAGCCCTTGTTCCGTACCCAGCCTTAACTTTCTTCACACACTCTTCATACATATTCATTTCGAAACGCAGCAACTCTTACCTCATTACAAACGTTCCCTCCCCCTCACTCTCTTCATTGCCATAAAACCCTAAACAACCAGAAGTCTCCACAACCTTACCACCTTCACATAAGAATTATCATTCATGGCATCCTCAAGTGCCAAGAGAAGGAAGGGAAAGGAACCCATGGAGGAACACCCGTATGATGAGAAGAGGTTTAGAAGCTTGCATCATGCATTGGAATACGGGTGGATGGTTGGTAAGGAAATCATCTATGAGTTGGGATTTCAAGTTAGGAAAAGTGAGTGCCCGGAAATCTCAGAGAAGGTAGAAAGGAGAAGATGGGAGCTCCTCACTGACCCGGTCACTAAGGTGAATGCAAACCTCATAAGAGAATTTTATGCAAATGCAGTCCGGTATGATAAGAAAGATGAGTCATATATAAGCTTTGTGAGAGGAAAAATGGTGGATTTTGGTCCCATGAGTGTAATGAGGGCATTGACACTACGGTCTATACCATTTGAAGAAGAAAGTTATCACTCAAGGATGGACAACAACCCCAATTATGACCAGATCCTACAAGACCTTTGTGTACCCGGAGCTGACTGGGAAAGGGGCACGGGAAATAAGCCAAAATTCATCAAGAGAACAGATCTCACTCCTGAAGCCAAAGGGTGGTTTGAGCTAGTGAGGAGGTCCATCCTCCCAACTGCAAACAACTCGGAGGTGAATTTGGAAAGGGCAACAATGGTGCATTGCATACTCAAGGGAGGAGAAATCAAGGATCATGAAATCATAGCTCAAGGCATTAGAAAGATGGCAGAGAAAAGTGACGCAAGAGGGATGTTAGGTTACCCCAGCACTATTTACCGACTATGCAAGAAAGCTGGGGTGGAGTTTGAGGATGAGGATCCTGTATGGATAAAGGAAGGCATTCCAATAACAGTTCGAAGGATGAATGCTGCAGCATCCCCCATACCTCAAAAGAAGCAAAGAAAGAGTAAAGGCCCTCAAGGAGTGGAAGGACAAGCCCCAGAGGAGCAAGCACTACAGACCTTGGACATGCATCAACTTTAGGAAGCCCTTGATGGCTTGTCTAGACAGTACTTGGAAGGCCAAGGAGCACAGAAAGAGCTACAACTACAGATGATGAGGCAGCAAGAGGAAGCACTATCAAGATGGATAACTCAACAAGGAGAGTGGCAAAGGCAGATGATAGAACAACAACAAAGTCAAGGGCAACAATGGGGAGAAACATTCAATAGGATGGAGCAAAGGCAAAATGAGCAACAAGAGTCCATCCAGAGGCTAATCAACATCCAAGCACATCAAGGGGCACACATACATGAGATGCATCGAAGGCAGATAGAACACACAGAACTATTGGACGAGCAAAGGGCATTTGCAGAAAGTGTTTACATGAGCGAGACAGGACATCACATAAACACTCAAGCCAGGCTCGGGTACCTAGTAGGACAGCTGCCTATATTACACCCAAGAATCGCAAGGTATGAAGAAGTAAGGGATGAATTAGCACGAGAAGAGGGAAAAAGGGTGGAAGAGAGCTATGAATCAGTGAGGAAGGCACTTGCGGATTGGAAGCAAGCAAGATTGGCACGGCTGCAAGGAAGTGTAAGAGGACACAAGGAGGACCAGCAATGAAAAGAGCAAGGACGGCCACAAAAGTAAAAGGTAGTGGAGTTCCTTCGTTACTCCATTTCTTTTTCTATGCTTTAAATAAGGAAGATCTTGTATGGAATAGAACATGCTTCCATGTTAGTTTGAACATTTTCAATTCTGCATCTTAATGCTCTTATTGCTTAGGTCTGTGATTCTGGTTTAAGTGTCACTGCATCTTTCCCTTATTTACTTGTAAGCTTGTCTATTTGTATGAAGAAGAGAATGTCTATGTTTACAAAAGACCAGAAAGGAGTTCATAATGTGGTGCTCCTGTGTGGGGGATCTACTTGGTTGAATAAGCTCATTGGGGTGCTTTATCACCTGGTAACTTGGGTTAACTAACCCGGGATTATCAGCTGAAAATCCACTATCAAGAGTAACCCTCACCACAGAGCATTTAGTAACCCAAAGAGGTGCTGGACACCAAGGTCTGAAGGAAAGAAAATAAATAAACTATATGCCTGTGGTGTGTATGTATGGGGAAGAGACTTGAGTAAGTAAGTCCTTAGGGCTGTTTCAACACCTAGCACCTTGAACCAACTGGTTCGGGAGTGTTGGCTGAAAGCTTATCCTAAAGAGTTGCCCCCTTAAAAAACACTTAGCCTAAATAACACAAACAGCCCTTGAAATAACAATAAAAGGATCAATAAATACAGGTCTCATGGGACATAACAAAGTGAGTATTTTAGGAGATGATAAAGGTCTGAAAGCCAGCAGTGGGATGAACCTAAGTTGCTATGCATGAAACCACCATAAAATCAGTAATATGACTTCCACAAGAATGACTCATTTCTCTGGAGATTCCATTCATCATTCTCTTGTTCCAGTACTTGCTTAGGGACAAGCAAGCTTTAAGTTTGGTGTTGTGATGCCAGGGCATTTTGGCCAGTTTCACCGACCTTTTCTTTACTGTTTTTAGGTAATTTCATGCATTTTCTTAGGAAATAAGTTAGTTTTAGGCAGATATTCACTCAGACCTTGATTCAAGCTGATGCAAGTGCATATTTGCTATATTAGTTAATTAGTTTAGTTGGTTTTAGCTTACTTTCACTCATTTTCTCTAAATAAACAAGTCCTTTTATGAGTTCTGTCTCCATGCATGAGAATACCAAGGAACATGTGATTCTAGCCAAATTCATGCAAATGATTTAAGGAATGCATATATGAATGAGTATGAATGACTCTCATGAAATTTATTGCATGAATTGGTAAGACTTTGAAGCTATTTCCCTTGTTGATGATAGGTGATGAAACAAGAAAGCATGGAAGCAAGAATGATGCAAGCTGGGCAAGAAGAAGTTGGCGTTGCCAACTTGGAGATAGTGGGCGTTGTTCATGGCAACGCCAGGCAACCTTGGAAGAGAAGTTGGCGTTGCCAACTTGGAGAAGGGCTGCGTTATTGGAGGCAACGCCAGGCAACCTTGGAAGAGAAGTGGCGTTGCCAACTTGGAGGAAGGAGTGAGTTGTTATGGGCAACGCACACAAGCAAGGAACTTGGGCCATGAAGGAGTTTCGAGGGCGTTGCCAACGCCAAGAACTATGGGCGTTGTTCAAGGCAACGCTAAGCTAGAGGAACTTGGGCCATGAAGGAGTTTCGAGGGCGTTGCCAACGCCAAGAACTATGGGCGTTGTTCAAGGCAACGCTAAGCTAGAGGAACTTGGGCCATGGAGGAGCTTGAGCACGTTGCCAACGTGCTACTTCACTGGCGTGTTCCTAGGCAACGCCAAGCAACAAGAATGAAGCCTTGAAGAGGAGCTCGAGGGCGTTGCCAACGCCAGGAACCATTGGCGTGTTTCAAGGCAACGCCAGGAAAGAATGCTTGGCTAGGCACCAAGTTTTGGAGCTCAACCACGTTGCCAACGCCATTATCATTGGCGTGTTTCAAGGCAACGCCAGGAAGCAAATATGGAGCCTTGAGGAAGGCTCGAGCACGTTGCCAACGTGCTGAAGAGAAGGAGTGTTCATCAACAACGCCAGGAATGGTTGCTTAGCTAGGCACCAAGTCTTGGGTGCCAACCAAGTTGCTAACGCCAATCAAGGCACCATTCAAGTTGCTAACGCCAATCAAGGCACCATTCACGTTGCTAACGCCAGGGAGGAGAGCCATTCACGTTGCCAACGCCAGGGAGGAGTGCCATTCACGTTGCCAACGCCAGGGGATAGTGCCAACCACGTTGCCAACGCCAGCTTCTATAGGCGTGTTCAATGGCAACGTGGGAAGTAATATTTAGAGCTAGGAAAGAGCATCGAGCACGTTGCCAACTCAAGAAAGCATTGGCGTGTTTGGTAACAACGCCAGGAAGCTTTGGATGGTGAAGAGCACGTTGCCAACTTGGAATATAGGGGCGTTATCCACAACAACTCCAACAAGGCAACCTGACCTTACCTCCTTCAATGGAAGATATCCTGAGCTACAGAGATCCAAATTGAATGCTTCCAGTCGCGTTGGAAAGCTAACATTCAGAGCTTTCCAACCATATATAATAGTCTATGGTGGAATCCCAAATTGAAGCCAAACCAGAGTCATCTTTAGGCCCTAAAAACAAGAATATGAAGTTGAAATTCAAGAAGGCTAGAGATGAGCCCTGGAGGGGGGCACGAGCACGTTGCCAACGTGCTAGCAAGAAGGCATGTTTTGCAACAATGCCAGCCCCAAGTCCCTGCCTTGGGAGGTTAGGCACGGGCACGTTGCCAACTTGGCAAAATGGGTGCGTTTTTGGCAACAACTTGGCAGCTTGACCTTACCTTCTTTGAGGAAGCATAACTTGAGCTAGGAAAGTCCAATTGAGGTGATTCCAGTGGCATTAGAAAATAGACATCAAGAGCTTTCCAATGATGTATAATAGTCCATATTGAAGCAGAAGGTTGACACTCAAATTCTGGGCTACATTTAGCATGAAAGTAGAGCCAAGAAGAGGAAAAGCAAGTTGTTAGCAACAACTTGGGCTAGCAACGCCCAAGTATGAAAGTTCACTCACAGGAAATTGTGATGCACGTTGCCAACGTGCATTAAGGCCAGCGTTATTGACAAAAACGCCAAACCATTGGGCCAGAAGCATGATGAATGAACTCTTCCTTTCCAAGTCTAGCAACACTTCTTCCAATTGAGCCAAGAATTCAACAAAGAGGAAGCCCATATTTCCAACCCAATTCAAGATCTTTGAAAGAGTTTTGGGACTAGTATAAATAGAGATTGAGTTTGTACTTTGAGAGGACTTTTTGACACTTAAAATTTGAGACTCTTAGCACTTTATTTGGAGAACTCTTTTTGCACTTCCGGGAGGATACCCGGAGAGCAATTTTTTTTTTGGTTCTTCTTGGAACTTCTCTTCTTCATCTTTTGAGCTTTAAGCATTTCCTTATTCTTCTTGATCTTTCTTGGCATTTAGTTTAATTTTGGTTTGTGGCAATTGTTGTTGAAATTGGAGCTATGATTCACTAAACCCCATTCATTAGGGGGAAGAGCTCTGCTTGTTGGAATGCATTGGTGAACTCATCTTTGCCTCCTCAATTCTAGTGGTTGATCTAAAGAGGGAACTCTTGTTCTTCAAAGATTCAACCACCATCGAGAGAGGGGTTAATCTATATGAATTATGTGGTGAATTTGAGGAATGAGCCACATAATTCAGTTTAGAGTTCATCCTTTCATAATTTCTTTAATCAATACACCTTGGTTAGTATGTGAGATGTAACTCTCCTTGGTTGAGATTATGGGAGTTGTGTGGCTGGATTAGATTTGAGCTTCATCTCTTCTCATGAACACTTAGATCACGAGAGTGACAATTGGTCATGTTGAGAGAAATTGAATCACCAAGAGATTGGGATTCAATTACCCACTTGCCATGGATCTACACCCATAATTGAGAAGGATTTGACTAACATCAATTCATGAAAACTTGCATCTCTGATCCCTAATGATCCTCTCTATCATTACTTCTTCTTTCTTTTGCTTTTAGTTGTTTGATTACCCATAATCCAATTCCCTTTTACATTCTGTCAATTTATTATTCTTGTCATCTACATTTTGTTCTTTTAATTCTTGCTATTTACTCTTATGTTCTTTAAATTTCTGCACCCTTTAATTCCTTGCCATTTATCTTTGATGTCATTTAAGTTTCTTGCAATTTAAGTTTCAGTCATTTACTTTCATTTTATTTCTGCATTCCTGTTCTTAAACTCCTTGCCATTTAAATTCTTGCAATTATGCTCAAAAGTCACATTGCTCATAAAATCAAAACTATGTTCGCTTGACTAAATCTACCGTTTAACTAAAGTTGCTTAATCTACCAATCCTCGTGGGATCGACCTCACTCCTAGTGAGTCTTATTACTTGATACGACCCGGTATACTTGCCGGTTGTACGTGAAATCTAAATTTTACGTATCATGTTTTTGGCGCCGTTACCGGGGGTTGATTAGATTGACAATGATTAAGTGAAAGGTGGTTTAGATTGAGCATTTTTTTTTAGTGTTTTTGTTAAGCCTACTAACTGTTTGATACTTTGTTTCACTAACCCCAATTCCACTCTAGTTTTAGAGTGTCTCACTTGTGATTTTGGTTTTGTTTGTGTATGTCAGGAACTAATAGACGTAATATTGAGGACGAGAGAACTCTCCGAAGGATAAGGAGAGCAGAAAGAGGAAAGGAAATAGTTGGTGAAGAGGAGTCAGAGGGAGAAGATCAAGTCATGGAGGATGAGGTGCAAAATCCTCCTGGAGGGGTCAACAACAATGATGGACCACCTAGAAGGGTGTTATCTTCATATACTATCCCTGATCCAAGACATTGTGGGAGCAGCATTGCTACACCAAATGTCCATGCTCATAACTTTGAGTTGAAACCTCAGCTTATCACTTTGGTACAGAACAACTGCTCTTATGGGGGGGGGGGCCTCTTGAAGACCCAAATCAACATCTATCTGTCTTTCTGAGGATATGCAATACAGTGAAGACAAATGGAGTGCATCCAGATGTCTACAAACTGCTACTATTTCCATTCTCTTTGAGGGACAAGGCCACTCAATGGCTAGAGTCATTCCCCAAGGAAAGCCTCAACAATTGGAATGATGTGATGGGCAGATTTCTAGCAAAGTTTTACCCACCTCAAAGAATCATCAAGTTGAAGACAGAGGTACAAACTTTCAGGCAAATGGAAGGGGAGTCATTGTATGAAGCCTGGGAAAGATATAAGGCACTCATGAGAAGATGTCCACCCAACATGTTTAGTGACTGGGTCAAACTCTAAAACTTCTATGAAGGTTTAAACTTAGAAGCAAGGAAAGGACTAGACTACTCATCAGGAGGGTCACTCAACATGATGAAAACTGCCGAGGAGGCTCAAGACCTCATTGAGATTGTGGCAAACAATCAATATTATTACTCATCAGAGAGGCAGCATAATCCGACCCCAAAGAAAGGCGTAATGGAGCTTGAAGGTGTTGATACTATCTTGGCACAAAACAAGTTAATGCACCAACAAATCCAACAACAAATGGAGATGATAACAAAGAGAATGGATGGTTTGCAACTTGCAGCAGTGAACACAACAAATCAATCATCACTTGAATGGGGCCAAGGTGAAGGGCCCACTGTTGAACAACCACAAGAACAAGTTCAATACATGCAGAATACTTCAAATTCTCAGGATGAATTTCATGGTGATACATACAACTCATCTTGGAGAAATCATCCCAATCTAAAGTGGGGTGAAAACCATTGGCAAAAGAACAACAACCACAATCACTCCCGCAACGCAAATAACCAAAATCACCATGCCAACAACACTAACCAATATAGAAAAACACAAAACACATATCAACACCCTCATAATAACTCACAAACTCACCAAAGCAACTTTCCTGCACCAACATCCAACGCACAGAATTACCACACTAATCCACCCAACAACTTCCAACAACAATCAACCCCCATCATACCCCCAATTGACCATCATGAAACTAGAATCTCAAGTCTTGAAGCAACCTTGCAAGCACTTGCTCAAACCACTCAAGCCTTAGCTAAGGGACACAAGGAACATGAGGTCATCATGAAGAATATTGAGAGACAAGTGGGACAATTAGCCAAACAAGCCGAGCGACCAACCAATGTTCTCCCAAGTGACACAATACCCAACCCAAGAGAAGAATGTAAGGCTCTGCAGTTAAGGAGTGGTAAGGTAGTTGGTGAAAGTTCGAATAAAGAAGCAACAAAACCCAAAGAGGAGATACAAGTGGAAAGGCAGGATGAGGAAAAGGATTCAACATCTAACAAAGGCAAAGAGGTTGTCAAGCCACAAGGCAAACCTCCCACTCAAGGAAGCAACCATGCTAGCAAGGAGAGTGTGAATCCACAACAAGAAAACAAGAATGAAGGAGTAAAAGCCTATGTACCCAAGCTTCCATACCCAACTAGGGTACATAAAGGAGCAAAGGACCAACAATTCCCAAGGTTCTTAGAAATCTTCAAGAAACTTGAAATCAACATCCCATTGGCAGAAGCTCTGGAACAGATGCCACTATATGCAAAGTTTCTTAAGGAATTGATCACCAAGAAGAGAAGTTGGCAAGAAAAAGAAACGGTGGTTCTCAATCAAGAGTGTAGTGCCATCATTCAAAAGGGCTACCTCCAAAACTCAAAGATCCTGGCAGCTTCCTCATACCCTGCACGATTGGGAGCATGGCCGTTGACAAATCACTTTGTGACCTGGGAGCAAGCATTAACCTAATGCCCCTTACCATGATGAAGAAAATGATGATTGAAGAGCTTAAACCCACAAGGATGTCACTCCAACTTGCTGACAGATCCATCAAAATACCAAATGGAGTAGTTGAGAACCTCTTGGTGAAGGTGGGAAACTTCATATTCCCAGCTGATTTTGTGGTCCTAGACATGGATGAAGAGGGAAACAATTCAGTCATTCTTGGTAGACCCTTTTTGGCTACAGCTAGAACAATCATTGATGTGGAAAAAGGAGAGATGATTTTCAGAGTGCATGATGAGCAAATGACCATAAATGTCTTCAAAGCAATGCAACACCCTGTTGAGAAAGAAACTTGCATGAAGATTGATGTAGTAGACTCTTTGGTTGAAGAAGTGCTTGACACAAACCATCAAATGAAACAAGAGGAAGTCCATGACATCAAGGGGCAAGAAGGGAACAAATTGGAAGCATCAAAGGAACCAAGTGAAGCTACGAAAGAAGAGGCACCACAACAAGAGTTGAAACCACTACCCCCTCATCTTAAATATACATTCCTTGGTGAGAAGGACAGCTTCCCAGTGATCATCAATTCCACATTGAATGCAGAGGAAGAAGAAAAGCTCCTTGTGGTTTTGAAAGCTCACAAAGAGGCATTGGGATGGACCATTGATGACTTGAAAGGCATAAGCCCTGCCGTATGCATGCACAAGATACTTTTAGAGGAGAATTCCAAACCAGTGGTACAACCCCAAAGAAGATTGAATCCCACAATGAAGGAGGTTGTTCAAAAGGAAGTCCTGAAGTTGTGTAAAGCTGGGATCATCTACCCTATATCTGACAGCCCGTGGGTCAGTCCAGTGCAAGTAGTACCTAAGAAAGGGGGGATGACCGTCATTGTTAATGAGAAGAATGAGCTTATTCCAACACGAACAGTGACAGGGTGGAGAATGTGCATAGACTATAGGAGGCTGAATGATGCCACACGAAAAGATCACTTTCCTCTCCCTTTCATTGACCAGATGCTTGAGAGGTTGGCTGGCCATGCCTATTACTGTTTTCTTGATGGATATTCTGGGTATAACCAGATAGTGGTTGACCCCATGGATCAAGAGAAGACTTCCTTTACTTGTCCCTTTGGAGTCTTTGCATACAGGAGAATGCCATTTGGACTGTGTAATGCTCCAGCTACCTTTCAAAGATGCATGCTATCAATCTTCTCAGACATGGTAGAAAAATTTATTGAAGTATTCATGGATGATTTTTCTGTTTTTGGTGATTCTTTCAATACTTGCTTGCACCATCTTACCCTGGTCTTGAAAAGGTGCCAAGAAACAAATTTAGTTTTGAATTGGGAGAAATGCCATTTCATGGTACCCGAAGGCATTGTTCTTGGTCACAAAATCTCAAGAAAGGGTATAGAGGTTGACAAGGCAAAAGTAGAAATTATAGAAAAACTTCCTTTGCCAACTAGTGTGAAAGCCGTTAGAAGTTTCTTGGGGCATGCTGGATTCTATAAGAGATTCATCAAAGATTTTTCCAAAATAGCAAAGCCACTAAGCAATTTGCTGGTGGTAGACAATCCTTTTATCTTTGATGATGAATGCAAACATGCTTTTGAAACTCTAAAGGCCAAGCTCACCACAGCACCAATCATCACACCCCCAAGTTGGGGACTACCTTTTGAACTCATGTGTGATGCAAGTAACCTTGCAATCGGTGCTGTGTTGGGGCAGAGGAAGGAAAAGAAGCTTCATATTATCTACTATGCAAGTAAGGTATTGAATGAAGCTCAAAGAAACTACACCACAACAGAGAAAGAGCTACTAGCTGTGGTATATGCTTTTGATAAGTTTAGGCAATATTTGATTGGATCTAAAGTCTTAGTGTATACTGACCATGCTGCTCTTAAGTATCTTATGTCAAAACAGGATGCCAAACCAAGGCTAATCAGATAGGTGCTACTCCTACAAGAGTTTGACATTGAGATAAAAGATAGAAAGGGCAATGAAAATCAAGTTGCTGATCACTTATCAAGGGTACCACAAGATGCATGCCAAGACAACCTTCCATCAATAAATGAAGAATTTCCAGATGAGCACCTCTTGCAAATTCAACATGTCCCTTGGTTTGCAGACATGGCCAACTACAAGGCGGGAAGAATCATTCCACAAGAGTACACAAAACAACAAGTCAAGAAGTTGCTGCATGAGGCTAAGTTCTTCTTCTGGGATGAGCCATTTTTGTTCAAAAGATGCCCAGATGGAATGATAAGAAGATGTGTGTCAGAAGGTGAGATGAAGGACATACTATGGCATTGTCACAACTCTAGTTATGGTGGTCATTTTGGAGCTGAAAGAACAGCTGCAAAGGTCCTTCAAAGTGGTTTCTACTGGCCCTCAATCTTCAAGGATGCTAGAGAGTTTGTGAGCCAATGCAATGAATGTCAAAGAACAGGGGGTTTGTCAAAGAAAAATGAGATGCCTCAGAAGTTCATTTTGGAAGTGGAACTCTTTGATCTGTGGGGAATAGATTTCATGGGACCCTTCTCTCCATCTTACACATTCAAATACATTTTGGTAGCAGTAGAGTTTGTCTCCAAATGGGTAGAAGCCATAGCCACCACCACATGTGATACCAACGTGGTCTTGCAATTCCTCAAGAAGAACATCTTCACTAGATTTGGAGTGCCTAAAGGACTCATAAGTGATGGGGGAAGCCACTTCTGCAACAAGCAACTAAACTCATTACTCCACAAATATTGTGTTACTCACAAAGTAGCTACCCCATATCACCCACAAACCAATGGGCAAGCTGAACTTGCCAACAGAGAGCTAAAAAGGATTTTGGAGAAAACTGTGGGAACAACAAGAAAGGATTGGGTTAGGAAGCTGGATGATGCACTTTGGGCATACAGGACAGCCTTTAAGACACCCATAGGAAAATCTCCATTTCAGCTGGTGTATGGAAAGGCATGCCACCTCCCTGTGGAGCTTGAACATAAGGCCTTTTGGGCCACCAAACTTCTAAACTTAGATGCTCAGGCAGCAGGAGAGAAGAGGTTGCTACAACTCAATGAACTTGAGGAGTTCAGATTGGAGGCATATGAAAATGCCAAAATATACAAAGAGAGAGCAAAGAGATGGCATGATAAGAGGATCTCTCAAAGAACATTCGAACCAGGCCAAAGGGTGTTGTTATTCAATTCAAGATTGAAGATCTTTCCTGGGAAGCTGAGGTCTAGATGGACTGGTCCATACACCATCACCAAAGTGTCACCTCATGGCTATGTCGAATTACTTGATGAAGCCTCAAAACAAACCTTCACAGCTAATGGACATAGGGTGAAGCACTATTTTGGTGGCCCCTGGAGCAAGGAAGAGAGTGTGCAACTCTTAACATGAGCAAAGAAGCTGCAGTGTCAAGCTAAGGACAATAAACAAGCGCTTCATGGGAGGCAACCCATGCACAGGGAGTCTTTTATTTTCATACTTTAGTAACCAATAATGATTAAGTAGACTAGTACATGGTGTATGCAAGGCACTAAGTTTGGTGTGGCCAATCTTGAAGTAATGGCAAAAGTGTGTTCTACAACACTTAGCCACAAACTAAGTTTGGTGTCCATACGTACACGAAAATGCTAGACTATGAAAGTACAGTCATCATTTTAGTTATATATAAAAAAAAGCGTGAAATAGCATATAATGTAGGTAAAATACTAAGTTTGATGTGGCTATCTTTGGAATTAATTCCATAGAACACTTAGTCACAAACTAAGTTTGGTGTCTTTACTTACATTACTAATGCTAGAAAAAATAGATTAGGGAATCAATTCATAAATTTTAATTTTAGTATAGTCAATTTTGCATAGGAATATCATCATAAGTTGTTAGCTAGTAATGTCACTTTAAGAATCTCAAGCTTTTGGAATTTTGTTGCAGGAAAGAAAGAAAGAAGTGATGGGGAATCTTGGAGAGAGAGGTCACGGATACACAAGGAAGAGAAAGTCACATGAGTCTTGAACTTTGTGCATGGGGAAAAACAACTCAACATGCATTGGGCACAAAGAAGCATGCTCTCCATGCTATGACCGAACCCTTAGAGCCATGCATAGCACCACGGAAATCACTAGAATCATGCATCCCCACCAAAGTTCACTTTAAATACTTCAACCATATTCATCAAACCTCACTTTTCCTTACTCATCCTTCTACCCCCCATAACCCCATCTCATCACCCGAAGTTACATATTTCCATATTCTCACCTCCAACTCATTCCATGTTTCCCATACTCGTACTTTAGGCCTAATCTTCACCCAACAAAACTCATGAAGCACTACATCCCCTCACATAACCGAAACACTCCACCTCCCCTCACCATCATTTTCTAGCTTGCCTAAGTCACGTTGTTGTCATATATCTCTCCCATTCACAACCATTTTCCTTGTGCTTGAGGACAAGCATTCATCTAAGTTTGGTGTGGAAGATTCAACCCTTGCAAGTGAATTTCAATGGCCTCATCATCAAGGGATAGGAGAGGAGATGAAGGACAAGACACCTTTGATCAAAGAAGATTCAAATCCAAACACAACGAGCGTATCTTCAGCTGGATGTCAAGCAAAGATGTTGTTCCAGAGTTACCATTCAAGCTAAGAAAAGATGAATACCCTGAAATACAAAAAATAATCAGAAAAAGGGGATGGGAGCTTCTCTGTGACCAACCTCAAGAAGTGAGCATGCTTCTCATCCATGAGTTCTACACTAATGTGATAAGAGAATATGATGATGAAGAACCATACATGAGTTATGTAAGAGGTGTGACTGTTGATTTTAGCCCGGACACCATCAACAGGGTGCTAAAAGTCAAGGCAAAACAGTTCAAACGAGCTAGCTATGAAGAAAGGGTTGAAAATGACCCAAGATATGTGGATGTGGCCGGTGAGTGACTTATGCAGAATAGGCACGGATTGGGTGTTGGATTCACATGGACAACCACTCAAACTTCGGAGAGGTGATCTCATACCTCAAGCAAAAGGATGGCATGACATAGTGAGGAGATCATTGATGTCCACTTCAAATAATTCTGAGGTAACGGTGAATAGAGCAATAATGATCCATTGTATAATGAAAGGAGGGGAAATCAATGTTGGAGACATTATAGCCAAGAACATCATTGACATAGCTCAAAAAGTCAAACAGGACAGCTGGCTAGGATATCCCAGTACTATTCTGCGCCTATGTGAAGAAGCTGGAGTGCCTCTGGAAGAATTTGGAGAAACTGATGTGGTCTCTGTTGGAAAACCTCTTACCCGAGAAGGTTGGAATTCATCACCACAACCCAATTTGAAAGGCAACCTTTAGCAAGAAGGAAGAAAAGGAAAGAAGCAAGACAAGAGGAGGAGCCTCAAGAAATGGAAGAACCTCATACCTTGAACATGAATCAACTCCAAGCCGCTTTAGAAGGAATTTCTGGGCAATATTCACAAATTCAAAGAAGCCAAGAGGAACAAGCTCAACAACAAAGGGATCTTTGGCAATTGATGGATCAACAAAGAGGGGTTCAAGTTCAATGGATGAACCAACAAAATGAATATCAAGCACACATGATGGAACTACAACAAGAACAATATGCTAAGATGCATGAAGCCATCAACAATTCAACTGTTGAATATGGAAAAGCCATGGAGAAAGTAATACAAGAACAAGCTCAACTAAGGAAAGAGCAAGCTCAGCAAAGGGAGCTTCTCCATAGGTTGGATGCTAGACATGATACATTTCACAAAGATTTCAATGAAAGCAGAATGTTCAGGGAAGCCAGGCATAAGGACAGACTTGACTATGATATATGCACCCAAGAAAAGCTCAGTTACCTCTGTTCCACACCCCCATTACTCAACCCACAAATTAAAACCTTTAATGAAGCTCGCAAGATATTTGAAGAGCAGGAACTTGCAAGGGTGAGATTTGATCAACAGAGGCTAAAGGAGACAATGATAAGCTCAGGAATTTGGCAAAGAGAAGAGGGGGATTCAACAACAACAAAACAACAAGGAGAGCTAAGAAGTAAAAAGAAAGAAGATCCAAAGGGGGATTCAACAACAAAACAACAAGGAGAGTTGAGGAAGAAAAAGAAAGAAGATCCAAAGGGCAAAGGAAAGCAAGGAGAATCAAGCAAAGGAAAAAGGGACATGAAGACTAAAGGTGGTGAAGTTCCTTTGTTTTTCTTTATGTTTTATTAAATAAAGAAGATGTATGTCTGAAATATGGTATACCTTCTAGGATGCATTTTCTTTTCGAAGCATTGTCTTTTATGTTGCCCATTCCATGCATCACCACTCACAGATTTGGAATGGTTGCTTGTCTTAAGTACTTTTACTTGTCAATGGAATAAAAGATGTAGTTTGAGTAAGAACAGAGAGAATTCTAGCTTAAAAAGAATCATGTTGTCCCATGAGAAAAGTGCTAGCATACATGCATTTATTGTGAAAGAATCAAGGCTCAATGAACTCAAAAGAATGCTTGCTTATACAAAACTAGTTTGGTTAAGGATCACAAAGACTTTATCAGTAATAGCACAAATAACCTTGACAATAAAGAAAACAGAAGACAAAGAATGAAAGGCTAGGCATCAATGACAAAGTTTGGATATGTGTCTGTGGTGATTGATGTTAGGAGACATACTTGGGCTAGTAAATCCGAGGGGTGCTTCATCACCCGATAACTTGAGTTAACTAACTCGGGATTATCGATTGAAAACTCACAATCAAGAGTAGCTCCATAACAGAACATTTAGCAACCCAAAGAGGTACTGGACACCACTATCCAAACAAAAATTTCAATGTTATATGCCTGTGATTGAATGTGTTAAGGAGAGAGGCTTGAGTTAGTAAATCTTTAAGAGTGTCTCAACACTTAACAACTTGAACCAACTGGTTTGGGATTGTTGATTGAAAGCTTATGCTAAAGAGCCGCCTTAAGACAAGATCTCGAGCTTAATTGAAAAAAAGAGAAAGAAAAGAAAAAGAAGCGGAAAAATTGGTTCAAGGATCATGTGCTACGGCATAGAAAAAGGAAGTCTAGTGAAGTTAACCAATTTAGTATTGAAGCAAGCATTTTAATTGAAAAATTGAATAGCCATGTTTATTTACAATAAATCAAGGATCACACAAATGAGGATGACATGTTCAATGAAAAAATTCTTCTCTGGAAAAACATTCAAGTCTTACATCTTAGATTCTTGTGACAAAGTCATTTATATTTTGCTTGAGGACAAGCAACACTTTAAGTTTGGTGTTGTGATGCAAGTGCATATTTGCTATATTAGTTAATTAGTTTAGTTGGTTTTAGCTTACTTTCACTCATTTTCTCTAAATAAACAAGTCCTTTTATGAGTTCTGTCTCCATGCATGAGAATACCAAGGAACATGTGATTCTAGCCAAATTCATGCAAATGATTTAAGGAATGCATATATGAATGAGTATGAATGACTCTCATGAAATTTATTGCATGAATTGGTAAGACTTTGAAGCTATTTCCCTTGTTGATGATAGGTGATGAAACAAGAAAGCATGGAAGCAAGAATGATGCAAGCTGGGCAAGAAGAAGTTGGCGTTGCCAACTTGGAGATAGTGGGCGTTGTTCATGGCAACGCCAGGCAACCTTGGAAGAGAAGTTGGCGTTGCCAACTTGGAGAAGGGCTGCGTTATTGGAGGCAACGCCAGGCAACCTTGGAAGAGAAGTGGTGTTGCCAACTTGGAGGAAGGAGTGAGTTGTTATGGGCAACGCACACAAGCAAGGAACTTGGGCCATGAAGGAGTTTCGAGGGCGTTGCCAACGCCAAGAACTATGGGCGTTGTTCAAGGCAACGCTAAGCTAGAGGAACTTGGGCCATGAAGGAGTTTCGAGGGCGTTGCCAACGCCAAGAACTATGGGCGTTGTTCAAGGCAACGCTAAGCTAGAGGAACTTGGGCCATGGAGGAGCTTGAGCACGTTGGCAACGTGCTACTTCACTGGCGTGTTCCTAGGCAACGCCAAGCAACAAGAATGAAGCCTTGAAGAGGAGCTCGAGGGCGTTGCCAACGCCAGGAACCATTGGCGTGTTTCAAGGCAACGCCAGGAAAGAATGCTTGGCTAGGCACCAAGTTTTGGAGCTCAACCACGTTGCCAACGCCATTATCATTGGCGTGTTTCAAGGCAACGCCAGGAAGCAAATATGGAGCCTTGAGAAAGGCTCGAGCACGTTGCCAACGTGCTGAAGAGAAGGAGTGTTCATCAACAACGCCAGGAATGGTTGCTTGGCTAGGCACCAAGTCTTGGGTGCCAACCAAGTTGCTAACGCCAATCAAGGCACCATTCAAGTTGCTAACGCCAATCAAGGCACCATTCACGTTGCTAACGCCAGGGAGGAGAGCCATTCACGTTGCCAACGCCAGGGAGGAGTGCCATTCACGTTGCCAACGCCAGGGGATAGTGCCAACCACGTTGCCAACGCCAGCTTCTATAGGCGTGTTCAATGGCAACGTGGGAAGCAATATTTGGAGCTAGGAAAGAGCATCGAGCACGTTGCCAACTCAAGAAAGCATTGGCGTGTTTGGTAACAACGCCAGGAAGCTTTGGATGGTGAAGAGCACGTTGCCAACTTGGAATATAGGGGCGTTATCCACAACAACTCCAACAAGGCAACCTGACCTTACCTCCTTCAATGGAAGATATCCTGAGCTACAGAGATCCAAATTGAATGCTTCCAGTTGCGTTGGAAAGCTAACATTCAGAGCTTTCCAACCATATATAATAGTCTATGGTGGAGTCCCAAATTGAAGCCAAACCAGAGTCATCTTTAGGCCCTAAAAACAAGAATATGAAGTTGAAATTCAAGAAGGCTAGAGATGAGCCCTGGAGGGGGGCACGAGCACGTTGCCAACGTGCTAGCAAGAAGGCGTGTTTTGCAACAACGCCAGCCCCAAGTCCCTGCCTTGGGAGGTTAGGCACGGGCACGTTGCCAACTTGGCAAAATGGGTGCGTTTTTGGCAACAACTTGGCAGCTTAACCTTACCTTCTTTGAGGAAGCATAACTTGAGCTAGGAAAGTCCAATTGAGGTGATTCCAGTGGCATTAGAAAATAGACATCAAGAGCTTTCCAATGATGTATAATAGTCCATATTGAAGCAGAAGGTTTACACTCAAATTCTGGGCTACATTTAGCATGAAAGTAGAGCCAAGAAGAGGAAAAGCAAGTTGTTAGCAACAACTTGGGCTAGCAATGCCCAAGTATGAAAGTTCACTCCCAGGAAATTGTGATGCACGTTGCCAACGTGCATTAAGGCCAGCGTTATTGACAAAAACGCCAAACCATTGGGCCAGAAGCATGATGAATGAACTCTTCCTTTCCAAGTCTAGCAACACTTCTTCCAATTGAGCCAAGAATTCAACAAAGAGGAAGCCCATATTTCCAACCCAATTCAAGATCTTTGAAAGAATTTTGGGACTAGTATAAATAGAGATTGATTTTGTACTTTGAGAGGACTTTTTGACACTTAAAATTTGAGACTCTTAGCACTTTATTTGGAGAACTCTTTTTGCACTTCCGGGAGGATACCCGGAGAGCAATTTTTTTTTTGGTTCTTCTTGGAACTTCTCTTCTTCATCTTTTGAGCTTTAAGCATTTCCTTATTCTTCTTGATCTTTCTTGGCATTTAGTTTAATTTTGGTTTGTGGCAATTGTTGTTGAAATTGGAGCTATGATTCACTAAACCCCATTCATTAGGGGGAAGAGCTCTGCTTGTTGGAATGCATTGGTGAACTCATCTTTGCCTCCTCAATTCTAGTGGTTGATCTAAAGAGGGAACTCTTGTTCTTCAAAGATTCAACCACCATCGAGAGAGGGGTTAATCTATATGAATTATGTGGTGAATTTGAGGAATGAGCCACATAATTCAGTTTAGAGTTCATCCTTTCATAATTTCTTTAATCAATACACCTTGGTTAGTATGTGAGATGTAACTCTCCTTGGTTGAGATTATGGGAGTTGTGTGGCTGGATTAGATTTGAGCTTCATCTCTTCTCATGAACACTTAGATCACGAGAGTGGCAATTGGTCATGTTGAGAGAAATTGAATCACCAAGAGATTGGGATTCAATTACCCACTTGCCATGGATCTACACCCATAATTGAGAAGGATTTGACTAACATCAATTCATGAAAACTTGCATCTCTGATCCCTAATGATCCTCTCTATCATTACTTCTTCTTTCTTTTGCTTTTAGTTGTTTGATTACCCATAATCCAATTCCCTTTTACATTCTGTCAATTTATTATTCTTGTCATCTACATTTTGTTCTTTTAATTCTTGCTATTTACTCTTATGTTCTTTAAATTTCTGCACCCTTTAATTCCTTGCCATTTATCTTTGATGTCATTTAAGTTTCTTGCAATTTAAGTTTCAGTCATTTACTTTCATTTTATTTCTGCATTCCTGTTCTTAAACTCCTTGCCATTTAAATTCTTGCAATTATGCTCAAAAGTCACATTGCTCATAAAATCAAAACTATGTTCGCTTGACTAAATCTACCATTTAACTAAAGTTGCTTAATCTACCAATCCTCGTGGGATCGACCTCACTCCTAGTGAGTCTTATTACTTGATACGACCCGGTATACTTGCCGGTTGTACGTGAAATCTAAATTTTACGTATCAAGTTTTTGGCGCCGTTGCCGGGGATTGATTAGATTGACAATGATTAAGTGAAAGGTGGTTTAGATTGAGCATTTTTTTTTAGTGTTTTTGTTAAGCCTACTAACTGTTTGATACTTTGTTTCACTAACCCCAATTCCACTCTAGTTTTAGAGTGTCTCACTTGTGATTTTGGTTTTGTTTGTGTATGTCAGGAACTAATAGACGTAATATTGAGGACGAGAGAACTCTCCGAAGGATAAGGAGAGCAGAAAGAGGAAAGGGAATAGTTGGTGAAGAGGAGTCAGTGGGAGAAGATCAAGTCATGGAGGATGAGGTGCAAAATCCTCCTGGAGGGGTCAACAACAATGATGGACCACCTAGAAGGGTGTTATCTTCATATACTATCCCTGATCCAAGACATTGTGGGAGCAGCATTGCTACACCAAATGTCCATGCTCATAACTTTGAGTTGAAACCTCAGCTTATCACTTTGGTACAGAACAACTGCTCTTATGGGGGGGCCTCTTGAAGACCCAAATCAACATCTATCTGTCTTTCTGAGGATATGCAATACAGTGAAGACAAATGGAGTGCATCCAGATGTCTACAAACTGCTACTATTTCCATTCTCTTTGAGGGACAAGGCCACTCAATGGCTAGAGTCATTCCCCAAGGAAAGCCTCAACAATTGGAATGATGTGATGGGCAGATTTCTAGCAAAGTTTTACCCACCTCAAAGAATCATCAAGTTGAAGACAGAGGTACAAACTTTCAGGCAAATGGAAGGGGAGTCATTGTATGAAGCCTGGGAAAGATATAAGGCACTCATGAGAAGATGTCCACCCAACATGTTTAGTGACTGGGTCAAACTCCAAAACTTCTATGAAGGTTTAAACTTAGAAGCAAGGAAAGGACTAGACTACTCATCAGGAGGGTCACTCAACATGATGAAAACTGCCGAGGAGGCTCAAGACCTCATTGAGATTGTGGCAAACAATCAATATTATTACTCATCAGAGAGGCAGCATAATCCGACCCCAAAGAAAGGCGTAATGGAGCTTGAAGGTGTTGATACTATCTTGGCACAAAACAAGTTAATGCACCAACAAATCCAACAACAAATGGAGATGATAACAAAGAGAATGGATGGTTTGCAACTTGCAGCAGTGAACACAACAAATCAATCATCACTTGAATGGGGCCAAGGTAAAGGGCCCACTGTTGAACAACCACAAGAACAAGTTGAATACATGCAGAATACTTCAAATTCTCAGGATGAATTTCATGGTGATACATACAACTCATCTTGGAGAAATCATCCCAATCTAAAGTGGGGTGAAAACCATTGGCAAAAGAACAACAACCACAATCACTCCCGCAACGCAAATAACCAAAATCACCATGCCAACAACACTAACCAATATAGAAAAACACAAAACACATATCAACACCCTCATAATAACTCACAAACTCACCAAAGCAACTTTCCTGCACCAACATCCAACGCACAGAATTACCACACTAATCCACCCAACAACTTCCAACAACAATCAACCCCCATACCCCCAATTGACCATCATGAAACTAGAATCTCAAGTCTTGAAGCAACCTTGCAAGCACTTGCTCAAACCACTCAAGCCTTAGCTAAGGGACACAAGGAACATGAGGTCATCATGAAGAATATTGAGAGACAAGTGGGACAATTAGCCAAACAAGCCGAGCGACCAACCAATGTTCTCCCAAGTGACACAATACCCAACCCAAGAGAAGAATGTAAGGCTCTGCAGTTAAGGAGTGGTAAGGTAGTTGGTGAAAGTTCGAATAAAGAAGCAACAAAACCCAAAGAGGAGATACAAGTGGAAAGGCAGGATGAGGAAAAGGATTCAACATCTAACAAAGGCAAAGAGGTTGTCAAGCCACAAGGCAAACCTCCCACTCAAGGAAGCAACCATGCTAGCAAGGAGAGTGTGAATCCACAACAAGAAAACAAGAATGAAGGAGTAAAAGCCTATGTACCCAAGCTTCCATACCCAACTAGGGTACATAAAGGAGCAAAGGACCAACAATTCCCAAGGTTCTTAGAAATCTTCAAGAAACTTGAAATCAACATCCCATTGGCAGAAGCTCTGGAACAGATGCCACTATATGCAAAGTTTCTTAAGGAATTGATCACCAAGAAGAGAAGTTGGCAAGAAAAAGAAACGGTGGTTCTCAATCAAGAGTGTAGTGCCATCATTCAAAAAGGGCTACCTCCAAAACTCAAAGATCCTGGCAGCTTCCTCATACCCTGCACGATTGGGAGCATGGCCGTTGACAAATCACTTTGTGACCTGGGAGCAAGCATTAACCTAATGCCCCTTACCATGATGAAGAAAATGATGATTGAAGAGCTTAAACCCACAAGGATGTCACTCCAACTTGCTGACAGATCCATCAAAATACCAAATGGAGTAGTTGAGAACCTCTTGGTGAAGGTGGGAAACTTCATATTCCCAGCTGATTTTGTGGTCCTAGACATGGATGAAGAGGGAAACAATTCAGTCATTCTTGGTAGACCCTTTTTGGCTACAGCTAGAACAATCATTGATGTGGAAAAAGGAGAGATAATTTTCAGAGTGCATGATGAGCAAATGACCATAAATGTCTTCAAAGCAATGCAACACCCTGTTGAGAAAGAAACTTGCATGAAGATTGATGTAGTAGACTCTTTGGTTGAAGAAGTGCTTGACACAAACCATCAAATGAAACAAGAGGAAGTCCATGACATCAAGGGGCAAGAAGGGAACAAATTGGAAGCATCAAAGGAACCAAGTGAAGCTACGAAAGAAGAGGCACCACAACAAGAGTTGAAACCACTACCCCCTCATCTTAAATATGCATTCCTTGGTGAGAAGGACAGCTTCCCAGTGATCATCAATTCCACATTGAATGCAGAGGAAGAAGAAAAGCTCCTTGTGGTTTTGAAAGCTCACAAAGAGGCGTTGGGATGGACCATTGATGACTTGAAAGGCATAAGCCCTGCCGTATGCATGCACAATATACTTTTAGAGGAGAATTCCAAACCAGTGGTACAACCCCAAAGAAGATTGAATCCCACAATGAAGGAGGTTGTTCAAAAGGAAGTCCTGAAGTTGTGTAAAGCTGGGATCATCTACCCTATATCTGACAGCCCGTGGGTCAGTCCAGTGCAAGTAGTACCTAAGAAAGGGGGGATGACCGTCATTGTTAATGAGAAGAATGAGCTTATTCCAACACGAACAGTGACAGGGTGGAGAATGTGCATAGACTATAGGAGGCTGAATGATGCCACACGAAAAGATCACTTTCCTCTCCCTTTCATTGACGAGATGCTTGAGAGGTTGGCTGGCCATGCCTATTACTGTTTTCTTGATGGATATTCTGGGTATAACCAGATAGTGGTTGACCCCATGGATCAAGAGAAGACTTCCTTTACTTGTCCCTTTGGAGTCTTTGCATACAGGAGAATGCCATTTGGACTGTGTAATGCTCCAGCTACCTTTCAAAGATGCATGCTATCAATCTTCTCAGACATGGTAGAAAAATTTATTGAGGTATTCATGGATGATTTTTCTGTTTTTGGTGATTCTTTCAATACTTGCTTGCACCATCTTACCCTGGTCTTGAAAAGGTGCCAAGAAACAAATTTAGTTTTGAATTGGGAGAAATGCCATTTCATGGTACTCGAAGGCATTGTTCTTGGTCACAAAATCTCAAGAAAGGGTATAGAGGTTGACAAGGCAAAAGTAGAAATTATAGAAAAACTTCCTTTGCCAACTAGTGTGAAAGCCGTTAGAAGTTTCTTGGGGCATGCTGGATTCTATAGGAGATTCATCAAAGATTTTTCCAAAATAGCAAAGCCACTAAGCAATTTGCTGGTGGTAGACAATCCTTTTATCTTTGATGATGAATGCAAACATGCTTTTGAAACTCTAAAGGCCAAGCTCACCACAGCACCAATCATCACACCCCCAAGTTGGGGACTACCTTTTGAACTCATGTGTGATGCAAGTAACCTTGCAATCGGTGCTGTGTTGGGGCAGAGGAAGGAAAAGAAGCTTCATGTTATCTACTATGCAAGTAAGGTATTGAATGAAGCTCAAAGAAACTACACCACAACAGAGAAAGAGCTACTAGCTGTGGTATATGCTTTTGATAAGTTTAGGCAATATTTGATTGGATCTAAAGTCTTAGTGTATACTGACCATGCTGCTCTTAAGTATCTTATGTCAAAACAGGATGCCAAACCAAGGCTAATCAGATGGGTGCTACTCCTACAAGAGTTTGACATTGAGATAAAAGATAGAAAGGGCAATGAAAATCAAGTTGCTGATCACTTATCAAGGGTACCACAAGATGCATGCCAAGACAACCTTCCATCAATAAATGAAGAATTTCCAGATGAGCACCTCTTGCAAATTCAACATGTCCCTTGGTTTGCAGACATGGCCAACTAAAAGGCGGGAAGAATCATTCCACAAGAGTACACAAAACAACAAGTCAAGAAGTTGCTGCATGAGGCTAAGTTCTTCTTCTGGGATGAGCCATTTTTGTTCAAAAGATGCCCAGATGGAATGATAAGAAGATGTGTGTCAGAAGGTGAGATGAAGGACATACTATGGCATTGTCACAACTCTAGTTATGGTGGTCATTTTGGAGCTGAAAGAACAGCTGCAAAGGTCCTTCAAAGTGGTTTCTACTGGCCCTCAATCTTCAAGGATGCTAGAGAGTTTGTGAGCCAATGCAATGAATGTCAAAGAACAGGGGGTTTGTCAAAGAAAAATGAGATGCCTCAGAAGTTCATTTTGGAAGTGGAACTCTTTGATCTGTGGGGAATAGATTTCATGGGACCCTTCCCTCCATCTTACACATTCAAATACATTTTGGTAGCAGTAGAGTATGTCTCCAAATGGGTAGAAGCCATAGCCACCACCACATGTGATACCAACGTGGTCTTGCAATTCCTCAAGAAGAACATCTTCACTAGATTTGGAGTGCCTAAAGGACTCATAAGTGATGGGGGAAGCCACTTCTGCAACAAGCAACTAAACTCATTACTCCACAAATATTGTGTTACTCACAAAGTAGCTACCCCATATCACCCACAAACCAATGGGCAAGCTGAACTTGCCAACAGAGAGCTAAAAAGGATTTTGGAGAAAACTGTGGGAACAACAAGAAAGGATTGGGTTAGGAAGCTGGATGATGCACTTTGGGCATACAGGATAGCCTTTAAGACACCCATAGGAAAATCTCCATTTCAGCTGGTGTATGGAAAGGCATGCCACCTCCCTGTGGAGCTTGAACATAAGGCCTTTTGGGCCACCAAACTTCTAAACTTAGATGCTCAGGCAGCAGGAGAGAAGAGGTTGCTACAACTCAATGAACTTGAGGAGTTCAGATTGGAGGCATATGAAAATGCCAAAATATACAAAGAGAGAGCAAAGAGATGGCATGATAAGAGGATCTCTCAAAGAACATTCGAACCAGGCCAAAGGGTGTTGTTATTCAATTCAAGATTGAAGATCTTTCCTGGGAAGCTGAGGTCTAGATGGACTGGTCCATACACCATCACCAAAGTGTCACCTCATGGCTATGTCGAATTACTTGATGAAGCCTCAAAACAAACCTTCACAGCTAATGGACATAGGGTGAAGCACTATTTTGGTGGCCCCTGGAGCAAGGAAGAGAGTGTGCAACTCTTAACATGAGCAAAGAAGCTGCAGTGTCAAGCTAAGGACAATAAACAAGCGCTTCATGGGAGGCAACCCATGCACAGGGAGTCTTTTATTTTCATACTTTAGTAACCAATAATGATTAAGTAGACTAGTACATGGTGTATGCAAGGCACTAAGTTTGGTGTGGCCAATCTTGACGTAATGGCAAAAGTGTGTTCTACAACACTTAGCCACAAACTAAGTTTGGTGTCCATACATACACGAAAATGCTAGACTATGAAAGTACAGTCATCATTTTAGTTATATATAAAAAAAAAGCGTGAAATAGCATATAATGTAGGTAAAATACTAAGTTTGATGTGGCTATCTTTGGAATTAATTCCATAGAACACTTAGTCACAAACTAAGTTTGGTGTCTTTACTTACATTACTAGTGCTAGAAAAAATAGATTAGGGAATCAATTCATAAATTTTAATTTTAGTATAGTTAATTTTGCATAGGAATATCATCATAAGTTGTTAGCTAGTAATGTCACTTTAAGAATCTCAAGCTTTTGGAATTTTGTTGCAGGAAAGAAAGAAAGAAGTGATGGGGAATCTTGGAGAGAGAGGTCACGGATACACAAGGAAGAGAAAGTCATATGAGTCTTGAACTTTGTGCATGGGGAAAAACAACTCAACATGCATTGGGCACAAAGAAGCATGCTCCCCATGCTATGACCGAACCCTTAGAGCCATGCATAGCACCACGGAAATCACTAGAATCATGCATCCCCACCAAAGTTCACTTTAAATACTTCAACCATATTCATCAAACCTCACTTTTCCTTACTCATCCTTCTACCCCCCATAACCCCATCTCATCACCCGAAGTTACATATTTCCATATTCTCACCTCCAACTCATTCCATGTTTCCCATACTCGTACTTTAGGCCTAATCTTCACCCAACAAAACTCATGAAGCACTACATCCCCTCACATAACCGAAACACTCCACCTCCCCTCACCATCATTTTCTAGCTTGCCTAAGTCACGTTGTTGTCATATATCTCTCCCATTCACAACCATTTTCCTTGTGCTTGAGGACAAGCATTCATCTAAGTTTGGTGTGGAAGATTCAACCCTTGCAAGTGAATTTCAATGGCCTCATCATCAAGGGATAGGAGAGGAGATGAAGGACAAGACACCTTTGATCAAAGAAGATTCAAATCCAAACACAACGAGCGTATCTTCAGCTGGATGTCAAGCAAAGATGTTGTTCCAGAGTTACCATTCAAGCTAAGAAAAGATGAATACCCTGAAATACAAAAAATAATCAGAAAAAGGGGATGGGAGCTTCTCTGTGACCAACCTCAAGAAGTGAACATGCTTCTCATCCATGAGTTCTACACTAATGTGATAAGAGAATATGATGATGAAGAACCATACATGAGTTATGTAAGAGGTGTGACTGTTGATTTTAGCCCGGACACCATCAACAAGGTGCTAAAAGTCAAGGCAAAACAGTTCAAACGAGCTAGCTATGAAGAAAGGGTTGAAAATGACCCAAGATATGTGGATGTGGTGAGTGACTTATGCAGAATAGGCACGGATTGGGTGTTGGATTCACATGGACAACCACTCAAACTTCGGAGAGGTGATCTCATACCTCAAGCAAAAGGATGGCATGACATAGTGAGGAGATCATTGATGTCCACTTCAAATAATTCTGAGGTAACGATGAATAGAGCAATAATGATCCATTGTATAATGAAAGGAGGGGAAATCAATGTTGGAGACATTATAGCCAAGAACATCATTGACATAGCTCAAAAAGTCAAACAGGACAGCTGGCTAGGATATCCCAGTACTATTCTGCGCCTATGTGAAGAAGCTGGAGTGCCTCTGGAAGAATTTGGAGAAACTGATGTGGTCTCTGTTGGAAAACCTCTTACCCGAGAAAGGTTGGAATTCATCACCACAATCCAATTGGAAAGGCAACCTTTAGCAAGAAGGAAGAAAAGGAAAGAAGCAAGACAAGAAGAGGAGCCTCAAGAAATGGAAGAACCTCATACCTTGAACATGAATCAACTCCAAGCCGCTTTAGAAGGAATTTCTGGGCAATATTCACAAATTCAAAGAAGCCAAGAGGAACAAGCTCAACAACAAAGGGATCTTTGGCAATTGATGGATCAACAAAGAGGGGTTCAAGTTCAATGGATGAACCAACAAAATGAATATCAAGCACACATGATGGAACTACAACAAGAACAATATGCTAAGATGCATGAAGCCATCAACAATTCAACTGTTGAATATGGAAAAGCCATGGAGAAAGTAATACAAGAACAAGCTCAACTAAGGAAAGAGCAAGCTCAGCAAAGGGAGCTTCTCCATAGGTTGGATGCTAGACATGATACATTTCACAAAGATTTCAATGAAAGCAGAATGTTCAGGGAAGCCAGGCATAAGGACAGACTTGACTATGATATATGCACCCAAGAAAAGCTCAGTTACCTCTGTTCCACACCCCCATTACTCAACCCACAAATTAAAACCTTTAATGAAGCTCGCAAGATATTTGAAGAGCAGGAACTTGCAAGGGTGAGATTTAATCAACAGAGGCTAAAGGAGACAATGATAAGCTCAGGAATTTGGCAAAGAGAAGAGGGGGATTCAACAACAACAAAACAACAAGGAGAGCTAAGAAGTAAAAAGAAAGAAGATCCAAAGGGGGATTCAACAACAAAACAACAAGGAGAGTTGAGGAAGAAAAAGAAAGAAGATCCAAAGGGCAAAGGAAAGCAAGGAGAATCAAGCAAAGGAAAAGGGACATGAAGACTAAAGGTGGTGAAGTTCCTTTGTTTTTCTTTATGTTTTATTAAATAAAGAAGATGTATGTCTGAAATATGGTATACCTTCTAGGATGCATTTTCTTTTCGAAGCATTGTCTTTTATGTTGCCCATTCCATGCATCACCACTCACAGATTTGGAATGGTTGCTTGTCTTAAGTACTTTTACTTGTCAATGGAATAAAAGATGTAGTTTGAGTAAGAACAGAGAGAATTCTAGCTTAAAAAGAATCATGTTGTCCCATGAGAAAAGTGCTAGCATACATGCATTTATTGTGAAAGAATCAAGGCTCAATGAACTCAAAAGAATGCTTGCTTATACAAAACTAGTTTGGTTAAGGATCACAAAGACTTTATCAGTAATAGCACAAATAACCTTGACAATAAAGAAAACAGAAGACAAAGAATGAAAGGCTAGGCATCAATGACAAAGTTTGGATATGTGTCTGTGGTGATTGATGTTAGGAGACATACTTGGGCTAGTAAATCCGAGGGGTGCTTCATCACCCGATAACTTGAGTTAACTAACTCGGGATTATCGATTGAAAACTCACAATCAAGAGTAGCTCCATAACAGAACATTTAGCAACCCAAAGAGGTGCTGGACACCACTATCCAAACAAAAATTTCAATGTTATATGCCTGTGATTGAATGTGTTAAGGAGAGAGGCTTGAGTTAGTAAATCTTTAAGAGTGTCTCAACACTTAACAACTTGAACCAACTGGTTTGGGATTGTTGATTGAAAGCTTATGCTAAAGAGCCGCCTTAAGACAAGATCTCGAGCTTAATTGAAAAAAAAGAGAAAGAAAAGAAAAAGAAGCGGAAAAATTGGTTCAAGGATCATGTGCTACGGCATAGAAAAAGGAAGTCTAGTGAAGTTAACCAATTTAGTATTGAAGCAAGCATTTTAATTGAAAAATTGAATAGCCATGTTTATTTACAATAAATCAAGGATCACACAAATGAGGATGACATGTTCAATGAAAAAATTCTTCTCTGGAAAAACATTCAAGTCTTACATCTTAGATTCTTGTGACAAAGTCATTTATATTTTGCTTGAGGACAAGCAACACTTTAAGTTTGGTGTTGTGATGCAAGTGCATATTTGCTATATTAGTTAATTAGTTTAGTTGGTTTTAGCTTACTTTCACTCATTTTCTCTAAATAAACAAGTCCTTTTATGAGTTCTGTCTCCATGCATGAGAATAACAAGGAACATGTGATTCTAGACAAATTCATGCAAATGATTTAAGGAATGCATATATGAATGAGTATGAATGACTCTCATGAAATTTATTGCATGAATTGGTAAGACTTTGAAGCTATTTCCCTTGTTGATGATAGGTGATGAAACAAGAAAGCATGGAAGCAAGAATGATGCAAGCTGGGCAAGAAGAAGTTGGCGTTGCCAACTTGGAGATAGTGGGCGTTGTTCATGGCAACGCCAGGCAACCTTGAAAGAGAAGTTGGCGTTGCCAACTTGGAGAAGGGCTGCGTTATTGGAGGCAACGCCAGGCAACCTTGGAAGAGAAGTGGTGTTGCCAACTTGGAGGAAGGAGTGAGTTGTTATGGGCAACGCACACAAGCAAGGAACTTGGGCCATGAAGGAGTTTCGAGGGCGTTGCCAACGCCAAGAACTATGGGCGTTGTTCAAGGCAACGCTAAGCTAGAGGAACTTGGGCCATGAAGGAGTTTCGAGGGCGTTGCCAACGCCAAGAACTATGGGCGTTGTTCAAGGCAACGCTAAGCTAGAGGAACTTGGGCCATGGAGGAGCTTGAGCACGTTGCCAACGTGCTACTTCACTGGCGTGTTCCTAGGCAATGCCAAGCAACAAGAATGAAGCCTTGAAGAGGAGCTCGAGGGCGTTGCCAACGCCAGGAACCATTGGCGTGTTTCAAGGCAACGCCAGGAAAGAATGCTTGGCTAGGCACCAAGTTTTGGAGCTCAACCACGTTGCCAACGCCATTATCATTGGCGTGTTTCAAGGCAACGCCAGGAAGCAAATATGGAGCCTTGAGAAAGGCTCGAGCACGTTGCCAACGTGCTGAAGAGAAGGAGTGTTCATCAACAACGCCGGGAATGGTTGCTTGGCTAGGCACCAAGTCTTGGGTGCCAACCAAGTTGCTAACGCCAATCAAGGCACCATTCAAGTTGCTAACGCCAATCAAGGCATCATTCACGTTGCTAACGCCAGGGAGGAGAGCCATTCACGTTGCCAACGCCAGGGAGGAGTGCCATTCACGTTGCCAACGCCAGGGGATAGTGCCAACCACGTTGCCAACGCCAGCTTCTATAGGCGTGTTCAATGGCAACGTGGGAAGCAATATTTGGAGCTAGGAAAGAGCATCGAGCACGTTGCCAACTCAAGAAAGCATTGGCGTGTTTGGTAACAACGCCAGGAAGCTTTGGTTGGTGAAGAGCACGTTGCCAACTTGGAATATAGGGGCGTTATCCACAACAACTCCAACAAGGCAACCTGACCTTACCTCCTTCAATGGAAGATATCCTGAGCTACAGAGATCCAAATTGAATGCTTCCAGTTGCGTTGGAAAGCTAACATTCAGAGCTTTCCAACCATATATAATAGTCTATGGTGGAGTCCCAAATTGAAGCCAAACCAGAGTCATCTTTAGGCTCTAAAAACAAGAATATGAAGTTGAAATTCAAGAAGGCTAGAGATGAGCCCTGGAGGGGGGCACGAGCACGTTGCCAACGTGCTAGCAAGAAGGCGTGTTTTGCAACAACGCCAGCCCCAAGTCCCTGCCTTGGGAGGTTAGGCACGGGCACGTTGCCAACTTGGCAAAATGGGTGCGTTTTTGGCAACAACTTGGCAGCTTGACCTTACCTTCTTTGAGGAAGCATAACTTGAGCTAGGAAAGTCCAATTGAGGTGATTCCAGTGGCATTAGAAAATAGACATCAAGAGCTTTCCAATGATGTATAATAGTCCATATTGAAGCAGAAGGTTGACACTCAAATTCTGGGCTACATTTAGCATGAAAGTAGAGCCAAGAAGAGGAAAAGCAAGTTGTTAGCAACAACTTGGGCTAGCAACGCCCAAGTATGAAAGTTCACTCCCAGGAAATTGTGATGCACGTTGCCAACGTGCATTAAGGCCAGCATTATTGACAAAAACGCCAAACCATTGGGCCAGAAGCATGATGAATGAAATCTTCCTTTCCAAGTCTAGCAACACTTCTTCCAATTGAGCCAAGAATTCAACAAAGAGGAAGCCCATATTTCCAACCCAATTCAAGATCTTTGAAAGAGTTTTGGGACTAGTATAAATAGAGATTGAGTTTGTACTTTGAGAGGACTTTTTGACACTTAAAATTTGAGACTCTTAGCACTTTATTTGGAGAACTCTTTTTGCACTTCCGGGAGGATACCCGGAGAGCAATTTTTTTTTTGGTTCTTCTTGGAACTTCTCTTCTTCATCTTTTGAGCTTTAAGAATTTCCTTATTCTTCTTGATCTTTCTTGGCATTTAGTTTAATTTTGGTTTGTGGCAATTGTTGTTGAAATTGGAGCTATGATTCACTAAACCCCATTCATTAGGGGGAAGAGCTCTGCTTGTTGGAATGCATTGGTGAACTCATCTTTGCCTCCTCAATTCTAGTGGTTGATCTAAAGAGGGAACTCTTGTTCTTCAAAGATTCAACCACCATCGAGAGAGGGGTTAATCTATATGAATTATGTGGTGAATTTGAGGAATGAGCCACATAATTCAGTTTAGAGTTCATCCTTTCATAATTTCTTTAATCAATACACCTTGGTTAGTATGTGAGATGTAACTCTCCTTGGTTGAGATTATGGGAGTTGTGTGGCTGGATTAGATTTGAGCTTCATCTCTTCTCATGAACACTTAGATCACGAGAGTGGCAATTGGTCATGTTGAGAGAAATTGAATCACCAAGAGATTGGGATTCAATTACCCACTTGCCATGGATCTACACCCATAATTGAGAAGGATTTGACTAACATCAATTCATGAAAACTTGCATCTCTGATCCCTAATGATCCTCTCTATCATTACTTCTTCTTTCTTTTGCTTTTAGTTGTTTGATTACCCATAATCCAATTCCCTTTTACATTCTGTCAATTTATTATTCTTGTCATCTACATTTTGTTCTTTTAATTCTTGCTATTTACTCTTATGTTCTTTAAATTTCTGCACCCTTTAATTCCTTGCCATTTATCTTTGATGTCATTTAAGTTTCTTGCAATTTAAGTTTCAGTCATTTACTTTCATTTTATTTCTGCATTCCTGTTCTTAAACTCCTTGCCATTTAAATTCTTGCAATTATGCTCAAAAGTCACATTGCTCATAAAATCAAAACTATGTTCGCTTGACTAAATCTACCATTTAACTAAAGTTGCTTAATCTACCAATCCTCGTGGGATCGACCTCACTCCTAGTGAGTCTTATTACTTGATACGACCCGGTATACTTGCCGGTTGTACGTGAAATCTAAATTTTACGTATCACAAGCATACATTGTGCATTTTACATTATTTCATGTGGATTTTGCATGATTTTAATGACAAAATTGTATATAGCATTACTCATGACTTGGACTAGAACTTTGATGCACTCTATTGCTTGATTTCAGGACCAAAGGAAGCAAGGAATGGGAGGTAACTTGCAAAGTTAAGGAGAAAAGTGATTGCCAAAAATACTCTCAAAAGCCATCAATGCCCACGTTAAAGAGTAACGTTAACTAAGTTAACGTGAACTCTAACGTGGAGAAGAGAAGTTGAGCCAACGTTAGTGACACTTAACATTGTCACTAACGTTGGCAATTGCTCACAAATGGCCACGTTAGAAGCCACGTTAACCTAGTTAACGTGGCCTCTAACGTTAAAAGGGGAAGAGAAGCCAACGTTAGTGACACTTAACATTGTCACTAACGTTGGCCTAAGGTGCAAAGAGCCACGTTAACTCCCACGTTAACTTGGTTAACGTGGGAGCTAACGTAAGAGATGGAGAGTTGTCGACAACGTTAGTGACACTCAACATTGTCACTAACGTTGGAGCAACCACACAACCCCCAAGAGCCACGTTAACTTCCACGTTAACTTGGTTAACGTGGAAGCTAACGATGAGGAATGAAGAATGAGCCAACGTTAGTGACACTCAACATTGTCACTAACGTTGGGATGGCTAAGAATGGCCACGTTAGAAGCCACGTTAACCTAGTTAACGTGGACTCTAACGTGAGACCTAGGGGCACACTTGAACGTTAGTGACAATGTTGAGTGTCACTAACGTTCTCGAAGGTTGGCAAAAGCCACGTTAGAAGCCACATTAACCTAGTTAACGTGAGCTTTAACGTGAAGCAAGAAAGGGCACACTTGAACGTTAGTGACAATGTTGAGTGTCACTAACGTTCTCGAAGGCTAACAAGGCAACGTTAAAAGCCACGTTAACCCAGTTAACGTGGGCTTTAACGTGAGGCAAAGGGGTGCATGGCAACGTTAGTGACAATGTTAAGTGTCACTAACGTTCTCGAACTTGTATTTTCACTAAATGATAAAAACCCCTAACGTCTTGAGCTAAAGTCTATGCCCACTTCACACTATCTCTCTGCAAGTAAGCCAAGCCCAAATTGAAGAAAGGAACTACTTTAAGCTAAAAGATCCAGAGGCCCAAGACTAGAAGAGTAGTATATATAGGAGTAGTTTTGAAAGAGAGAGGAGCTTTTGGAAGGAGCTAGGATAGAGAACTACTCTTTGTATTTACTTTCTTTGTACTTCTAGCTTTATCATGTATTCTCCATCTTTGATTTTGATTTCTAGAGCTATGAACAACTAAAACCCTTTCATTGGGTTAGGGAGCTCTGTTGTAATTTGATGGATCAATACTAATTTTCTTATTCTTCTTCTATCTTTCCTTTTGATTTTACTTGAAAGCTTTCGATCTTCATCCAATTGGATAGTTATCTTGGAAAAGAAGCTATTCAAACATGGATCTCTTCGGATCCTTGAAAGAGGAATGAAGAGATTAGCTAGAAATGATTTCTCATGCTGGACCAAATTGAGTGTGGATGGGTATGTGGCTATAACCCTCTAAGCATTTGATTTGGGAAGTGCATGTGGTATAATTAGTGACCACACTTCATCTCTTCTCATGAGCAATTGACCAAGGAATTGGCTATTGATCAAGATTTGAGAGATTGAATTGCAAGAAATTGTGATTCAATCACTTAAGATTGCCAAGGAGATCAATGAGTGCATTGATTGAGGAAGAGATGAAAATGAAATTGATCCGAAGAATGCAACATCTCCTAAGCCCAATGAACTCCCCATTTCTGATCTTACCCATTCTCTTTATTTTCTGCAATTTACTTTTATGAGCAATTCCCCCATTCCCATTTACAATTCTGCTATTTACTTTCAGTCATTTACTTTCTCGCCATTTTAATTTCTGCAATTATCAACTCTATTCATGGATTCGCTCAACTAGATCATTCCTCTAATTAAAGTTGCTTGATCAATCAATCCCTGTGGGATTCGACCTCACTCTATTGTGAGTTTTTACTTGACGATAAATTCGGTACACTTGCCGAATGGGAATTTGTTGAGAGACAAGTTTTACCCCGATCAGATTCGCGTCCTCTCCCTCCTCCTTGCATTCGGCCATATTGATTATATCAATGGCCTTGCACTCTCTTTTTGGATTTTCTTCAGTATTGCTTGGGAAAGTACTAGGAGGGATTTTAGTGATTTTCTTACTCAGCTGGCCCACTTGTGCCTCCAGATTTTTGATGGAGGACCTTGTTTCATTCATGAAACATAAAGTGGCCTTAGACAGATCAGAAACTAAGTTTGCTAAGTTAGAGGTATTCTGTTCATAATTCTCTGTCTGTTGCTGAGAAGATGATGGATAAGGCTTGATATTGTTGAGCCTATTTCTTCCACCATTATTAAAGCCTTGTTGAGGCTTTTATTGATCCTTCCATGAGAAAATCGGATGATTTCTCCATGATGAATTATAGGTGTTTCCATAAGGTTCACCCATGTAATTTACCTCTGCCATTGCAGGGCTTTCAGGATCATAAGCTTCTTCATCAGAATATGCCTCTTTAGTACTGTTGGATGCATTTTGCCATCCATTCAGACTTTGAGAAATCATGTTGACTTGCTGAGTCAACACTTTATTCTGAGCCAATATGGCATTTAGAGCATCAATTTCAAGAACTCCCTTCCTCTGAGGCGTCCCATTATTCATGGAATTTCTCTCAGAAGTATACATGAATTGGTTATTTGCAACCATGTCAATAAGTTCCTGAGCTTCTGCAGGCGTTTTCTTTAGGTGAATGGATCCACCTGCAAAGTGGTCCAATGACATCTTGAAAAACTCAGATAGACCATAATATAATATATCTAATATGGTCCACTCTGAGAACATGTCAGAAGGACACCTTTTGGTCATCTGCTTGTATCTTTCCCAAGCTTCATAAAGGGATTCACCATCTTTTTGTTTGAAGGTTTGAACATCCACTCTAAGCTTGCTTAGCTTTTGAGGAGGAAAGAACTTAGCCAAGAAGGTCGTGACCAGCTTATCCCAGGAGTCCAGGCTATCTTTAGATTGAGAGTCCAACCATGCTCTAGCTCTGTCTCTTATAGCAAAAGGGAAAAGCATGAGTCTGTAGACTTCAAGATCTACTCCATTAGTCTTAACAATCTCACAGATCTGCAAAAACTCAGTTAAAAACTGGTAGGGATCTTCTGATGGAAGTCCATGAAACTTGCAATTTTGTTGTATTAGAGCAACTAGTTGAGGTTTCAACTCAAAATTGTTTGCTCCAATGGCAGGAATTGAGATGCTTCTTCCATCAAACTTGGAAGTAGGTGTAGTATAATCACCAAGCATCCTTCTTGCATTATTATTGTTGGGTTCGGCTGCCATCTCCTTTTCTTATTCGAAATTTCAGCAAGGTTGTCTCTGGATTGTTGTAATTTAGCTTCTCTTAGTTTCCTCTTCAAAGTCCTTTCAGGTTCCTGCTCATATGAAAGAGAAGAGAACAGAAAAAGAAGAGGAATCCTCTATGTCACAGTAAAGAGGTTCCTTATTATTAGTAGAAGAAGAAGGGAATAAAGAAAGAAGAATCCAAACACAAGGGTAAGGATAGGAGCAGTAATTTGAGATGAAGAGAGGTGAAGAGAGGTGTTAATGAATGAATAAATAAATAGAAAAAGATGAGAGAGGGAGAAATTTTTGAAATTAAATTTTGAAAAGGAGTTAAATGATTTTCGAAAATTAGAGAGAGAAAAGTTGTTAGGTGGTTTTGAAAAAAGATAAGAAACAAACAAAAAGTTAAATAGTTAGATGAAAAAGATTTGAAAATCAAATTTGAAAAGATAAGAAGTTAGAAAAGATATTTTAAAATCAAATTTTTGAGAAAAGATAAAATTTTGAAAAAGATATGATATAAAAGATAAGATAAAAAGATATGATTAAAAAGATATGGTTAGAAAAGATTTAATTTTTAAAATTAAAATTAATTACTTAACTAACAAGAAACTAAAAGATAAGATTCTAGAATTTAAAGATTGAACCTTTCTTAACAAGAAAGTAACAAACTTCAAATTTTTGAACCAATTACATTAATTGTTAGCATAATTTTCGAAAATAAAGATAAAATTAAGAAAAAAGATTTTTGAAAAATATTTTAAAGAATTTTCGAAAGTAAATAAGAAAAATGAAAAAGATTTAATTTTTGAAAAAGTTTTAATAAGATAAGATTTTTAAAATTTGAAAATTTGACTTGACTTATAAGAAATAGCTAAGTTTTAAAAAATTTTGACTAAGTCAACTCAAATTTTTGAAATTTATGAGAAAAATAAGAAAAAGATATTTTTTATTTTTTTGAATTTAATGGAGAGAGAAAAACATGAAAATGACCCAAAATATGAAAATTTTGGATCAAAACACATGATACATGCAAGAACACTATGAATATCAAGATGAACACCAAGAACACTTTGAAGATCATGATGAACATCAAGAACATATTTTTGAAAAATTTTTGATGCAAAGAAAACATGCAAGACACCAAACTTAGAAATCTTTAATGCTTAGACAATATGAATGCAAAAAATGCACATGAAAAACAATAAAAGACACAAAACAAGAAAACATCAAGATCAAACAAGAAGACTTACCAAGAACAACTTGAAGATCATGAAGAACACTATGAATGCATGAATTTTCAAAAATTGCAAGAACAATATGACTATGCAATTGACACCAAACTTATAAATTGACTCAAGACTCAAACAAGAAACACAAAATATTTTTGGTTTTTATGATTTTATGAATTTTTTTGTGTATTTTATTTTATTATTATTTTTTTTTCGAAAATAATTTTTGGGAAAAACGAAAACAAAGAAAAATTTTGAAAAATTTTTTAAAACTTCTTTTTGAAAAGAAAATTACCTAATCTGAGCAACAAGATGAACCGTTAGTTGTCCAAACTCGAACAATCCCCGGCAACGGCGCCAAAAACTTGGTGGACGAAATTGTGATCATCAACAATGGCTCCAAAGACTTGGTGCTCTCAAACATAAATCACACTTTGCCACAACGCCGCACAACTAACCAGCAAGTGTACTGGGTCGTCCAAGTAATACCTTACGTGAGTAAGGGTCGATCCCACAGAGATTGTTGGTATGAAGCAAGCTATGGTCATCTTGTAAATCCCAGTCAGGCGGATTCAACTATATTAAGAGATTATTGGATTTTCGAATAATAATAATAAATTTAAACAGAAAATAAAGATAGAGTTACTCATGTAATTCAATGATGGAAATTTTAGATAAGTGTATGGAGGTGTTGTGTTCCTTCCGAATCTCTGCTTTTCCTACTGCTTCTATCCAATCTTTGTCACTCCTTTCTATGGCAAGCTGTATGTAGGGCATCACCGTTGTCAATGGCTACATCCCATCCTCTCAGTGAAAATAGTCCAAATGCTCTGTCACAGCACGGCTAATCATCTGTCGGTTCTCGATCATGTTGGAATAGAATCCCTTGATTCTTTTACGTTTGTCATCACGCCCAACAATTGCGAGTTTGAAGCTCGTCACAATCATTCAATTCCGGAATCCTACTCGGAATACCACAGACAAGGTTAGACTTTCCGGATTCTCATGAATGCCACCATCAATTCTAGCTTATACCACGAAGATTCTGATTAAGGAATCCAAGAGATATGCGCCTGGTCTAAGGTAGAACGGAAGTGGTTGTCAGTCACGCGTTCATAGGTGAGAATGATGATGAGTGTCACGGATCGTCACATTCATCATGTTAAAGTGCAACGAATATCTTAGAATAAGAATAAGTCGAATTGAATAGAAAATAGTAGTACTTGCATTGAAACTTGAGGTACAGCAGAGCTCCACACCCTTAATCTATGGTGTGTAGAGACTCCACCGTTGAAAATACATAAGTGATGAAGGTCCAGGCATGGCCGAATGGCCAGCCCCCATGAAAGACCGAATGGTCAAAAGACTAGATAGTCAAAGACTGATCAAAGATGTCTAATACAATAGTAAACTATCCTATTTATACTAGACTACCTACTAGGGTTTATAGAAGTAAGTAATTGATGCATAAATCCATTTCTGGGGCCCACTTGGTGTGTGTTTGGGCTGAGCTTGATCTTTACATGAGCTGAGGCTTCTTTTGGAGTTGAACGCCAAGTTGTAACGTGTTTTTGGCGTTCAACTCTGGTTCGTGACATGTTTCTGGCGTTTGACTCCAGAATGCAGCATGGAACTGGCGTTGAGCGCCAGTTTACGTCGTCAAACCTCGAATAAAGTATGGACTATTATATATTGCTGAAAAGCTCTAGATGTCTACTTTCCAACTCCGTTGAGATCGCGCCATTTGGAGTTCTGTAACTCTAGAAAATCCATTTCGAGTGCAGAGAGGTCAGATTCCAACAGCATTAGCAGTCCTTTGTCAGCCTTCTATCAGAGTTTTGCTCAGGTCCCTCAATTTCAGCCCAAAAATACCTTAAATCACAGAAAAATACACAAACTCATAGTAAAGTCCAGAAATGTGAATTTAGCATAAAAACTAATGAAAGCATCCCTAGAAGTAACTAGATCATACTAAAAACTACCTAAAAATAATGCCAAAAAGCGTATAAATTATCCGCTCATCAATCACTCCACTTGAAGAAAACACCTACAGAAGCAAGATAACTCATTGAGATGGTTGCAAACAAATAATTCATGTACACCTCTGAGAGAAATCCTATAAACCATGGGATCTCTCAGAAGAAAGGAGTTCTTAAAATTGATACTCTGAATGCCATATTGGCTCAGAACAAGATCTTGACCCAGCAGGTCAATATGATCTCTCAGCATTTGACTGGAATGCAAGCTGTAGTTGGCAGTACTCAGGAAGCTTCTTCTGAAATAGAAGCTTATGATCCTGATAAACCCACCATGGAGGAGGTGAATTACATGGGAGAACCCTATGAAAACACCTATAATACTTCATGGAGGAATCATCCTAACCTTTCATAGATGGATCAATAGAAGCCTCATCAAGGCTTCAATAATAATCAAGGTGGAAGGAACCAGAACAGATTCAACAACAGACCACTATTCCCATCCTCTCAGGAACATGTGGAGACCCCTAAGCACAGACTTTCTGACTTAGTCACTCTGGTCTCCAACTTCTCTAAGACCACTCATAGTTTCATGACTGAAATAAGGTCCTCCATTAGAAATTTGGAGGTACAAGTTAGTCAGTTGAGCAAGAGGATCCCTGATACACCTCCTGACACTCTTCCTAGTAACACTGAAGTAAACCCAAGAGAAGACTGCAAGGCCATCACCACTAAGGCTTATGCCGAATCTGGAGAGACTGGGAAGGCATTGAATGCGAGTGAGGAAGGTCTCACTGGGCGTTCAACGCCCAAACTGGCTAAGATCCTAGCGCTGAATGCCAGTGAGGAAGCCCTCACTAGACGTTCAACACCCATCCTAGCAGTAGAGCTGGCGTTGAACACCAGCCAGGGAACACTGGCTGGGCGTTCAACGTCCAACCAGACAAGAAAGTTGACGTTGAACGCCAGCTAGGACATCCATGCTGGGCGTTCAACGCCCAAAATGGTAAAGGAATTGGCATTTAACGCCAGTAAGGGTATACAACATGGGTGTTCAACACCCAAAGAGCCATCAAAGCTGGCATTGAATGCCAGTAAAGGCACACCCTCTGAATGCTCAATACCCACTCAAGAAATCCCTATCCAAGAACTAAAGGAAGCCAAGGCTCATATAGAAACCATAGAGGTTCCTTTACATGCACTTCTGCAATACATGAGTTCTGATGAACACTCATCCTCTAATGAGGATGAAGATACTAGGGAAGAGCAAGTTGCTCGGTACTTAGGAGCTCTCATAAAGCTGCATGCCAAGCTATTTGGTACAAGGCCTTTGGAGGAAGAACATCCACTACTTTCCAAAGAACTTAATGCTTTGGTTCAGCAGAAGCTACCTCAGAAGCTTCCAGATCCTGGACGCTTCCTGATTGCTTGAACCATAGGCACACATGACCTTTGAGAAGGCTCTGTGTGACCTAGGGTCAAGCATAAACCTCATGCCACCCTCTGTAATAGAGAAGCTGTGAATCTTTGAGGTACAAGCTGTAAATAGCTCACTAGAGATGGCAGACAAGTCAATAAAGAAGCCATATGGGTTAGTAGAGGATGTCTTGGTGAAGGTTGAAGACCACTACATCTCTGCAAACTTCATAGTCTTGGATACTGGGGAAGATGAGGATGAATTTATCATCCTTGGAAGACCTTTCCTAGCCACTGCCAATGCTATCATTGATGTAGCTAAGGGAGAACTAATCCTACAACTAGGGGAGGATCACATCTTGTTTAAGATGCCTCATCCCAACTCTCCCTCTGAGATAACTGTGAAATATCTAGTGTTCCAACCATCTCTTTCATTACAGAGCTGTACTAAACCTCCAAACATCAATTCTAAGTTTGGTGTTGGGCAGCCATTAACAAGCACTAAAAATAAAGGTACTCGAAAGAAAGTACCTATAGGCTGGAGGGATAAGAAAGTCCCAACTGAAGGCCTCTCACCTGGCATAAGAGTTGTCTTCACCAAGAAACCAGTCATACCACATACAGTGAGCTGTATCCTATTTCTAGAGCATGTGGAGCTCATTCAGGAGAAGATAGGAAGAAAGTTCACTGTAAGGGACGAAATTCTGAGCCCATACTCACCTCCGTAAGGAGCAAACCGTCAAGCTAATGACGTTAAAGAAGCGCTTGTTGGGAGGCAACCCAATGATAAACCCATATTTTATGATATATTCTGTACTTAATTTGAGTGATTTATTCAATCCTTCACCCACTTATTCATGTAAATTGCATGGTTTTACTTTCCCTTCCTTATTATGTGATATTTGTGAAAAACATGTTTTCTAGGCTTTAAAAATATTAATTTTAATTATCTTTTATTGCTATTCGATGTTGTGATTCGTGTGTTGAGAAATTTCAGATATTCCAAGGCAGGAATGACTTAAAGGATGAAAAAGAAACATGCGAAAATGGAAGGAAAGCTTGAAACGGAGTTGTTGAAGAAACTGGCAGCGACGCGACCGCATGGGCGACGCGGCCGCATGCTAGCGTGACTGGTGCGATCGCGCGCCTTGAGAGAAACGCATATGACGCAGACACATGACTGACGCGGCCGCGTGACATGGAAAACTCCGGATGACGCGACCGCATGACCCACGCGGACGCGTGACAGAGGCCACGCACCAGAAATTGCAGAAAACGATCCCAGCATTTTCTGGAACCCTTTTCGGCCCAAATCCAAGTCCAGAAGGCACAGACCAGAGGTTATGAAGTGGGGGAATGCTTCCGAAAGGAAAAAGCTTTTGATAATTCATAATTTTAGGATTAGATGTAGTTTTTAAAGAGAGAGGTTCTCTCCTCTCTCTTAGGATTTAGGATTAGGATTTCTATTAGGATTAGTATTGTTTCTTCATACCAGGTTCAATAAATTATGTTTCTCTTTTACTTTTATTTACTCTGATATTTTTATTTGTGTTTGATTGATGTTGCCCAATTGGCTGATGATATTGTCCATGTTAGAATTGACATTTTTATTTAATATAATTTGAGGTATTTCAGATTTATATGTTATGGATGCTTTGGCTCTATCCAAATTATTTTCATTCAAGTAGATTTTATTCCCTTTTGGCTTTGGTTGATTAATTGGTAGCTCTTGAGTTATCAAACTCATTGTTGACTGAAAATTAGAATTCTTCAAGAATTAATTCGAGATCCAATAACTCTAACTTTTCCCAAGGAAAGACTGGAACTTAAGGATTCGAATTAATTCATTCACTTAACTTACCTTCATAGTTAGAGGTTAACAAAGTGGGAGAAAAATCTAATTCTCATCACAATTGATAAGGATAATTAGGATAGGACTTCCAGTTCTCATATCTTGACAAGAGTTTATTTTATAGTTATTTATTTATTTTAATTGTCATTTGAATTACTTGTCATACTTCTTCCTTATTTCCAAAACCCCCAATTTTACCTTTTTCATAGCCAATAATAAGATCATACCTCCCTGCAATTCCTTGATAAGACGACCCGAGGTTTAAATACTTCGGTTATCAATTTATTTGGGGGTTTGTTACTTGTGACAACCAAAACATTTGTACGAAGGGATTCTTGTTGGTTTAGAATCTATACTTACAACGCAATTTTATAAAATTCTTTACTAGCAAAAATCCTAACGTCAAAATGGCGCCGTTGCCGGGGAATTGCAAACGTGTGCCTTATTATTGGTTATTGTAAATATTTTTCAAAAAAAAATTCTTTTACTTGTTTATTTGTTTTCTCGCTTCCCTCTTATTTCTGATATCTATTATGAATTCTCACCCCTCTCGCTTTGAGTTTGGTTCTAATTTTGTTGCAAGAAATGGAAGCTATAACAGGACTATGCATCAAGGTCTAAGCAATCAAAGATAGATGGAGCCACAAGGATCCGATCAACCTTTTAGGCAACAACATCCTCCTAGATATCATGGACAGAGACCATTTTACAATGCATGCCCAACTGATAGATTTGGTGGACCACCTTGTAACTACCAACAAGCCCTACCCTGTGCTCAGAGACCATCCTCTCGACATAACTTCGAACCACCACACTCACAAGCTTCTTTTCACCATTCACTACCACATGATCCTTATCCGCCCCAACGCCAATCCAATTACTCCCAAGAACCACCACTCTCCTACGCACCATGTCCATATCCATCAAGCCAAAAATCACAGGTTCGCTTCGAGGAATCAGTAAACCAGTTCAATGCAACCCTTCATCAACTGGAGCAAGCAATAAATCAATTATCTTCCAGACGTTCAGACACTCAATAGACTCCCATGGCTTCATGTGGAGAATCTAATGAAGAACGTAGCACGAAGAAGACACTAGAGACTCCAGTAGACAGCATAGAGCATAACTTCGTACTGGAACAAGTAGAGGACGCTGTTATTGTAGATGAAGAAGAGTTGGTTGAAGATTTAGGAGATGCTGAACCTCCTAGGAAATACAGAGTCATGGAAGACCTCATCAAGGATGTTACAATTGACGCTAAAGAGAAGGTTGCACAGCCTCCAATGCAGATATCTTATGAAGAACTGGACAGAGTAACTCAAGACGCATGTTTCCTTAATGATGATAGTCACCAGTTAAGTCCCCCTAGTGATGAACTTGCACCTGCAAGTGAATTCTTTGAGACAGAAGAATCTTCCCCAAGTAAATACAAAGATAATGCAGAGGTCGACTTTTCTCAACCTCCTAATTATGACTCAAGTGATAAGGAAGATATGGAAGACTTTGACCAGGACATGGCTAGAATGAAAAAGGTTTGCAAGGAAATGGAGGAATTTACTGAAGACTACAAGGGAGTAGAGCTTGCAGAACCACTAAAAACACTGATCCCAAGGCCACTACCAACCAACACAGACTTCAAGTGGGTAAAATCCTTGACTCTTATCTTTATTTTTCCACTTGAATACGGTTTACTTGAAACAGATGGCCAGCTTAGAGTTCTCTGCGGCTTTAAGAGTAAAAGGGAAATGGCTCGCACTCAGAGCTGGTATACAAGGTTCAATAAGGTTCCACGCTTCAACTCGAAGTGCACGGATTGGTATCATGTTCAATCGAATGGATCTCGGAAAATGTTTGGTCATCTTGGTGAGAATCTAATTTCCAAACCGCCCGGATGGAAAAGTATAGATCAAAACGAAAGCGGATTTGGAACCAAATTTTGGGATCCTGGAATATATTCTGATATTCATCACCCCGGGAGTCTAAATATCTGTTTGAAACTGCTCAGAAGCTTCACATGCCTAGTTTGGAACCCCGGAGGCTATTGGCATTCCAAGCATTGGTGGAGATTTCTGGACGAATTCAAGCATAAGCCACCATAGCAGGAAGCTCATCTAATGTCCAACTTAAGGACTTTAACTAAAAGTGCTAGGTGGGAGACTACCCACCATGGTATGATCGCTCCTGTTTCCATTTTATTTCATTTTGTTTATTTTATATTGTTTATTTCTATTGAACCTGGATGTTATTCATAACATTTGCATTTAGCACTGCATACTGCATAATTACATACCTATATATCGAAAAAAAAGAAGGCGTGCGACGCGACCGCATCAATCATGCGATCGCGTCAGTTGCGACAAAACACCTTCCACGCGTCCGCATCATCCACGCGGTCGCGTGACCTGGAAATCGGCGTAAAGATCTAATGCCCAGAAAGTTGGGCTGGAATCGTGTGGCCATTGTGCGTTTCGCACAAAATGAACCGCGCGATCGCGTCCCTGACGCGATCGCGTCACATGCACAAACACTAATCCCACACGACAGCGTGAGCGACGCGATCGCATCACATGGATTACACAAAATCCCAAAAGGAGGCAGAGAGTTGGGCTGAAACGACGCTGGATTCGTGCGTCTAGCACAATTTCCAACGATGCGATCGCATGCCCCAGGCGATCGCATCATTCACTCTTTTAGCTATTCCATGCGATCGTGCCACTCACGCGATCGCGTCAACCCCATTTCGCTCCAGCCACGCGACCGCGTGCCCCACGCGATCGCGTGGATTCAAATTTATAACACCCCAGTCACGCGAACCCTACCATTCGCGCCCCCCAAACCCCTCTCCTCCCTCTCTTCTTCTCCGATCACACCACCACCACCCAGCCACCATCACCGAACGGCCGCTACCCCGCCGACCACCCAGACTCCGCCGCCACCCACGCCCCCCTTCCTTCCCCTATCCCCCCATACCCCCATTACACCTACCTTTCTCTCCCTGCCCCCAAACAGTAGCCACCGCCGCCGCGCCACCCTCCTCCACCGCGCCAGACGCCACCACCACTATCCCCCAGTCACCTCTCTGCCCCACTCTCCTTAATTCACCTACCAGGTTCCGACGAACGCCACCCTTCTCTCATTCATAGTTAATTTCATCTTTTTCTGTTTATGTTCATCATTAGGTTAGTTAGATATGCATGTTGTAGTAGATTTTAGGTTGTTAGGTAGCCTAGGATGTGGTTAGTGGATTTAGGCCTGATAATTGCGTTGTTCGTGTTTCTTGCTTTATGATTTTCACAATTCTGATGTTTCTGTGACGTTGCTATTGTTCATATGCTGTACTTTCTTGTTTCATGCTGCTTTTTACATTGCCTTTTCATGTTCATACTCCTTATATGTGATTGCAGCTATGTTTTAATTTTCATTCATATGAACTGTTTTGTTGCTGTTTATTTTCCGAGACAATCCAATTTTAGCCGAAATGCTGCCCAAATTTCTGTAAAATGTTTCCATTCTTGTCTTGGTTTTGGCATTTTCAACTGTGCTTTCCTTAGATTCCCCCAAACCAATTCATGAATGCCAGGGCACGCATTCTTATTCTCTTTGATCACCTGGTTCATAAATTGCATTTTTAATGTTTGATTCCAATTTTTGCTATTTCTATATCTATCTGAATCAACATCAACCTGTTTTCCTTGTTTGGTTATGAGCTACCTGTAGCTTCTAATTATGAATGCTTGTTACTTAGAAACTTATCCTTATGCCACTTACCTTAACCCATTTTTCACTAACCCACTAATTTTAACTTCCTAAACTCTTTTTCAATTCTAACCAAACTAACCTTTTAAAATATCTCTTCTAATTTTTCACTTTCTTTTAACCTTCTAACCATGGCATACTGATAATTTTTCCTAATTAATTTGCCTTCTATTACATTTTGGATTGTCAATTCTTCCTTTCGAACTTTTAACTCCTATACAATCCTTAATGCACATTTACTTAACTCATTTTCCTCATTCTATTTCTCCTTTGCCATTTTGTGTTTCTTTTGACTATTTGCCTATTTGTTTTCCTGTTTCTATTATATCCTGGTTTTCTATTTTTTAGGATGTCTACCTCCCAGAGAAAGGGAAAAGCAAAGGGAACTACTGGCAAACGTAAAAGAGGAGAATCTTCTATGTCTATCATAGATCTCATGCATGATGCCTCCTGGCGGGAAAAACACTTTACCGCGCAGGAGAAGGCTGACCAGCTACTCCCTGCTACTGATCCCATAAAGTTTGCAAACCGATACTGCGAGTTGAAATATCCGGCGTTTGCAACCTCCAGGAATCTGTACTTAGAGTGGACTCTGAAAATCCCAATAGAACTCCAACAATACACCTCTGATCAGATCAAAGAAAGAGGCTGGTTCTTCCTGGAGAAAAACCTGACAGAGGTCAATGCATCTTGGGTAAGGGAATTTTACTGCAATTACTTCAAGACTTCCCTGGATGCCGTGCATCTCAGAGGGAAACAGATACTAGTCACTGAAGAGGCCATTGAGGATATTTTGCAGCTTCCACATAAATCCGATCAGCCTGATGGGTACAAACAGGCTGAGGAGGACATGCATTTCATGAAGTTTGATTGGGATGCTGTCAAGGCAAAGATAGCCCTTGACCCGACTGTTCCATGAGAAATGGGTCAGGACACCACCATGCCTAAGGGAATCAAGTGGATTTACTTAAATGATGAGGCTCGGCTATGGCATCAGATCTTGAGCAACTATGTTATGCCGAGTACCCATGAGACAGCGATACCGGCCGCTATGATCACCCTCCTTTGGTGTGTGATGGAGGGTAAGGACCTGTACCTGCCATGTTTTATCCGGTCCTACATGGCCAGGGTCCACATCCGAGGCACTCTCCCCTTTCCGTATCTGATTACCCAGCTCAGACGTCGAGTTGACATACCGTGGGAAGATGCTGATGAGAGGCTACCTGCTGCAGAGTGCAGGAAGATTACTCCTCACAGCAGGAACTTTCTGGCCTTGGGCTACAGACCTGATTTCCTTACTCCTTCAGATGAGACAGCCACACCTTCAGCTGCCCCCTCTTCTTCCACTGCTGCACTTACCCCGCCCACTGCTCCTCCAGCTACTCATGAGCCTATTTACCATTTGGTGCATCGACTGTTCGCCCACTTGGACCGTATGGAGCATCGCAGCAAGCAACGCTATGAGCACCTCAAGTTAATGATCCGGTCCGGTGACAACATCCCCTCCGAGCCTGACACCCCTTCTGATACATCTGAGGCGGAGGCATTCGATCACGAGGCGCCGGCACCCACACAGGCTGCGTAGGCAGGCTCAGAGCAGACTACACCCCAGCAGGAGGACCCACCTCAGATTCAGGCTGCAGACCCTGAGATCCCTATTCAGATAGCCCCTCCTCTACAGCAGCCAGATCCTCAGACCACCACCACAGAGACTCCAGCTACCCAGCCTCCCAGTGATGACACCCCTTCACACCCTGCTTGAGTGAGCATCGGGGACGATGCTATTATTTAAGTGTGGGAAGATTGCCATCTCTGGCATATCTTTATTTTGGTGAACCACTACAAACTCTCTCTTATTTTGTTCATTTTCTGTATTTTTTGCATATTTTTCTCTTTTGCTTTTTATTGTACTTTTTGCATTTTGCACTTTGAGCTATATGTATACTATTTTGGATATTTTAGCTTGATTTGCACATTAGTTTACTACTTATATTTTAAGTGGATTAATTAGTATAGTTTACCCTTTTTAGTATATGATAGTTGACTTGATTGAAAATAAAAAGAAAGTAAGCTAGAGACCTTAACAGAATCAATCCATATACCTTGTATATATAACATTACATGTTAGTTAGTTAACAACATTTCATCAAGGAGAAACACTAGAACTTTAAAGCCACCTTAAGTTTTACATAGAGAATAATGGGAATTTTTAACTAAACCTGCATGACATATATGAATGATATATGATTTTTGAGTTAGAGAACACGCAGCCTGTGAGTTTTGAGCTTCATTGTATGGTTACATTTAAGCCATAATATTTTATTCCTGTGTGTTTCTCCCTTCTTATTTATTCTGGTGTTCTTTACTTTGTTTTAATCTATGTGTCCGATTATAGAATATAGATACATGCCAAGAAAGTGATTGAGGCCATTGTTTGATTTTAACTCACTTATCCCAAATAAAGCCTACCTTTTACATCACCCTTGTTAGCCCACTTGAGCCTTTTAATCTCTTCTGTTTTATAACCACATTACTAGCCTTAAGCAGAAAAATAAAATAAAAATCTTAAGTTGAATCCTTGGTTAGCTTAAGATAGAAATTGTGTATTGTTTAAGTGTGGGAAAACCTATTGGGAACATGAATGATGAAAAACAGGGTAGAAAGTTGAAAATGTTCCAAATTAAGAATTTTTGGGAAACATGCTCATGTGAAATTAAAGTAATTAAATTACCATGTGCATTAAAAAAAATATATTTATTTTATTTGAATAAAGGGGATACAAGAGAATTCCCCAATTGCAAAATGAAAACAATGCACATAGGATAAAAATTAAAATAAGGCATGAGCATGTAACATCAAAAGTGGGAAAAATGTGGGAAAATAGGTGAAGAAGCTTTACTTTAGAAAGTATGTATGTTAGGTGAGATCTTAGACTAATTAAGGATTCACTTATTAGCTCACTTAGCCTTATACATATACCCCTACCTTTACCTTGACCCCATTACAACCTTAATTAAAGACCTCATGGTTTTTGTATGCCTATATTCTATAATTGTTGATTGGTTAGATGAAGAACAAGGTTATAGAAAGAAAGAATAAAAAGAAGAATAGAGTGATTAACCCAATAAACACTGAGTGACTAGAGAATAAACACAAAAATCCAGTGAGGGTTCACTAATTCATTAACATATATCTCTGCTTAAATTATTAATTGTCTTGCAAGTTTATAAAATATTTTTCTCTCCCATCTCAAATTGTAAAAGTGCTTTATCATTATCTAAGGTTTGGCTATATATATATTCCTTGAGAATGTGAATTAATTTAACTATATGTAAGCTTTATATACAAGTGAATAACAAATTAGAATTGCATGATGCATCATTCATTTAGTTAGTTGCATTTAGATTAAATTGCATTGCATGACATTCCACCACTTTAACCTTACTTTTTACCTTGGATTTAGCATGAGGACATGCTATTGTTTAAGTGTGGGGAGGTTGATAAACCCATATTTTATGATATATTCTGTACTTAATTTGAGTGATTTATTCAATCCTTCACCCACTTATTCATATAAATTGCATGGTTTTACTTTCCCTTCCTTATTATGTGATATTTGTGAAAAACATGTTTTCTAGGCTTTAAAAATATTAATTTTAATTATCTTTTATTGCCATTCGATGCTGTGATTCGTGTGTTGAGTAATTTCAGATATTCCAAGGTAGGAATGACTTAAAGGATGAAAAGGAAACATGCAAAAATGGAGGGAAAGCTTGAAACGGATTTGTTGAAGAAACTGGCAGCGACGCGACCGCATGGGCGACGCGGCTGCATGCCAGCGCAAAACGGCAGTGACGCGATCGCGCGCCTTGAGAGAAACGCATATGACGCGGACGCATGACTGACGCGGCCGCGTAACATGGAAAACTCCAGATGACGCGACCACGTGACCCACACGGACACGTGACAGAGGCCACGCACTAGAAATTGCAGAAAATGATCCCAGCATTTTCTGGAACCCTTTTCGGCCCAAATCCAAGTCCAGAAGGCACAGACTAGAGGTTATGAAGTGGGGGAATGCTTCCGAAAGGAAAAGCTTTTGATAATTCATAATTTTAGGATTAGATGTAGTTTTTAGAGAGAGAGGTTCTCTCCTCTCTCTTAGGATTTAGGATTAGGATTTCTATTAGGATTAGGATTGTTTCTTCATACCAGGTTCAATAAATTATGTTTCTCTTTTACTTTTATTTACTCTGATATTTTTATTTGTGTTTGATTGATGTTGCCCAATTGGCTGATGATATTGTCCATGTTAGAATTGACATTTTTATTTAATATAATTTGAGGTATTTCAGATTTATATGTTATGGATGCTTTGGCTCTATCCAAATTATTTTCATTCAAGTAGATTTTATTCCCTTTTGGCTTTGGTTGATTAATTAGTAACTCTTGAGTTATCAAACTCATTGTTGACTGAAAATTGGAATTCTTCAAGAATTAATTCGAGATCCAATAACTCTAACTTTTCCCAAGGAAAGACTGGAACTTGAGGATTCGAATTAATTCATTCACTTAACTTACCTTCATAGTTAGAGGTTAACAAAGTGGGAGAAAAATCCAATTCTCATCACAATTGATAAGGATAACTAGGATAGGACTTCCAGTTCTCATATCTTGCTAAGAGTTTATTTTATAGTTATTTATTTATTTTAATTGTCATTTGAATTACTTGCCAAACTTCTTCCTTATTTCCAAAACCACCAATTTTACCTTTTTCATAGCCAATAATAAGAATATACCTCCCTGCAATTTGGTGCACGAAATCACAATAACACTTTTGTAATTCCGCACAACTAACCAGCAAGTGCACTGGGTCGTCCAAGTAATACCTTACGTGAGTAAGGGTCGATCCCACGGAGATTGTCGGCTTGAAGCAAGCTATGGTTATCTTGTAACTCTTAGTCAGGATATCAATAATTCTCAGATTTAATTGTAAAAAGTAAAAGAACATGAAGTAAATACTTGTTTTGCAGTAATGGAGAAAAGGTTGAGGTTTTGGAGATGCTCTATCTTCTGAATCTCTGCTTTCCTACTGTCTTCTTCTTCATGCACGCAAGGCTCCTTCCATGGCAAGCTGTATGTTGGGTTTCACCGTTGTCAATGGCTACCTCCCGTCCTCTTAGTGAAAATTTTCAACGCACGCTGTCACCGCAAGGCTAATCATCTGTCGGTTCTCGATCATGCTGGAATAGGATCCATTGATCCTTTTGCGTCTGTCACTACGCCCAACACTCGCGAGTTTGAAGCTTGTCATAGCCATTCAATCCCTGAATCCTACTCGGAATACCACAGACAAGGTTTAGACTTTCCAGGTTCTCAAGAATGGCCGCCAATGGATTCTAGCTTATACCACGAAGATTCAGATTAAGGAATCCAAGAGATACACACTCAATCGAAGGTAGAACGGAGGTGGTTGTCAGGCACACGTTCATAGGTGAGAATGGTGATGAGTGTCACGGATCATCACATTCATCAGGTTGAAAAACAAGTGGTATCTTAGAATAGAAGCAAGCGTGATTGAATGAAAAACAGTAGTAATTGCATTAATCCATCAAGACACAGCAGAGCTCCTCACCCCCAACCATGGGGTTTAGAGACTCATGCCGTAGAAGATACAGTATAAAACGTGTAATGTGTCATGAGATAAAGATACAATAGCAAAAAGTCCTATTTATAGTGAACTAGTAACCTAAGGATTACAAGAATGAGTAAATGACGCAAAAATCCACTTCCAGGGTCGACTTGGTGTGTGCTTGGGCTGAGCATTGAAGCTTTCATGTATAGAGACTTTTCTTGGATTTAAACGCCAGCTTTTGTGCCAGTTTGGGCGTTTAACACTAACATTTGTGCCAGTTCCGGCGTTAAACGCCGGGAATTCTGAAGCTGATTTGGAACGCCGGTTTGGGCCATCACTCCTTGGGCAAAGTATAGACTATTATATATTGCTGAAAAGCACAAGATGTCTACTTTCCAATGCAATTGAGAGCGCGCCAATTGGGCTTCTGTAGCTCCAGAAAATTCACTTCGAGTGCAGAGAGGTCAGAATCCAACAACATCTGCAGTCCTTTTTCAGCCTCTGAATCAGATTTTTGCTTAGGTCCCTCAATTTCAGCCAGAAAATACCTGAAATCACAGAAAAACACATAAACTCATAGTAAAGTCCAGAAAAGTGAATTTTAATTAAAAATTAAGAAAAAAATAATAAAAACTAACTAAAATGTACTAAAAAGAGTGCCAAAAAGCGTATAAATTATCCGCTCATCACAACACCAAACTTAAATTGTTGCTTGTCCCCAAGCAACAGAAAATCAAATAGGATAAAAAGAAGAGAACATACTATAGACTCCAAAATATCAATGAAACTTAGCTCCAATTAGATGAGCGGGACTAGCAGCTTTTTGCCTCTGAACAGTTTTGGCATCTCACTTTATCCTTTGAAGTTTAGAATGATTTGTATCTATAGGAACTCAGAATTCAGATAGTGTTATTGATTCTCCTAGTTAAGTATGTTGATTCTTGAACACAGCTGCTTTATGAGTCTTGGCCGTGGCCCAAAGCACTCTGTTTTCCAGTATTATCACCAGATACATACATGCCACAGACACATAACTGGGTGAACCTTTTCAGATTGTGACTCAGCTTTGCTAGAGTCCCCAATTAGAGGTGTCCAGGGTTCTTAAGCACACTTTTTTTGCTTTGGATCACGACTTTAACCGCTCAGTCTCAAGCTTTTCACTTGACACCTTCACGCCACAAGCACATGGTTAGGGACAGCTTGGTTTAGCTGCTTAGGCTAGGATTTAATTCATTTAGGCCCTCCTATCCACTGATGCTCAAAGCCTTGGATCCTTTTTAGTATCCTTGCCTTTTGGTTTTAAGGATTATTGGCTTTTTCTGCTTGCTCTCTCTCTTTGTTTTTTGTATTCACTGCTTTTTCTTGCTTCAAGAATCAATTTGATAATTTTTCAGATTCTCAATAACATTTCTCCTTTTCCATCGTTCTTTTAAGAGACAACAAATTTAACATTCTTTAAACAACAAATTCAAAAGACATATGCACTGTTCAAGCATTCATTCAGAAAACAAAAAGTGTTGTCACCACATCAAACTAATTCAACTAGTTTCAAAGATGAATTCGAAATCCTGTACTTCTTGTTCTTTTGTGATTAAAGCATTTTTCATTTAAGAGAGGTGATGGATTCATAGGATATTCATAGCTTTAAGACATGAACTTTAAATTTTATTAATCATGGAATAAGAACAAGACTCAAAAATAAATATAAGATAAGACCAATAGTAATAGAAAACAGAAAATTAAAAACAGAGATTTAAATGACTCTAAAATAGATTCCTAATGATAAAGGTTATCATAGAGTTAGGACTCAACAACCTTGATTTTGAGAAGTGGATGCTCCCTCAACTTGTGGGGTGTTTGACCCTTCAAGAGAGAGCTTCTGGCGCTTCAGCTCCTGTAGCTCACGCCCCTGCTTCTCTTGTTTCTTCAGCAATTTGCAGAGCATGCAATTTTGATTCTATGTTCTTCCTTAATTTGTTCCATAGCTTCTTGCAGCTTGGCAACAGATGCTTCTAAGCGGGCCCAGTAGTCAAATTCAAGAAGTTCAAGGAGGAATTCCTGTGCCCTCCTTTTGATAGAGTTATCTTGCATTTGTCCTTCCATTGACTTCTTGGTGATTGGATGTTCAATTGGGATGAATTCATCTACTCCCATCCTCACCCCAGCATCTTTACATAGCAAAGAGATTAAGCTTGGGTAAGCTAGTTTGGCTTCAGTGGAGTTCTTATTTGCAATTGTGTAAATCTCACAAGCAATCAGATGATGAATCTCCACTTCTTTTCCCAGCATAATGCAATAAATCATCAATGCTCTCTTGACAGTGACCTCAGAACGGTTACTAGTGGACAAAATAGAACGCCTAATGAAGTCTAGCCAACCTCTTGCAACTGGTTTGAGGTCTCCCCTCTTGAGTTGGTTTGGGACACCTTTTGAATTGGTTATCCACTTAGTTCCAGGGAGGCATATGTCATCTAGAACTTGATCCAACCCCTTATCTGCTCTCACCATTCTCCTATTAAAGGATTCAGGATCATCTTATAGTTGAGGCAGTTTGAAGACCTCTCTTATTTTGTCCAGATGGAAGTAAATAGTTCTCCCTCTGACCATGGTTCTGAAGGTATGGAAAGCAGTTCCAGTCATTCTCTGCTTATCTGTCAGCCACAGATTTGAGTAGAATTCCTGAACCATGTTTCTTCCAACCTTTGTCTCAGGATTGGCTAGAATTTCCCATCCTCTATTTCGAATTTGCTCTTGGACCTCCGGATATTCGTCTTCTTTCAGATCGAATTTAACTTCCGGGATCACTAACCTTAGACCCATTATTTTGTGGTAATGGTCTGCATGTTCTTTGGTTAAGAACCTCTCTTGACTCCAAAGATTCTTTGGAGTATTCTCTTTCTTGCCTCTTGAATTGGTTTATTTTCCTTTGGGAGCCATGATCTTGATGAGCCTTAGCTTAGTGATCACGGAAAAGCACACCAAACTTAGAGGTTTGCTTGCCCTCAAGCAAAAGAAATGAAAGGGGAGAGAGAGGAGGAGAAGCAAATTCGAATGGTGAAGAGAGGGGGATGGCCGAATGTGTATTTATAAGGGAGAGGGAGGGATTTCGAAAGTTTTGAATGAGATTTGAGAAGATATGGAAAGAATTTGAGAAAATACTTGAGTTTTTGAAGAAGATTTGGAAAGGATTTGAAAAAGATTTGAGAAATAATTTAGAAAATTGTTGAATTTTTGAAATTTGAGGGTGAATGTTGAAAATTTGTAACATGTTTATGTAGAAAATTATGGGTCAAAACATGAAAGTGTGAAAAAATTTGAAGTGGAATGCAAAATCTCCTTCCCCTGCCTTTCTGGCGTTAAACGCCCAGAATGGTATCCATTCTGGCATTTAACGCCCAATTGGTGGCCATTATGGGCGTTTAACGCCCAGCCAGGCACCCTGGCTGGCGTTAAACGCCAGAAATCCCTTTATCACTGGGCGTTTTGCTGAACATCCAGGATGCTGCAATTCTGGCGTTAAACACCCAGAATGGTGCCCATTCTGGCGTTTAACGCCCAAAATGGTGCCTTTACTGGCGTTAAACACCCAGAATGGTATCCATTCTGGCGTTTAACGCCTAGAGTGCCCTTTACTGGCGTTTTCTTGCCAGCAAGCTCCTTTTCTCTGCATTTTTCACTGAATCCTTCTGTAACTCTGTGAATTCCTTCAATTTCGATGATCAACCTTGAAGAATATATATCAAACTTTTGTTAAGTAAAACAAATAACATGCTAATGACTGGGTTGCCTCCCAACAAGCGCTTCTTTATTGTCTTTAGCTGGACCTTTACTGAGACTCATTCAAGCCTCAGTTTTGAGCATTCCTGCTCAAAATTGCTTTCAAGATAATGTTTGATCCTCTGTCCATTAACAATGAACTTTTTGTCAGAATCAATATCCTGAAGCTCAACATATCCATATGGTGACACTCTTGTAATCACATACGGGCCCCTCTACCGGGATTTCAGTTTTCCTGGGAATAGTCTGAGCCTAGAGTTGAAGAGCAGAACTTTTTGTCGTGGCTCAAAGACTCTGGATGACAACTTCTTGTCATGTCACTTTTTTGCCTTTTCTTTATAAATTTTTGCATTTTCAAAGGCACTGAGTCTGAATTCCTCTAGCTCATTTAGCTGGAGCAATCTTTTTTCACCAGCTAACTTAACATCCAGGTTTAGGATTCTAGTTGCCCAGTAGGCTTTATGTTCCAGTTCCACGGGCAGATGACAAGCCTTGCCATACACAAGTTGGTATAGAGAGGTTCCTATAGGAGTCTTGAATGCTGTTCTGTATGCCCACAGAGCATCATCCAAGCTCTTTGCCCAATCCTTTCTACGGGCAATTACAGTCCATTCCAGGATTCTTTTTAGCTCTCTATTAGAGACTTCAGCTTGCCCATTTGTCTGTGGATGATACGGAGTTGCTACTTTGTGGCTAATTCCATATCAGACCATAGCAGAGTACAGCTATTTATTGCAGAAATGAGTGCCCCCATCACTGATTAGTACTCTGGGAACACCAAATCTGCTGAAGATGTGTTTCTGGAGGAATTTCAGCACGGTCTTGGTATCATTATTGGGTGTGGCAATTGCTTCTACCCATTTAGATACATAGTCTACTGCCACTAAAATATAAGTGTTTGAGTATGATGGTGGGAAGGGACCCATGAAGTCAATACCCCATACATCAAACAAATCTCTAAGATCCCTTATTGAGGCATGGCGTAACCATGAGGCAAGTTACCAGCTCTTTGGCAACTGTCACAGTTACGCACAAACTCTCGGGCATCTCTATAGAGAGTAGGCCAGTAGAAGCCACATTGGAGGACTTTAGTGGCTGTTCGCTCACTTCCAAAATGTCCCCCATACTGTGATCCATGGCAATGCCACAGGATCCTTTGTGCTTCCTCTCTGGGTACACATCTGCGGATCATTCCGTCTGCACATCTCTTAAAGAGATATGGCTCATCCCATAGGTAGTACTTGGCATCTGAAATTAATTTTTTTCTTTGCACCCTGCTGTACTCCTGGGGTATGAACCTCACAGCTTTATAGTTTGCAATATCTGCAAACCATGGTTCTTCCTGAATGGCAAAGAGTTGCTCATCTGGAAAGGTCTCAGAGATCTCAATAGAAGGGACGGACGCCCCAGCTACTGGTTCTATCCGGGACAAGTGATCAGCTACCTGGTTCTCTGTCCCTTTTCTGTCTCTTATTTCTATATCAAACTCTTGCAGAAGCAACACCCATCTTATGAGCCTGGGTTTTGAATCCTGCTTTGTGAGTAAGTACTTAAGAGCAGCGTGGTCAGTGTACACAATCACTTTTGATCCTACTAAATAGGATCTAAACTTGTCAATGGCATAAACCACTGCAAGTAACTCTTTTTCTGTGGTTGTGTAATTCTTCTGTGCGTCATTTAGAACACGGCTAGCATAGTAAATCACGTGCAGAAGCATGTTGTGCCTCTGTCCTAACACTGCACCAATAGCATGGTCACTAGCATCACACATTAGTTCGAATGGTAATGTCCAGTCTGGTGCAGAAATGACTGGTGCTGTAACCAGCTTGGCTTTCAGGGTCTCAAACGCCTGCAAACACTCTGTGTCAAACACAAATGGTGTGTCAGCAGCTAGCAGGTTGCTTAGAGGTTTTGCAATTTTTGAAAAATCCTTTATAAACCTTCTGTAGAATCCTGCATGCCCCACAAAGCTTCTGATTGCCTTAACATTGGCAGGTGGTGGTAATTTTTCAATTACTTCTACCTTTGCTTGATCCACCTCTATTCCCTTGCTTGAAATTTTGTGCCCAAGGACAATTCCTTTAGTCACCATAAAGTGACATTTCTCCCAGTTTAAGATCAGGTTAGTCTCTTGGCACCTTTTCAGGACAAGTGCTAGATGATCAAGACAGGAGCTGAATGAGTCTCCGAATACCGAGAAGTCATCCATAAAGACTTCCAGGAACTTCTCTACCATATCAGAGAAGATGGATAGCATGCACCTCTGAAAAGTTACAGGTGCATTGTATAGACCAAAAGGCATTCTTCTGTAGGCAAATACGCCAGAAGGACAGGTGAATGCTATTTTCTCTTGATTTTGAGGGTCCACTACAATTTGATTGTAGCCTGAATAGCCATCCAAAAAGCAGTAATAATCATGACCCACTAGTCTTTCTAGCATCTGGTCTATGAATAGTAAAGGAAAATGATCCTTTCTGGTGGCTGTATTGAGCCTTCTGTACTCAATACATATACACCACCCTGTAACTGTTCTTGTAGAAACCAGTTCATTCTTTTCATTATAAACCACTGTCATGCCTCCCTTCTTGGGGACAACTTGAACAGGGCTCACCCAGGGGCTATCAGAAATAGGATAAATAATCCCAGCCTCTAGTAACTTAGTGACCTCTTTCTGCACCACCTCCTTCATGGCTGGATTTAGCCGCCTTTGTGGTTGAACCACTGGCTTGGCATTATCCTCCAATAGGATCTTGTGCATGCATCTTGCTGGGCTAATGCCCTTAAGATCACTTATGGACCATCCAAGAGTTGTCTTGTGTGTCCTTAGCACTTGAATTAGTGCTTCCTCTTCCTGTGAATTTAAAGTAGAGCTTATGATCACTGGAAAAGTGTCACCTTCTCCCAGAAATGCATACATCAGGGATGGCGGTAGTGGTTTGAGCTCAGGTTTGGGAGGCTTATCCTCTTCCTGAGGAATTTTCAGAGGTTCTTTTATTTCCTCTGGTTCCTCCTGATCAGGCTAAACATCATTAAAGATGTCCTCTAGCTCTGATCCGAGACTCTCAGTCACATTGATCTCTTTCACCAAAGAGTCAATAATATCAGCGCTCATGCAGTCAATTGATGTGTCTGGATGCTGCATAGCTTTGACAGCATTCAACTTGAACTCATCCTCATTGACTCTCAGGGTCACTTCCTCTTTTTGTACATCAATAAGAGTGCGTACAGTTGCTAGGAAAGGTCTTCCTAGGATGAGAGTTGCACTCTTGTGCTCCTCCATTTCCAGCAATACAAAGTCAGTGGGAAAGGCAAATGGCCCAACCTTGACAATCATGTCATCAATTATGCCTGATAGATATTTAATGGAGCCATCAGCAAGTTAGAGACATATCCAGGTTGGTTTGACTTCTTCAGTCAACCCAAGCTTTCTGATAGTGGTTGCAGGTATCAGGTTGATACTTGCTCCAAGGTCACATAGGGCTGTCTTGGTACAAGCACCTTCTAATGTGCATGGTATCATAAAGCTTCCTAGATCTTGAAGCTTCTCTAGTAAGCTTTTCAGAATGACTGCACTGCATTCTTCAGTGAGAAACACCTTTTCAGTTTCTCTCCAATCCTTCTTATGACTTAAGATCTCTTTCATGAACTTAGCATAAGAGGGTATTTGCTCAAGTGCCTCTGCAAACGGAATCTTTATTTCAAGAGTCCTGAGATAGTCTGCAAAGCGGGCAAATTGTTTATCCTGTTCCGCTTGGCGGAGTTTCTGAAGATAAGGCATCTTGGCTTTATATTCTTCAACCTTAGTTGCTGCAGGTTTATTCCCTATAGAGGTGGTTGGAGAAGCCTTCTTAGAGGTGTTACTATCAGCACTCTCAGGTGTCTGATTCCTCATTGGCGTTTGAATGCTAGAAGTATTCCTCTTTGGGCTCTTACTATCCTCAGAGGGATTTTGGGCAGTGGTTTGGTTATCCTCTGTCAGTTGTTCCTTTCTTGGCTTTCTGCTGCTTTGAGTTGATATATTCAATGTCTTTCCACTCCTTAATTTAACAGCTTGGCATTCTTCTGTTATCTGTTTAGATAGCTGCTGTCTTGTCTGATTCAATTGTGCTTCCATATTCTGGTTAGCATTTTTAGTTTCTTGGAGCATCTCTTTAAACTCTGCTAATTGTTTTGTCATCAGGAGTAATTGTTGATTAAGTTCAACAATCTGTTCTTGAGGATTAGGATCAGTAGTTACTGCCATAGCCTCTTCTTTTATAGAGGACTCACTGCTTGAGTATAGATGTTGATTTCTAGCAACCGTATCTATGAGCTCTTGAGCCTTTTCAATCGTCTTCCTCATGTGTATAGATCTACCAGCTGAGTGGTCTAAAGACATCTGAGCTTTTTCTGTAAGCCTATAGTAGAAGATGTCTAACTGTACCCACTCTGAAAACATTTCAGAGGGGCATTTCCATAGCATACCCCTATACCTCTCCCAGGCATTATAAAGGGATTCATTATCCTCTTGTTTAAAGCCTTGGATGTCCAGCCTTAGCTGTGTCATCCTTTTTGGGGGGTAAAATTGATTCAGAAATTTGTCTGATAACTGTCTCCTGTTTTTATGCTTGCTGTGGGTTGGTTATTTAACCACCTCTTAGCTTGATCTTTTATAGCAAATGGAAACAGTAACAATCTGTAGACATCTTGATCCACTTCTTTATCACGTACTGTGTCAGCAATTTGTAAGAACTGTGCCAGAAACTCAGTAGGTTCTTCCTGTGGAAGACCGAAATACTGACAATTTTGCTGCACCATGATAATGAGTTGAGGATTTAGCTCAAAGCTCATTGCTTTAATGGGAGGTATACAGATGCTACTCCCATATGCAACTGTAATGGGGTTAGCATATGACCCCAGAGTTCTTCTGGACTGCTCAATTCCACTTAGGTCCATGATGAAGAACGAGAGATGATGTGGATATTATTTTATTTTATTATTATATTTTTTTTAAAAAAAATTAAGTAAACAAAAGCACAAAAGAATACCAAACTTAAAATTTTTAGAAAATCAAACACAAAATTTCAAAAATTTAAAGGAAAACACAAAGAAGACACCAAACTTAGAAATTTTGTTTAAAAATTAAAAAAAAAAGGACTAAGGACATGCAATTTCGAAAATTTTAAAGAAAATAAAAGCATGCAATTGACATCAAACTTAAAATATAAAACTAAACTCAAATAAAAGTGACAAACCCCAATTTGAGGGTTTGTCTTGTATTGAATTTAGAGTATTTTGATAACCTTTTGTCACATTTAGCCTATAAATTAGCATGGTTTTGTTATCTCTCCCATATTTGTGCCTAAGTGTAAAAACATGCTTTTTAAGCCTTATTTTGATGAATTCTATTTCCTCCTTGATTCCATAAGATGCCTTGATGTGTTTGCTAGTAATTCCAGGATTGAAATAGGCTAGGCATGGATCAAAGAAGGCAAGGAAGGAAGCATGCAAGTGGAGAGAAGCACAAAAAGCCAAAGAATTGACTTCGGCCAAGCACGCGTACGCGCACAAGGCGCTCGCGCGCACATTGCAGAATTAGCCAGGGACGCGCACGCGTACCGTGCGCGCGCGCGTCGTAGCCCGCACGTGATTCTTTTATTACAACACGTGCCTGGCGATTTTGAGAGGTTTCAGCAACCAACTTTGGCGCCAAAATGCATATAAGAGCCAAGGATTGAAGGGGATTGACATAACATTCACACATTCACACCCATAGACTAATTTTAGATCATTAGGTAGATATTTTTAGTTAGTTACATTTGTAGAGAGAGAAACTCCAACTTCTCTCTAGGGTTCATCTTCATTCTCTCAATTCTCAACCATTCCTTGGTGAGATCTATTGCCACTCTCAATTTACTTTGTTCATATTGTAGATCATCTTCTCTAATCTCAATTAGTGTTGTAATTGTTCAATTCTTGTAAATCTTAGAATTAGCTTTGTTGTTTTGGATTCTATTGATTCAATAAAGATCTCATTTTCATTGTTGTTCATTGTTAATTGTTGTTAATCTCTTGTGTTGAATTGCTTTGATTCTAATTCTTTTCTCTCCATTTTACTATGTCTTTCATTCTTGCTCTCCAAGTGTTTGAGAAAATGCCAACTTTAGATATGGAGTAGTATTCCCTCACTTGGCCTAGTGGTTGAGTCATTGGAGACACTTGAATAATGGATGTCAATTGTTGATTAAGAATTGAGGATTGCTAATTGACTTAGAGTGCACTAAAGCTAGACTTCCCTAGGGTAAGACTAGGACTTGTGACTTGAGTTAATTACTTTTACTTGACTTTCCTCTATAATTAGGGGTTAACTAAGTGAAGCAACACTCCTTTGTTATCACAATTGAAGGAAGCTATAGTGATGGGACTTCCAATGTTCAACCTTGGCCAAGGCTTTTGATATTGATTGATTGTTGTTTTCTTTTATTCACACTTTTATGCCACACTCTTCAAACCACAAAAAGACCACTTAACCAATAACATGCATCCTTGTAGCATTCCTAGGGAAGAACGACTCGGGACTAATACTCTCGATTATAGATTGTAGATTTGTTTGATGATGGATTTTGCGTCGGTTTAGACTATACTACGATTGATTACTTGATAATTTCTATACCGGCAAAAATCCATTTGTCAAAATGGCGCCGTTGCCGGGGAATGCGCATGAGTGCCATGTTTTTGGTTAATGTAAATATGTGAATATTGTGAATATGTTTGTCTTTTGTTTGTTTGTTAGTTTTTGTTAGCTTTAGGTCCCTATTAGTTTTGTTCTTATTTGCCACTATGAATTCTCGTCCTTGTGGTTTTGGATATGACTATGACTATTTTGTAGGCAATGAAAACTTGAATGATGGCTCACACTATGGGAGAGATGAATTCTTACGAGGGGAGCCATATCCATATGAGCAATCATCATGGCTACCTTCCCCTTCAAGCTACTATGATGGTAATCCTCCCTATAATGCATATCATTCCTATGGATATGATGATTCTTATCATGGTTATACCTCTCAACCACCACCATTCTATGCACCATACTCTCAACCCACATCTTATTTCCACCAATTGCCCACATATGATCCAAATCTATATTTCCCCTATGCATACCCTTGTGACGATTATGAACAAGCAACCCTTGAATCACCACCACTCCAACATTTTTATCCTCCAACCCAAGTCCCCATGGATGATACACTTGGTATCATTCTTCAAGAGCAAGAAGAGATCCAAACCGCCTTCACTAGTTTCACCTCTACCCTCCAAGAATTTACGTCCCGTATAGTTTCACCTTCTACCAATAACCAAAATAATTTCCCACCTCAAAGCTTCGATGAATCTTCTTTCCAACCATATTATGACTTCTTCTCTCCGCCACAAACCTCCATGGAAGCATATCAATGTCCATTAATCCAAGAGCAATATGATCCTACTTATGTTAGTAAAGCGGAACAAGAACTAAGGGATCATTTCAAGGAAGAAATGGATCAACTTCAAGCAACCATCCGTCAAAAGATAGATTCTTGGGATTCATATCACAAGCGAAATGAGTTCACGGATGATTGTGAGAAAGCAACCGAAGAGGGAGGTATGAGAGAGACTTTAGAGTCTCGAGTTGAGCACAAAGAAATGGAGTGTGTGTTGCAACAAGCGGAGGAAATGAAGGTTGTTGAAGATAAAGAAGTGGAAGAAGACCTAGAGGAGGTTGAACAAGAAGAAAGCTCCATCAACGAAAACAACTCTACATCAAGTGACAATGGTGATCTTGTTGAAGCTTCCCCCTTCGAATGTGAAGCCAATGTTGAGGAGGGTGCGCAACCTCCAACACATGACTTGATCAATAATAAAGGTTTGAAGGAAGTTAGCAAACAACAAGAATTTAAAGAAAGTTATCAAAAGATGGAAATCATCATGGAGGAGCCAAAGGAAGTGGAACCTACAATGTCAAGACCATTGGATATCTTCATTGCTAAGTTGCCGTCCCAATCACAAATTGAGTGGGTAATCATCTCATCCTCTAATTTTCTTGGCCCATATCAATATGCATTGCTAGAAACGGACGGTCAACTTAGAGCTCTTTGTGGGCTAGAGAGTAAGAACGGATTAGATGTCGGTGGACAATTTGAATCAAGGTGCATAAAGGATGGAATATCAAACTTTGAGTCTCAAAGGTGGAGTGAAGCCAAATTCAATGGGATTAGGATGATGAGTATGAGTTACAAGGAGAATTCAATAAGTTTGTTACCCCATTGGAAGCATGAAGATCAAGAAGAAAAGGGGTTGACAAATAAAGTATGGGACCCCGGAACATACATAGATCACTATCAACTTAGGGGTCTTGTTACTTGCTTAGGCCCCCTTGAAGGCCTTGTACGTTTAAATTGGGATCCCGGAGGCTATTGGAAGAGCAAACATTGGTGGGGATTCAAAGAAGAGTTCAAGCATAAGCCACCCTAGCAAGGACTCCACCAAATGTCCAACTTAAGGACTTTAACTAAAAGTGCTAGGTGGGAGACACCCCACCATGGTAAACTCTTTCCACTCTCTTCTAACCTTGTTTAATAAGTGATTTGAGTTACCATTGTAGGTAGTTTTTCACTTCATAATTAGCTTGTTTGTGTACATTAGTTGCTAGCATATTAACATGTATGTTGTGCTTAGTAGAAATAGAATAAATCTCAAAACCAACTTGCATTTTAGAAAGTGTGTGATTTTGACTAAATAAGGAGTTGTAGCCTTGTAGGCACCATGGGGAGCCTTTGGGCAATTAGAGTTTTTAGGCAATTCAAAAAAAAAAAAAAAAAAAAAAAGAAGAAGAAAAAAAGGGGGTGGACGCGAGCGCACCATGTACGCGCACGCGTCCCTGTATGGATGCACCATGAGCCACACTCCCGAGAGTTGGGCCGCCCTTGGGCAACCATCATGCCTTGAGCCCAACGCAATACACGCGGACGCGCACAACATGCGTGCGCGCCGTCGTCAAGCATATGGACATTCGCGCAGACGCGCACCTGCCGCGTCCGCGCCGTTTACTGCCGCATCGATTGAGCCAATTCACAGAGAGTTGAGCCAGTTCTGGGCCATCCTTAAGCCCCTGGCCCAACTTGCTTCGCGCGGACGCGCACATGCCGCGTGCGCACCGTTTGTCATAGATCATCAACTTACGCGGACGCGCACTGTCCGCGCACGCGTCCTTTCCTATTTTGCTCATCCACGCTCAAGCGCGCTGTACGCGCACGCGTAGGTCCCTAGATTCCCTAATGAGCGACGCGCACTGCGCAGCCGCGCACCCCCATTTTTTCTCCCCCCATTTTCATCTTCTTCACCCTCTCACCCCCAACCGCCGCTGCTCCGCCGGTACCACCGCCACAGCCAGAGCCTACCGGTGTACCTATCCCGGATCCTCAGGATTAGCATCGAGGACGATGCTTGATCTTAAGTGTGGGGAGGTAGCCGGTGGCATAATTAGATACCGGTGAACATTTTAACCACTTTTCTAGCTATCTCACTTTGCACACTTTTTGTGTATATTTGATGTATTTTGAATTTATTTTAGATACTTTTATTGCTTAGTCAAACATTGAGATTTTCCAAGAAGTTTAAATAGAGGGCATTACCCAATTGATTGAAGGAAATTTTTGGTGAAACTTGCTTGAATTTCATACCTCGTGAAGCATGTATTGAACTAAGAACACAAGCTTGTGAGACTTGAGCCTATTGATGTGGTTACATTTTATAACCACTTATTTTCCATTCTTGTGTGAAATTGTTCTCTTTCTATGATTGTGATCCTTGATTTGCTTGATTCTATATGTCCATTTATTTCTTGTATTTATGCATTTATATGATTGAGGCCATCACCTCATTAGCCACTTACCCAAATGGCCAACCCTTTTATACTCCATTGTTAGCCAATTTTGAGCTTATGTTTAACCAACTTATTCTCAATTTAGCACATTACAAGCCCAAGGCGAAAAACCAACAAAAGTCCTTGTTTGGATCTTTGATTAGCCTAGGCTAGTGAGAGTGTTTATTATTCAAAGTTGGTGAGGCTTGGGAACATTGGATGGGATAAAAGGGGTAGTACACTTTCATGTTTAGGAATTGGGTACATATTCATGTATTGATTAAATGTAAAAACCTTGTGCATTGATGTTCTTGTATGTAATAAAGAAAAAAAAAATGAATGAAAAAGAAAAAAAAAGAAAAAAAAAATAAAGAAAAAAAAAATAAAGAAAAAAAATGAATGATGATGAAAAAGAAAAAAAAAAGTATATATAATAAAGAGGGGACAAAATGCCCCAAAGTGAAGTCAATAAAAAGGAATCAATGCATATGTGTTATGAATCAAATAAGAATGCATGAGTATGTAAGAAAAAGTGAAGAATGGGTAGTTAGGATAGTTTGAATTTGTATAGGTCATTATATAGCTAGGTGGGAAAGTCTCTGCTAATCAAAGATTCAAATCCTAGTCCACTTAACCATAAATGATCCTACCTTGATCCTAACCCCATTACAACCCAAATGAAAGACCTCATGATGAATGTATGCATACATTGAATAAGTGTTGATTGTGAGAAGAAAATCAAATTTTGGAAAACATGATTAGAAGAGAATTGAGTGAATTAACCCTTAAACACTTGAGTGAATAGAGCGGATACACATCCGGTGAGGGTTCAAAAGTTCAATCACATGTATTCGCCCGTATTATCTATATTCTTGTAAGTTGAACTCCTTTTGCTAATTCAATACAATTGTGGTTTGGATTTAATTCCTATCGCCTAGCTCTTGTGCTTACACATGCTCTTGGGAATTGATTTGTTTGAACTAAGCATTTTCAATTACTTTAGATAGTTGCATTTAGATAGGACCCATGTAGTTTAGTTGCATCCAAATAAATGTCATAACCCTTAGTTCCTTCTTATTTTAGCATGAGGACATGCTAAGGCTTAAGTGTGGGGAGGTTGACAAACCCCAATTTGAGGGTTTGTCTTGTATTGAATTTAGAGTATTTTGATAACCTTTTGTCACATTTAGCCTATAAATTAGCATGGTTTTGTTATCTCTCCCATATTTGTGCCTAAGTGTAAAAACATGCTTTTTAAGCCTTATTTTGATGAATTCTATTTCCTCCTTGATTCCATAAGATGCCTTGATGTGTTTGCTAGTAATTCCAGGATTGAAATAGGCTAGGCATGGATCAAAGAAGGCAAGGAAGGAAGCATGCAAGTGGAGAGAAGCACAAAAAGCCAAAGAATTGACTTCGGCCAAGCACGCGTACGCGCACAAGGCGCTCGCGCGCACATTGCAGAATTAGCCAGGGACGCGCACGCGTACCGTGCGCGCGCGCGTCGTAGCCCGCACGTGATTCTTTTATTACAACACGTGCCTGGCGATTTTGAGAGGTTTCAGCAACCAACTTTGGCGCCAAAATGCATATAAGAGCCAAGGATTGAAGGGGATTGACATAACATTCACACATTCACACCCATAGACTAATTTTAGATCATTAGGTAGATATTTTTAGTTAGTTACATTTGTAGAGAGAGAAACTCCAACTTCTCTCTAGGATTCATCTTCATTCTCTCAATTCTCAACCATTCCTTGGTGAGATCTATTGCCACTCTCAATTTACTTTGTTCATATTGTAGATCATCTTCTCTAATCTCAATTAGTGTTGTAATTGTTCAATTCTTGTAAATCTTAGAATTAGCTTTGTTGTTTTGGATTCTATTGATTCAATAAAGATCTCATTTTCATTGTTGTTCATTGTTAATTGTTGTTAATCTCTTGTGTTGAATTGCTTTGATTCTAATTCTTTTCTCTCCATTTTACTATGTCTTTCATTCTTGCTCTCCAAGTGTTTGAGAAAATGCCAACTTTAGATATGGAGTAGTATTCCCTCACTTGGCCTAGTGGTTGAGTCATTGGAGACACTTGAATAATGGATGTCAATTGTTGATTAAGAATTGAGGATTGCTAATTGACTTAGAGTGCACTAAAGCTAGACTTCCCTAGGGTAAGACTAGGACTTGTGACTTGAGTTAATTACTTTTACTTGACTTTCCTCTATAATTAGGGGTTAACTAAGTGAAGCAACACTCCTTTGTTATCACAATTGAAGGAAGCTATAGTGATGGGACTTCCAATGTTCAACCTTGGCCAAGGCTTTTGATATTGATTGATTGTTGTTTTCTTTTATTCACACTTTTATGCCACACTCTTCAAACCACAAAAAGACCACTTAACCAATAACATGCATCCTTGTAGCATTCCTAGGGAAGAACGACTCGGGACTAATACTCTCGATTATAGATTGTAGATTTGTTTGATGATGGATTTTGCGTCGGTTTAGACTATACTACGATTGATTACTTGATAATTTCTATACCGGCAAAAATCCATTTGTCAAAAAGACTCTAAACCACAAAAATGAAATATTCCTAATCTAAGCAACAAAATAAACCGTCAGTTGTCCAAACTCGAACAATCCCCGGAAATGGCGCCAAAAACTTGGTGCACGAAATCACAATCACACTTTTGTAATTCCGCACAACTAACCAGCAAGTGCACTGGGTCGTCCAAGTAATACCTTACGTGAGTAAGGGTCGATCCCACGGAGATTGTCGGCTTGAAGCAAGCTATGGTTATCTTGTAACTCTTAGTCAGGATATCAATAATTCTCAGATTTAATTGTAAAAAGTAAAAGAACATGAAGTAAATACTTGTTTTGCAGTAATGGAGAAAAGGTTGAGGCTTTGGAGATGCTCTATCTTCTGAATCTCTGCTTTTCTACTGTCTTCTTCTTCATGCACGCAAGGCTCTTTCCATGGCAAGCTGTATGTTGGGTTTCACCATTGTCAATGGCTACCTCCTGTCCTCTCAGTGAAAATTTTCAACGCACGCTGTCACCGCAAGGCTAATCATCTGTCGGTTCTCGATCATGCTGGAATAGGATCCATTGATCCTTTTGCGTCTGTCACTACGCCCAACACTCATGAGTTTGAAGCTCGTCATAGCCATTCAATCCCTGAATCCTACTCGGAATACCACAGGCAAGGTTTAGACTTTCCAGGTTCTCAAGAATGGCCGCCAATGGATTCTAGCTTATACCACGAAGATTCTGATTAAGGAATCCAAGAGATACACACTCAATCGAAGGTAGAACGGAGGTGGTTGTCAGGCACACGTTCATAGGTGAGAATGGTGATGAGTGTCACGGATCATCACATTCATCAGGTTGAAGAACAAGTGGTATCTTAGAATAGAAGCAAGCGTGATTGAATGAAAAACAGTAGTAATTGCATTAATCCATCAAGACACAGCAGAGCTCCTCACCCCCAACCATGGGGTTTAGAGACTCATGCCGTAGAAGATACAGTATAAAACATGTAATGTGTCATGAGATAAAGATACAATAGCAAAAAGTCCTATTTATAGTGAACTAGTAACCTAAGGTTTACAAGAATGAGTAAATGACGCAAAAATCCACTTCCAGGGTCGACTTGGTGTGTGCTTGGGCTGAGCATTGAAGCTTTCATGTGTAGAGACTTTTCTTGGAGTTAAACGCCAGCTTTTGTGCCAGTTTGGGCGTTTAACTCTAACATTTGTGCCAGTTCCGGCGTTAAACGCCGGGAATTCTGAAGCTGATTTGGAACGCCGGTTTGGGCCATCAATCCTTGGGCAAAGTATAGACTATTATATATTGCTGAAAAGCCCAGGATGTATACTTTCCAATGCAATTAAAAGCGCGCCAATTGGGCTTCTGTAGCTCTAGAAAATCCACTTCGAGTGCAGGGAGGTCAGAATCCAACAGCATCTGCAGTCCTTTTTTAGCCTCTGAATCAGATTTTTGCTCAGGTCCCTCAATTTCAGCCAGAAAATACCTGAAATCACAGAAAAACACACAAACTCATAGTAAAGTCTAGAAAAGTGAATTTTAATTAAAAATTAAGAAAAATATAATAAAAACTAACTAAAATGTACTAAAAACATACTAAAAACAGTGCCAAAAAGCGTATAAATTATCCGCTCATCACAATTCCTTGAGAAGACGAGCCGAGATTTAAATACTTTGGTTATCAATTTATTTAGGGGTTTGTTACTTGTGACAACTAAAACGTTTTTACGAAGGGATTCTTGATGGTTTAGAATCTATACTTACAACGCAATTTTATAAAATTCTTTACTAGCAAAAATCCTAACGTCACCCAACCTTAATTATTTTTATTTCTTTTAATTCCTTAATTTTATTTTTTTTAATTTATTTTTTTAGGTTCATGATCACGTGCAGCAGTCAGAACAGAGATAGAATTATTCAACAGAAAAAATAGAACACTCTGGATGGAGTGTTGCTGGCGTTAAACGCCAGCCAGGGAGCAGACCCTGGGCATTCAAACGCCAGTGCAGAGGGCAGGAAATCTGAATTCCCTAACCTCTCAGGACCAGTGGGTTCCACAGCATCTTTACCTACCCAACTTTTTTATTCCTTCTTTCACACTTTCCCATACACACTTTTCTATAAACCCTAGCCCAATCACATCTATATCACTTCCCCAAAACCATCATAACTCCTACCAACCCCCCACCCACTTCAAAATCAAATTTTCCTCCCAATTACCCATCCATGACCGAATCCTACCCTAGCCCACTCCTATAAATACCCCTCATTCTAACCCTTCATACACACACCTCTTATACACTCATATGCCCCATTCGGCCAAGCCCTCTCTCTCACTCTATCTCCTTCTATTTTCTTCTTCTTCTACTCCATTCTTCTTTTTTCTTTATTTTTTGCTCGAGGATGAGCAAAGCTTTTAAGTTTGGTGTGGGAAAAGTGTTGCTTTTTTCTTTCCATTTCTATTTACGGCACCTAAGGTTAGAGAAATCTCTAGAAAGAGGAAAGGAAAGGCAGTAGCCGCCACCTCTGAATCTTGGGAGATGGAGAGATTCTTCACCAAAGCCCACCAAGACCACTTCTATGAAGTAGTGGCAAAGAAGAAAGTGATCCCTGAGGTCCCTTTCAAGATCAAGAAGAATTAGTATCCGAAAATCCGACGAGAGATCCAGAGAAGATGTTGGGAAGTCCTAACCAATTCCATTCAAGATGTTGGGATTTTAATGGTGCAAGAGTTCTATGCTAATGCATGGGTTACTAAAAACCATGACACTAGTGTGAACCCAAATCCAAAGAATTGGAGCACCATAGTCTGAGGGAGAATCTTAGATTTCAGCTCGGAAAGTGTGAGGTTGGCGTTCAACTTGCCTTCAGTGCAAAGAGACCCACATCCTTACACTAGGAGAGTCAACTTTGATCAAAGACTGGATCAGGTGCTCTCAGACATCTGTGTGGAAAGAGCACAATGAAAAGGGAATCCCAAGGCAAGTCCATTCAACTAAGAAGGCTTGACCTCAAGCCCATAGCTAGAGGATGGTTAAAATTCACCCAACGCTCTATCATCCCCACTAGCAATCGGTCAGAAGTGACTATTGAAAGAGCCATCATGATCCATTGCATCATGATTGGAAGTGAGGTGGAAGTACATAAGGTGATTCCTCAAGAATTGTATAATATAGCTGAGAAACCTTCTACCAAAGCAAGTTTGGCATTCCCACACCTCATCTGTCATCTGTGTAATTTAGCTGGAATTGTCATAGAAGGAGATATCTCTATTGGGAAAGACAAGCCCATCACTAAGAAGAGGATGGAGCAAACAAGAGAACATGCACAAGAGCTTGTGCAGCCACCTCAGCATGAGATCCCTGAGATACCTCAAGGGATGTATTTTTCTCCTCAAGGCTATTGGGATCAATGGCATGCTTCCATGGGAGAATTAAGCTCTAGCATGAATCAGTTGAGGATGGAGCATCAAGAGCATTCCACCACCCTCAATGAAATTAGATAAGACCAAAGGGCTATGAGGGAAGAACAACAGAGACAAAGGAGTGACATTGAAGAGATCAAGCACTACATTGGATCCTCAAGGAAGAGCACTAGCCGCCACCATTAAAGGTGGATTCATTCTCTTTATCTCCTTTTCTTTTATTATTTTTCTATTTTCTATTATGTTTTCTGTCTATTCTCTTGTTCTTACTGCATGATCATTAGCATTTATGTCTTAAAGTTATAAAATATTCCATATATCTCTCACCATTATTTGAAAAGAATTGAGAGATACAGGAATTTCAAGTTTACAATAAGAATAGTTAAATTATTTTGATGTGGTGACATTGCTTTTGTTTTCTGAATGTATGAATGAACAGTGCATATTTGAAGTTGAAATTTTAGAATGTTGGCTCTTGAAAGAATGATGATAAAAGTAAAGTATTATTGGTAATATGAAAAATCCAAAAATTGATTCTTGAAGCAAGAAAAAGCAGCAAAAGGAAAAAGAAAAGCATGTTGCAAAAGAAAAAAAATTATATATGCATGTGAAAAATAAGAAGAAAAATGGCAAAAAAAATAATAAAATAGAAAAAGCCAATAGCTCTTTAAACCAAAAGGTAAAAGCAAAAATCCAATAACCCTTTAATCCAAAAGACAAGGGTAAAAGGATCCAAACTTTGAGCATCAATGGTTAGGAGGGCCTAAAGAAAACAAAATCCTGGCCTAAATGGCTTAACCAAGCTGCCCCTTACCATGTGCTTATAGCGTGAAGGTGTCAAGTGAAAAGCTTGAGACTGAGCAGTTAAAGTCGTTATCCAAAGTAAAAAGAGTGTGCTTAAGAACTCTGGACACCTCTATCTAGGGATTCTAGAAAAGCTGAATCATAATCCGAAAGGATTCACCGAGTTAAAGTGTCTATGGCATTTATGTATCCGGTGGTAATACTGGAAAACAAAGTGCTTAGGGTCACGGCCAAGACTCTGAAAGCTGTGTTCAAGAATAAAAAAGAGTTGAACTAAGAGAGTCAATAATATCATCTGGATTCTAAGTTTCTAAAGAGGCCAACACTTATGAGTTCCAATGGATAGCGAGATGCCAAAACTATTCAGAAGCAAAAGGCTACTAAGTCCCGTTCATCTAATTGAAACTGAGCTTCATTGGAAACTCTGAGATTTATTGTATTTTAATCTTCTTTTCATCCTATTGTGTTTTAGTTGCTTGGGGAAAAGCAACAGTTTAAGTTTGGTGTTGTGATGAGCGGATATTTTATACGCTTTTTAGCATTATTTTCATATAGTTTTTAGCATGTTTTGTTTAATTTTTATTAAGTTTTCATAGGTTTTAGTGTTAAATTCACATTTTTGGATTCTACTTTGAGTTTTTGTGTTTTTATACAATTTCAGGTATTTTCTGGCTGAAATTGAGGAGCTGGAGCAAAAGTCTTATTCAGAGACAGAGAAAGCACTGCAGATGCTGTCCGGATCTGACCTCCTTGCACTCGGAAGAGCTTTTTTGGAGCTAAAAAAGTCCAAATGGAGCATTATCAATGGCTATGAAAATCTGACTTCTAGAGCTTTCCAGCAATGTATAAAGAGCTTTCTTAACGCCAGTCTCCTGCCCCCTTTAAGGCATCCGACCCCCAAGGAGAAGAGACCAGCGTCCAAACACCTAAAGAGGACCCCTAGCCAGGGTTTAACACCCTAGAGGCCTCCTAGCATGTGGATCTCATCAAACCTTAGCCCAAATACTCACCAAGTGGGCTCCAGAAGTATATTTTAGCACTAAAAGACTGTTTTACCCTTTCTTATGTAATCCTTAGTCATTAGTTTAGTATTTAAGGTATAATTTACATAATCATAAAAAAACTCTGTGCCATATTTTCATTTGTCACTGTATTTTCTATCAGGATGAGTTTCTAAACCTCCTAGGTTAAGGGGAGGAGCCCTGCTGAGTTTTATGGATTGATAAAAGTATTACTATTTTTTTTCAATCTGTGTTTGATTTAATTCTAAGATGTATTTTCGTTCTTCAACATGATGAATGGGATGACCCATGACAATCATCTTCATTCTTCATACTAAGATCGCGTGTCTGACAACCACCCGTGTTCTTCTTGGGTTCGTGTGAATACTTAAGTGGAAAGTATTGAACCGCTAGCTTGACTATACATCTCTTAGACGGCTAATCCACGACTTTGTTGGGGACTTCTCAAGACACCAGTTTAGCCGAGGTATGGGGAGATTAGGGTCTCTGTGGTAAAGGCTAGAAATAAGGCACAGTATCCTCTGATCCGGAAGACTCAACCTTGTCTGTGGCGTTTTGAGTAGGATCACCAAAGAGAATGGACTGCAGAAGCTTCACCCTCAATCAGAATGAATCCGCACTAACTCTATGGTCATATTTGGAGGAGTATTAGCAGTTGCTCAAAGCAGCATCAATCACATACAGCCTGCCAGAGAAGAAATCATTCACAATGAAGAAGGTAGTAATACCAGAGTTAATCCAGAAAGACAAAGCATTTCCAAGCCTTAACCACCATCCTATCATAGTTTACACTACTTCTGAGTTCTAATTACCCTTTTTCTTTATTCCTCTTATGCTTTTCACCAAATCCAATAACAAATTCCTACTCATCTGACTAAGATCTGCAAGATAACAATAGCTTGCTTCAAACCACAATCCTCGTGGGATCGACCTGACTCGCTCAGGTATAACTTGGATGACCCAGTGCACTTGCTGGTTCAGCTGTACGAAGCATGGGGATTCGTCCTCCAATGAACATATTAAGATGTTCCTGTGGAAGCCCATGAAACTGGCAAGTTTGTTGCACTAGAATGATCAGCTGTGGGTTGAGCTCAAAATCATCTACTCCAATAAGAGGTACATTAATACTCCTTCCATAAAAATTAGGAGTAGGAGTTGTGTAAGAGCCTAAGATTCTTCTAAGTTGTGCATTACCATTTGGATCCATAGTGAACTCTCCCTGTTTCTGCACACACAAATAGAAAACAAAGAGAAATGGGAATCTCTAAGTAAGAGTGTAGAGGATTCCCTATGAGGTATCCTGCGTAACATAATTAAAATAAAGTAGAGCAAGAAATGAACCAAAATTTCTAAAAATAATTAAGAGAAATTAAGTTACTAATTCTCAAATTAAACAAAGACTAATGCTGATATTTTCGAAAGTTTTAAAAGAAGAAAATCACTAAGGAGACACCAAACTTAATTTCTGAAATCAATGAAAAATAACTGAGAACCCATTCGAAAATTAAAAGATAAATGAACAAATAAAACAAAGAAGCTTATAAAGGAACATCAAACTTAAAATTAGAAATTAAGAAAAAATAAACAAAATTAAAACTTGCAAATTAAAGGAAAAAGTAAACAAAACTAAGAAAAATACCTAATCTAAGCAACCAGACAACTAGTAGTTGTCAATCACAAACAATCTCCAGCAACGATGCCAAAAACTTGGTGCGGGATTTTAGAATTTCCACAGCTTAACTGGCAAGTGCACCGGTTATCCAAGTATACCTCAGGTGAGTAAGGGTCGATCCCACCAGGATTGTCGGACTAAGCAACAATGGTTATCCAAATGGCTTAGTTAGGAAAATAGAAAAGGTTGTTCGATGGTAAAATTTGCATAAAACAATAAACAAGAGAATAAAGAAAGCAAATAAAGGGGTTTGGTGTAAAAACAGTGAGAGAGAACAGTTAAGGCTTCGGAGATGTTTACTTTTCCAGACTAAATGTTCTTACCAACTATTTTAACAATGCATGATTCATTCCACGGCAAACTGTAATTAAATAAACCCTAATCTCTTAGTGATTTAGTTTCCTCTAACCTTCAAGCTATTGTTTAAGCGAGATAACTCTCTCGAGAATCACAAGAACTCATGTAGAATAAGGGTCATACTCTCGTTCCACCCAGATTCATAAGATTAAGAACGAAAACAATCTTTAAAATTGAATCAATAAATTAATTAAAATAAAAAAGAAATAGTCTTAATCCATATAAATCAACAGAGCTCCTAACCTTAACCAAGGAGGTTTAGTGGCTCATGACTTACAGAGAAAAACTAGGGTTCTAAAAAGTGCAGAAGAAGAGAATGTTTGGACCCCCTAAAGGGAGAATCTTTTCTCTTTTATATCTAACCTAATTTGATTTGAAAATAAAATAAAATATTAAAACCCAAAACTAAAAGATATTGTTTGTAAATAAAAATTACAAAAAAATAAAATATAACTAATAAATGCTAAATTCACTTGAGATGCTAAAAGAGGGGCAATTTGGTCAGCACTGCTAACGCTAAACACCAGATGGGCATTTAGCACCCTAGAGGGGGCAGTGGCATTTCTGGTTTGTGTCCCTTGCTGGTGCTAAATGCTAGTTGGGTGTTTAGCGCTCAAGGAGAGTGTTGCCAGCTTTTTTTTTCTTTTAGTTCCAAACTCTGCCAAATTGCTCTAAATTTCACCTGAAATCATAAAAATACTAAAACAACTCAAAGTAGCATCCAAAGAAGATTTTTTGCACTAAAATATTTTGAAATTAAATAAAATCTAATAAAAATAATTAGAAAATGAAGAAAAAAAGGGTACAAGATGCTCATACATCACGTTCCCACGAGAATTAAAAGATCGAATCAACAATGATTAGTTGAAAGATACCAATTAGACAATTGAAAACAGAGAAATCAACTTTAAACAGAAGTAATAGAAAAAAAATGTGATGAAAAAATAATAATGATGAGGATGTTAAGGTTTCGGAGATGTTCACTCTATAGAAAAACAATTCTTATGCTTTATTTATTTTGTGGCAAGAAAAGAATCAATTCATGACAAATTATAAATAATCAAATTCTAATTCCTTGACAATTCAATTTCTCTTAACTTAATTAACCAGTAATTCCTTAGTCAATTATTCAAGAAACGAGGTTAAGCACAATTCTAACTTATATTCACATAAAATTCAAGAGTGATCCTAGGTTGAATTATATGTCACTTATTCAAGCTGGTTGGACGCGGAATTTTACAATCCATAACTTACCGTCAAGTGCACCGGGTCGTACCAAGTAATAACTCATGGTGAGTGAGTGTCGATCCCACGAGGATTAACGAACTAAGCAAGCAATGGTTGATTAGCTATTCTAGTTAGACGAGTTGAAATGCGAGTTTTGATTATTAATTAACATAAAATACAATAAAGTAAGAAAACAAACAATGAACGGTTGAGAAAATGGATTAATATACAATGTCAACTACCTCAATCATGCAATAATTATGTTTATGGCACTCCTATTCCTAGGCAATCCAATCTCCTCTAATCTAACCGACCGTTAATTCCTTAATCACTCTATTATATTAGAGTGTTAAGTTCAATCACACAATCCTAAGAACCCAAAAGCATAATACAGTTATATGTCACGTGCCACACTATGTCCAGATAATTAGAAGTTATGGGAAGTTAGTTTCAAGTTGTAATTCTAATGATATAAATTTTCCAAGACTCAAATAGAATTATAGTTGAATAAGAGTTATTTTCCAATAATCACTAATCTCTAGGATGAAGAACGAAACCAATCCTTAAACAATAATCAAGACATTAATCAAGGGTGGATGAACAAATATTTATTAATCCATTCAATTAAACAGAGCTCCTAAAATTAATAATGGAGGTTAAGTTTCTCATCGTGTAGAAAACCCTAGCAGAGAAAATGTTGTAAAAGTGCGGAATGAAAATTTGGAGCCAAGAAGTCTCCGCGTGGGCGGATCTCTATCCTATTTATAGTCCTAAATAAAATTAATTTTTAAACTTAATGAAACCCTAATGAATCTTGAAGAGCGTTGTTGATTTGTTGTGCTTGTGTGGTCCCCTTTTGATTCTCGTCATGGGCGCTAAACACCAGGTGCTGGGCGTTTAGCGTCACTTACACAGCGAGGCTTGCATGTAAGAAAAGGGCTTCAACGCTAAATGCTGATAAGTGGGCGTTTAGCGCCAGGTCTCCTGAATTGTAGCATGAAATACGAAGCATCTGGCGCTAAACGCCGATGGCGTTTAGCGCCACCCATCCAGAGGAGAATTTGTCCTATTAAGCTCTTGTAGTCATGCGTACGCGCTCCACATGCATACGCACGATCCTCTTTTCTACTCCAATGATGCGTATGTATACCTGATTCATACACGAGGCTTCTTTGCTTCTTCATGTGCTTTTCCATCAATTCTTCATTAGAATACTACCTGAAATGAATCAAAATCCACAAAACTCAAAGTAGCATCCAATGGGGGATAATCCACTAAAATTCTCCAACAAATCAACATAAAACCATGTAAATCACATAGAAAAGATACAAATGATGCTCACACATCACAATACCAAACTTGAAGTGTTGCTTATCCTCAAGTAACTTGAACAATGGAAACTAAGAATGGGTTTGGTTAGAAGTTGGAATTCCATTGAAGCTTATGCTTGTCTTAAGAATGGGGTTTAGCTACATTGTGATTACAGATGCATCCTTACTTTTCATTGTTCCTTGAACTTGGGAATGCCAACACCTCAAAGGAACTAGAATCCGAATGATGTTTTGAGACCTCGCTCCCATTAAGTCTAGATTGATCCTCAATTCCTTTCTTTGAGCTTTGAAGAGAGGATCTTCTGTTGAAACTCTAAGTGTTCCATCTCAAGGTAACTCTTGATAGCGAGTGTTCAATCTAATCCCGAACCAATTAGTCTAAGTTCTTGGGTGATAAAGAACTTTGCGGATCTAGTGACTCAAGCCTCTCCTTGACACGGTCGCACCACAAGCATATAGCCAAGATTTTAAACCCAAGCAAAATGCCCAGAGCCTCTTTAGACTACTAAATATTTTGTCTCAAGGTGGCTTGTGTAAAGGGTTTTCAATCGGCAATCCTTGACCAGTTGGTCCAAGTTGTCGAGTAATGAAGCACCCTTCGGATCTAATCACCTAAGCAGCCCTTGGACAATAAATACCACAGGCACATATTTGAATCTCAACCATTGATGCTCAAAGCTTTGCAACTTAGCTTTCTTTTTTATTTTGTTTATCATGATTTTTCTTTTTCTTGCTCTTTCTTTCTCTCTTTTTTTCTTATTTTTCTTTTCAATTTCTTTTTGTTCAAAGACCAACCTCCTTCTCATTTATGGAGGTTCCATAATAATTTTCTAAATTCTTATTCCTCAAGAGTCAACATTCCTCTTATTTAAGGAATTTACATATTATTGCAATCACAATCACAAGTATAAGTACCAACATATGCAATGTAATAAGACAATAATAAAATGAACTCAACTTTTAATCGTAAACACCACTTCTTTTTCTTTTTACCTACTGCTTGAGGACGATATATAAGACACCATTTAAAAATACAAACATAAACTAAAAACAAATTGAGAACTAAAGGAAATAGAAACTAGGAGTCACGCATTAACAATAACACTAGAAAATAGGAAACATGAATAACATAAGAAAATGGAAATACAAATAGGATGAAAAGAATTCAACCACCTCAGTCGTGGCAGTGGCCATCTCCTTCCTCGGGCTATGCTCTATATGGTCCTCACAGATGCCCTATGTCTTGCCTCACTTGGCGAAGCTCGTGGTGCTGACTTTCTTGCTCAACCATAATCTGATGGAGGAGGATGTTGTAGCTATCTTAAGTGACCCTCATCTACTCCAGTAAAGATGTCAGCTGCTGCCAGTACTTCTGAGGTGGGAAATAGTGCTCTTGAGGCATGAAAGGTGGGGGAAATGCTTGCTGAGCCTCTTCCTCAGCTTGTCCTCTCGGAACCCTTGCATATTCTCATGCATGCTCCATGGTTTTCCTTGAGATCGGCCACTCAATGGGAATAGGAAAATCATTCTGAATGCAGACCCTAGTGGCCTCACAGAGCCAGCAAATGAGATGAGGGAATGCCGACTTGGCATGTGTGTTGGCGTTGGAGGTGATGCGTGAGCATCTTGTACCCTCTTTTCCCTTTATTTTCTAGTTATTTTTAGTTAGAATTCATTAAGTTTTATATTATTTTAGTACGAAAATTCTCTTTGGATGCTATTTTGATTTGTTTAGTGATTTTATGATTTTAGGTAAAATTTGGAGCAATTTAGTAGAGTTTTGAGCAAAAATAGAGAAGTTGGCAGCACCCCTTTGGGTGCTAAATGCCAAGCTAGCGTTTAGCGCTAGCAACACACCACAAACAGAATGCCTTTACCCCCCTTATAGGCGATAAACGCCCATCTGGCATTTAGCGTCAACAAGTCTGATTCGAATTGAAGGCCCACTCTTGGAGCATCTCTAGTTGGACTTAGCTTTTATTAGTTACCTTCTATTTTATATTTGTAATTTTTATTTTACAAATAATATCTTTTAGTTTTAGGATTTAATATTTTATTTTATTTTCAAGTCAAATTATGTTAGATATAAAAGGGAAAAGATTATCCTTTTAGAGGGATTCGAACCCTTTTGGTTTTTGCATACTTTTCAGAATCCTAGTTTTTCTCTATAAGTCATGAGCCACTAAACCTCTTTGGTTAAGGTTAGGAGCTCTATTTATTTCTATGGATTGAGGTTATTGCTTTGGTATTTTAATTGATGTATTAATTTGGTTTCAAGAATTACTTTCGTACTTAATTTTATGAATCTGGGTGGAACAAAAATATAACCCTTTTTCTATATGTGTTCTTGTGATCCTTAGAAGAGATCTCTCACCTGAACAATAGCTTGAAAGTAAATTCCTCCTAAATTTCTAATTACATGAACTAATTAGGATATGTAACATATAATCCTATTAGCTTTGGGTAATTAGGATTTTTGTGGCCATAAACTAGGTTTGAACTTAACCCTCTTATAGGAATTAACTGACCATGACGGTGGCAGTTAATGAAGGTTAGAGGAGACTAAATCTCTAAAACATTAAGGTTTAGTCATTTACAGTTTGCCATGAAATGAATCATGCGTTATTAAAATTGTTGGTAAGAAGTTTTAATCTGGAAAAGTAAACATCTTTGATACCTTGACTGTTTTCTCTCACTATTTTCACACCAAGCTCATAATTTGCTTTCTTTACTCTTATTTTACTATTTGATGTGTTTTAGAACTCACCAAATCAACTCTTCCATTTGCCTAACTAAGCAAATCAGTTGACCATTGTTGCTTAGTTCCTCACTCCTCGTGGGATCGACCCTCCCTTACCTGAGGTATTACTTGGATGACCAGGTGCACTTGCCGGTTCAGTTGTGGATATTCTAAATTCCGTACTAGGAGGTGATATAATAATCTGTTGTGGAATGATGTCCTCTACCACCATCTCATAACCAATCATGATATAGTGGATCATGATGGCTCTATCTACTATGCACTCTGAGCTGTTGCTAGTCAGGATAATAGAGCATTGGATAAACTCTAACTATCCCCTGGAAACTAGCTTGAGGTCATGCCGGCTCAATCAGTTCGGCTTTTCGTCTGAACTCAACCTCCACTGAGACCCCAGGAGGCAAATGTCAGCAAGAACTTAGTCATACCTCCGGTCTCGATTCACCTTCTCACTGTAAGTCTCTAATCCATAGGCCAGAGGTGGTAGTCAAAGGGCAGCTCTAACCATTCTTGGATTGAAATCTAAGACCTTCTCCCTTACATACGTTTGGTAGTTCTTTTCATTTACTCCCCGAACAAGGTCTTTATAGGTGATCAACGCACTACCGTAGAATTCTTGGACCTTCAGCCGACCCACATCGGTATGCGGATTACACAGAAATTGCCAACCTCTCCTCTCGATTTGGTGTCAAATCTCAGGATATTCATCCAGCTTGAGGTCAAATTTTACTTCTGTGATCACCTTCTTTTTTACTGTGATCTCGAAAAAATGTTCCTTATGTAACTTGGAGGAAAACCTATTCTAGTCATAGTCACCGGATTGCGGTGCCTTTTCTTTCCTTTTTCTTGAAGATGACTCACCTCAATTTGGTGTAATTGAATACAAATATCAAAACGAGCGGCGCGACAACACCAAACTTAAAAGTTTGCTCACCTTTGAGCAAAATAAGGAAGAGAGCAATGGGTTAGGTTCATTTTTGGCGTGGGGAAGAGAAAAGAGCAAGAAGAAGGAGAAGGAGTAATAGTGGTTGGTATGGTGGAAGTTGAGTGGTGGTGGGAGTATAAAAAGAACAAAGTAAAGGGGAGGAGGTAGGTTGAGGTAAGGGGGAAGGAGAGGGTGGCGGTGTGAAGGTGAAGAAGATTTGAGAAGAAGAATAGTGGCGGTAATGATGGTTGATGTAGGGGTGGTGGTAGGAATGGGAGAAGAAGAAAATTAAAATAAGAGAGAAGAGAGTGAGGTTGAGGTCCATGGGGTTGGAGGAGGAAGGAAGAAGAAGAAGATGTGAGGTGGTTATGTGGGATATGAAGTGGGGATAGAGGGTATTCATAGGGAAGAGGGAAAGGGAAAGAAGGAAAGAGAAAGGGGGGACGGTTTAGGGGGGAGGGAATTGATGGAGGGGATTAGTAGGTGGCATTGGGAAGGGGAGGGAATCTTGGAGGATGATGGTGAGGAGGGTGTGAGGAATGGGGAATCAGTGTAACGGGTGCTAAACGCCAGGTTGTGGGCATTTAGCATCGCTTGTCCAAGATGAATTTCACAAACTTACGTGTTCTTGCGCTAAACGCTACCCCGTGGCATTTAGCACCCAGCACCTCTCTCCTTCTTTTTTTTAACCCCTGGCGTTAGATGTCCAATGCTGGTGCTAGATGCCAAGGGTCCATCAACAACTTTCACAAACTCCCCACCCATGGCCCCAAACACCCAAACCTGGCATTAAATGTCAAGGCGGCCGTGAGCTCTCTTTGAAATGTGTACTTCCTGGCGCTAAACGTCAAGTCCTGGCATTTAGCGCCCACCCTCCTGAATCCAATATCACCCTTTTCAGAGCTTTCAGCTCCATCCTAAGTTCTCCTACTCCTGTTCTAATCAAAATGCATATCTCAAACATAGTTAAGAACAAGGAAAACTATGAGATATGAAAACGAAACAAATAAAATATAAACAAAGCCTGACTCAAGGATATTAAAAGTGTTGGGTTGCCTTCTAACTAGGGCTTCTTTAACTCCACTAGTTTAATGGTGTAACCCTGCTAATTGAGCAGGTGAGCAATCTTCTGGCGGTCAATCTCGCCACCAAGGTAGTGGTTCAATCTCTAGCCATTTACAGTGAATCTTCTGTCTGTCTTTTCATCCATGATTTCAATATAACTATACAGAGAAATCTTGGTGACTAGAAACGGTCCTAACCACCGGGATTTCAGTTTCCTGGGAAACAACTTGAGCCATGAGTTGATGAATAGAAGGACTCTTTAATCTGGCTCAAATACTCTGGTGCCTATCTTTTTGTCATGCCATTCCTTTGCCTTCTCCTTTTAGAGCTTAGCATTTTCATAAGCTATGTTTCGAAACTTATCAAGCTCATTGAGTTGGAGGAGCCTCTTTTCACCAGCAACCTTGGCATCAAAGTTCAAGAACTTTGTCGTCCAGTAGGCTTTATGCTCCAACTCCACAGGCAAGTGACAGGCCTTGCCATAGACCAACTGGTATGGAGACATCCGGACATGTCGATAGGACTCTTGAAAGCTGTCCAGTAAGCCTAGAGAGCATTATCAATCTTCCTAACCTAGTCCTTCCTTGAAGCACTAACGGTCTTTTCTAGAATTCGTTTGAGCTCTCGATTTAAAACCTCCACCTATCCAGTTGTCTGAGGGTGATAAGAGGTGGCTACCTTGTGTCGAACTCCATACTTCTGAAGAAGGGAATCTAGCTATTTATTACAGAAGTTGTGTCTCCCGTCACTGATCAACATCTTCGGGATACCAAACCTGTTGAAAATGTACCTCTAAAGGAAGCTCATCACAACTCTGGCATCATTGGTGGGTAAAGCTGTAGCCTCTACCCACTTGGACACATAGTCCACGGCTACTGATATGTAGTTGTTTGAGTATGAGGGAGGAAAAGGTCCAATGAAATCAATTCCCCACATGTCAAACAACTCAATCTCCAGTATAGCTTGTTATGGCATTTCATTGTGCTTAGGAAAATTCTCAGCTCTCTGGCACTGGTCACAATTCCTTACAAATTTTCTGGCATCATTAAATAAGATAAGCTAATAGAAACTGCACTGGAGGACTTTTGCTGCAGTCTTCTCTCAATCAAAATGGCCACCACACTCAGACCCATGACCGTGCCAAAGCACGACCCTTGTTTCTTCTTCCAGAATATACCTATGGATGAGTCCATATGAGCATCTCTTAAACAAATAAGGTTCCTCACACAAGAATTTCTTGGCATCATGAAGCAACTTTTTTGACTTATTACTTGGTGAAGACTGTGGGAATGATCCTGCTAGCCATATACTTTGTAATATCTGTAAATCATGGGGTTCCAAATATAGCAAAGAGCTTTTCATCAGGAAAGGCTTCATTCACTGGGGTAGGATTAACTGTAGTTTCTTCAGGCTCAATCCTGGAGAGGTAGTCGGCTACTTGATTCTCTGTACCTCTCCTGTCTCTAATCTCAACATTAAATTCCTAAAGAAGGAGTACCCACCTGTTTAACCTGGGCTTAGCATCCTGTTTGATCAAAAGATACTTCAAAGCAGCATAATCAGTGTATACAATAACTTTTGAACCAATAAGATAGGACCTTAACTTATCAAAAGCATATACCACAGCTAATAGTTTCTTTTCTATGGTTGTGTAATTCTTTTGTGCATCATTTAAGACGCGACTTGTGTAATAGATGACATGAAAAAGTTTATCTTGCCTTTGCCCCAAAACAGCTCCAATGGCATGATCACTGGCATCACACATCAACTCAAATGGCAAGTCCCAGTTGGAAGGAGCTATGATAGGTGCAGAGACAAGCTTTGCTTTCAGAGTTTCAAAAGCAAGCAGATAATCATCATCAAAATAAAAAGGTGCATCCGCAACAAAAAGGTTGCTAAGAGGTTTAGCTATTTTTGAAAAATATTTTATGAACCTCCTATAAAAGACATGATCTTGAGAGATGGTATATTTGGTGTACATGTGGCTAACATTGTACCTCCTTATCACCCAACAATACTGTCTTTGTATAAGACTAACTTTGATAAGCCAATCACAGCTTGTTCCGTATTATACACATTTGGCATAGAATGTCGTCGATTTTGATTCAAACACCCTGTAATCGACGCCTCTTTAAATGGTATACTCTTTAATTGCTACAATCACAACCTCTCTAAAGTTAAACTCCATTCCAATAATGAATTCACCATCTGCGACGATGGTGGGGGGCTACACCAATAATAAAACAAAATAAACCTAAATATTTTTATTATTAATAATAATAACAAAATTTACATGCATTGACATACTCAGGAAATTTTGATACTTGTATGACATCAGTATTCAAAGAATGCATGAAAGATGGATCTCCAGATAGATGCTGGCCTGTTAGTGTGTTTGCAACATCTGTTACATCTCCCTTGACCATTACATCATCTTCCACTATATTTTCAATTGGACCAAATTGATAATTGCCTTCAAATTCTTTATAGCTTTCAGTATTATAACACGTCCAATCCACGTTGGACTCCGAAAAATCAACATCAACAATTTGCTTGAACTTAAACATATAACTCGATAAGTGAGACTTGTGCTCTAATTTGATGGTAGGTCGAAAACATTCCTTGCATACTTGTTACATTGGCCACATGCATCATTCGAAATTGAATAAAATTACCAAATACTAACACAGGTTGCCCATATAAAATATTTGTCACTCTTCAATACATGATGATCTACACATTACAAGAAAAACACCGAGTACCGTCGGATTTACCATCGGTGTAACATCCTTACTATCAGAATGTTACACTTCCGGCGACGGCACTCTGATAGCAAGGATATTACGACGACTTCTATATACTTAATAATAAAATAGGAGCCTTTAACTCAAATCTATATCGTTGTTTCCTTTGAAAATCGAAAGTTCTTTTTCATCGAAAGTTCAAACACAATCAAGAGACATTACAGCAAGTATGGAAATTAGCATTTACATACAAATATTCACATAGGCAAACTAAGTACAATATGCACACCCAAACAATGTCACATAGATACAAATGATGCATACCTACCCTATGGTCAATGAACTCATCTGTCGGTTATAAGGCAAAACCTAACATATTCGGTAGGGAACCCTTGATAGTCCCTCAGTGCGCACATCCCAAAGAGGTATTCATAACCACCTTCTCTTGGGGAAATCATCCGGACAGGTCTAAGTGTTTGGCCACATCTTGCGACGGAAGGTCAACAATGTATCAAAACTTAACCTGGAGCAGGTGCACAACCCTTGTATATACCGAGGGAGTTCCAATCTCAACCCGAAGCAAGTAGGGTGAACCACAACCCTTGCATCTACCTAGGGAGTTCCAAAAACCAAATCTCTCTCATAAAACTTATTTTCACCAAATCAAAAGTCCCAAATTAACTTCAAAACCTTTTCTCTTTTAAAAACTCATTTTCAAGTAACCAAAAGTCACTTTTTAGCCAAAAACTTAGTGCATTCAAAAATAAACTATTTCCAAGTTCATCCTCTTGAAAAGCAAGTTAAATCCCAATCCCCGCATAACCATAAAAATTCAATTGCTTTTGAAAACCACTAAAAATTTTTCAAAGCTTTTCCTTAAAGACCCAAAAAATCATCCTAATTGTAAATCAAAATCTTAACTGAAACAACATAACCATTTATTCTATAACAATCACTTTAAAGTTCGTCAAAACATCCCAAATCACACTTTTTTCTTTAGATAAATCAAAATCAAATAAAATAATACTTCAATCCAATTAACCAAAATAAAACATCCAAATTCTCATAACAATTTTGGCAGCACCTCCTCTAAATTTTAGACTTTGCCACCCTTCTCGGGTCCATCCAAATCATTTCTCATACTCTTCTCAACCATTTTCAAAATCATGCCAATTTTAATATCAAATCATTTCAAATATCAAGCCAATTCCAATATCAATTCACTTCCAATAAATTAAGAAAACTAATTCAACAAAGTCCACTAACAAACCAGAATACCCAGCCTTCTCAATTAGTCAATAAATCAACCAGGCAAATAATTGCACTCATCCAGAGCAACTTAGTTCAATTCATAAGACTCACACAGTTCCAAAAATATATTTTTTACATCAATATCTATGTATAACAACTCCGTAATATAAAATATGTTTTAAAAAAACCTACCTCAAATAGTCGAAACTCGAAAGCTATAAAACGCAACAAAACTTATTTTTCTCCTGGCCCCAACAGCGGCAGTTGTGATCACAGCTCCATAACGCTTCTGTAACAACAACAACTCCAAATGCGACATACAAAAACTGAAACTCAACCCTATTGCAATAATGCCGCAGAAACCTCAGCAACATATAATGGAACAGCGACTAAAAGGGTTTTTGGAGTAGAGACACTTACTGCACTAAAAAGGAACCAAGAACATAACAACCGTAGCTCAAGCGGCTGACTCCAGTGAGCTCCAGCAGTGGTGGCTTGAACCACAGTGACCTACACAATGGCGACGACATCAGATTCAATGAATGGCAGTAGCAACGGAAGCTCCGCAACAGCTCTTTCCTACGCGTCATCCCTCTCTCTGCGAACCTCCACTGAAGGCAATGATGAAGACCACAATGGCGATGATGACCAGCGAGACGATGGAGACCCTTCAGTGGCGGTGACGGCGCATGGAAGCACAAACTCTTTCTCCCTCATTGCGTCTCTCACTGTCGCACACACACACACACACTCTCTCTCTCTCTCGTGGCTCCATGGACAGGATGTCGAGGTGAAGTAGCTCGACAGCAAGCTCCAAGATAGCGTCAGTGATGGCGGGACAACCCCCTTCCTCTATTCTCTTCTTCTTCCTTGCTCGTCTCTCTCTTTCTTCAGCGTGTGTGTGTGTGTGTGTGTGTGTGTGTGTGTGAAAGAAAAAGGGGGTGGCGACTGGAAATGGGTGGGGTGAGGGAGTGTTAGGGTTTGGGAGAGCGTATGTAGATTAGGGTTTGTGTTGGGGATTCTGGGGTTTGTTAAGATAAGAATTTTAAGATAAATAAAATGGTAGGGTAATAATTTAAAACTAATTTAAATATAAAAATAATTATTTTTGAAATATCATTTTATTCTCAACGTGCAATTTTTTTTCAAATAAATACTAATTCAATGAAAATTAGAGATAATTAAATCAATTCTCTTTTATTTATAAAATAAGGTTCAAAAGCTTAATGTTCAAATTTGAGCATATGAAATTCTTATCATTTTTTAAATTATTAAAGCTCTAAATTATAAATAAGAAATTGCCCAACTTATATATAAAAATCTCTGCAAAAATAAGAAATCATAATTAACTTATTATTTAATTTTCAAAAAATCTGGGGTCTTATAGTCGGATTTAGTGACGGCCAGTACTGGCAGAATTAGCGGCAGTTTTTGCGTCGGGCATGAGCAAAATTTCGTTCCCAGAATTGATTACCGTTGGTTTCTTTTTTTTCACCACTAAATCTGACAAATAATTAATGGCGCAAAATCTTATTTCAATAGTGCCAATTTTATCAACGGATTTTTGTCGGTTTATTCCGATCATATTAAGGTTTAGTAAAATGTTGTGTTTAGAGACTTTACCAATGAAAATTTTTGCCGGTAAATTCGACTGTAAAATTAGGGTAAAATTCAAACGTGAAACCCTTAAATTCCTCATGTTATTCCAAAAGGAATAACAACATCATATGAATTTTCACATACAAAACTCACACCTTCTGATGTTTGTGAAAAGATTTGATCATTATAATATATTTTCAAACTAAAACTTTCCTCCATTTTTATTCTCTTACTCTCTCAACAAAATAAAACACACTCACACGCAACAAATTTGTTCTTCCTTTTATAATACTCGAGGTATATTTTTTTTAATCTGAAAAATACAGTATGCCCCCTGTGTAATGTCAATCCACTCCCTGCATCTTGGCAATACACTCTTCTTGTATTGTCAACACGCCCCCTTATATTGTGTGTTAAATATTAAACTAATACAATTCATCCCCTTGTATGTTTTTTTACAATTTTTAAAAATGCAATACGCCCTCTTGTATTGTATTTTTTATTTTTTAAAAAAATCCAGCTGAAGCAATTTGTTTCCTGTGGATTGTTAGCCCCCAGAAAGATGCAAAACACCACCACATCTAATAATGAAGCATTACACTAAACCCTAACTAAAATTCAAAAAATTGAGCCGCATCCTGCATTGCAAAAGAAAAAGGAAAAAGGAAGAAGCTAAAGAAAAGGGAAAAAAAAGAAAGAAAAAAAGAAGAAAGAAAAAAAAGGAACAGCTTTGAGCTTTTGAGAGAAGCATGTGATTTTGTGTACTACCATGGTTATTTGCCTTATCTCCAACAGTAAAACATAAATATGGATAATCTCAAGGTTCTGAAAATCGAATCGGTCATCAAACTGCTCTGACTACTGGTTTATTGGTTCATAGGACCGAAAAAACCGTTTATAATAAAATAGCAAATAAAATATAAATAAACACATTAAAACATAATTATAGTCTAATATGAACCTTAAAATATCATCCAAATTAAAAGTACTACATAAACCATCCTCTCTCTGGTTTACTTTGCCCTTCACAGAAGCATTGTGACGAATACTAGAAGTAGATGTTTACAAATATCATGGAATCCAGAGCCATTTCCCAGGGGAAATATAGATCCACCATAAAGAAGCAAAAGGAGTTTAGTAGGTATATATGTTGGTTGAATCGATGGATCAACTGTAGCCGTCCAGAAATCCGACCCTCAATTCCGGTCGGGCACAAAATTTACATTGGTTGTGTTGTGCGGCAAAATACATGGCAAATTACACATAAGATAGAACCCTCTCTGTTAAGTGTTAACTTATCAACCAGAATACTGTGCCCTCGGCTTAACATCATGTTCCTACAAAATGGGGAAGTTGCAACCCTAGTTGCCGCTTTATGTGGCTAGGGATCAACTTGTTAACAAGCTCTGGAGGTACTGTGGATAACTGTAAATAGTAATAACAAACAACACAACAAGTAAAAGTCACTACTAGTTAAGATACCAAAGTAACTATAGCTATCAGATCATGTAGATAAATAGTTAACATGATTTCTCCTCTGAGGATACCCTTGGTACAAGCAATTTGATGGATTAAAAACTGGTGTTTCTTTCTCAAGACTATATTTATATTCATAGTTGTTTAGATAGAATGTTTATATTGATGGTTGATCAGAAAAGTGCATCAGACTATTCAAAACTATCCAAGTTTAATAGAATTTCCAAGAATTTGAAGCTCTAGCATAGTCACCTCTTGTTTAAAGTTGAATAGTGGTGGAAATGGACAACCATTTGGCAAGCGAGCATTGGGTTCACGGAGTTCATCAAAGAATGGGTGTGCACAAGCTTCTAGTTGCAAAACAAAAAGTAGAACCATCCTCAAACTTCTAAATTATCTTTTAATTTATGCATATGTAAAATTAGCAGCCAATAACCGAACAGGTAAATCATATTTGCAGCAATTTCATTCACTGTAGTACATTGGAGACTAGTGTTCACTCAGTTCAGTAAACAAAGAAAAATCAGTTCAGTAAACAACAATTATTAAACAAAGTTCACAGTTCACTAGTACAGTTCACAGAGCTTCACAGACTTCACACTTCACAGTTCAATATCACTATAACAGTATATCAGACTTCACACTTCAGTGACTTCAGTTCACAGAGCTTCACAGATTCAAACAATTATTTAATCATACTCATTAGGGCGACAGAGACATGCAACAGTTATTCAATCAAATAATCAACAGAGCATGCAACAGAGCATGAGAGAGGGAAACAGAGACACCGATTGACCAAGACAAGGAGCAGTGGTAGAGCACTTTCGAACTGAGTGACCAACAGAGCTAGTGCCGGCAGCAGCGTGGCTGCGCGACGGAGGCTTCATCGTTCCCACTGTGGCTGCGTGATGGAAGGGAAGGAAGGTTGCGATGGCTGCTGCGAGATGGAGGGGAAGGGAGCGAGCCCTGTTGCATTGGCGGCGGCATGAGATGGTGGCTAGACGGGGGTGAGGGACAACCAGAAGCTCGATGAGATTGGGAGGAGTGATACGTAAAAATTACATTTCACGTATAACCGGCAAGTATACCGGGTCATATCAAGTAATAAAACTCACAAAGAGTGAGGTCGATCCCACGGAGATTGGTAGATTAAGCAACTTTAGTTAATGGTAAATTTAGTCAAGCAAACATAGTTTTGATTTCATGAGCATTTTGATTTTTGAACATAATTGCAAGAATGTAAATGACACAAAATGTAAAGAACTAGAATAGAGAAATAAAATGAAAGTAAATGACGGAAACTTAAAATGCAAGAAACTTAAATGACATCAAAGATAAATTGCAAGGAATTAAAGGTTGCAGAAATTTAAAGAACATAAGAGTAAATGACAAGAAATAAAGGAACAGAATGTAATAACAAGAATAGTAAATTGACAGAATGTAGAAGGGAGTTGGGCAATGGGTTTTCAAACACTAAGAACAAGAGAATAAGAATCAATGATAGAGAGGATCATTAGGGATCAGAGATGCTAGTTTTCATGAATTGATGTTAGTCAAATCTTCCTCAATCATGGGTATAGATCCATGGCAAGTGGGTGATTGAATCCCAATCTCTTGGTGATTCAATCTCTCTCAACATAACCAATTGCCACTCTCGTGATCTAATTGTTCATGAGAAGAGATGAAGCTCAAATCTAATCCAGCCACACAATTCCTATAATCTCAACCAAGGAGAGTTACATCTCACATACTAACCAAGGTATATTGATTGAAGGAATCATGAAAGGATGAACTCTAAACTGAATTATGTGGCTCATTCCTCAAATTCACCACATAATTCATGTAGATTAACCCCTCTCTCGATGGTGGTTGAATCTATGAAGAGCAAGAGTTCCCTCTTTAGATCAACCACTAGAATTGAGAAAGAGAAGATGGGTTCACCAATTCATTCCAACAAACAGAGCTCCTCCCCCTAATGAAAGTGGGGTTTAGTGAGTCATTGCTCCAATTTCAACAACAATTGCCATAAATCAAAATTAAACTAAATGTAAAGGAAGAAGAAGAAGAAGAATGAAGTGCTTAAAACTTGAAGATGAAGAAGAACAATTCCAATAGAAAACCAAAGATGAGCTTTCCGGGAGAGTACCTGGAAGTTCTAACAAAAGCCAAGTAAAAGTGGTTTCAACTCTTGTTGTGGTGCCTCTTCTTTCGTAGCTTCACTTGGTTCCTCTGATGCTTCCAACTTGTTCTCTTCTTGTCCCTTGATGTTATGGACCTCTTCTTGTTTCACTTGATGGTTTGTGTCAAGTACTTCTTCAACCAAAGAGTCTACTACATCAATCCTCATGCAATTTTCTTTCTCAACAGGGTGTTGCATTGCTTTGAAGACATTTATGGTCATTTGCTCATCATGCACTCTGAAAATCATCTCTCCCTTTTCCACATCAATGATTGTTCTAGCTGTAGCCAAAAAGGGTCTACCAAGAATGACTGAATTGTTTCCCTCTTCATCCATGTCTAGGACCACAAAATCAGCTGGGAATATGAAGTTTCCCACCTTCACCAAGAGGTTCTCAACTACTCCATTTGGTACTTTGATGGATCTGTCAGCAAGTTGAAGTGACATCCTTGTGGGTTTAAGCTCTTCAATCATCATTTTCTTCATCATGGTAAGGGGTATTAGGTTAATGCTTGCTCCCAGGTCACAAAGTGATTTGTCAACGGCCATGCTCCCAATCGTGCAAGGTATGAGGAAGCTGCCAGGGTCTTTGAGTTTTGGAGGTAGCCCTTGTTGAATGATGGCACTACACTCTTGATTGAGAATCACCGTTTCTTTTTCTTGCCAACTTCTCTTCTTGGTGATCAATTCCTTAAGAAACTTTGCATATAATGGCATCTGTTCCAGAGCTTCTGCTAATGGGATGTTGATTTCAAGTTTCTTGAAGATTTCTAAGAACCTTGGGAATTGTTGGTCTTTTGCTCCTTTGTGTATCCTAGTTGGGTATGGAAGCTTGGGTACATAAGCTTTCACTCCTTCATTTTTGTTTTCTTTTTGTGGATTCATACTCTCCTTGCCATCACGGTTGCCTCCTTGACTTGGTGGATTGCCTTGTGGCTTGACAACCTCCTTGCCTTTGTTAGATGTTGAAGCCTTTTCTTCATCTTGCCTCTCCACTGTGTCTTGCTCTTTGGATTTTGTTGCTTCTTTATTTGAACTTTCACCAACTACCTTGCCACTCCTTAACTGCAGAGCCTTACATTCTTCTCTTGGGTTGGGTATTGTGTCACTTGGGAGGACATTGGTTGGTCGCTCAGCTTGTTTGGCTAATTGTCCCACTTGTCTCTCAATATTCTTCATGATGACCTCATGTTCCTTGTGTCCCTTAGCTAAGGCTTGAGTGGTTTGAGCAAGTGCTTGCAAGGTTGCTTCAAGACTTGCAATTCTAGTCTCATGATGGTCAATTGGGGGTATGATTGGGGGTGATTGTTGTTGGAAGTTGTTGGGTGGATTAATGTGGTAATTATGTGTGTTGGATGTTGGTGCAGGGAAGTTATTTTGGTGAGTTTGTGAGTTATTGTGAGGGTGTATGTGTTTTGTGTTTTTCTATATTGGTTAGTGTTGGTGGCATGGTGATTTTGGTTATTTGTGTTACGGTTGTGGTTGTGGTTGTTGTTCTTTTGCCAATGGTTTTCACCCCACTTTAGATTGGGATGATTCTTCCAAGATGGGTTGTATGTATCACCATGAAATTCATCCTGAGAATTTGAAGTATTCTGCATGTATTGAACTTGTTCTTGTGGTTGTTCAACATTGGTCCCTTCACCTTGGTTCCATTCAAGCAAAGATTGATTTGTTGTGTTCACTGCTGCAAGTTGCATACCATCCATTCTCTTTGTTATCATCTCCATTTGTTGTTGGATTTGTTGGTGCATTAACTTGTTTTGTGCCAAGATAGCATCAACACCTTCAAGCTCCATTACACCTTTCTTTGGGGTCGGATTGTGCTGCCTTTCTGATGAGTAATAATATTGATTGTTTGCCACAATCTCAATGAGGTTTTGAGCCTCCTCGGCAGTTTTTATCATGTTGAGTGATCCTCCTGATGAGTAGTCTAGTCCCTTCCTTGCTTCTAAGCTTAAGCCTTCATAGAAGTTTTGGAGCTTAACCCAATCACTAAACATGTCGGGGGGACATCTTCTCATTAGTGCCTTATATCTTTCCCAGGCTTCATACAACGACTCCCCTTCCATTTGCCTGAAAGTTTGAACCTCTGTCTTCAACTTGATGATCTTTTGAGGTGGGTAGAACTTTGCTAAAAATTTGCTCATCACTTCATTCCAATCATTGAGGCTTTCCTTGGGGAATGATTCTAGCCATTGAGTGGCCTTGTCCCTCAAAGAGAATGGGAATAGCAACAACTTGTAGACATCTGGATGCACTCCATTTGTCTTCACTGTATTGCATATCCTCAGAAAAACAGATAGATGTTGATTTGGGTCTTCAAGAGGTCCCCCTCCATAAGAGCAATTGTTCTGTACCAAAGTGATGAGCTGAGGTTTTAACTCAAAGTTATTGGCCTGAACATTTGGTGTAGCAATACTGCTCCCACAATGTCTTGGATCAGGGATGGTGTAAGAAGAAAGCACCCTTCTAGGTGGTCTATCATTGTTGTTGACCCCTCCAGGAGGATTTTGTATCTCATCCTCCATGACTTGATCTTCTCCCTCTGATTCCTCTGACTCTTCTTCACCAACTATGAACTTTCCTCTTTCTGCTCTCCTTATCCTTCGGAGGGTTCTCTCGTCCTCAATATTACGTCTACTAGCTCCTGACATACACAAACAAAACCAAAATCACAAGTGAGACACTCTAGAACTAGAGTGAAATTGGGGTTAGTGAAGCAAAATATCAAACAGTTAGTGGGCTTAACAAAAACACAAAAAAATTGCTTAATCTAAACCACCTTTCACTTAATCATTGTCAATCTTTCCAATCCCCGGCAACGGCGCCAAAAACTTGATACGTAAAAATTACATTTCACGTATAACCGGCAAGTATACCGGGTCATATCAAGTAATAAAACTCACAAAGAGTGAGGTCGATCCCACGGAGATTGGTAGATTAAGCAACTTTAGTTAATGGTAAATTTAGTCAAGCAAACATAGTTTTGATTTCATGAGCATTTTGATTTTTGAACATAATTGCAAGAATGTAAATGACACAAAATGTAAAGAACTAGAATAGAGAAATAAAATGAAAGTAAATGACGGAAACTTAAAATGCAAGAAACTTAAATGACATCAAAGATAAATTGCAAGGAATTAAAGGTTGCAGAAATTTAAAGAACATAAGAGTAAATGACAAGAAATAAAGGAACAGAATGTAATAACAAGAATAGTAAATTGACAGAATGTAGAAGGGAGTTGGGCAATGGGTTTTCAAACACTAAGAACAAGAGAAATAAGAATCAATGATAGAGAGGATCATTAGGGATCAGAGATGCTAGTTTTCATGAATTGATGTTAGTCAAATCTTCCTCAATCATGGGTATAGATCCATGGCAAGTGGGTGATTGAATCCCAATCTCTTGGTGATTCAATCTCTCTCAACATAACCAATTGCCACTCTCGTGATCTAATTGTTCATGAGAAGAGATGAAGCTCAAATCTAATCCAGCCACACAATTCCTATAATCTCAACCAAGGAGAGTTACATCTCACATACTAACCAAGGTATATTGATTGAAGGAATCATGAAAGGATGAACTCTAAACTGAATTATGTGGCTCATTCCTCAAATTCACCACATAATTCATGTAGATTAACCCCTCTCTCGATGGTGGTTGAATCTATGAAGAGCAAGAGTTCCCTCTTTAGATCAACCACTAGAATTGAGAAAGAGAAGATGGGTTCACCAATTCATTCCAACAAACAGAGCTCCTCCCCCTAATGAAAGTGGGGTTTAGTGAGTCATTGCTCCAATTTCAACAACAATTGCCATAAATCAAAATTAAACTAAATGTAAAGGAAGAAGAAGAAGAAGAATGAAGTGCTTAAAACTTGAAGATGAAGAAGAACAATTCCAATAGAAAACCAAAGATGAGCTTTCCGGGAGAGTACCCGGAAGTTCTAACAAAAGCCAAGTAAAAGTGCTAAAAGTGAAATAAAAATTCTAAGTGTTAAAAAGTATTCCCAAAAGTCCTCCACAAGTACAAACTCAATCTCTTCTATTTATACTACTCCTAAAGCTCTTTCAAATATCTTGAATTGGGTTAACAATATGGGCTTCCTCTTTGTTGAATTCTTGGCTCAATTGGAAGAAGTGTTGCTAGACTTGGAAAGGAAGAGTTCATCATGCTTCTGGCCCATTGGCTTGGCATTTTTGTCAATAACGCAGGCCTTAATGCACGTTGGCAACGTGCATCATCATTTCCTGGAAGTGAGTTTGAGACTTGGGCGTTGCTAGCCCAAGTTGTTGCTAACAACTTGCTTCTCCTCTTCTTGGCTCTACTTTCATGCTAAATGTAGCTCAGAATTTGAGTGTCAACCTTCTACTTCAATATGGACTACTATACATCATTGGAAAGCTCTTGATGTCTATTTTCTAATGCCACTGGAATCACCTCAATTGGACTTTCCTAGCTCAAGTTATGGTTCCTCAAAGAAGGTAAGGTTAAGCTGCCAAGTTGTTGCCAAAAACGCACCTTCACTCCCAAGTTGGCAACGTGCCCGTGCCTTAACCTCCCAAGTCAGGGACTTGGGGCTGGCGTTGTTGCAAAACACGCACCCTTATATGCACGTTGGCAACGTGCTCGTGCCACACTCCAAGGCTAATCTCTAGCCTTCTTGAATTTCACTTCATGTTCTTGTTTTTAGGGCCTAAAGATGACTCTGGTTTGGCTTCAATTTTGTGCTCCACCATAGACTATTATATATGGTTGGAAAGCTCTGAATGTCAGCTTTCCAATGCAACTAGAAGCACTCGATTTGGATCTCTGTAGCTCAAGATATCTTCCATTGAAGTGGACATGGTCAGGCTGCCTTGTTGGAGTTGTTGTGGATAACGCCCCTACATTCCAAGTTAGCAACGCCAACTTCTTGCCCAGCTTGCATCATTCTTGCTTCCATGCTTCCTTGTTTCATCACCTATCATCAACAAGGGAAATAGCTTCAAAGTCTTGCCAATTCATGCAATAAATTTCATGAGATTCATTCATACTCATTCATATATGCATTCCTTAAATCATTTGCATGAACTTGGCTAGAATCAACATATTCCTTGGTATTCTCATGCATGGAAACAAAACTCATAAAAGGACTTGTTTATTTAGAGAAAATAAGTGAAATTAAGCTAAAACTAACTAAACTAACTAACTAATAAAGCAAATATGCACTTGCATCACAACACCAAACTTAAAGTGTTGCTTGTCCTCAAGCAAAATATAAAGGACTTTGTCACAAGAAATTAAGATATAAGACTTGAATGTTTTTCCAGAGAAGAATTTTTCATTGAACATGTCATCCTCATTTGTGTGATCATTAATTTATTGTAATTGAACACAACTATTCAACTTTTTCAATTAAAATGCTTGCTTCAATACTAAATTGGTTAACTTCACTAGACTTCTTTTATACCTTAGCACATGACCCTTGAACCATTCTTTCCTTGATGCTCCTCTTCTTTTTTTTCTTTTTTTTTTTTATTTCAAATGAGCTCGAAATCTTGTCTTAAGGCGGCTCTTTAGCATAAGCTTTCAATCAACAATCCCAAACCAGTTGGTTCAAGTTGTTAAGTGTTGAGACACTCTTAAAGATTTACTAACTCAAGCCTCTTTCCTTAACACATTCAGTCACAGGCATATAACATTGCAATTTTGTTTGGATAGTGGTGTCCAGCACCTCTTTGGGTTGCTAAATGTTCTGTTATAGAGCTACTCTTGATTGTGGGTTTTCAATCGATAATCCCGAGTTAGTTAACTCAAGTTACCGGGTGATGAAGCACCCCTCGGATTTACTAGCCCAAGTATGTCTCTTAACATCAATCACCACAGACACATATCCAAATTTTGTCATTGATGCCTAGCCTTTCATTCTTTGTATTCTATTTCTTTATTGTCAAGGTTATTTGTGTTTTTACTGATAAAGTCTTTGTGATCCTTAACCAAACTAGTCCTGTATAAGCAAGCATTCTTTTGAGTTTCTTGAACATTGCTTCTTTCACAATAAATATACTAGCACTTTGCTTATGGGACAACATGATTCTTTTTAAGCTAGAATTCTCTCTGTTCTTGCATCAAACTACATCTTTTATTCCAATGACAAGTAAAAGTACTAAAGACAAGCAACCATTCCAAATCTGTGAGTGGTGATGCATGGAATGGGCAACATAAAAGACAATGCTTCAAAAAGAAAATGCATGGAATGGAAAATGCATCCTAGAAGGTATACCATATTTCAGACATACATCTTCTTTATTTGATAAAACATAAAGAAACATAAAGAAAAACAAAGGAACTTCACCACCTTTAGTCTTCATGTCCCTTTTCCTTTGCTTGATTCTCCTTGCTTTCCTTTGCCCTTTGGATCTTGTTTCTTTTTACTTCTTAACTCTCCTTGTTGCTTTGTTGTTGAATCCCCTTTGGATCTTCTTTCTTTTACTTCTCGACTCTCCTTGTTGCTTTGTTGCTGAATCCCTTTTTGGATCTTCTTTTTGCCAAATTCCTGAGCTTATCATCGTCTCCTGTAGCCTCTGTTGATTGAATCTTACCCTTGCAAGTTCCTGCTCTTCAAATATCTTGCGAGCTTCATTAAAGGTTTTAATTTGTGGGTTGAGTAATGGGGGTGTGGAACAGAGGTAACTGAGCTTTTCTTGGGTGCATATATCATAGTCAAGTCTGTCCTTGTGCCTGGCTTCCCTGAACATCCTGCTTTCATTGAAATCTTTGTGAAATGCATCATGTCTAGCATCCAACCTATGGAGAAGCTCCCTTTGCTGAGCTTGCTCTATCCTTAATTGAGCTTGTTATTGTATTACCTTCTCCATGGCTCTTTCATGTTCCATAGTTGAATTGTTGATGGCTTCCTGCATCTTGGCATATTGTTCTTGTTGTAACTCCATCATGTGTGCTTGGTACTCATTTTGTTAGTTCATCCATTGAACTTGAACCCCTCTTTGTTGATCCATCAATTGCCAAAGGTCCCTTTGTTGTTGTGCTTGTTCCTGTTGGCTTCTTTGAATTTGTGAATATTGCCCAGAAATCCCTTCCAAGGCAGCTTGGAGTTGGTTCATGTTTAAAGTGTGGGGTTCTTCCATTTCTTGAGGCTCCTCCTCTTGTCTTACTTCTTTCCTTTTCTTCCTTCTTGCTAAAGGTTGCCTTTCCAATTGGGTTGTGGTGATGAACTCCAACCTTTCTTTGGTAAGAGGTTTCCCAACAAAGACCACATCAGTTTCTTCAAATTCTTCCAGAGGCACTCCAGCTTCTTCACATAGGCGCAGAATAGTACTGGGATATCCTAGCCAGCTGTCCTGCTTGACCTTTTGAGCTATGTCAATGATGTTCTTGGCTATAATGTCTCCAACATTGATTTCCCCTCCTTTCATTATGCAATGGATCATTATTGCTCTATTCACCGTTACCTCAGAATTATTTGAAGTAGAGATCAATGACCTCCTCACTATGTCATGCCATCCTTTTGCTTGAGGTATGAGATCACCTCTCCGAAGTTTGAGTGGTTGTCCATGTGAATCCAACACCCAATCCGTGCCTATTCTGCATAAGTCACTCACCACATCCACATATCTTGGGTCATTTTCAACCCTTTCTTCATAGCTAGGTCGTTTGAACTGTTTTGCCTTGACCTTTAGCACCCTGTTGATGGTGTCCGGGCTAAAATCAACAGTCACACCTCTTACATAACTCATGTAAGGTTCTTCATCATCATATTCTCTTATCACATTAGTGTAGAACTCATGGATGAGAAGCATGCTTACTTCTTGAGGTTGGTCACAGAGAAGCTCCCATCCCCTTTTTCTGATTATTTTTTGTATTTCAGGATATTCATCTTTTTTAAGCTTGAATGGTAGCTCTGGAACAACATCTTTGCTTGACATCCAACTAAAGATCCGCTCATTGTGTTTGGATTTGAATCTTCTTTCATCAAATTCATCTTCTCTCCTATCCCTTGATGATGAGGCCATTGAGATTCACTTGCAAGGTTGAATCTTCCACACCAAACTTAGATCAATGCTTGTCCTCAAGCATAAAGAAAATAGTTGTGAATGAGAGATATAAGATGAGCACGGTGACTTAGAGAAGATAGAAGATGATGGTGAAGGAGGTTGAGTGTTTCGGCTATGTGAGAGATGTAATGCTTCAAGAGTTTTGTTGGGTAAAGATTAAGCTTAAGGCAAGAATATATGAAACATGGAGTGGGTTTGAGGTTGAGTATGGGTTCGGGTAATGAAATGAGGTTATGGGGGTAGAAGAATGAGTGATGAAGAATGAGGTTTGATGAATGTGGTTGAAGTATTTAAAGTGAACTTTGGTGAGGATGCATGGTTCTAGTGGCATTTAAGGCTCGGTCATGGCATGGGGAGCATGCTTCCTTGTGCCCAATGCATGTTGAGTTCACTTCTTTCCAATGCACAAAGTTTAAGACTCATGTGACTTCCCATCCTTGTGTATCCGTGACCTCATTCACCATGATTCTCCATCATTTCTTTCTTTCTTTCATTATATGCTTCCAAGATTCCCCATCACTTCTTTCTTTCTTTCCTGCAACAAAATTCCAAAAGCTTAAGATTCTTAAAGTGACATTAATAGCTAAAAACTTATGATGATATTCCTATGCAAAATTGACTAAACTAAAAATTAAAATTTATGAATTGATTCCCTAATCTATTTTTTCTAGCATTATTAATGTAAGTAAAGACACCAAACTTAGTTTGTGACTTAGTATTTTACCTACATTATATGCTATTTCACGTTTTTTTCTTTTTTTTTTTTTTTTTTTTTTTTGAATAAAATAGATGACTATCTTTCCATAGTCTAGCATTTTCGTGTATGTATGGACACCAAACTTAGTTTGTGGCTAAGTGTTGTAGAACACACTTTTGCCATTACTTCAAGATTGGCCACACCAAACTTAGTGCCTTGCATACACCATGTACTAGTCTACTTAATCATTATTGGTTACTAAAGTATGAAAATAAAAGACTCCCTGTGCATGGGTTGCCTCCCATGAAGCGCTTGTTTATTGTCCTTAGCTTGACAATGCAGCTTCTTTGCTCATGTTAAGAGTTGCACACTCTCTTCCTTGCTCCAAGGGCCACCAAAATAGTGTTTCACCCTGTGTCCATTAGCTGTGAAGGTTTGTTTTGAGGCTTCATCAAGTAATTCGACATAGCCATGAGGTGATACTTTGGTGATGGTATATGGACCAGTCCATCTAGACCTCAGCTTCCCAGGGAAAAACTTCAATCTTGAATTGAATAACAACACCTTTTGGCCTGGTTCGAATGTTCTTTGAGAGATCCTCTTATCATGCCATCTCTTTGCTCTCTCTTTGTATATTCTGGCATTGTCATATGCCTCCAATCTGAACTCCTCAAGCTCATTGAGTTGTAGTAACCTCTTTTCTCCTGCTGCTTGAGCATCTAAATTCAGAAGTTTGGTGGCCCAAAAGGCCTTATGTTCAAGCTCCACAGGGAGGTGGCATGCCTTCCCATACACCAGCTGAAATGGAGATTTTCCTATGGGTGTCTTGAAGGCTGTCCTATATGCCCAAAGTGCATCATCCAGCTTCCTAACCCAATCCTTTCTTGTTGTTCCCACAGTTTTCTCCAAGATCCTTTTTAGTTCTCTGTTGGCAAGTTCAGCTTGCCCATTGGTTTGTGGGTGATATGGGGTAGCTACTTTGTGTGTAACACCATATTTGTGGAGTAGAGAGTTTAGTTGCTTGTTGCAGAAGTGGCTTCCCCCATCACTTATGAGTCCTTTGGGCACTCCAAATCTAGTGAAGATGTTCTTCTTGAGGAATTGCAAGACCACGTTGGTATCACATGTGGTGGTGGCTATGGCTTCTACCCATTTGGAGACATATTCTACTGCTACCAAAATGTATTTGAATGTGTAAGATGGAGGGAAGGGTCCCATGAAATCTATTCCCCACAGATCAAAGAGTTCCACTTCCAAAATGAACTTCTGAGGCATCTCATTTTTCTTTGATAAACCCCCTGCTCTTTGACATTCATTGCATTGGCTCACAAACTCCCTAGCATCCTTGAAGATTGAAGGCCAATAGAAACCACTTTGAAGGACCTTTGCAGCAGTTCTTTCAGCCCCAAAATGACCACCATAGCTAGAGTTGTGACAATGCCATAGTATGTCCTTCATCTCACCTTCTGACACACATCTTCTTATCATTCCATCTGGGCATCTTTTGAACAAGAATGGTTCATCCCAGAAGAAGAACTTAGCCTCATGTAGCAGCTTCTTGACTTGTTGTTTTGTGTACTCTTGTGGAATGATTCTCCCCGCCTTGTAGTTGGCCATGTCTGCAAACCAAGGGACATGTTGAATGTGCAAGAGATGTTCATCTGGAAATTCTTCATTGATTGATGGAAAGTTGTCTTGACATGCATCTTGTGGTACCCTTGATAAGTGATCAGCAACTTGATTTTCATTGCCCTTTCTATCTTTGATCTCAATGTCAAACTCTTGTAGGAGTAGCACCCATCTGATTAGCCTTGGTTTTGCATCCTGTTTTGACATAAGATACTTAAGAGCAGCATGGTCAGTATACACTAAGACTTTAGATCCAATCAAGTATTGTCTAAACTTATCAAAAGCATATACCACAGCTAGTAGCTCTTTCTCTGTTGTGGTGTAGTTTCTTTGAGCTTCATTCAATACCTTACTTGCATAGTAGATAACATGAAGCTTCTTTTCCTTCCTCTGCCCCAACACAGCACCAATTGCAAGGTTGCTTGCATCACACATGAGTTCAAAAGGTAGTCCCCAACTTGGGGGTGTGATGATTGGTGCTGTGGTGAGCTTAGCCTTTAGAGTTTCAAAAGCATGTTTGCATTCATCATCAAAGATAAAAGGATTGTCTACCACCAGCAAATTGCTTAGTGGCTTTGCTATTTTGGAAAAATCTTTAATGAATCTCCTATAAAATCCAGCATGCCCTAAGAAACTTCTAACAGCTTTCACACTAGTTGGCAAAGGAAGTTTTTCTATGATTTCTACTTTTGCCTTGTCAACTTCTATACCCTTACTTGAAATTTTGTGACCAAGAACAATGCCTTCGGGTACCATGAAATGGCATTTCTCCCAATTCAAAACTAAATTGGTTTCTTGGCACCTTTTCAAGACTAAGGTAAGATGGTGCAAGCAAGTATTGAAGGAATCACCAAAAACAGAGAAATCATCCATGAATACTTCAATAAATTTTTCTACCATGTCTGAGAAGATTGATAGCATGCATCTTTGAAAGGTAGCTGGGGCATTGCAAAGTCCAAATGGCATTCTCCTATATGCAAAAACTCCAAAGGGACAAGTGAAGGAGGTCTTCTCTTGATCCATGGGGTCAACCACTATCTGGTTATATCCAGAATATCCATCAAGAAAACAGTAGTAGGCATGGCCAGCCAACCTTTCAAGCATCTGATCAATGAAAGGGAGAGGAAAGTGGTCTTTTCGTGTAGCATCATTCAGCCTTCTATAGTCTATGCACATTCTCCACCCTGTCACTGTTCGTGTTGGGATAAGCTCATTCTTCTCATTAACAATGACAGTCATCCCCCCTTTCTTGGGAACCACTTGCACTGGACTGACCCATGGGCTGTCAGATATGGGGTAGATGATCCCAGCTTTACACAACTTCAGGACTTCTTTTTGAACGACTTCCTTCATTGTAGGATTCAATCTTCTTTGGGGTTGCACCACCGGTTTGGAACCTTCCTCTAAGAGTATCTTGTGCATGCATACAGCAGGGCTTATGCCTTTCAAATCATCAATGGTCCATCCCAATGCCTCTTTGTGAGCTTTCAATACTACAAGGAGCTTTTCTTCTTCCTCTGCACTCAATGTGGAATTGATGATCACTGGGAAGCTGTCCTTCTCACCAAGGAATGCATATTTGAGATGAGGGGGTAGTGGTTTCAACTCTTGTTGTGGTGCCTCTTTTTTCGTAGCTTCACTTGGTTCCTCTGATGCTTCCAACTTGTTCTCTTCTTGTCCCTTGATGTTATGGACCTCTTCTTGTTTCACTTGATGGTTTGTGTCAAGTACTTCTTCAACCAAAGAGTCTACTACATCAATCCTCATGCAATTTTCTTTCTCAACAGGGTGTTGCATTGCTTTGAAGACATTTATGGTCATTTGCTCATCATGCACTCTGAAAATCATCTCTCCCTTTTCCACATCAATGATTGTTCTAGCTGTAGCCAAAAAGGGTCTACCAAGAATGACTGAATTGTTTCCCTCTTCATCCATGTCTAGGACCACAAAATCAGCTGGGAATATGAAGTTTCCCACCTTCACCAAGAGGTTCTCAACTACTCCATTTGGTACTTTGATGGATCTGTCAGCAAGTTGAAGTGACATCCTTGTGGGTTTAAGCTCTTCAATCATCATTTTCTTCATCATGGTAAGGGGCATTAGGTTAATGCTTGCTCCCAGGTCACAAAGTGATTTGTCAACGGCCATGCTCCCAATCGTGCAAGGTATGAGGAAGCTGCCAGGGTCTTTGAGTTTTGGAGGTAGCCCTTGTTGAATGATGGCACTACACTCTTGATTGAGAATCACCGTTTCTTTTTCTTGCCAACTTCTCTTCTTGGTGATCAATTCCTTAAGAAACTTTGCATATAATGGCATCTGTTCCAGAGCTTCTGCTAATGGGATGTTGATTTCAAGTTTCTTGAAGATTTCTAAGAACCTTGGGAATTGTTGGTCTTTTGCTCCTTTGTGTATCCTAGTTGGGTATGGAAGCTTGGGTACATAAGCTTTCACTCCTTCATTTTTGTTTTCTTTTGTGGATTCATACTCTCCTTGCCATCACGGTTGCCTCCTTGACTTGGTGGATTGCCTTGTGGCTTGACAACCTCCTTGCCTTTGTTAGATGTTGAAGCCTTTTCTTCATCTTGCCTCTCCACTGTGTCTTGCTCTTTGGGTTTTGTTGCTTCTTTATTTGAACTTTCACCAACTACCTTGCCACTCCTTAACTGCAGAGCCTTACATTCTTCTCTTGGGTTGGGTATTGTGTCACTTGGGAGGACATTGGTTGGTCGCTCAGCTTGTTTGGCTAATTGTCCCACTTGTCTCTCAATATTCTTCATGATGACCTCATGTTCCTTGTGTCCCTTAGCTAAGGCTTGAGTGGTTTGAGCAAGTGCTTGCAAGGTTGCTTCAAGACTTGCAATTCTAGTCTCATGATGGTCAATTGGGGGTATGATTGGGGGTGATTGTTGTTGGAAGTTGTTGGGTGGATTAATGTGGTAATTATGTGTGTTGGATGTTGGTGCAGGGAAGTTATTTTGGTGAGTTTGTGAGTTATTGTGAGGGTGTTGATATGTGTTTTGTGTTTTTCTATATTGGTTAGTGTTGGTGGCATGGTGATTTTGGTTATTTGTGTTACGGTTGTGGTTGTGGTTGTTGTTCTTTTGCCAATGGTTTTCACCCCACTTTAGATTGGGATGATTCTTCCAAGATGGGTTGTATGTATCACCATGAAATTCATCCTGAGAATTTGAAGTATTCTGCATGTATTGAACTTGTTCTTGTGGTTGTTCAACATTGGTCCCTTCACCTTGGTTCCATTCAAGCAAAGATTGATTTGTTGTGTTCACTGCTGCAAGTTGCATACCATCCATTCTCTTTGTTATCATCTCCATTTGTTGTTGGATTTGTTGGTGCATTAACTTGTTTTGTGCCAAGATAGCATCAACACCTTCAAGCTCCATTACACCTTTCTTTGGGGTCGGATTGTGCTGCCTTTCTGATGAGTAATAATATTGATTGTTTGCCACAATCTCAATGAGGTTTTGAGCCTCCTCGGCAGTTTTTATCATGTTGAGTGATCCTCCTGATGAGTAGTCTAGTCCCTTCCTTGCTTCTAAGCTTAAGCCTTCATAGAAGTTTTGGAGCTTAACCCAATCACTAAACATGTCGGGGGGACATCTTCTCATTAGTGCCTTATATCTTTCCCAGGCTTCATACAACGACTCCCCTTCCATTTGCCTGAAAGTTTGAACCTCTGTCTTCAACTTGATGATCTTTTGAGGTGGGTAGAACTTTGCTAAAAATTTGCTCATCACTTCATTCCAATCATTGAGGCTTTCCTTGGGGAATGATTCTAGCCATTGAGTGGCCTTGTCCCTCAAAGAGAATGGGAATAGCAACAACTTGTAGACATCTGGATGCACTCCATTTGTCTTCACTGTATTGCATATCCTCAGAAAAACAGATAGATGTTGATTTGGGTCTTCAAGAGGTCCCCCTCCATAAGAGCAATTGTTCTGTACCAAAGTGATGAGCTGAGGTTTTAACTCAAAGTTATTGGCCTGAACATTTGGTGTAGCAATACTGCTCCCACAATGTCTTGGATCAGGGATGGTGTAAGAAGAAAGCACCCTTCTAGGTGGTCTATCATTGTTGTTGACCCCTCCAGGAGGATTTTGTATCTCATCCTCCATGACTTGATCTTCTCCCTCTGATTCCTCTGACTCTTCTTCACCAACTATGAACTTTCCTCTTTCTGCTCTCCTTATCCTTCGGAGGGTTCTCTCGTCCTCAATATTACGTCTACTAGCTCCTGACATACACAAACAAAACCAAAATCACAAGTGAGACACTCTAGAACTAGAGTGAAATTGGGGTTAGTGAAGCAAAATATCAAACAGTTAGTGGGCTTAACAAAAACACAAAAAAATTGCTTAATCTAAACCACCTTTCACTTAATCATTGTCAATCTTTCCAATCCCCGGCAACGGCGCCAAAAACTTGATACGTAAAAATTACATTTCACGTATAACCGGCAAGTATACCGGGTCATATCAAGTAATAAAACTCACAAAGAGTGAGGTCGATCCCACGGAGATTGGTAGATTAAGCAACTTTAGTTAATGGTAAATTTAGTCAAGCAAACATAGTTTTGATTTCATGAGCATTTTGATTTTTGAACATAATTGCAAGAATGTAAATGACACAAAATGTAAAGAACTAGAATAGAGAAATAAAATGAAAGTAAATGACGGAAACTTAAAATGCAAGAAACTTAAATGACATCAAAGATAAATTGCAAGGAATTAAAGGTTGCAGAAATTTAAAGAACATAAGAGTAAATGACAAGAAATAAAGGAACAGAATGTAATAACAAGAATAGTAAATTGACAGAATGTAGAAGGGAGTTGGGCAATGGGTTTTCAAACACTAAGAACAAGAGAAATAAGAATCAATGATAGAGAGGATCATTAGGGATCAGAGATGCTAGTTTTCATGAATTGATGTTAGTCAAATCTTCCTCAATCATGGGTATAGATCCATGGCAAGTGGGTGATTGAATCCCAATCTCTTGGTGATTCAATCTCTCTCAACATAACCAATTGCCACTCTCGTGATCTAATTGTTCATGAGAAGAGATGAAGCTCAAATCTAATCCAGCCACACAATTCCTATAATCTCAACCAAGGAGAGTTACATCTCACATACTAACCAAGGTATATTGATTGAAGGAATCATGAAAGGATGAACTCTAAACTAAATTATGTGGCTCATTCCTCAAATTCACCACATAATTCATGTAGATTAACCCCTCTCTCGATGGTGGTTGAATCTATGAAGAGCAAGAGTTCCCTCTTTAGATCAACCACTAGAATTGAGAAAGAGAAGATGGGTTCACCAATTCATTCCAACAAACAGAGCTCCTCCCCCTAATGAAAGTGGGGTTTAGTGAGTCATTGCTCCAATTTCAACAACAATTGCCATAAATCAAAATTAAACTAAATGTAAAGGAAGAAGAAGAAGAAGAATGAAGTGCTTAAAACTTGAAGATGAAGAAGAACAATTCCAATAGAAAACCAAAGATGAGCTTTCCGGGAGAGTACCCGGAAGTTCTAACAAAAGCCAAGTAAAAGTGCTAAAAGTGAAATAAAAATTCTAAGTGTTAAAAAGTATTCCCAAAAGTCCTCCACAAGTACAAACTCAATCTCTTCTATTTATACTACTCCTAAAGCTCTTTCAAATATCTTGAATTGGGTTAACAATATGGGCTTCCTCTTTGTTGAATTCTTGGCTCAATTGGAAGAAGTGTTGCTAGACTTGGAAAGGAAGAGTTCATCATGCTTCTGGCCCATTGGCTTGGCATTTTTGTCAATAACGCAGGCCTTAATGCACGTTGGCAACGTGCATCATCATTTCCTGGAAGTGAGTTTGAGACTTGGGCGTTGCTAGCCCAAGTTGTTGCTAACAACTTGCTTCTCCTCTTCTTGGCTCTACTTTCATGCTAAATGTAGCTCAGAATTTGAGTGTCAACCTTCTACTTCAATATGGACTACTATACATCATTGGAAAGCTCTTGATGTCTATTTTCTAATGCCACTGGAATCACCTCAATTGGACTTTCCTAGCTCAAGTTATGGTTCCTCAAAGAAGGTAAGGTTAAGCTGCCAAGTTGTTGCCAAAAACGCACCTTCACTCCCAAGTTGGCAACGTGCCCGTGCCTTAACCTCCCAAGTCAGGGACTTGGGGCTGGCGTTGTTGCAAAACACGCACCCTTATATGCATGTTGGCAACGTGCTCGTGCCACACTCCAAGGCTAATCTCTAGCCTTCTTGAATTTCACTTCATGTTCTTGTTTTTAGGGCCTAAAGATGACTCTGGTTTGGCTTCAATTTTGTGCTCCACCATAGACTATTATATATGGTTGGAAAGCTCTGAATGTCAGCTTTCCAATGCAACTGGAAGCACTCGATTTGGATCTCTGTAGCTCAAGATATCTTTCATTGAAGTGGACATGGTCAGGCTGCCTTGTTGGAGTTGTTGTGGATAACGCCCCTACATTCTAAGTTAGCAACGCCAACTTCTTGCCCAGCTTGCATCATTCTTGCTTCCATGCTTCCTTGTTTCATCACCTATCATCAACAAGGGAAATAGCTTCAAAGTCTTGCCAATTCATGCAATAAATTTCATGAGATTCATTCATACTCATTCATATATGCATTCCTTAAATCATTTGCATGAACTTGGCTAGAATCAACATATTCCTTGGTATTCTCATGCATGGAAACAAAACTCATAAAAGGACTTGTTTATTTAGAGAAAATAAGTGAAATTAAGCTAAAACTAACTAAACTAACTAACTAATAAAGCAAATATGCACTTGCATCAAGGAGCCTTGTCATGTGAGAGAGGCGTTATGGACTTCTGGAAGCTGGATCTGGGCATCAGGATGGAGTTAGGGCTAATTGGCTAAGTGCAAAGCTTGAAACAGCAACGTTTGGCTATCCATTAAAAAAACCGGTCGGGTCACGATTCAGTTCGACCGACCAATTCTGGTCGGTTAACCAGTTTAACTCTAGTTTTTGAAATCTTTGATTTTGCTATTTTCCCGAGCCGTATTTCTTTACGGTTCACAGTGCAATTGATTCGACCGGCCGGTCCGAACCGATTTTCAGAACCTTGGATAATCTTGATCAAACTGTGTCAAGCAATGTACTCATGCCAGAAATGAAATATGATATTTTTATTTCACCAATTTAGAAAAAGAAAAAATAAAAGTGAATACTCAACCCAGTCCAACCCTCATAATATTTTTAAAAGACTACGAGATTTTCGAACAAAAAAATATTATTTTTGGTTTTAATATTTAACTTCGTGAAATTAATTAGTCCATCTATCAATAATTTTTTTTCAAAACATATTTATGTAACAGGATAATTACGAATATATCTTTTATTTAATTTTTATAAGTAAAAATAATTTAAATATTACTAATATTTTTTGTTTAACACAGTTAATTTAAGTAATATATTTAAAAAGGATAATAAAAAATAAAATAAAAATTAATCTATCTTGATAATTATCTTTAAAAGATAACGAAACTCCTAATAAAAAAATTGTTAATTCTAGTTAGTTCTTAATGAATAAATCAACAATTTAACTTGCTATATAAATTTATTTCATTAATACAAAAAAATATTGACAGAGAAACTAATCAGTCTCATAAAAATAAAAATTAACAATACAAAAAAAATTTTGGTTGAAAATCTCGTTGTTTCTCAAATTGAGCGTTTGAAATTTGGAGAACTGAAATGCTAAGATATCACATGGCATGCGCAATTGTGCAGTATGGTATCCCGCTGTTGACCTCAGCTTTCAGTAATTTTTTTTTAAACAAAAGAGCTCAACACACTAAAGTGGAGCAAAAACCAGACAAGAAAATATACTGGCAACTAAAAGAAAAAGACAACAGTAGAAGAAAAATTTTCCTACCATCTCCAACATAGCCATCAACAACACAAGGAATTCACACCTCTCCACTCGTTGCAACTAAGCAAAGTCATGTTGATGATTTCTTCTACCCCTTTGCTCTTATGTTGAAATATCCTCCTATTCTTTTCCAACCAAATGTTCATAGAAGTCCATCAACCATTACTTTCGATCCTCTTTTCTACATGGCTCTTCTGTCCAGCTAAGAAAATGTTCCTTTATCGAACCCGAAAAAGTCCACTGGCAGCCAAACCCAGCTATCCACGCACACCACACCTGCCAAGTAAAATCACAGTCAAGGAATAAGTGATGGACCTATTCACCATCCTTGTTACATAAGACACAGACAACATCATCCTGCCTAATAATTCCGAACCGACACAGTCTTTCCTTGTTTACATCCTTTGAAAGCATTTCCTTCAGCACTACCTGCACAAATAAATTAATCGAAAAAATACCTAATTTATCATATTTCCATACAATTATGTTCTCTCTGTTATTTACTAGCCTCACATGTATCAAAGTCTCATGTAACTGACTCAAAAGATCTAACTCCCACTAAAAAAGCTCTCACCTCCATTAATAAGTAACAACACATTACGCATATAAGAATCTGATCATCTAACCCTTTTATGTAAAATATGTTGTAAAATAATATAAAATAGAGAAATATAAATATGTTCTTATATCACTATAATATAAGTAGTTTATCTATTTACTAATATTATAAATATTATAATTTAAAACTACAAAGAGATCAAAGAGAGAGAAAATTTATTGGCAGTATATAAAGAGAATGATATTATATAAGAGAGAGAATGTAATGTTTTATTACTGTGTGTATAACATTCCTAAGATTGCCTCTATATATAGGCATATAAAGTTTGATTTCCAAGTTCATTCAGTGTTGGAAAATATCAACCGCCCATATTAATGGGCATCCAATCTTATCACAACACTCCCCCTTGGATGCCCATTTAGGATTATTGCCTCGTTAAAACCTTACTAAGGAAAAACCCAATGGAAAAAAAAACTTTAGTGAAGGAAAAAGAGTACAATATCCTTTAGTGATGGGGACTGCCTCATTAAAAATCTTGTCAAGAAAAATCCAATGGGAAAAAAACCTGACCAAGGGAAAAAGAGTACAGCCTTCCCCTATTGTCGACATCATTTAATGTCTCGAAATCGGCGCATCCCAATCTCATGTACCAATCTTTCAAAGGAGGATTTTGGGAGTGACTTTGTAAACAAATCTGCCAGATTATCACTTGAGCGGATGTGTTGGATATCAATTGTCCCTTGATTTTGAAGATCATGAGTGAAGAAGAATTTGGGAGAAATATGTTTTGTTCTATTACCTTTGATATATCCGCATTTAAGTTGAGCAATACATGCTGTATTATCTTCAAACATGACGGTTGGAGCTATCTTATGATCAATCAGTCCACATGATGACAGAATATATTGGATCAAACTCCAGAGCCAAAAACACTCGCGACTTGCTTCATGAATCGCTAGTATTTCGGCATGATTAGAGGATGTTGCAGCAATCGTCTGTTTCGTGGACCTCCAAAATATAGCTGTACCACCATATGTGAACAGGTATCCTGTTTGAGATCTCCCTTTATGTGGATCAGACAAGTATTTGGCGTCTGCATAGCTAACTAGTTGTGACTTGGATCCATAGGGATAAAATAATTCCATATCAACCGTTCCATGAAGATATCGAAAGATTTGCTTGATTCCACTCCAATGTCTTCTAGTTGGAGAGGAACTATACCTTGCTAGTAAATTCACAGCAAATGATATATCAGGTCTTGTATTATTAGCAAGATACATTAGCGCTCCAATGGCACTAAGATATGGTACTTCAGGACCAAGGATATCTTCATTTTCTTCTTTAGGACGGAATTGATCCTTCTCCACATCCAAAGATCTTACGATCATTGGGGTACTCAAGGGATGTGACTTATCCATATAAAATCTTTTCAATATCTTTTCTGTGTATGTTGTTTGATGAATAAAGATCCCATTTTTTATATGCTCGATCTACAGGCCGAGACAAAATTTAGTCTTTCCAAGATCTTTCATCTCAAACTCTTCTTTTAGAGTTTTTATTACTGTTGGAATCTCTTCAGGAGTCCCAATGATATTTAAATCATCAACATACACAGCAATAATAATGAATCCAAATGTAGTTTTCTTTATGAAAACACATGGACAAATATCATCATTCTTGAATCCATTTTTGGCCAGATACTCAGTAAGACGATTATACCACATTCGTCCAGATTGCTTCAGACCATATAAAGATCTTTGCAATTTGACTGAGTATAACCCTTGCGAATATTCATTGGGTGGTTTAGATATCTTTAGTCCTTCAGGGACTTTCATATAGATATCCCGATCTAATGAGCCGTATAAGTAGGTTGTTACCCCATCCATTAAATGCATATGCAGTTTATGATATGCAGATAAACTGACCAAATAACGCAATGTTATCGCATCCACTACAGGGGAATACGTTTCTTTATAATATATACCGGGCCTTTGTGAAAAACCTTGTGCCACAAGTCGGGCTTTATAGCGCACAACTTCATTTTTCTCATTTCGTTTTCTCACAAATACCCATCGGTATCCAACAGATTTTACATCTTCAGGTGTACGGACTACAGGTCCAAAAACTTCACGTTTTGCAAGTGAGTCTAATTCAGCCTTCATGGCTACTTCCCATTTTGGCCAATCATTTCTTTGTCGACATTCTTCGACTGATCTTGGCTCAAGATCCTTACTTTCATGCATGATATTTAATGCCACATTATATGCAAATATTTCATTGACAATTGTCTTATTTCGGTCCCATTTCTCTCCTGTAAAGACATAATTTATCGAGATCTCGTCATTTTCACTATTTTCAGGTACCTGAACGTCTTCTGGCATTATATCATAATTTTGGATAACTGCAGGTGTCTTCACTATGTCGTTTTCAACAGGAATAGTATTTACCTCTTTTCTCTTTCAAGGATTTTTGTCTTTGGAACCAATAGGCCTGCCACGCTTCTGGCGTGTATTTGCTTCGGTGGCAATTTGTCCAACTGGGACATCAATTTGTATTGGGGCATTTTCCGCTGGTATATAAGATTTGGTTATCCTCTTTGTATCAGAAAATGCATCGAGGCAATTCATTTGCTATTCTTTGCAAATGTATAATCTTTTGAACTTCGAGTTCACATTGCCTTGATCGAGGATCTAAATGCATCAAGGATGATGCATTCCAATTAAGTTCCTTTTCAGGAAGCTTATTCTCTCCCCCTAATGTTAGAAATTTTGATTCATCAAAATGACAATCCGCAAACCAGGCTTTAAATACATCTTTAGTTTGTATCTCAAGATACCTCACTATAGAGGGAGAATCATATCCAACATATATCCCCAATTTTCTTTGGGGTCCCATTTTAGTGCGATTAGGTGGTACAATGGGAACATATATCACACACCCAAATATTCTTAAATGGGAAACATTTGGCTACTGGCCAAAAGCTAATTGTATAAGAGAGAACTGATAGTAACTCGTTGGCCTCAAACGAATAAGTGCTGCGGCATTTAATATAGCATGCCCCCAAACCGAGGTTGGAAGATTTGTTCTCATAAGCAAGGGTCTAGCAATTAATTGGAGGCGTTTAATAAGTGATTCTGCTAACCCATTTTGTGTGTGAACATAAGCTACTGGATGTTCAACACTTATTCCATTAGCCATACAATATGCATCAAAAGCTTGGAAAGTAAATTCACCAGCATTATCAAGACAAATTGCTTTGATTGGATTTTCTGGAAATTGTGCTTTTAATCGAATAATTTGAGCCAATAATCTCGCAAACGCCAGGTTGCGAGAAGATAATAAGCACACATGTGACCATCTCGAAGATGCGTCTATTAGGACCATAAAATATCTAAAAGATCCACATGGTGGATGAATAGGTCCACATATATCACCTTGAATTCTTTCTAGGAATTCAGGGGACTCAAATCTAATCTTTACTGGTGATGGCCTTAAAATTAACTTTCCCTGAGAACATGCAGCATAACAAAATTCACTAGATTTAAGAATCTTCTGGTTCTTTAGTGAATGTCCATGGGAGTTTTCAATAATTCTCCTCATCATGGTTGTTCCCGGATGACCCAATCGGTTGTGCCAAGTTATGAATTCATTTGGTATAGAAAACTTCTGGTTTACAATGGCATGTGATTCAATTGCACTAATCTTGGTATAATATAACCCAAATGAAAGTGAGGGCAACTTTTCTAATATAACCTTTTTATTTGAATCATGAGTTGTGATACATAAGTACTCGTGACTTCCCTCATTCATAGTCTCAATATGATATCCATTTCGGCGAATATCTTTAAAGCTCAACAAGTTTCTTCGAGACTTGGTAGACAACAGTGCATTATTTATTATGAATTTTGTTCCTCCGGAAAACAAAATTATAGCTCTTCCGAAGCCTTCTATCACATTGCTTGAGCCAATTTTGGCACAAGATTGGTAAAATATATATCACTTTTGATAATAGTGTGTGAACTTGCACTATCCGCAAGGCATACATCTTCATTATATATCCTTGCCATTTTCTTCAAAGACAAATAATAATAAAATGAGTAATATGCACAGTTAAATTGAATACTTGATCAGAATTATTTTTCTTAAGAAACACTGTACATAAAATAATGTCATATACTAAAATTTTATTTTAAAACATGACACATTTAATGATTTCAAAAGTCATAAACATTAATATTTCATTATTTATATACATCATATTCGAAACTCAAATACAAAAAAAACTTAACAATAAGTACTTTACATTATTTATTTACATGGATACTTAACAGTCTCACATATTAAACTATTCCATCATTGATCAAATGACCAATATTTCCTTCAGGATCCTCAAAGAAATCAGATACATCATAATGAGTGGTGGAATTTTCAGCATCATTTGAAACGAAATTCGATTCTTTTCCCTTGTCGTCCTTTTTCAAGGATGCCTGGTAAAGATCGACTAGGTGCCTTGGGATATGGCAGGTACGTGACCAATGGCCATTTCCACCACAACGGAAACACTTATCCTCTGTTGATTTATTCTGCCCAATATTTCTTTCTTTATCCCACTTCTGGTGAGATCCTCTCTTTTGAATATAATTCATTTTCCTTCCATAATTTTTCTTGTTATTAAAATCTTGTCATTTACCTCTTCTGGGGTAATTTGCCGCATTTACTTCAGGAAATGGGGCGGGGCCAGCTGGGCGCGCTTCATGATTTTTCAATAGCAATTCATTGTTGCGTTCAGCAACAAGAAGGCAAGAAATTAACTCAGAATATTTTTTAAACCCTTTTTCTCGATGCTGTAGGAGCACATTCGAGGCATGGAAGATTGAGAAAGTTTTCTCCAACATATCATGATCAGTTATCTTTTTCCCACATAATTTCATTCGTGAGGTGATTCGAAACATTGCAGAATTATATTCATTTATATATTTAAAATCTTGTAGACGCAAGTGCGTCCATTCATATCGAGTTTGAGGAAGTATCACCGTTTTCTGATGATTATACCTTTCTTCAAGGTCTTTCCAAAGATCTGCAGGATCTTTTAATGTGAAATATTCATTTTTCAATTCCTCGTCAAGATGACGACGAAGAAAAATCATGACTTTGGCTTTATCCTTCTGGGATGCATTATTTTCAGCCTTAGTGGTATCTCCAAGATCCATTGAATCAAGATGAATTTCAGCATCTAATATCCATGATAAATAATTATTTCCAGATATATCAAGAGCATTGAATTCAATATGAGAGAGTTTCGACATAATGAAAATTTTTATCTGAGTCTTCCTAAAAATTTGATCAGAGACTCGTGCTGATAACGTGTTGTAAAATAATATAAAATAGAGAAATATAAATATGTTCTTATATCACTATAATATAAGTAGTTTATCTATTTACTAGTATTATAAATATTATAATTTAAAACTACAAAGAGATCAAAGAGAGAAAAAATTTATTGACAGTATATAAAGAGAAGAATATTATATAAAAGAGAGAATGTAATGTTTTATTAACGTGTGTATAACATTCCTAAGATTGCCTCTATATATAGGCATATAAAATTTGATTTCCAAGTTCATTCAGTGTTAGAAAATATCAACCGCCAATATTAATAGGCATGCAATCTTATCACAACAAAAACGTTTTTAAGGAAAAAAAGAGAGAAAGAAGTCCCAATAATTCATAAAAGCTATGAGGAAACAAGCCAGCAACCATTTAATAATAGGAAGGCCAGACGAAATAATAAAAAAAAAAAAAGAAAAAAAAAAGCGCCATTTATCGACCTTGCCAATGCCCAAGGCGAATAAAAACACAACCTTATCAAAATTTATTCACTCAAATAAAAATTTGCTTTCAACACTTTCCGGAAAGGAGAACAGGATTGCAACTGTGGTTCAGCTAAAAGGTCACAACACATTTTATAAAACATTAACCAAGAAAACAAATAAAGAAAAGAAACACAAATGCGTGAACAAATATCAAGAAACAGGGAAGCTCCCAAATTACAAATTCAACCCTATACAAGATATTCTATGTTACAGAATGTGCATCCAATAATATAAAGATGAATAAAGATATGGTTAAATTCTAAAACCCAAACCAGGCCATCTCTTTGCCCCCTCCTTCTTGGTCCTCTTTGAGTTTGGATCAATCAGGTTTTCCAGAGATTTCGCTTTCCTATCTCGTGTCTTGCCTGCTTCTTTCAGGAGCTCAGCAAGCCTGCGCTTCTCATCTTCAAAATCAGGATTTGCAATTCCGAGCTTTTCTTCCCTCAATTTAAGCACATACTCTAAGATCTCAATTGCATCTCCCACTCTGAACAATGCCATCATGTTAGTTCAAGAACAGAAGGTTGCAGATTTAACATCAGAGAATATGTAGGAAAATACTAAAGGCTTGTAAACAGAATTCCCACATAAATTTTCCTCCAACAAAGCATCTACTTACTACTTAGTTCCACAAAAGCCCATTTTGGTTGTATTTAAAATCGGTTCTAATACAAATGTTATTAGTATTCTATTTTTTAGGAGGGGACATTTTAGCAAAAAGTAGTCAACAAACCGTGGGAAAAAGTAATTTATCTGTGCCAAATCTGGAGAAGAACTTTGGAGCGAACATTCCAATAAGTAAAACTTGAAAGAAAATACTAATGTTGAAAAAATAAGTTTACCTTCCCATAGCATCATAAGTTGCTGCAAGATTGCTATACACTCCAAGAGTATCTTGATGGCATGGGCCACACTCTTGTTCAAGAATGCCCCTAGCTTCTTCAAACAGTTCAGCAGCCTCATCTATCTTGAACAGCTGCACACATGCCAACCCCATCTGGTTCAAAACAACGCCAAAGAAGGCAGACTTCCTTTCTCCACTGACCCTGAGTTTTGCTACGGCACTCTCAAAAGAGTTCCTTGAATCTTCATACCGCCCAATCATGTAATACATCACCCCCATGCGTGCTTCTATCCCAGCAATTGTGCTCTGCTGTCCTGGTTTATCCTCCAACAATTTCATTGCCTTTTGTAAAAGCTTCAGTGCTTCCTCAGGCTCATCCACAGACTCAAAAATGGCCGAAACTTCAGTCAAACCACCAGCAATCTCTTCTGCAGTGGTTCCAGGCACTGGTTTTGAGTATATTCTAAGGGCATTTTCGCAATAGGACTTGGACTCTCGAAGCTTTCCAGTCCTGTGGTACAAATCAGCTAGTCTTACAAAGACAGATGCAACCGAAGAGTGGTTTTCTCCCTTGGCTGATTTGAACACAGTAAGTGCCTTCTGGTACGAGAAGATAGCCTCGTCAAAGCGACAGAGAGACATGTAGATGTTTCCAATGCTGACATCAATAGAAGCAACTTCATTGTCCTGTCCATTTGCAATCATCGCCATGCTGGCAAGGACAAGGTGCTCAAGAGCCGCTTCGTAATCCCCTTTTGCCTCGCATATAAGGGCCATAAGCCTTCTATCAGCTGCCTCTTCAAGAGAGGCTGGTTCGCTGTGCACACGATGAATCTCAAGCGTCTTCTTGCACAGTTCTTCTGCCTTATCAAACTGCATCGCTTGAACATTGGCCTCAGCCAAGTATCTGCAACATACAAGACCATTTTTATTATTCATCAGCACATCATCAAATGAAAAACCCACTCATCAGCCAAGCATGCCAAATAATCGCAGGAATCACAGATTATTATAACAACAATGAAACTTAATAGATGGCTGCTGATATCTGGGTACTAACTAAGATCAAGTGTCAATAGTCTAAATTCTAAAGTTTGCTCCAAATCTAGTCGAGACAGAATTTGTGGCTTTCAAGTATAACATAATGCACAGAAGTACAATTTAGCTTTAGCAAATATCCAAAACGCATCTGCTAACAACAGATAATATCCGTAATTCCGCACCAGAGTTTCCAAATCCGAATCAATTCCGTATATCCCGCAGTATAATGCAGTCTCCAAATCCAAATTCAAACGAGAGTATAAAATTCCGAATCGAGACGTAATTAACCTTAATAAATTTATCATGGTGAAATCGAGATGAGATACCTGCAAGTTTCTCCAACCCTAGGATCAGTCTCGCCCAAGGCTTGGATCTGAATCTGGAGTCCCTGGTCGTAGCAAGAGATGGACTTATCGACCTGGCCAAGCATGGAGAACGTGTCTCCGAGCTGCATGTACCCGGAGAAAGCGGCGAGCGCGTGATCCGCACCTCTTGCGACGTCAGGAACCTGGATCGCGCGCTCAAGCACCGGCACAGCCTCCTCGAACCTCCCTAAGCTGCAGTAGATGGCGGCGAGGACGTGGAAGCTCATGGCGAGGTCGAGGCTGGGCTCGCCGTCGAGGGCGCATCGCTCAAAGGACTTAGAAGCCCGGATAGCGTAGTCGAGGGCCTTGGCAGGCCCGTCGCCAGAAGCGATGGTGTCGCGGGCTAGCTTGAGGAGAAATGGGCCAAGATCGGGGTTATCGAGAGAGGCATCGGAGAGAAGGTGGTTGGAATTGGGGGTTTCGGGAGTCTTCTTCTTGGATCGGGAGGGAGAAGGTGAGGGTGGTTTCTTGGGAAGAGGGGAAGGGGTTCTGATGGATTCGGATCTTTGGGTTGGAGTGTTGGGTACTGAGACTCGGAGGGGTGGAGCTTCCGGTGGGGTCTTAACGAGACCCGGCATGGTTCAATTGAAAGAGAGAAAGGGAAGGGAAGGGGACTTGTGCTTGTGCTTGTGCTTGTCTGTGAGATTTGTAAAGGGAGACACTTGAGAGGATAAGAACAAGGCACCACTCGCACCCGAAATCAGATGTTTCAGCTTAGCTTGCTTGTGTGAGCTGTGAGGGAGGTTTCACCCCTTCACTTTCACCTCTCTATCAGTCTATCTAATCCAGCATCTTTTCTATTTTTTTTTTTTTTTCCCTATGCTTTATGCCGTTGCTGCTTCTGCTGCTGCTTCTTTTTACCTATCAGGTTACTATTGTAATTCAACAACCTCTCCTTCCTTCCCCCTCTATAATCACCTTCTTTTTCTCTCAAGTTAGCTACTATTAATAAAACTAACCCCTTATCTTTTGATTCGGACTCTACTTATGATACTATCTATATAAGTGAAGCTCATAGTCATACTTCAGTTTTCATTCATATTTTAGGTAATACCGTAATAGTAATACACTGATACCGCCGAATTATAGTTTTTGGCCTCTTTTTCATTTCTGCTTTTTTTCTTCCGAGGCATATGTCTCTGTTTCCTTGTCTGATATGTTATAAATTTCATCAATTAAATTAAAGAATAAAAGGCCTGAAAGAGTTTCCACACGATTTGTTAATAATTTGTCCTCACCAATATATATATATATATGCTAATTGACACAACATCTAAAATATAGAATATTGGATACCGAAGAAATGCATTTGGGTTGTTGGCAAATGTATATCGATATAACCCCTACCACACTCATTATTAAATACGTAAAAATACGATTAGTTTTCTCTGTTTGGGCCCAGATCTCTACCCTTCCAGCGGAGGAACCAGGAGAGAAAGAAGTTAGCCTGGCACTCTGGCAGAATTTAATTATATATTTAAAAGATGAAAAAAATTGAAAAATATATATATATATATATTTTCTTTAATAAAATAGGTTGAAGTTCTAATTTCGAAAACCTAATACCTTACATGGTTATAATTTAAAAATATAATTTATATACCCAAAATAAATTATTATATATTTATATATAAATATATATTGTTTAACTTATTTTTATTATATATTTTATATTTTAATATGTATTTCATATTGATAATTGACTTTTGATATGTACTTAATATGATCTTATTAAATTAGATAGTATTTAGTTAGTCGAATTAATTAAATGACTTGTAATTTTATACAAAAAAATTAGTAAGATAATAAAATAATTAATATTTTGATTATTTTGAATTTGTAATTTTTATTATTTATATTTAATAAGTTTTATTATTTTGATTTAAGAATAATTAAAATATTATTTTATTACGTTACAAGCACTTTTATTTTAAAAAATCTTCAACTATATTAATTTATCATTTTAACAACTTTTTTATTTTAGATAAATATAATAAGAAAATAATCAAATTCCTCTAAAATAAAAAAAATATGAAATAAAAAATTAAAAATATAATTACTTTTGAATGAAGATAATATGGCTTACATACGATATAAATTATAAATTTAATAATAATTAATTCTTTTACTTTAGTTACTTTACAAATATTTTTATTTTAACATATATTTTTCTTAAAACAATATTATTTATTTTTCAAGAGTAACGTCGGTTTCATTAGGGTTGGATTGAAGTTCGCTTGCTACCTGCAACAACTGAAAAACTAATCCAACTTAATCATTAATTTTACTTGATAGGTAGGCCATAAGATTAAGAATGGGGGAAATTACATAACAATAATAAAAAGAAAATTAAAGTGGTAAAGCAAAAAGGTGTTGAAAAAGTCATTGTCAAAATTTTTATTTCAAATTTTCAATTGGGTTGGGTAACATAAAAATTTAAAGAAAGTCTACGGAAACATTTAATTTGACGTAAGGTTGCGGTAAAAGTAATCGAGAACTATTTATTGTCCTATTTATTTCATTTCATCATTTGCTATTTCTGCTTTTTCTATGTTTGATTTTATATTATTGTGCTTTTTAATTTGAATATGGAATTCATTAACTCAAAGTGGTGTTAGGCTCGCATATGGGAAGTAGAGTGCCTCACCTCGTTGTGGGATCAGTGGAACCAGAACTTGAATCTTGTGAGTTGTGTCCCACTAAACAGACGGTCCAAGTTGCGTTTGGCAAAACGCACAGTCCGTGTTGTGAGAGAGAGGACACGTGTCTCGCAGACGTTTCTCTTCAAACGGTGGTGTTGCACCCAACATATATCCACACTCACCATCCGACTTATCACTTTCACCATTCACTCTGAACTTCACTTTCATTTTTCTTCTTTTTCATTTCTTCATTCTTCCAAGTTTTGCATGGTAGAAGCAGAGTAAAAATGTCTAAGAAACACAAAATTAAAGATGTTGATCAACTTGAACTTCATATTATATATTATCTCAGTCATCTTGATTATGTAAATTTTTTTAATATTTTATATTTATAATTATTGTTATTAGAAATTTAATTATGTTGATTGTTGTTAGAAATGCAATTTAGGAATATAAATAGAATGATTATTAGTATTTTTCAACATTTGTAAGTTTTTTCTAAATTTTTTTTATTAATTTTTAATTATACTTATTATTGTTAGGAAATTAATTATTTTTATTCTTGTTAGTTGTTGAATTTTAAAATGTAAACAGAATGATAGGGATTTTTTATAAAGAACATAATTTTTTTTTTGAAAATTTTTTATATTTTTTATTATAACTATTATTGAAAACAACGTTAATTTTTTTTAAATACCTTTAAAATTATTAACTATAATTGTTATAAATGAAGTTAAATGTTATTGTTGTTGTGAGAAATTGTTAATACTAAATGATTAGTAGTATTATTTTTAAAGTACATTAATTTATTTTGAGAATATTTTAATTTTTTTAATTATAATTTATCATTGTTAGCAAGTTAATTGTTATTATTGTTGTTAGAAAATGAATTTAGGCATATAATGAGACTGATTATTATTATTTTTTATAATTGAGGAAAATATGTTTAAATAATAGTAAATAACTAATTAATATTAGATATTATTCTAGATGTTGTAATATTGTTGAGAATTTCGATTAGGAATTTATGTATTAGTTATTATTATTATTAGTAGTTAGTTATGAATAATTTTAAGGATTAATAATTAATTTTATAAGTTAGAATAATTTGTTTTATAAGGATTTAATAAAATAATTTATGATAGTTGTGTGATTTCAAGTAATTTGTTTCTTGTTGAGTTAGTTGTGCAAATTTTGTAACCATGACAGTTATTTAATTTTGGTAGGAGTTTATTGTTTTAGTTGCTGTGGTTAAAAAATTATTATCTTTTAGTAGTAAGTTAGTAATTGTTAATGAGTTGACTAATAATTTGTTATGTTTTTTGTAGAAATTAAGAATATTGACATGTGACCACCCAGTTCTACCGGATCGGTACAACGATAGAGTGGAGGAGCATTTACGACTTACTGGTTTTTATCATGTATCTTAGATTGGGGTAGTTCAATGTCAGAAAACACTGGTGAACCATAATTACAAGGCATCGAACCAGTGCGAACAATTATTACAAATTCACTTATTTTTTAATATTCATATCATATCTACTAATATTGTTTTCTAATAAATACATGTAGTATATAACAGTATATAAGATATAAACTAGTTAATAAATTATTAAAATTTAAAAATGACTATTATTTTAATATAAAAAGAAAATAAAAACATTCATGATAGAGTAAAAATAATGAAATATTTATAGGTCATGTTTCATATTGGTTTAAAATAACTTGATATTTTTGAAATGTTAGTAAACATACGTATTTTGAAATTTAATTTTAAACTTCTGACTATTTTTTATTTTTTATTTGCATAGGATCGGGTCAACCGGTTCAACCACTAACCCAGCGGTTGAACCAGTGACCCAGTGACCTGAACCGTTCGATCACCGGTTTGATTCTGACAACTATGACATCAACGCATGATTAAATAATGATTAATAAATACTAATCTTTTCTTAACTAAATCAATAACTAACTAAAAAAATTACTATCTTAAACTTAAATAAATAAACATATACACAAAAACAAATACCAATTGAGTATATATGCGCACTTCACTTAACTATTTGGTCCGTCTATAAAGATAAATTAACACAAAATTCTAATACTTTTTATAAATACGACGAATTACGTACCTGCATTCATATATTCCAGAAACTCCGCTACATGCATGGCTTCCAAATCCAAAACTCGCATGAATGAAGGCTCCTCAAATGGCTCTTCATTTGCGAGTGCATTTGCCACCTCTGTCACATTTGGAGTCATAGTTCCGGCACCTTGATCTTCGTCTCCGTCTGGACCAACAATTTCGTAGTTGCTTTCAAACTCTTCTTCACTGTCACTATTGTAATCTTCCCGTAAAATATTCCGATCGGCCTCAGATTGTTCAAACTCAACATACAACTCGATGAACGAGATATGACCCCGGTTTTCAATATACACCAAAAACATCTCTTCGAAGCTCGCTTCGTTCGTCACATATTTGGTTTGAAATTGGAAGAATCCACCAAACACCGTTATGGGATATCTGTACAGAATACAAGATATTTTTCTTGCCCTCTCAGAGTCAATCTTTTCACAGATCACGTCTTTGAGCTCTTCAAATGAGATTATGAAAGGAATAACAACATCTAATGGATTTTCACAAACAAATTTCACTCCTTCAGAAATTTGTAACAAAATCTGACCAAAATAATACTCTTTTAATAGAACTCTGTCACTCATTTCTCTAAGTCACTTAAAAAAAAACATGAACTTGACTAATAAATTTCTTGGTTTCATGAAACAAAAAAGAAAAACCAAGAAAAAAAGCCGTTGAAGAAGGAGATGAAGACGTTGATGAAGGAGAAGAATACGCGACTAGATCTCTTACCTCACTTACACACTTTTATATATGTCCCTAAAACAAAATTGGACCCTTCGATTAGGTTAACCGGATTCAAAAAAAATATAAAAAACCAAATCATATCGTCCAATTTGATCCCCCGTAATGTAAAAAAATTACTAACAACAAGCAAAACGGAGGGTCTGAATTCCACGTTTCAGATTTTAAATTTCTCCTGCTGCAAATCGGACCATGCGTTTTGTGAAGCAAAATTTTATAACCAAAGAACTCGCATGGTCCGAGTTATTCTACCTTGGACTCAGAAAAAGTTGTCCCATGTTTTTGTCTCATACGCCATAAATCCATATCTGGGCAGATTACAGCCAAGCCTTCCATATCCATAAAATTGAGCATCATCATTGACATTTATATATAAGGATATTTTAAGTAATTAATGATTTTTTTGAACAATATAAACAATCACTAATAAAATAAAAAAACACTACATATTTAAATTACTCACCTAAATTTTAATATTAGAATAACCATCCATATACCTAGTGAAATGAATATCTGATGTATCTATTGTTTACATTATAAAATATTTTTATTGTCTACCTATATTTTTCCTTATGTATATTCTGCCTCCTCTAATTTTAAAATCTTCCTCATAAACTTCATTTTATTGAACTCCCTGTGTGTCTATATATTAATAGGTGAATTCTATGGTGTCTATAACTTGATGCTTAATTTTTACCTAACTTACTTTTTATGGCAACTTTTGAATATTTAATAATTATTTAATTTTATACTTTTAAAATTAAATATTAATTTTTAACCCTTTTTGATAAGTTAGGCAAACACTTTTAAGCACCATAGTTGTAAGAACCGCAACAAATTAATTGTCTAATTAAATAGTTAATATTATCCAAAATAGGATCCGAAAATTTAGAATGAGAATTTGAGCATTTAAATATAAAAAACCGATACTGTGCGAGAAAAATTCAAAATAATAAAAAATCTTAGAAAAATATTAGAAATGAAAAATCGGGTGTTAATTTTAAAGGTTTAGCCCAAAGTTGGGCCAAACAAGCTAAAAGTGCTAACGGGTTGGACCAGGCCCGAGTTGGACCCAAGCCCAACATATATAAGTGCTTTAAGTGAACCTACTTCAACACACCATACTTAAACACAACACCCACATAGCTGAGAAGAGAAGAAGAAGAAACCCCCATGAATACTATTCATTCTCAACTTCTCAAGCTCATATCTTGAGCTACGGAGCTCCGATCGTCGCACCATTTGCGGCCACGCGTTCCTTGTGAAGAGCTCTACAAAATTTACCCAAAAAACAGTTAAGGTAATCACAAAATCCTTCTCAGTTCTTCTCTTCAAAATTTCAAAAATTTAGGGCTTTTAATTAAGTGAGATTTTATGATTTTGGATGTTTAGATACACTGTAGCCTTTGATTAGCATTGGATTTTTGGCTTCCAAAACTGTTGGGTAAGGTAAGAGGTCTTGCATTCTTGTGAAATTTTATTTATGATGAGTCCTAGGTTGATTAGTTATGATTTATGTGTATATAGCTTGATTATTGTGAGTTTAGAAGTCTTTGGAATTCAGTTTATGCTTGATGGAGTGATTGGTAGCTTGGATTGTGGTTGAAAACTCAACTTGTGCTCATTTGGGGTTTTGGTGCATATTGGGAATCGGCCAAGGTATGGTTTCGGTTTTCTCTATGTAGTATATAATATTCATGGACGCTTAGACTAGTGACCCATAGGATAGGTTTGAATTAAAATGGTTGTTGAGTTGTTGAATGATGATGTATGATGATTTATGATGGGTTGATGATTTTTGAGTTTAACTATGATGATTGATAATGATATGATGATGATGAATGATTGTGTGGATTGAAAAGTGGTTTGGTATGGTATATGTGATGTTGAGGCTGATGAAATGGTAATATGAATGGTAAATTTGAATGAGGATTGATTATAATGTTATACATTTGATGTTGAGGTTGAGAATAATGCAATGTGAAGGAAAATTTTGTAAGGATGGTGTAATATGATACCAGGGGTAAATTTTGATGTAAATTGGAGTTTGGAATGGTTTTATTTGGTTTTGGTTGAGTATTGCAAGGAATTGAGAACTTTGTGGAAATTGATAAAAAATTGATTTTTAGTGAACTTTGACAGGTCATAACTTATACATCAGTTTTCAAAATTGGTTCAAAGTTGTTTAGAATTAAAGTTTATTTAAAGATCTTTAAATTGATATAAAGTTTGTAAAATTTGGATTTTTGTAGAGAAAGTTATGATAATTCAAAATTTGGTGTCAAAATCAGAAATTTTGCAAAGTTGCAAAATTTTGTGATTTCTTGTATGTGCGCACGCACAGCCTTGTGCACACGCACACCTGATGAATGCCTAAAAGCTTAGGTTTGGATTTCCAAACTAAAATTAGAGATTGTTCGTTGCAAGTATAGTCCAAACCCAACAATTGAACATCAATCAAATATTAAATTCAAATAAAAATAACTGAGAGTAATTAAACATCAGGTCGTCTTCCCTATGAGTTACAATGAAATGTACAATTATTGACTATTGAGGAAATGGGGATTGGGAATGCAAGAGAGAGACAAGAAATGTAAATAGCAAGAAAGTAGATGATCATGCAAGGAAATTAAAAGAGAAAGCAAGTAAAGGCAATGAAAATTAAAATTAAATGATAAAAGCGCTCTTGGTGAGAATTGGGGAATTCAGGATTCCTATCCTAGTCATGGACCACAAACATGGTAATTGTGTGTGATTTAATCCCAATTAGTCAATCCTAACATCGAGGATTAGTCAAAAGGACGTAATTGATCCCAATCCCTAAGTCCTAAGTCAACACTAGTGGGTCACTTAGAGTCAAGGAAAACCAAACCAATTAACAATCCTCACACAATGCGAAATGGACATCCACAACTCAATTCCACCCAAACACCAAATTTCTCAGCCAAGAGTGTGAAAACTAAACATGCAAGAAATTAAAAGTCAAAGAAAGGAAAATTAAAGTGCAAGGAACCTCTTGGCAAGTAATTGAGAGCTAAGGTTGCCTATCCTAACCACTGACCACAAACACATGATGATTATGAACAGTTAATCCTACTTAGTCAACTTTACATTGAAGATAAGTCAAATAGGCATAGTTGATTCCAATCCATAAGTCTTATGTCAACACTAAGGGGTCACATAGAATCAATGGAAACCAAATCAACTAACTACTCTAATATATCAAACAAGAATAGACATCAATGACTCAAGGGTCACCAAATTCATCAATTTCAAGCCAAGAGTGAAGAAAAACTAAGTAAAAACTAAGCCAAGCATTTTATCAAACATTTGGTGTGCATGAAAATAAAATAATATTAAATTGCATTAAAAATAAATTCTAACTATCAAATGCAAGAAAATTATAACAATAACTAAAGAAAGCAATAAATGAACATAAAACATAAATTGAATTAAATGTAAATAAAAATAACAAAGTGTCATAAACATAAAAGAACAAGAGAAATAAAATAGCAAATAGAAGGAAAAAACAAAGATGCAATAATAATAAATGACAAGGAAAAGTAAATGAAACTAGGAATTAAAAGTAGAAATTACAAGAAATTAAACTAAGAAACCTTAATTCTAGAGAGTGGGGGGAGCTTCTCTCTCTAGAAACTAAGAGAAAACATCATAAAAGCTAAACCTAATTTTCTTCCTTCATTCTTCTTAACTTTGGTCTTAAATATATAGCTTCAGAAAATGAGTTGGACTGGGTTTTGGAGACTCAGAAATTGCCCCAAAAATTTGCAATTAATGACCTACGTGCATGCAGTCGTGCGTATGCACGACCTACGATGCATACGCACAGTTGCGAAAAATTCCTATCGTGTGTATGAACGCTGATTGGTGCATACGCATCCTTGCACGAAGTCACTGTTGTGTGTACGCACGTATTACTGTGCGTACGCACCTTTGCAGTAGCTTCCAAACTCCATTTTCTTCATGATTTCTCCCCTTTTAGATGCTCTTTCTTCACTTCTTTAATCCAAACTTGCCTTGAAAACCTGAAATCACTTAACAAATACATCAAGGCACCAAATTTGATTAAAGTGAATAAAAATTGACTAAATTAAGCACAGAAGAGCATGTTTTCACTTTTAAGCAGATTTTAGGAAGAAATCTCAAAAGCATGCTATTTAGATGAATAAATGTGGGTTTATATGATGAAATCAACTCAAATCAAACCAAAATATATCGTCAAATATGAATTCATCAATTCCTCCACACTTAAACAATAGCATGTCCTCATGCTAATCACAACCAAAGGAGATGAATGAAAGGGTAAAGAATTATTCAATGCAACTACTTATATGCTTGCAATTATACTAAATGATATCTATCTATAACTATACTATGGCTCCTATTGAGTTTGGTAAGAAACAAACAAGAGAATCTCAATCAATCCAAAGTGAAAACTTAGGGCCAAGACAAAGCAAATATAGCAATATGATCAATGTCCAAAAATTTGATTTGAAATTTTCAAAAACTAACAAGCAACTTGCAAGAAGATGCAAGATAAGTGATGAAATCATAGAATTGAGTAATTGAACCCCTCATCGGATGTGTATACACTCTAGTCGCTCAGTGTTTATGGCTTAATCACTCAATTCTCCTTTAATCATGTTTTTCAAAGATTTGTAAGTCATCTAACAATCAACTAATATTTGATGCATGAATGCAAATATCATGAGGACTTTCGAGGGTTGTAATGGGGCTAGGGTAAGGGTATGATTAATATGGTTAAGTGAACTTAGTAAATTGGATCTTTGATTAGCTCAAGTATCCCACCTAATCCTATATCATCCTATATACATAACAAAACAACCTAACTACCCCTTTATCTCTTTTCACATTCACTTATGCATGCTTCTTTCCAATTCAACCACATATGCATCTCTTATTTACCTTATCATCATTTTTTTTCTTTTTCTTTTTTTAACAAAGTATGTACATAAAAATTTTTCTTTTATCAAATAAGAGAGATGCATATGTTTTAAGTGATAGATGCATGAGTGTCTACCCATTTTTCCAAATATTCTCAATGAATACCCAAAGTACTAACTACCAATATTTTTCCATAAATTTTCCCCACACTTGATTAACACATACACATTCAAACCCAAGCTAATCAAAGATGCAATTCAAAGACATAATGGTTTTTCACTTAGGGTGAATGATGTGCTTAAAAATAGAACAAAGGGGAATTAAAAGGCTTAAAAAGTGGTTTACAAAGATAGATGAAAGGGTTGGCCATATGGGTTATGTGAGTTCAATTTCAAAAATGGCCTCAATCATACTAAATGTATTTCAAAATATTAAACATAGGACATATAGACTAAAGCAAATCCAAGATCACAATCATAAAAGGAGTATAACATACAAGAACAAAAATTGTGATTGAAAATATGCAACCACACAATCAAAGCTCAAATCTCACTTGGTATTTGTTCAAGCTCTTTTGTATGTTCCATATAAAAGATACTTCAAGCAAGTTCAAAACAATTTTTTTTTCAAATCCAATCAATGGAATGTCAAAAAAGAGATTTTTTGAAAATTCTTTGTTGTTTTACCAAACTTATTCAATCTAACATGCAACATGCAAATGCAAATGCAAATATTTACTAGAATAAAACTATAAGCAAGCTAAGATATATACAAGCAAAATAAGCAAAGCATAATGTAATGCAATACCAAACAAATATTCACAAAAATTATAACTATTAAAAACTAGAAACTAATTCAAAGTGTTGAGAAAGAGAGAATTTACGCCCCAAAAATTGCGAATACTCTCCCACACTTAAACGTTGCACGGTCCTTCGTGCATGCACTCAATCCGGAGGAGAAGAGATGCTAGGCTCCACCGTCAGCTAGTGGCCACCGGGGCTCCCGGTTACTATACACACAAGTAAACAACAATTGAGGAAAAAGTAAGATATGTGGTATGATAAAAGACAATGTGTGTATTCTAAGTGTGCACGATTTAGAACACACACATTGGTCGGGTAAAAATGATAACCGCATAAGCAAAAGAAATAGCATGGTCATCAATCAAGTGGCCTAGGTGGCAAGTAAAGAATAAGAAAGAATGGATGCACAAATAACCCTAGGTAACCATAATTAAAGTGAATTGAGTATTTGAGATATTGGATATTGAAATTGTTCAAGTGAAAGCTAAAAATTAATAGAAAATGGCACAATTAACAATAACCAATTCCATGATGAAAAGAGACTACTTATTCATCCTTAGGAATAATGAAATAATCACATGCATAAGGTGTTTGTTACAAAATATGACAAGTCTTGATAGGAATCAAGTCAAGTCAACTAAAAACAATGCAAAGCATTGACAAGGAACAAATACCTTGTTATGTGATTATATTCACTTAGAAACCATGATGAATAAGTAGTTCAACTCAAATCACTAAATTAAAAGTGCACAATTCATAATCAAGTTGCCAAAGAAAGATATAATATAATGCATATGGTAGCTACAACATATGAATCAAACTCAAAATACATGTAGGCAATCAAACGCACAAGAGGCAAAATCTAGAGGGGTGCGGATGCACAAGGTGTGCTGACGCTCCCAGTAGAAGGGACACAAGCTGGTGTGCGCACGCACAAAGGGGTGCGCGCGCACAAAACACGAAAATGGGGATTTTGTGCGTACACACAGGTGTGTGCGTACACACAGGTGTGTGCGTACACACAGGTGTGTGCGTACACACATGCTCTATTTTTCTCAAAATATTTTAGTGCTCTAAGGCACCAAACATGACATCCAAAATAGCTTTTCAACCCCAAAACATATTATTCATAAAAAATACATGATTGATGAGCGGATAATTTATACGCTTTTTGGCATTGTTTTTAGGTAGTTTTTAGTATGATCTAGTTACTTTTAGGGATGTTTTCATTAGTTTTTATGCTAAATTCACATTTCTGGACTTTACTATGAGTTTGTGTATTTTTCTGTGATTTCAAATATTTTCTGGCTGAAATTGAGGGACCTAAGCAAAACTCTGATAGGAGGCTGACAAAGGACTGCTGATGTTGCTGGAATCTGACCTCCCTGCACTCAAAATGGATTTTCTAGAGCTACAGAACTCCAAATGGCACGCTCTCAACGGAGTTGGAAAGTAGACACCCAAAGCTTTCCAGCAATATATAATAGTTTATACTTTATTCGAGATTTGATGACGTAAACTGGCGCTCAACGCCAGTTCCATGCTGCATTCTGGAGTCAAACGCCAGAAACACGTCACGAACCAGAGTTGAACGCCCAAAACATGTTACAACTTGGCGTTCAACTCCAAGAGAAGTCTCAGCTTGTGGATAGATCAAGCTCAGCCCAAGCACACACCAAGTGGGCCCCAGAAGTGAATTTATGCATCAATTACTTACCTCTGTAAACCCTAGTAGCTAGTTTAGTATAAATAGAACTTTTTACAAGTTTATTAGATATCTTTGATTGTATTATTCAATCTTTGGACGTTTAGTTCTTAGATCTGGGGGCTGGCCATTCGGCCATGCCTGGACCTTTCACTTATGTATTTTCAACAGTGGAGTTTCTACACACCATAGATTAAGGGTGTGGAGCTCTGCTGTACCTCAAGTTTTAATGCAATTACTACTATCTTCTATCCAATTCGATTTATTCCTATTCTAAGATATTCGTTGCACTTCAAATTGATGAATGTGATGATCCGTGACACTCATCATCATTCTCACCTATGAATGTGTGTGACTGACAACCACTTCCGTTCTACCTTAGACCGGGCACATATCTCTTGGATTCCTTGATCAGAATCTTCGTGGTATAAGCTAGAATTGATGGCGGCATTCATGGGAATCCGGAAAGTCTAACCTTGTCTGTGGTATTCCGAGTAGGATTCCGGGATTGAATGACTGTGACGAGCTTCAAACTCCTGAAGGCTGGGCGTTAGTGACAGACGCAAAAGAATCACTGGATTCTATTCCAACCTGATTGAGAACCGACAGATGATTAGCCGTGCTGTGACAGAGCCTTTGGACCCTTTTCACTGAGAGGATGGGATGTAGCCATTGACAACGGTGATGCCCTACATATAGCTTGCCATAGAAAGGAGTGATGAAAAACTAGAAGGAAGAAGTAGGAAAGCAGAGATTCAGAAGGAACACAGCACCTCCATACACCTATCTGAAATTCCCACCATTGAATTACATGAGTAACTTTATCTTTATTTTCTGTTTATTTTATTATCTTTATTTAAACCAATAATCTCTTAATCCAGTTAAATTCGCCTGACTGGGATTTACAAGATGACCATAGCTTGCTTCATACCAACAATCTCTGTGGGATCGACCCTTACTCACGTAAGGTATTACTTGGACGACCCAGTACACTTGCTGGTTAGTTGTGCGGAGTTGTGACAAAGTGTGATTCACGTTTGAGAGCACCAAGTCTTTGGAGCCATTGTTGATGATCACAATTTTGTGCACCAAGTTTTTGGCGCCGTTGCCGGGGATTGTTCGAGTATGGACAACTGACGGTTCATCTTGTTGCTCAGATTAGGTAATTTTCTTTTCAAAAAGTTTTCAAAAATTTTTTAAAATTTTTCTTTGTTTTCGTTTTTCCAAAAAAATTATTTTCAAAAAAATTTTTAAATTATTCTATGGCTTCAAAACTTTCAAGAATGAATTCTAGAGTTTCATGGTAACATGTTGAATCCTAGCTGGCTGTAAAGCCATATCCAAACTCCTTTGGGATTGGTCTTCAACTAATCACCACAATGCATGTAATGCCATCCTAAAGCTGGCTGGCTATTAAGCCATGTCCAACCCCTGAATTGGAGCTTTAGGCTAACATAAAAAGATTCCTGGAATTCTTCTTAAAGATTTTGAATTTCTTATTTTCTTTTTCCATATGTTTTTCGAAAAAATATAATAAAAATCCAAAAAAAAAATTAGAAAATCATAAAAACAAAAAATATTTTGTGTTTCTTGTTTGAGTCTTGAGTCCATTTTTAAGTTTGGTGTCAATTGCATGTTTTAAAAAATTATTATGCATTTTTCGAAAACTCATGCATTCATGGTGTTCTTCTTGATCTTCAAGTTGTTCTTGGTAAGTTTTCTTGTTTGATCTTGATGTTTTCTTGTTTTGCATCTTTTGTTGTTTTTCATATGCATTTTTCGTTTGTTAGAATCCATGCATTAGAGATTTCTAAGTTTGGTGTCTTGCATGTTTTCTTTGCATCAAAAATTTTTCAAAATTATGTTCTTGATGTTCATCATGATCTTCAAAGTGTTCTTGGTGTTCATCTTGGCATTCATAGTGTTCTTGCATGCATAATTAGTTTTGATCCAAAATTTTCATGTTTTGGGTCATAATTGTGTTTTTCTCTCTCATCATTAAAAATTTAAAAATAAAAAATATCTTTTCCTTAATTTTCTCATAATTTTTGAAAATTTGAGTTGACTTAGTCAAAAATTTTTAAAATTAGTTGTTTCTTACAAGTCAAGTCAAATTTACAATTTTAAAAATCCTATCTTTTCAAAACTTTTTCAAAAATCAAATCTTTTTAATTTTTATCTTATGATTTTTGAAAATTTAAAAATATTTTTCAAAAAAAAATCTTTTTTTTAATTTTATCTTAATTTTCGAAATTATGCTAACAATTAATATGATTGATTCAAAAATTTGAAGTTTGTTAGTTTCTTGTTAAGAAAGGTTCAATCTTTAAATTCTAGAATCTTATCTTTTAGTTTCTTGTTAGTTAAGTAATTAATTTTAATTTTAAAATTAAATCTATCTTATCTTATCTTTTATATCATATCTTTTTCAAAATTTTATCTTTTTCAAAAATTTGATTTTAAAATATCTGATCTAACTTCTTATCTTCTTATCTTTTCAAATTTGATTTTAATATCTTTTTCAACTAACTATTTGACTTTTTGTTTATTTCTTATCTTTTTCAAAACCACCTAACTACTTCTCCCTCTCTAATTTTCGAAAATATCTCACCTCTTTTTCAAAATTCTTTTTAATTAATTAACTAATTGTTTTAAAATTTTAATTTTAATTCTATCTCATCTTTAATTTTCGAAAATCACTAACTACCTTTTCAAAATTAATTTTCGAATTCTCTCTCTCTTATCTTCTTCTATTTATTTATTTATTTACTAACACTTCTCTTCACCTCTATTCATCTCCAATCACTGCTTCTATCCTCACCCTTGTGTTTGGGTTCTTCTTCACTTTTATTCCTTTCTTCTTTTACTAATAATAAGGATCCTCTTTACTGTGACATAGAGGATTCCTTTTCTTTTCTTGTTCTCTTCTCTTTCATATGAGCAGGAACAAGGAAAAAGTCACTCTTGTTGAAGCTAATCCTGAACCTGAAAGGACTCTGAAGAGGAAACTAAGAGAAGCTAAATTACAACAATCCAGAGACAACCTTTCTGAAATTTTCGAACAAGAGAAGGAGATGGCAGCCGAACCCAACAACAATAATGCAAGGAGGATGCTTGGTGATTTCACTAAACCAACGTCCAAGTTTGATGGAAGAAGCATCTAAATTCCTGCCATTGGAGCAAACAATTTTGAGCTGAAACCTCAATTAGTTGCTTTGATGCAACAGAACTGCAAGTTTCATGGACTTCCATCTGAAGATCCTTATCAGTTTTTAACTGAGTTCTTGCAGATTTGTGAGACTGTCAAGACAAATGGAGTAGATCCTGAAGTCTACAGGCTCATGCTTTTCCCTTTTGCTGTAAGAGACAGAGCTAGAACATGGTTGGACTCACAACCTAAAGATAGCCTAGACTCCTGGGATAAGCTGGTCACGGCCTTCTTGGATAAATTCTTTTCTCCTCAAAAGCTGAGCAAGCTTAGAGTGGATGTTCAGACCTTCAAACAAAAAGATGGTGAATCCCTCTATGAAGCTTGGGAAAGATACAAGCAGATGACCAAAAAGTGTCCTTCTGACATGTTTACAGAATGGACCATATTAGATATATTCTATTATGGTCTATCTGAGTTCTCTAAGATGTCATTGAACCATTCTGCAGGTTGATCCATTCACCTAAAGAAAATGCCTGCAAAAGCTCAAGAACTTATTGACATGGTTGCAAATAACCAGTTCATATATACTTCTGAGAGGAATTCCGTGAATAATGGAACACCTCAAAGGAAGGGAGTTCTTGAAATTGATGCTCTGAATGCCATATTGGCTCAGAACAAAGTGTTGACTCAGCAAGTCAACATGATTTCTCAAAGTCTGAATGGATGGCAAAATGCATCCAACAGTACTAAAGAGGCATCTTCTGAAGAAGAAGCTTATGATCCTGAAAACCCTGCAATGGCAGAGGTAAATTACATGGGTGAACCTTATGGAAACACCTATAATTCATCATGAAAAAATCATCCAAATTTCTCATGGAAGGATCAACAAAAGCCTCAACAAGGCTTTAATAATGGTGGAAGAAACAGGCTAAGCAATAACAAGCCTTTTCCATCAACTTCTCAGCAACAGACAAAGAATTCTGAGCAGAGCCCCTCTAATTTAGCAAATTTAGTCTTTGATCTGTCTAAAGCCACTTTAAGTTTCATGAGTGAAACAAGGTCCTCTATCAAAAATTTGGAGGCACAAGTGGGCCAGCTGAGTAAGAAAGTCACTGAAACTCCTCCCAGTATTCTCCCAAGCAATACAGAAGAAAATCCAAAAGGAGAGTGCAAGGCCATTGATGTAATCAATATGGCCGAATGCACAAGGGAGGAGAAGGACGAAAATCCTAGTGAGGAAGACCTCTTGGGACGTCTCTCAAACAAGAAGGAGTTCCCTATTGAGGACCTAAAGGAATCTGAGGCTCATATAGAGGCTATAGAGATTCCACTAAATCTCCTTCTGCCATTCATGAGCTCTGAAGACTATTCTTCCTCAGAAGAGGATGAAGATGTGACTAGAGAGCAAGTTGCTCAATATCTAGGAGCCATCATGAAGCTGAATGCCAAGTTGTTTGGTAATGAGACTTGGGAAGGTGAACCTCCCTTGTTCATTAGTGAACTAGATACATGGGTTCAGAAAACTTTACCTCAAAAGAGACAAGATCCTGGTAAATTCTTAATACCCTATACCATAGGCACCATGACCTTTAACAAGGCTCTGTGTGACCTGGGGTCAGGCATAAATCTTATGCCACTCTCTGTAATGGAGAAGCTGAGGATCATTGAGGTACAGCCTGCCTTATTCTCACTACAATTGGCAGACAAGTCAGTAAGACAAGCTTATGGATTAGTAGAGGACGTGTTGGTAAAGGTTAAAGGCCTTTACATTCCTGCTGATTTCATAATCTTAGACACTAGGAAGGAGGAGGATGAATGCATCATCCTTGGAAGACCTTTCCTAGCCACAGCAGAAGCTGTGATAGATGTTAACAGAGGAGAATTAGTCCTTCAATTGAATGGGGACTACCTTGTATTTAAGGCACACGACTATCCTTCTGTAACAAGGGAGAGTAAGCATGCAGAGCTTCTCTCAGTACAGACTCAAACAGAGCCCCCACAATCAAACTCTAAGTTTGGTGTTGGGAGGCCACAACCAAACTCTAAGTTTGGTGTTGAACCCCCATATCCAAACTCTAAGTTTGGTGTTGGGAGTCCACAACATTGATCTGATCACCTTTGTGGCTCCAAGAGAGCCCACTGCCAAGCTAGTGACACTAAAAGAGCGCTTGTTGGGAGGCAACCCAATTTTTATTTATCTAATTTTATTTTATTTTCATTGTTCTTTTATGTTTTATTAGGTTCATGATCATGTGGAGTCACGAAAAAATATTAAAATTAAAAACAGAATCAAAAATAACAGAAGAAAAATCACACCCTGGAGGTAAGGAGCATCTGGCTGGCGTTCAACGCCAGAACAGAGCATGGATCTGGCGCTGAACGCCAGAAACATGCTGCAGATGGGCGTTGAACGCCCAGAACAAGCTTAGAGCTGGCATTTAACGCCAGAAACAAGCACCAATCCGGCGTTAAACACTAGGATTGCATGCAGAGGGCGTTTTACATGCCTCATTGGTGCAGGGATGTAAATCCTTGACACCTTAGGATCTGTGGACCCCACAGGATCCCCACTACCTCACCCTCTATTTCTCCATTCATGGTCATCCCTTCTGTTTTTCATTCACCACTCATATTTATCCACTCTTCCCCAAACACCCTACCTACCTTCAAAATTCAAATTCTCTTTTCCACCCAATCCCACCCATATAGCCGAATACACACATCCCTCCATCTCCTCCATATCTTCTTCTTATTCTTCATCTTTTCTTTCTTCTCTTGCTCGAGGGCGAGCAATTTTCTAAGTTTGGGGTGGTAAAAGAATAGCTTTTTGTTTTTTCATAACCATTGATGGCACCTAAGGCCAGAGAAACCTCAAAAAAAAAAAAAAAAGAGAAAAGGGAAGACAAAAGCTTCCACCTCTGAGTCATGGGATATGGAAAGACTCATCTAAAGGGTTTATAGCTCAGTGGTAGAATATTTGACTGCAAATCAAGAGATCCCTGAGATACCTCAGGGGATAAATTGTCCTTCACACAAATATTGGGAGCAACTAAGGATAGGAGCACCAAAATTACTAGGGATCATGCAACAGAAGCAAGGAAGAGACATGGAGGAGCTCAAAGAGCACCATTGGTTCTTCAAGAAGGCGCCACCCTCACTAAGGTGGACTCATTCCTTGTTCTTATTTCTCTGTTTTTCGATTTTTATGCTTCATGTTTATTTATGTTTTGTGTCTCTACTTCATGATCATTAGTATTTAGTAACTATGTCTTAAAGCTATGAATAATTCCATGAATCCTTCACCTCTCTTAAATGAAAAATGTTTTTCAAAGGAACAAGAAGTACATAAGTTTTGAATTTATCCTTGAATTTAGTTTAATTATATTGATGTGGTGACAATACTTTTTGTTTTCTGAATGAATACTTGAACAGTGCATATTTTTGATCTTGTTGTTTATGAATGCTAAAATTGTTGGCTCTTGAAAGAATGATGAATAAGAGAAATGTTATTGATGATCTGAAAAATCATAAAATTGATTCTTGAAGCAAGAAAAAGCAGTGAAAAAGAAGAAGCTTGCGAAAAAAAAGTGGCGAAAAAAATAGAAAGAAAAAGAAAAAGCAAGCACAAAAAGCCAATAGCCCTTAAAACCAAAAGGCAAGGGTAAAAAGGATCCAAGGCTTTGAGCATCAATGGATAGGAGGGCCCAAGGAAATAAAATCCAGGCCTAAGCGGCTAAATCAAGCTGTCCCTAACCATGTGCTTGTGGCATGCAGGTCCAAGTGAAAAGCTTGAGACTGAGTGGTTAAAGTCGTGATCCAAAGCAAAAAGAGTGTGCTTAAGAGCTCTGGACACCTCTAACTGGGGACTCTAGCAAAGCTGAGTCACAATCTGAAAAGGTTCACCCAGTCAATGGTCTGTGGCATTTATGTATCCGATGGTAATACTGGAAAACAAAGTGCTTAGGGCCACGGCCAAGACTCATAAAAGTAGCTGTGTTCAAGAATCAACATACTTAACTAGGAAAATCAATAACACTATCCGAAATTCTAAGTTCCTAGAGAAGCCAATCATTCTAAACTTCAAAGGAAAAAGTGAGATGCCAAAACTGTTCAGAAGCAAAAAGCTACAAGTCCCGCTCATCTAATTAGAATTAATATTCATTGATATTTTGGAATTTATAGTATATTCTCTTCTTTTTATCCTATTTTATTTTCAGTTGCTTGGGGACAAGCAACAATTTAAGTTTGGTGTTGTGATGAGCGGATAATTTATACGCTTTTTGGCATTGTTTTTAGGTAGTTTTTAGTATGATCTAGTTACTTTTAGGGATGTTTTCATTAGTTTTTATGCTAAATTCACATTTCTGGAATTTACTATGAGTTTGTGTGTTTTTCTGTGATTTCAGGTATTTTCTGGCTGAAATTGAGGGACTTGAGCAAAACTCTGATAGGAGGCTGACAAAGGACTGCTGATGCTGTTGGAATCTGACCTCCCTACACTCAAAATGGATTTTCTGGAGCTACAGAACTCCAAATGGCGCGCTCTTAACGGCGTTGGAAAGTAGATATCTAGAGCTTTCCAACAATATATAATAGTTTATACTTTATTTGAGATTTGATGACGTAAACTGGCGCTCAATACCATTTCTATGCTTCATTCTGGAGTCAAACGCCAGAAACACGTCACGAACCAGAATTGAACGCCCAAAACACGTTACAACTTGGCGTTCAACTCCAAGAAAAGCCTCAGCTCGTGGATAGATCAATCTCAGCCCAAGCACACACCAAGTGGGCCCCGGATGTGAATTTATGCATCAATTACTTACCTCTGTAAACCCTAGTAGCTAGTTTAGTATAAATAGAAATTTTTACTAGTTTATTAGATATCTTTGATTGTATTATTCAAGCTTTGGACGTTTCGTTCTTAGATCTGGGGGCTGGCCATTTGGTCATGCCTGGACCTTTCACTTATGTATTTTCAACGGTGGAGTTTCTACACACCATAGATTAAGGGTGTGGAGCTCTGCTGTACCTCAAATTTTAATGCAATTACTACTATCTTCTATCCAATTCGATTTATTCCTGTTATAAGATATTCGTTGCACTTCAACTTGATGAATGTGATGATCTGTGACACTCATCATCATTCTCACCTATGAACGCGCGTGACTGACAACCACTTCCGTTCTACCTTAGACCGGGCGCATATCTCTTAGATTCCTTGATCAGAATCTTCGTGGTATAAGCTAGAATTGATGGCGGCAGTAATGGGAATCCGAAAAGTCTAACCTTGTTTGTGGTATTCCGAGTAGGATTTCGGGATTGAATGACTGTGACAAGCTTCAAACTCTTGAAGGCTGGGCGTTAGTGATAGACGCAAAAGAATCACTAGATTCTATTCCAACCTGATTGAGAACCGACAGATGATTAGCCGTGCTGTGACAGAGCATTTGGACCATTTTCACTGAGAGGATGGGATGTAGCCATTGACAACGGTGATGCCCTACATACAGCTTGCCATAGAAAGGAGTGATGAAAAACTAGAAGGAAGAAGTAGGAAAGCAGAGATTCAGAAGGAACACAGCACCTCCATACACCTATCTGAAATTCCCACCATTGAATTACATGAGTAACTTTATCTTTATTTTTTGTTTATTTTATTATCTTTATTTAAACCAATAATCTCTTAATCCAGTTAAATCCTCCTGACTGGGATTTACAAGATGACCATAGCTTGCTTCATACCAACAATCTCTGTGGGATCGATCCTTACTCACGTAAGGTATTACTTGGACGACCCAGTACACTTGCTGGTTAGTTGTGCGGAGTTGTGACAAAGTGTAATTCACGTTTGAGAGCACCAAGTCTTTGGAACCATTGTTGATGATCACAATTTCGTGCACCAATGATCAAAACTAAAATTTAATCACATTAAGCTTGAATTTAAACTAAACCTAAGCTATCTACAAGAGACAAAAATGCAATAAATTGAAACTATGTACAAAGAGAGTGTTAGAAAGGTGTTACCATGGTGGGGTATCTCCTAAACACCCAATTTCTCAACCAAGACTGTGAAAACTAAACATGCAAGGAATTAAAAGTCAAAGTGATAAAAGTCAAAGCAAGGAAAATTAAAGTGCAAGGAACCTCTTGGCGAGTAATTAAGAGCTAAGATTGCCTATCCTAACCATTGACCACAAACACATGATGATTATGAACAGTTAATCCTACTTAGTAAACCTTACATCGAAGATAAGTCAAATAGGCATAGTTGATTCCAATCCATAAGTCCTATGTCAACACTAAGGGGTCACATAGAGTCAATGGAAACCAAATTAACTAACTACTCTAATATATCAAACAAGAATGGACATCAATGACTCAATAGTCACCAAAGTCATCAATTTCAAGTCAAGAGTGAAGAAAAACTAAGTAAAAACTAAGTCAAGTATTTTATCAAACACTTGGTGTGCATGTAAAATAATATTAAATTGCATTAAAAATAAATTCTAACTATCAAACGTAAGAAAATCATAACAATAACTAAAGAAAGCAATAAATGAACATAAAACATAAATTGCATTAAATGTAAATTAAAATAACAAAGTGTGATAAACATAAAAGAACAAGAGAAATAAAATAGCAAATAAAAAGAAGGAGCAAAGATGCAATAACAATAAATGACAAGGAAAAGTAAATGAAACTAGGAATTAAAAGTAGAAATTACAAGAAATTAAACTAAGAAACCCTAATTCTAGAGAGTTGGGGGAGCTTCTATCTCTAGAAACTAAGAGAAAATATCATAAAAGCTAAACCTAATTGCCCCCTTTCATTCCTCTTAAATTTGGTCTTAAATAGCTTCAGAAAATGAGTTGGACTGGGTTTTGGAGGCCCAAAAATCGCCCCCAGCGATTTGCAATTAATGGCCTACGTGCATGCAGTCGTGCATACGCACGACCTACGATGCGTACGCACAGTTGCGCAAAATTCCTATTGTGCGTACGCACGCCAATTGGTGTGTACGCATCACTGCACGAAGTCACCGTTGTGCGTACGCACGCATCACTGTGCGCACGCACCTTTGCAGTAGCTTCCAAACTCTATTTTCTTTATGATTTCTCCCCTTTTAGATGCTCTTTCTTTACTTCTTCAATCCAAACTTACCTTGAAAACTTGAAATCACTTAACAAATACATCAAGGCACCAAATGGGATTAAAGTGAATAAAAATTGACTAAATTAAGCACAAAAGAGCATGTTTTCACTTTTAAGCATATTTTAGGAAGAAATCTCAAAAGCATGCTATTTAGATGAGTAAATGTGAGTTTATATGATGAAATCCACTCAAATCAAGCCAAAATATATCGTCAAATATGGATTCATCAACACCCCTGTGAAAATTTAAACCTGGGCACGCACACGCAGGGGAAGGCTTCATGTTTAGAGCGCTGGCACAAACTGTGCGCGCACATGACCAATGGAGTTTTACAACTTATGCGCACGCACACGTTGGGAAGGGCAGTCTATTGAAGGCACTAGCACACCTTGTGCGAGCAAACAGAACTGAAAAATTTTGTACTTGTGCGTACGCACACCTCTATGCGTACGCACATGTTTTAAAAACTTCTCGTGGGCGTGCGCACGCACAACCCTGTACGTATGCACACGCCCTGTTTCTCAATCTCAAACTTTGTTTTCAATTATTTCACCTTCCCAACAAGATTGTAAGCTTTTCTGACACCATTTTAAGACTCTCGAGCTTATTGTCGAGCATTGAAACATGGAAAAGGTCTTAAGGGAAGTTATTTGGTATTTCTTTGAAAAGTTAGAGAATGGAGGCTAGGTTTCTGGTGTACTGAGGATGGTTTTGGTGGATCGAGAAGGGCAAAAGATGTATGAATTGAGAAAGTGACGAACTAGTGAGTTCAGAATGAAAATGTTAAATTGACAGTGGTTGAGATGAGTCGAGGACTCGGAATGAGATGATGTATTCATGATATACCAAAAATGTTTTTTGAAAACCACTGATTTATTATTTTATACTGAGATTCTTGAGACGCTATATGCCTGGCAGGGACGGTGGTTAATCCCACCTGTAGAGGTAGCGGTGGCGGCGTAAGGACGGTGGTTAATACCACTTACGTTGAGATGTAATGTCTGTGAAAAGAGTATCCCGCTCGCATCCCTTTGGATCAATAGAATGTGCAGACACAAAATCCTGGACGGTGATCTGAGCACTATATCTCGGGAGTTTCCAACGATGATTTCGAAGGGCGACATCTCCATGGAGATGTGTCGGGTTGGCAGTTGAACCGACAATGTGATATCATAGCCAATAGGACAGGCATTCATCATGTGCATCTTCTATCTGTTTCTTTGCTTTGCCGACTTATAATTGCTTGCATACTTGTATAACAAGCCTGATTGCCTACTTGAACTACTTGCCTTACATGCTTATTCTTATGTTTTACTTGCATTGTAATTAATTGTGTTTTCTACTGGAATTGAGGAGGTTCGGAAGGCGGTGGCGATGGGATCGCATGGAGGACAGGTTGGTGAAGGCTGTTGGATAGCGGAGATCTGCTAGAGTAGAAAATCCCCTAAGATATAGTACCCTGTTTATTATGTTAAGGTTTTAATTATTCTTTAATGTTTTAGATTTGCCTTAAGATGAATCTTGTGATGGAGATGAAGTTCTAGGATTGCCTTTGGTGTCCCGGGGTCTTATATCTTACATCACTGGGCACTGTTACCATATTGAGAACTTCCGGTTCTCATACCATATTTTGTTGTTATTTTTCAGATGTAGGTCGCAACCCACCTCGGTGAGTTGCTTTGGATGGTGACAAAAGCGGAGGATCATGATACTTTTTGGAGACCTTTTAATTTATTTTGTTTATATATCTCTCACTTTTGTATCTTGCTTTTTCCTAGAGGATTGTATTGAGAGAGAAAAACTTGTATAAGCTATTTTAAACTTCAGATTCTATTTTGTCTGTATATATGGCTAGCCGGCTTAAACTCCGTGAGCTGTGGCTAGATTTTCATGATATTATACTATTATTTTTTACTATATTATATCTATATCTTATGCTGTAAGTTAGTAGCTTCGTTAGTACGTTTTGCGCTTTTTTTAAATTCTCTTTTTGAGCTATATCCTTTATTCGGCTTCTAGATTATATTATTCCTTCTATATATTATATGTATGAGCTTAGAACTCTCGTAACCTTTGATTAACCTTTGCTTTACAACACGAGGTAAAGCTTAAGCTAATTTGGGTGTTACATTTAGTGGTATCAGAGCGGTTCATCCTTGTGAGCCTGAGGGATGGACCGATTGTGCTTTATTGCATACTCTGTGTGTCTTTTTCTTTGATGCTATTAACCTTTGTGTCTCACTACCGCATATCATCCGTGAATGGATGGACAGTCGGAAAGGATTATTCAAACATTGGAAGATATGCTAAGGGCATGTGTATTGGATCAACCTGGGAGTTGGGATCGTTACATGCCATTGGTGGAGTTTACGTACAATAATAGCTTTCATGCGAGCATTGGGATGACTCCGTATGAGGCTTTGTATGGACGGAAGTGCCAATCTCCACTTTGTTGGTATGAAACCGGTGAAGTAAGCATTTTGGGTCCTGATTTGGTAGCAGAGACTATGATGAGCGGATATTTTATACGCTTTTTGGGGGTAATTTCATGTAGATTTTAGTATGTTTTAATTAGTTTTTAATAGAATTTTATTAGTTTTTAAGCAAAAATCATATTTCTGGGCTTTACTATGAGTTTGTATATTTTTCTGTGATTTCAGGTGTTTTCTGGCTGAAATTGAGGGAGCTGAGCAAAAATCTGATTTAGGCTGAAAAAGGACTACTGATGCTATTGGATCCTGACCTCCCTGCACTCGGAATGGATTTTCTGGAGCTAAAGGAGTCCAATTGGCGCGCTCTCAATTGGGCTGGAAAGTAGACATCCAGGGCTTTCCAGCAATATATAATAGTCCATACTTTGCGCGAAAATAGACGACGTAAACTGGCGTTCAACGCCAGTTTTATGCTGCTGTCTGGCGTCCAGCGCCAGAAACAGGTTACCAGTTGGAGTTCAGCGCCCAAAACACGTTACAACCTGGCGTTCAACTCCAGAAACAGCCCAAGCACGTGAGAAGCTTAAGTCTCAGCCCCAGTACACACCAAGTGGGCCCCAAAAGTGGATTTCTGCACCAATTATCTTAGTTTACTTATTTTCTGTAAACCTAGGCTACTAGTTTACTATTTAAACAACTTTTAGAGAATTATTTTGTATCTCATGACATTTTCAGATCTGAATTTTATACACTTTGACGGCATGAGTCTCTAAACTCCATTGTTGGGGGTGAGGAGCTCTGCAGCATCTCGATGAATTAATGCAATTATTTCTGTTTTCCTTTCAAACATGCGTGTTCCTATCTAAGATGTTCATTCGCGCTTAATTATGGAGAAGGTGATGATCCGTGACACTCATCACCTTCCTCAATCCATGAACATGTGC